>NC_050577.1:81819117-82419117 GCF_011100635.1 Trichosurus vulpecula
CAGTAAGAAAGATAAAAAGAAATTCAGGAGTTCAATTCCCTGGTGTCTTTGATAGCTCAGAGCAAACAAGACTTTCACCCAAGTATTTTTCCACTCACAAAGAGGATGCAAGGGTTGAGCGAGCAAGATGATGCTAGGCAGGGTTTCTCTTCCAAGCAAGTGTTCCTGATAGCTCTTTCTCCCTTGCTTCGAGTGAATGCATTTAGCTCTGTCTTCTTTAATACTGGGCAAATCTGAGTGGCTTTTCCCCACCTTTAACTCCACAGACACAAGCTCCCTATATATCAACCCCCAATTGAATCCCCCTGACCTCTTCTTTCTCCATTACACATACAGCTCAGGTTTGCTTTCGGTTCTGGTCCTGACAACTCTGTATGTATACCAGACTCCCTTTTTTCCTGTCTCTATGTGTAAGTAAGGTGGATTTTTGTTATTCTTTCTTAAGAGTTTAGTTTCCCAGGATCCATGGCCATAACAACCTCTGTTTCCCAGACTCATGATTTGTAAACATCTCTACCACACTTGCACAGCATGATATGATATATAATATAAACTTTTGTGCTTAAATTGTAAATATCCACTGCGACTGCACAGTGAGATATAATTGTGAGATAATGTAAACTTATGAGGCTATTGTAGGCAATATGTTCTTTATCTGTTGCCTTATAAAGTAGGTGGGCACTGGTCAGTGAGTGGGGAACCCTTAGGGTTGAATGAGCTAGCTGGAATGCTGTGCATGCCTTGATTGCCCTCCATCAAGGTTTAGGGGGTATCTGTGTTTGCCTTAACTGCCCCCCATTGAGGCTTGCGGGGATTTAGGGGAGTGTCTCAACTGACCCCATCAAGACGTAGGGGTAGTTGCCCCACCTTCTTGCCAGCCCCTTTGACAAGGGTAGTCAGGGAATACTGTAGGAGCCAGTGGTCCCATTTATCAGTAAACCTTCTTGAGAAGACTAGACTAGAATAAAGTAAGATCATTAACCCCTCCAAAGCTGTCTTCCTGTCTTTTCTGTCTGACCAGATCAAGAGTGAAGCTGTGCTAGCAGCCCTCCTGTGTGTTTACCTGTCTTACATTATGATATTAATTCTTTGGGAAGTGATCTTAAAAATTATGTGAAAGTAGATAATAATTGCTGCGAATTTTTTGCTCACTCACCAATCCAGTCAGAAGAGTCGGCATTTCAGTGAGCCAAAATGTAACACATGTAAGTTTTTCAAAATGTAGTGCGGTTTTTTTTGAAAGTCCTATTTTTCATTTGAAAAATGATGTCCCTAACTCAGTCTAATAAAAATGACATGGCCTAAAAAAAATGTGGGGCACAGGTACTTCATATATCATGACTGATGAGTGAGTAAATTTAAACAGCACAGTCTAAGCATATAACTAACTGGGATAAGAAGTACTTCCTTACATCCTAAGCTTGGACCAGCCTTAAGTCAGGCCTTCTCTTTGCCTCAGATCTTCATCAATCCTATCCTTTGAACACTGTAACATGCAAAAGAGAGCCTAGGAACATCTTAGAATGCAATCAGTGTTATAGATGAAACCTGTGTCTCAAAGCTCATTTGCATGGGACTCTCCTCACTGGTGGAGACTTGATTAATTACACAATGCTGCCTGCCTGGGTGAGTGGCAGAGTTTTTGAGAGCTTGAGAGAAGAGAGATCCCTGTTATCTGGTTTCCAGATTCAAGAGAAGAGATACATAATTCTAGATTCTAGTTCAAAATTTTACAAAATAATACATCTCCCCACCAAAAAAATCAAAATAAGCTGAACTTATAACCAGTTTCAAATCGCTGTATCACAGGGTTAACCTAAGATTTTTAAAATGAAGCATTTTCAGTCATATTGCTCTAAGATATCAGTATTTTATAATCTTTGACTCAGCTACACTGGCCTACATGCTGCTAATTAACCCATCTTAATGTCTTTACACTGGCTGTCCCCCATACTAGAAAGCCCTGCCCCCTCAACTAATACCTTTCCCTATTACATTACCTTCCTTCTGTTCACATGCTCTTGACTGCACGAACTCTATGTACATATGTATGTATGTACACATACAGTATAAACACATACAGTGTGCACACTGTATATCATTTGCCTAGCCATTTACCTGTTTTCTCTCCATTAAAATGTAAGCTACTTGAGGGCCAGGGTTGTTTTTGTTTTTCTTTGTAGTGTGCATTAAAGCACATATTAAGTGTTTTATAGATGGTAAAGTTAAATTGAATACTGGAACCAAACTCAAGAAGACTTGAGTGAAAATCTAGCCTCAGACATTTACTGCCTATGTGACCCTGGGCAAGTCATTTACCCTAATTCCTCAACTGCAAAACAGGAATAGTAACAGTAATAATAGCTCTTATCTCCCAGGGTTGTTGTGAGGTTCAAATGATAATATTTATAAAGTCCTTAGCACAGTGCCTGGCTATGCAGTAGGTGCTGTATAAATGCATATTTCCTTCCTTATTTCTAAATGCTTGCTTTTTTTCTTTTCCATGCCTGTTCAATAAGCAGGGTGCTCAGTACAGAGAATCTTTTTCCTCAATCCAGTCAGCTAACTTTAATTGGCAATTAGCACATTCCTTCCATGCATGCTCTAATACAGAGAACTTAAAACAAATTCACAAGCAGAAACCTCATTATCTAACTAAATCTATCCAACATCTATGTCCTTGCTTATCTCCAGATAATTCCCAATACTTCTCTGGTCATTTAGCTCTGACATTGGAGCAACATGAGCAGTCTAAGATTGAATTACCAAGAGAAAGCCCATTTTGATTTTTTGAAAGACAATTCTAGAAAGGTAATAGCATATTTTGGGTTTATGGGACTAGAGATATCCAGACAAGGGGAACTAGTGGAATGTTCTTCTATATCTCTTTAGTGTAGAGATCAGATCAGAGGTTCAACAAAAACCAAGCCTGCCTGAACATGCAGCAGTGCTATGTAAACGGTTGCCCTGTGAACCATCTCTGTCCTATCCTTGGGTATAAGATGTATAAACTGAGTCTAGCTATTCCAGGTTCTCATTAATCTGGTCAATTTACATATGCCTGGACTCAATGGATTCCTCACCTGAGAAATACTTTAAACCTTGCACATGATGGTAAAGATAAGATTTGAGAACTACTTAAGAAAGATATGCAATACCCAAACAGAAATAGCCTTTTGCTAGAGCTTAGTCTGACCCTGTAAAGGCCTGGTATAACAACGTTGGTGATACTCACAAAACCACCATAAACTAGCCTTTTAATTGCCACACACAGAGTCACAGCCAGTCAGTCAACAAGCATTACTATGTGGTGGGAATTGTGCTAAGAGATACAGAGAGCTGGATAAGAGGACCTCAGGAGCCATTCGGACCAATCCTGCCCAAAAAGGAATCCTCATTGCAACATTCCTGACAAGTCATAATTCAACCTTTTTCTAAAGACTTTCAAGTTGGGAGAAGCTACTTTGTCCTGAGGTTACCCATTCTGCTTTTAGACTGACTATACGAAATTGGGCTTTTTCTTACACTGAGCCAAAATCTACCTTTCTACCACCTTTACCAACTCCTCCCGTCCTGCCATTGGGGGCCACATAGACCAAGGCTAAACTCTCTTCAAATACTTGAACAGTCATGTCACCCCAAAGTGTCAACAGTTACATCCTAGAATCCTCTATGTCTCTGAGTCAGGATAATGCTGCATATAGTCTCCCTGGATTTTAGCATAACTTTTAGTAAATATCAGGCAGAAGTTTCTGCAGCAGTGAGGCAAACTCAGCAGTAAGAGAGATGGAAGGATCCAGTGGTCCTTAGAGCATAGAACTCAAACATGGACACCTTAATAATTTTATGGTGGCCGAAAAGTTAACCAGGAGACAAGCAAAAGGAATTGGCTGAGGGGATAGGGAGTGAGGAAAGAGAAAAGCTGTTCCAGGCCTAAACCCAGACCTATTCTGGGTTTAAAACATAACCTCGGGAACTATGACTGTCTTTTTGTTTTTGCAAGCCCTCTGTCTCAAAAGATACACATGCAAATGAAAGGGTTCTTGGGAGTTGAAACATAAACCTGATTCACTAGATCCTTACAAGAGGGAAGCTACTTCCAGAGAGACAAAACAGTGACAGACATGCGGGAGAGGTCAAGATGATGTGGCAGTAGCTGACAAAAGTGCAGAAAGACGATGCTCCAACACAGGAGTATGTATCCCAAAGTTAGACTTGAGAATGTGGAGAACTAAGCCAATGAGATCATAGTAAGGGTAAACAACAGAGGCAGGACACATTAAAAAACTATTTGAGTGACCCTTGAGGAGGGGTGATCATGAGGATCATGGGGACTAGAGAAGGTTAGAAAATACTATTTGGGCCCAACTCCTAAAGCTTTCAAAATATTTTCTCAAGTTCTGCCTAACCTACTTCCCCCAGCTAAGTATATTCAAAAGACAACATCCTTTGCATCAATTTGTAACAGTAGATCAAAGAGATCAAAAATTTCTAACAGACACCAAAACCAAGTTTAGATTTAAAAATATCCCAAGCTTTACTTAAGACCAACCAAAATTCTATTTGGTTTAAAAATACAGGTCATTCACCCAATTTCCTTTTCCCTGGCATAACTGAATTTGATTATTTATAACAAAATATTTTATAAAAACAAAATGCTCATATGCAAAAAACACTTTACATTAATGGTTATACTTAATAGATTAACTGTATGGAAGGATAATTGCACAACTGATACAAAAAGTCTCTGAGCCAGAGTTCTGACATTTTAATAAAATCTCTTCCTAAGTACTTTCCTTACAGATTATACACCTTTCCATGGGTTTACAGGGTTCTTTTGGCAATATTCTTGAGTCTACCAGGTAGGGATGTTTTACCTTTGAAGAGAAACATTAGTACACAACCCCAGAGCAAGTAGTTAGGGCTTTTCTCTGCTGAAAATCAGCAGAATCATTAAAGGTCTACAGATGCACTACTCCAAAGAAACAGTAAGTGATACACCATATTTATGGTGGTGTTTATTCAGTCTATCTGCAGAGCTGCTTGAGTTGCTTCTCAATTTCCAAACCAATACTCCAGCTCTAAGATGCCACACTTAATAAGAAAATAGACATGACAGTACAGGAGTTTAAGTTCAACAGGGTATTTTTATCTTCTGTCTTTTGTACCAGATTTCCTCTTGCCAGACAATAAATGTTTCGGTTTCATATCAAACACATGTCTATCAGCTTCTCCCTTTCTCCCCAACCGATTCATCTTCCTCTGAGCCTTCTTCATAATGGTTTTAGCTTTCTTCACCATCTGTTAAGAAAATAAATATATTTTAGGATATTCCAAATTAAGATATCACTTAGCCTTTGATATACAGGAAAATTTTCAGAGTAAAGCCAAACATCAGATAGAACCCATCCAAAAAACAAGTTTCTACAAAGGGCATTTGCAACTATATATAATGGTAGACACAGCAGCCTTCCTCTCTTTTCAAAAGAAAAACTCTTCCCAGATTGATGCATTCTTTTTTTTTCTTCTTTTTAACTCAATAAGCACCTGCTTTAGGCAAGAAATTAGAGAAACAAAGATTTTAAAATTACAGTCTCTGTTTTCAAGCTTACATTCTACTGAGGGAGGTGGGATGGGAAGGCAAATAGACAAGAGATGTTCAGGTGGACATATCAAAAAGTTGGGAGTAACAGTAAAGGTTCAGGCAAAATGATCTATGGAAATCTAAGGAAGGAGAGAACAGATTCAGCTCAAGACTTCAGGAAAGGCAACTGGCTTGAACCTGGAAGGAAAAGAAGCTCGAATTGAAAAGCAAAACATCCCAGAAGGGATGATCTGTGCAAATGCTAGAGATGCGGAGCAGTGTCAATTTCAGAGAAAGTCTTGGCTCAAACCTAGCACCTTGGAAGTAACATGAAAGAAGGCTGGAAAGGTACAGTTAAACCTAAGTCTAACGCAGGGATTCAAATAACAAATTAGTATGCAAGGGTTTCAATTCTGGTCAGAATTAACTACACAAATCACGAATAAGAGTCATTTATGAATTTTGAGAATTTGTTTCAAGCCTTCTTTCTCCTGCTGCCACTCCAGATACTTCTGTTAATCAACTGACAATACATGGTGGATTTTGTGTTGATCATTTCACAGAGGTAAGTATATAAGAACATAAGTCACACTATGATGGGTTCAACATACAGCCCATTCATGCCAAAATTGTCAGAAAATATGCCATTTGATAGTTAGCCGTAACAAAAGGAATTCATCCTATCAACTTTAAAAGTACAGAAATGTGCCCCAAATATCCTTAATTTCCCCCTGAAAAACCTGCTAGGCTTCTTTCATTCTAAAAGCACCCCTGATCCAATTAATTCTTCAGGTCAGAGTATCTATTTGAATTAATAAGTTACTGCCAGTAACACTGGTCTTCCTGCAATTTTTCACACAACACTCCTTCGCCCATCCCAGGGTTTCTGCACTGGCTGGGCCTTCCCTTGGCTTCTTCAAGACTCAGCTCAGACCTCTTCTTCTCTATGAGGACTGTCCCTTGGCACAGAGATGGGAGGGAAAACTTGCCATCTTTCTGGGCAGCCTATTCCACTTCTGGACAAATCTAGTTGTCAGTAAGTTTTTCCTGACACTGACTACAAATTTGCAGCTTCCATCCACTCCATGTGGACTTGCCCCTCTGAGGCCCTCTTCCATATGATAGCCCCTGAAAATCTCGAGGAGAGCTACTTCCATTCCCATCCCTCCCTAGTTTTCTCTTTTGTAAATTAATTTCTTGAACCCTGTATTGAAGGCCCTTCACTAGCTTGGCTGCCCCACTATGGACACTACAGAGTGACTAGTTCAAGTCATGCAGCAAATTATTTCTCCTTCCATTTCATCAAAAAGCTTTACCACTTTACTGCCTGTTAGAGCTTTCTTCCATAGAAGACAACATCATTATTCATACAGAAATGTACCTTATCTTCTTTTAATGATTGTTACTTATCTACATATTCTACTATAATTTCTAAAATATGGACTAAAAATGAAAAGAAAAAATTTTAATTCCCAAACACTAAGCTGGAGAACAGATGCTGAAACACACACCTCTCTTCAGTGGAGAAATGGGAGACTACAATTATGAACTGTGACATATAATGTCAGCCATGGTAGTTGTGATTTACTTAACTGTTTTTCTTTATTAAAAGGGAGAACTCAAGAAAAAATTGTAGTATAACACAAAAGACACAAATACAACTTTAATGACACCCACCTTGGCATCTCTCAGACCAGAAACATCACGGGGTGTGCGTGAGCAACTACGGCTTCGTGTTTTCGAAGTGGGAGGAACAGACTCTTCACGTTTGCGTTTCCTAGTAACGCTCTGAGATCTTCTTGCCTGGGTGGCATAGTGGCTCTGAAATTTATAAAAATTTAGAAAAGTTCAGAATTTCATGCCCTCAGGCATAATCCCAACCACTATTTTCTTTCAACAACTCAGGAGGAAAAGGTATTTCTAAAATCACATATTAAATTATATTTGTTTAAAAGTTGAACATAAAAGAACCAAAAATAACCCATCCTTGGTTAATTATTAAGTAAAAGTTTCAATCAGTTTTCCATGCAACATGAAAATATATTACATTACTAAGCCCAGGTTTGTTCTTGTAATCTTGAGAAAAATCCATTCTTAACTAAAATTTTTACACATCATTTCTCTTATTTTAGGATTTTCTTTTACATGAGCTAAATTATTCCAGTGATGTAAAATCACAGGACTCCAACTGGAAAAGAGACCTTAGAGGATAAAACTGACTGGCAGAATGCTTGTACTGTATCAGAAAAACAATATGTATGTATATATGCATACAAAGCAACCATCAAGTAAAAACTGTAATTTCAAGTGTCAATGGGACACAAAGCAGCTGTAGACCTAGAAAAACTTCATGGGAGAAGAGGAATATCTTCAAAAGAAACGGGGAAGTTACAACATAGGTCTCAAAAAAATTGTGAAACAATCAATAAGCATCTCTCTGCAAAGCTTAGACCACCTTAAGATTACAGATCATAGATTTAGAGGTTGTAGGTCAACTTCCTCATCTTACAGATGAAAAAAATAAGCCAGCGTTAAGTGACATAAGGGCCCAAGCAAAACTGGAATTTGAAATTAGGTCTTCTGGAACCAGATCTCATATTCTTTGTATAAAATCAAGATGCCTCACCCATAGAATGAAGAAACTTTAGAATTTCCATTGAAACTAACAAGGGGCAGCTACGTGTTGCAGTGAGTAAAGCACCGGCCCTGGAGTCAGGAGGACCTGAATTCAAATCTGACCCCAGACACGTGACACATGTACTAGCTGTGTGACCTTGGGCAAGTCACTTAACCCCAATTGCCCTGCCAAAAAAGCAAACAAATAAAGTATCTAACAAAAATTTAGTGAGGAGCAGTGTTGGCTGAATAGCATTGAAGTATTTGAGAATGCATTTTACTGAGGACTGCAGGGAGAAGCATGTGAAAGTGAGAAGTATTACTTCACAAAGCAAATAATTACAATCTTTTATACTTGGAGCACAAAATTATTTTCTTGCATATCTGCCACCCTCCCTTTTTTTAAAAATAATTCTTCCTCAATTACATGTAAAAACAATTTTTAACATTCATTTTAAAAAATTTTTGAGTTCCAAATTCTATCCTTACTTCTCTCTCTTCCCCCCTCCCTGAGAGGGTAAGCAATGTGAAATAGGTTATTCATGGGCAAACATGTAAAACACTTCCATATTAGTCATTTTGTAGAAGAAAACTTGAATCAAAAAGAAAGAGAAAATGAAAAATAATATGCTCTAATATGTATTCAGATTCTATCCATCCTTTCTCTGTAGACAGATAGCATTTTTCATCATGAGTCCTTTGGGATTGTCTTGGAGCATTGTATTGCTGAGAATAGCCAAGTCATTCACAGCTATTCATGACACAATATTGCTGTTACTGTGTACAACGATCTGGTCCTGCTCACTTCACTTTGCATCCATTTATGTAAGTCTTTACAATTCTCCCCTTTTTAAATAAATACCCTATCTACTGATGCCTCAGGGTGGCATGGAAATAACTATGTGTTCCTGAATCCTGCCAGCATAGGGCAAACTCTGGCAGAAAGGCTTCAGGTACAAACCCAAATGTGGATTATACTCAAACTACCCCCTGTGAACACGCCTAGCTAAGCCCCAGGATGAAACAAAGGGAAGTCACAAAGCATGGAAGAAAATACTATGATCTGCAATGGTGCAGGAACACCCTCATCCTCACAAATGTGTGACTTCACACATTTGTATTACTCAGTAGATTTCTATCTGAACACAAAAGAGCTACAAATTGTAGAAAAATATCTTATCATTCAAGTAGCAGCATGGAAACATTTTAACAGAAAATTTTAATAACACAAATATGGAGACCTTTTCATTTCACCATAAAGGTCTAAACTATAGCCACTGGGAAATGAAGGTTCTAAAATGCACAAGTCTTCATACAAATTTCCAAATACTTACCAACAATTGTAAACAATTGGTTTCTGAAAATATTTGCCCTCCTAGATCTCTAGTATATATGGTCTTGAAATTTGAGTAAAAAGATCCTGACAACTGCTAAATTAGGCCTATAGTCTATACAAAAAATAGTAGTGTGATTAATAGGCTTAAAATCAGTCATTTCATTTATGTAATGCGCAATCTCAAATTATCAAATCTTTTAAGAGGTTCTAAGCTTAAAATCAATATTGTACGACTAATGCAAGATTATTCTTGTTTTGTCTTTTTGTTCCCATTGAAAGAAAACACCTATATCTCATTCACATTTCTCAAAAAAAATGCCTGGCTTTTCATGTAATGATATATTACCCACTCCTTATAAACAAAACCACCCATACATACTTACATCATCTTTATCATCCATGTCAATACCAAGGCTGCGCATCTCATTCTCCAATGTTTTCCGTTGAACCTAGCAAATAGAAGTAATTAATCATACTGTGTTGCATAGCACAGAAGACAGTGCTAACCTATTTGTGCAAATCAGAACATTTCTTCAAGGTCAATGGGGAAAAAATTTTTTATCATTCTTTAAAAACAATCTATGAAATAAATTCTTCTACATATCTATTTCTTATAATTGGCTAACATTTCATAACAATTGTGAACTACCATTTCTACAACTACCCACTTATGGAAAGCAGAGATGAGAGGGAGTGCATTCCAGGCAAGGGAGATGGCTAGTACAGAGACGGGAGACAAGAGGTCTGCCATGTGTGATGAAAAGCAAGAAAGCTAGTCGGCCTGAACCAGAGTAAGACTGTCCAATCTGGACTGTGCTGAGAAGGGTTTTAAAAACACCAAACAGAGGCTTTTATAATTTGATCCCAGAAGCAACAGGGCAAGGACAGCAATTACAAGGCTCCTGTAGTAATGGTGGCAATACAAGAGATGCTGGACCAGTAAAAAACAACAAGATTTGGCAACTGACTATGTGGAGGGAAAGAAGTACAGGATAATGTAGAGGTTGCACCCTAGGCAACTATAAGGACGGTACTGGTATCCGTAGCAATAGGGGAAATTTTGAAGAGGGGAGCATTTGGGGAAAAGAGAATGAGCTCTGTTTAGAACATGAAGAATTTCAGATAGCTAGTGAATATCCAGTTTAAAACGTTCAGTAAGCATCTGACTAGAACTCAAAAGAGACCTGGGTTGGATACTAAAATCTGGGATTCATCTACAGAGAGATGATAACTAAAATTAAGGGAGCTAATGAGGTCACCAGATGACAAAATTTAAACTCCATCTTAGAGTGTGTTTTGTTTTCTTAAAGAAAGATGCTTCCAGATTAAGAAAAAAATGTTATAATCTTGGAGGTGATTTATGTGAAATGTAGAATAAACTGCAGGGTGACTTTGGAATCCAGTAAAGACTGAAATGAATATAAAGGAAACGAAGAATAAGTAAAGGTATTAATTACATAGAACACAGAAAACAAAGTAGTTCAATGCAATATTGTAACTATTTCCTGACCACAAATATTAACTGAATCGTGAAATCTTCCATCAATACAGAAAAGTATTTAATGTTAGAAGACAATTCATTATCACTCTATTTTTTATTTAAGACTTACCTTTTTAGCAGTGCGAGGCATTCTGGGTCCTGACTTATCTTTCTCTTTAGACTGCAGAATTTTCAGTTTCTTTTTCTCTCGAATTTGTTTTGCCAACTGGTGAATTTCCATCATTTCCTCATCTTCAGTTTCTGATTCACTGTCATACTCTCCAGCAGCTTGTCTTAGTTCTTCCTCTTTCTCTAACTCTTTCAATTTCTTTGACAAACAAGAAATTTAATTTGCAGAAATTAAGAGTTAAGATTAAAAAATGTCAGCAAATTTTGCTTCAGAATCATCTTCCCATACATAAATATTTAAGAAGACACAAAGGACTATGTATTACAGTCTAAGTTTATTGCAACAGCCAAATCAGGCTTTACCCTATGTTTAAAAGATCAAATTGGACAAAACAAACAAACAAAAAAACCTCACACCCTCCCCACCTCCACACTGCACACTTTTATACAAGCTACATAAAGTTCCACCAGAATACAATTAGACAATGTCACCACCCCTAATTTTTAAGTTTGCTGGAAATCATTTACTTTACTAGGAGTAACAGTAAGCTTGGAATTCCTTTTCCCTTTCATCATCTCAATGGTTCCTGCTCACATTCTCTGTTTTACTATAGACATTTTAAACCACTATAAACAGAGGAGTACTTCTTTCAATTAATCTATCTGAATTTCAGCCCTTCAAGTCAACATACTTTCTACTTCTTTGAATTTGAAGGTATGAAAATAATTCACATTTCAAATGGTACTTAAAAAAGGAAAACAACTAAATTTTTCAGTCTAGAGTAACACTAACACACCATATTCAGACCAGAAAATTTGGGTCACATGGTTCCTTGAACAGCAGAGAGCAGAAAAACTAATCATTGTGTATGAGGCAATTTTCACAAAGCTGTAAATGGATCAGAAAAAAATGACCATTCACACCCAAAACTGCTGCACTTATGAAGATATAGCTTTAGGGTAACATCTCTAAAAAGATAAATTAATCTTGCAAAGTGTACAAAGCAATATCTTAACAAAAACCAGTGCAAAACAACATAATTGTTACTATTTACAGATAAGAAAATTAAAGCTCAGAAAGAAATTAAGTGACTAGCTTAGTCAAAATACTGGAGACAGTAATGCCAGAAGCCTTTCCATAATGTTTCTTTTTTAAAACTAATTTTAAAAATATCCAAGAACCTTATCTACCTTCAAATAAGGGAATATCAAGGAGAATATAACATACCAACATCAAAAAGTGACAAACTCACCTCCATAATGTCTGGGTCAATATAATCAGCTATGTTATGGCCTTCCCAGATTTCTGGTATTTTATCATATTTTTCAGATGAATTCATTAGATCCCAATATTCTAGAGAAAAATTTGGAGAAAAGAAAATTTTATAATACTCTCATAATTACATAGAAGTATATGCTTAATATGAGAATCATCAGCATTCTTAATGGAACCTAGATTACTTCTATTTTCAGCAAATTCCCTGAGAGGCTTCACCCTTTTCCAAGTACTTCTTCTTTCTTGCTTTAATGAAGCCTTTCTCTTCGTGACAGTTCTTCCCATGAAATTCTAATGGAGAGTGACCATCCCTCCCACTCACACAGCAAAGTAGATGAGGTTGGCATACTTTGTAGTACTTCATTCCACATCATATTTCACAATCATCTCAAGCTTTCCTCTTCTAAGAGGGGAAAAGTCTATTTCTATCCTCTCTCACTCTCCTATAACCTTTGTCTACTACTCTCTTAAATACACTCATCACCTCTATCTACACTCCACAAACATTAATCATACCATCACTTAAAACAACTACCAAGATAAAGTCAGAAATGTCTCTTTATGACTACAATTTCCTACCTAGCCACCTGATCTCACTCCTACAAACATCTTTTCATTCCTCAGGACATCTAGGTTCCGGACCTTCCCTAGTCTCCTAGTCCATCTCCCTGATTTTTTTTTGCCTGCTTCTACCCAGCTACAAAGATCTGTGTGACCAAGAATTCAAGTTTAGTACCCTTGTACACTAAAATGTCTCATACTCTTGTCTTTCCCCCAGTAGCTACTTTGCCAATCCCTAACCCCAAGTGCCATCACTGTATTTCTTGACTTTAGTTTCATAACTAAGGAGCAAATATATATATATATATATATATATATATGTTTATGTTTATATGTGTGTGTGTGTGTATATATATATAAGTGAATGTGCATGTATGTATATATGTATGTGTATGTATATATATATAGAGAGAGAGCGGACACAGGGTGAGTTGAAGATGAAGGGAAGATAGCTAAAAGAAATAAAATCAAATTAAGCGATGAGAGAGGAATATACTGAGAGAGGGAGATAGGGAGAGATAGAATGGGGTGGATTATCTCGCATAAAGGTGGCAAGGGGAAGCAGTTCTGTGGGAGGAGGGGAGAGGGCAGGTGAGGGGGGGAATGAGTGAATCTTGCTCTCATCAAATTTGGCCTGAGGAGGGAGTACCATACACACTCAATTGGGTATCTTACCCCACAGGAAAGAAGAGGGAAGTTAAAAAAAAGGGGGGGATGATGGAGGAGAGGGCAGATGGGGGTGGAGGTAATCAAAAACAAACACTTTGGAAAGGGGACAGGGTCAAGGGAGAAAATTCAATAAAGGGGGATGGGTTGGGAAGGAGCAAAATATAGTTAGTCTTCCACAACATGAGTATTGTGGAAGGGTTATACATAATGATACACATGTGGCCTATGTTGAATTGCTTGACTTCTTAGGGAGGGTGGGTGCGAAGGGAAGAGGGGAGAGAATTTGGAACTCAAAGTTTTAACAACAGATGTTCAAAAAAAAAAAAAAAAGTTTTTGCATGCAACTAGAAAATAAGATATACAGGCAATGGGGTGTAGAAATTTATCTTGCCCTACAAGAAAGGAAGGGAAAAAGGGATGGGAGGGGAGTGGGGTAACAGAAGGGAGGGCTGAATGGGGAACAGGGCAACCAGAATATACGTCATCTGGGGGGGGGAGGGTAGAAATGGGGAGAAAATTTGTAATTCAAACTCTTGTGAAAATCAATGCTGAAAACTATGCTAAATAAATAAATTTAAAAAAATAAAAATAAAAAAAATCTGAAAAAAAAATAAAAAAAATTTAATTAGCCAAAAATGGAAAAAAAAAAAAACCAAAAAAAAAACCCCATGCTGTTGTGCAGGCCTGACATAGTGGTAGGTAGTGTTATGCCCTGCCCCCACCCTCCAGTTTCTCCTTCTTGCCCCAGCTCTCTGCACTGTTTGTACTCCCTTCTCCACGGACCCCACTTGTTTGTACTCCCATCTCCCCGGACCCCACCATTTGTGTTCCCTTCTCCATAGAAATAATCCACAGAAATCTAATTGTGTTCTTTCCCTTTAAGTACCCTTTCTCTTGAGTAATTACTCGGAACAGTCACATGCTTGAATAAATCCACATCCAAATTTATATCCGGGTCTCGCTCACTTTTTTCGGCACAACGCTAGTACAGTAGATAGAATGTTGCACTTAAGAGTCTAAAAGACCCTAGTTTAAATCCTCGCTCAGATTCTTACTAGCTGTGGTCTCTGGTCAAGTCACTTAACCTTACTCCATTTCAAGTTTTCTTATCTATAAAATGAAATCTTTTCTGCTTCCCTTCTCCTCCCTAAATATGCCACCCACTCCCCTTCTCCTCAGAAGACCTCAACTATTTTCTCCTGGACAAAGGGCTTTCCAAGGAGCTTCTTCAAATGCTCTTTTCCACCTCAAATTTTAGTCTTTCTCCATTTTATGTGAAAAAGTAAAGTTTCTTTCTATGAAAGTATTTCACAGTTTTACTTTGTCAGGCATAAGTCAAATTCAATTTAGTATCTGAATATGTCTTCTAATACCACTTATACTGTACTTACTCTGAAGATCCAAAATATAATCATCTCCCAATTCCAGCTCAAGATCTCGTTCCTAAAGTGAAAAAATAAAGTTATCAACCAAGTTGGCTACAAAAGCCAAAATTCTCACAGTCCAAAATAATCAGTCCCTCCTGGTCAGAGAAAGGAGCTACATCAAAACCTCAACCCCACCACCATGATAGGATAGCCTCTACATTTATGAAACCAATGAAGCTCTTTATTTAAGATAAAAGAGAAGTACCCTTTTCTTTTTGGGTGCATCAGTTTCCATTCTCTTCTTGCGTGCTATCACACCCTCAGGAATGAATGGTGGCCTCTCCTGGAAACATAATTTTGGAGGATTATGCTTAGAAATGTTTTGAGGAATTTTAATTTCAGGAACGTGACAACACATTGCGACACCATAAGAATCAATGAATATGAAAAAATAAGAAGCATAGGAAGATTTAAGAGCTGATAAAGTGTTAAATAGGGAGAGCCAAAAACCTAAGGACGATAGCTATAATAGCTATAATTTTATGACACTTCCAAGATTTGCAAATTCTTTATACAGTCAGGTCAATGAACAATTTTAGGTGACTACTATGCGCCATGCACTGTGCTAAGCACTGGTGAGATGTTGTTATTGGGGTTCAGTCGTGTCCAGCTCTTTGTGACCCTATTTGAGGTTTTCTTGGCAAAGATGTGGGAGCGGTTAGCCATTTCCTTCTCCAGTTCATTTTCCAGATGAGGAAACTGAGGCAACAGGGTTAAGTGAGTTGCCCAGGATCACACAGCTAGTAAGTATGTGACGCCAGATTTGAACTCAGGTCCTAGTGACTCCAAGGCTAGTACTCCATCCACTGCACCACCTAGCAGCCCCACTGGTGATATAAAAAGAGCGAAAGACAGTGCCACAGCCCTCCAGGGCTCATTGTCGTGGAGGAGCTCACAAGGTGCTATCTCATTTGATCTTCACAGCAGCCATGTCAGGTAGGTGCTATCATTATTTTCATTTTATAGATAAGAAAACTTGAAATGGAGTAAGGTTAAGCAACTTGACCAGAGACCACAGCTAGTAAGACTCTGAGCGAGGATTTAAACTAGGGTCTTCAGGACTCCAACACTGTATCCACTGGACTCCCTACCACTATGTCAGGCCTGCACAACACATGGCCCATGGGCTGCTTGCCGTCCACCAAAGCTGCCTGTGGGAGGTATGTTGTGAAGTCCTGACTTACATCCTCTGGGGAGACGCATGTTGTGCAGGCTTGCACTATGTAATGAATGTAAATAAAAATTACAATCAAAACAAAATTCAAATGCTGTGCAATTATAATGACCAAGACCGAATTCCCAAAAGGCAAAACAAGTACAGCTCCTCTTTTTGAAGAGGTGGGGAGAGTATGAGGGGGGAACCCAGCACATACTTTGAGACTCAATCAATGTTTAGCTTTGTGGAACTTTTTGTCTGTCTTTTAAAAAAACTTCTTTATGACAAGGATTGGCATGCTACATTGAGGAGGTATTTGGGGAAATCCAGGTGATTTTAAAAAAAGGTATAAATAAAATCTTTTTAAAGACATGCCTTGCTTATTTCCATAAATTTCTCCTCTATTGAATTACATATCAATTACATGCCCAAAGTCAATTTCTAAACCTCTTTTTCAAGTCTTGGAATCTGAAACTACAAAACCACATTAACAAATCACTGCACACATCAATAATCATTTACTCAATCCAAGTCAACAACCAACAAGATAATCTTACTCCCAAAGCCCTTTAAAAAGAAACGCTTACCTTATCATCTCTTTTGCTTGGTACTGCTAAATGCAATCTGTTCAGCACTTCATTCACTTTATTTCCTTTCATTTTGGTTTCAACTCGATGAGTCAAAAGTCTATCACAAGCCTAATAAGATATTAGGAAAACAAAAAGTCTAAGCAAGAGGTGAAGTTAAAGACTGTACTAATATAGCAAACATAACAAAATACGACTCAAACCTTCCACTGGAATAAAATTAAGATACAAGCAGTCCTTGGCTCACAAATAAAGCTGCTTTCAAAAGTTCACTTGTCAATTATTCAGAACTCAAAGACAAATGTTCTCTTATAAATAATGTTGTTAATAGCAGTTGGAGCATAATCCACAAGACCTTGTTTAACCAATTCAGTTACTGAACCACCAACAGTCATATGTTATGGGTTAAGGAAAGACAGAAGGACAGGGGAGGAAAGAATAAAAAAGGCAGTTTCTCCATTCAGAGCACAAGAGCCCACCTCAAGGCCAAAGTCTCAAAAAATGACAAATGGGTTTCTGCCATCTCCCAGGCTCTCTTTCCATACTCCTCCCATCAAATGGCTGGTGTCCTCAGCTGCACTAAGACTCCCAGTTAACCACCTGTCTGAGGCCTCTTCGTTCCCAAGTTGTCCGCCCATGCTCAAGTTTTCCTACTTTACAATTAAACTCCTATGCCCTGACTGAAGTTAAGGCATCAGAAAGAAAAAAGAAATCTAACTGAACTCATACTGTTCAAATAAATGGTGGCCTCTAGGCCTTCCCAGAGCTTTTTAAGGGTAGCTCCCACAAAATGATTGTTAAGATTTTTTTTCCTTTCTTCTACTTGTTAAAAACCATAATTTCTCTGAAAAGCTTTTTTTCTCCTCTCCACCAAGAGCTGCCAGGGCAAAGACTCCTAGAGCTTGGAGAACAGGAGGGGAAGGGCAGCACAAATAAGTCATGTGTATCTATTGGATCATTTGCAAAACTGGAGCATGCCTGCAGTTGAAATCTGCTAATTTTCACTTACATCACTCTATCAGAAAAGATCCCAGGTGTTTTGGGTTCTTTCCTTGATTCTTTGATATTTCAATGATTTTGAAATATTAAATTCCCATTGATGTCATTACTCTCTCCATGATATAAACTCTAGCTCATTCCCTTCGCCTCGTTTAATGTATCAATGGCCTCTGTATTTGGCTACTATAGCAAGTTACAGCATAAAGAGGTTCTAGAGATACTACAGAAAACTGCTGTTGCTCCTTTATGATAAAACTGACAAATTATTTGCCTAAACAGTGGGGCTTCGCACATATCTAAGAGACATCAGAGCTGCAAGAATGCTTTAAAAAGCTTAAATTACCTCACAGGCATTGCAGTCAATCATATTTAGGAGTTTCAGATACTCAGTTCAAAAGTTTTAAAAAAAAGACTGCGATACTACTTTAAGAAAACACTGACCTTTTTAAAAAAAAGACTGCGATACTACTTTAAGAAAACACTGACCTCTGTTTTAACTTTAATAACACCTTCTTCCGTCAGAGTACTCGTCTCTATAACAGGAAGTCCTTCAGCTTCCAAATCTGAAAATATTTTCTGGAAATATAGAGAAAAACAGAGTATCAGTAAAATATTTCCAGTTCATTACCTAACACAGAACTCCTACTTGTGTTCAAAAATGTCAAATGTTAATTATTCTCAAGGCTACATAGTTGTAAAAAATACCAACTATTTTCAGAAGCAGAAATTCTCTCAGTACAAACACTCATTTATTTGTTTTTACAATTTTTTTACTAATCAAAACACAAATTGCTGGCTTAGAATACGATTCTTGAAGCAAAATTCTATTACAACCAAGGCATTATCTAAGAAAGAATAAGCAGAAATGAAAATGTCCTGAAAAATGAAATGTGCCTCAAACCTGGTTATCTTCTGGGAGTTCAGATATCCTCTTCACATCACATTTGTTTGCTACAATAATAAGAGGCTGATAAGAAAGAAATAATGAAATCAGTATCTTGTTATTCCATTATAAAATAACAACTTTAACCAACCTTAGTTATCAAACACACCTTATTAGCAAAAAGTGGCTTAATATTTTTAAAGAGCTCCAGTTGTTCTTCCAGACTATGCCCACACTGTTCAGACAGATCCATGACATAGAGCACAGCAGCACGAAGGTGAGCCAATGCTGTTATAGCCTGCATTTCAATGGTGTTCCTCTCTTCCAGAGGGTGATCCAGAATCCCTGGAGTGTCAACCACCTAAAAATAAGACATAATAGTTTCCAGACTTCGACAGCCTTCTGTGGTGATTGTATTTTCAAATTACAGAATCTCAGACCTTAGAAGTCATTTAGTCCAATGTCCCACCTCATTCAGAAATTCCCTTTATGACATCCTTGACAGGTAAGTCTTACAACTTTTCTAAAACATATCTAGTGAAAGTGATGTCACCTCAAAAGGCAGCGCATTCTCATATTATGCTGATGACTTCAATGTAACAGTCAACAACAACCAAAAAAAAAAAGTTTCTTCATACACAAGCCCCTCCCCTCCACACTAGATTCTACCCAATCCCGCATAGCTACAGTTCTTTTATACCTAAGTACAAGATTCTACATTCTATTTAAATTTAATCAAGATTAAATTTAGTAAGAAAGCCAAGAGTTTTGTACAGAGTACTAGCATGTAAATTTTCTCTGATTAATAAGAGCTCTCACCTGCCAACGCAAATATCTATAATCCATGTGCCCTACAAACAAAGATTTGGTTGTAAAGGCATAAGGCTGCACATCCACATCTGCTCTTGTCACCTTAAAATAAAACATAATCAGAATTTATTTTCAACCTCCAAGAAAGTAGAAATTATACACTTCTTTTCTATAAGCAACATAAATGATACACATGAATTACTGAATAATTCCATTTTCTAAAGTGGTAATATGTAAAATCCCAATAACTCTTTTCCTCCTACACTCAGGTTTATGTCAGATATCATGTTCAAAGTAAAGTCATGCATATATATCATGGGACAAAGTTGGGATAGCCCTAGAATTCAAAACATTCATATACTAAACAATATACTAAGGACTTCAATTCCCTTCCCGTAACTTTGATGAGAGCACTTGATCTGACTACAGCCCAAGTTCATTAAAATACATTTTTTAAACAGTAGGTCACAAGAAATTTCTAAGTTGGCATTTTCCTCTTGGTGTCAACTATTTCCTAGATCATAAGCTGGCCACTTCCTGAATCTACTTTTCTGAGACCACTAAAATAAGATGACTACTGGCCAGTTTGACTGTCCTAAACAGTATTATATATTGCCAGAAGAGTATACACTAGTGAATAGTATTCTGTTAAGGAAACCTAAAAAAGAACTTGAGTCACCAATTCATTATTTCAATGCATTAAAGAGCAATCAAGTAAAATGCAGTCAAAGTGAGAAACTTAAGACAAAAAAGTAATGAAGAGGCTGGTTGGATTTAGCTCAATAACTACAATATTTAAATAAAAAGAACCCACTATGATGTTGTTAAAATATTGTGTTGGTTTGAATTATTTCACTACAACTAAAATAAAAGGCTACCAATATAATGCTGCTCAGACCAAGGGTATTTCTCTATAACATTAAAACAGCTTAAGCATATCCCATTGTAATTCTGAAAAACAAGCAGTGCTGGACTCACAACCAGGAACCAGGTTCAAATTGTGGCTCTGACAATTCCTAGCTAATCAAGTCATTATGGGCAAGACATTTAACCTGAGATTTTTTTAAATTATTGCTAAAAAGAGGATAATAATGCTTTTACCCCCAGAGATGTTGCTATAAAAGCACTTTTTAAACCAAAAAAATACTAAGTGAGAGGTATCTATATCATACTGTTTGGACAGTTACCCAAGATGCACACCTGATGTTTGGCAATGATGTCAGTGGGTACTTCAGCATTAGAAGCATTAACAGCCCTATGCATCCTTCATTTTGCTTATAGTCTCATTTACAATTTTTTTAAAGGAACTAGGAGCCCTCTCTAACACTACACTGCTTAACTTCATGTTGCTTAGAACCAAATGTGCCAAAAAAATCATAGGATGTTAGAAATGAAAAAGACCTTAGAAATCAACTTAAGAGTGCAACCCTCTTCTTTGATGATTGTTTTTTAATAGGTAAGTACACTAAGGCCAAGTAAGGTTAAGGTTTTGCCCAAGCCACAGAAAGGAAATGTTAACAACTGCACTGCCCAATACACTCTTTGGATAGATTCAACCTTGACCACAGGGATGAAAACCTCTTCCCAACTCCACTCCCTTGAAGGGTGGTTAATAAGAAGTGTGTAGTTTTTTAAAAGTGAGGGTTATTTAAGAAGACACAAAGGGCTAGACTTCCAACAGCTGAAGAGGCAAGGTAGTCTAAAATGTTCTCAGTCCCCAACACAGACCTTGTAGGCACACTTAAACAAGAGACAGAATGAGGAATTAGACACACAAAAAACAAGAAAGATATACACAGAGAGACAAAACCACAGAAAACCCGAAGACATTAGATGTAAGCCCTCTGAAAAGTACTTAAATCTAGCTTCCTTATTTTCCACCTCTCTATACAATCCTTGAACACACATGTTTTTCTATGTACACACGTACTTAGAGGAAAAACTAAAAGCTTCAATCCTCTGATGGGATCACCATTATTTCCTCAAAATATAGATTCATATGAAACATAAAACCGACAAAATAACTCATCTTTACTTAGTGCCTTATAGTTTATGAAAGCCATTTTTCTCATATTGACCTAACAAGATGAGTAATACAAATATCCTTAACTCCATTTTTAAATATGAAGTAACTGAACTCTGGCCAACATCACACCTATAAAATGGTACAGCTAGGTTTCAAACCAAGGTTCTCCAAATTCCAAAGCTCTTCCCACTATACCACTCTGCTTAATATCTATAATTACAATGCTGAGAACTATGATAAGAAGTTAGGTTCAAGTGAGTGATTAATGAGGTTTGTTGTTGCTCATCCTTCATTCTCAAAGAGGACCAATGACCTCAGAAGGGTGATGTCTTGACTTGCAAGTGAATCGGATTTAAGGGAGGTAGGGCTGTTTAGAGTCATCAGCCTCACTCTCTCCTCCAGAGTCATCAGTC
Organism: Trichosurus vulpecula; assembly: GCF_011100635.1. Classification (NCBI taxonomy): domain Eukaryota; kingdom Metazoa; phylum Chordata; class Mammalia; order Diprotodontia; family Phalangeridae; genus Trichosurus; species Trichosurus vulpecula. The sequence continues at coordinate 81,841,070 of NC_050577.1, forward strand.
CAGTGGCAAGACATAGGTCAGGATGACTGGAAAAATAAGGTTTAATGAAAATTATTTATACTACTAGGGGTATTATTAAACAGTAATATCCTAGTGCATTGGTAGGACTTCTTTAGCTACTATGGAACCTTAGTTTTATATTAAAAACAACATAAATAATAACAGACCAACCTTATTGATGAAACTGGATTTTCCAACATTCGGATACCCACACAAAAGCAGAGTCCGGGTATTTGGGTCAATAGTTGGCAGACGGGATAAATGCTGACGAACTATTAAAAGTTCAAAGTGAGTGTGCTTAATTATATTCATTAACAAATGAAACAAGCAATTTAATTTCCTGTAAAAAGTATCAAAGCTATAAAACATTGTTTGAAAAACAACTAAACTCCAAATTACATTAGTGTAATGTCCAAATATAGGAGAAAGCTGCTATATACTAAACAAAAGCATAACATGATAAATTAGGAAACTTATATTTACTAGAAAATCACAGGTGGCATTTTTTTAAACTTGTAGGTACAACAGTGGGGAAAAAAAAAAGAAAATTATATGCTTTTAAATAACTTTGGTTACAAAGGCCAAGAAGAAGGAATTCATGAAGTGTGAGGTAGAGGTATATATATGTATGTATATATGTATGTGTGTATATATACATATCTATGTATCTATATATACAAAAGCATTTTTTGCTGTAGGCAAAGAATAGTAAGATAAAATTAGTGCCCACCAACTGGGGAATAGCTGACCAAACTATGGTATGTGAGTATAACAGAAATTTACTGTGCCCAAAAAAAAGAAAACCACAAGAGACACCTTCAGAGACTCTGTATTAATTAAGATACAGATAAACTGATAAAGTAAACAGAATCAGGAAAATACTTTATACGATGGCTACAATACTCTAAAGGAAAACAAGTTTGAAAGACTTAAAAGTGACCAATGCAGTAACTAATCATTGACTGCAGAAGGCTGATGAGGAAAGCAGAGGTGATGGACTATAGATGCAAAATGAGACATACATTTTAGACATGAACATTACATGAATTTGTCTTGTTTTACTATGCATATTTGTTATAAGGGAGGGGGGTTGGAGGGATGGTGATAGAGATGCTTTAAAAAAAGGGGGGGATCAATTGAACATTTAGAGAGCAGAATGAAGTTCTGAAAGGGACAAAGACAAGTAGAGCAGTGTTGGCACTATTATTAATTTTAATGTTTTTTAAAAAATAATCTATGTAATACATTCATAGTTTCATATAAAACCTTTTTCTACGCTCCTTCAACATGGAAATGTCCATTTTTTGGATGTTAAAATCATAATAAAAAAAGGAAAGCTATAAAATATAATACTTTGAGATACTTGCAAGGGTTAACTGCTTTGTCAGAGTAATGAACAAGAACTCTCAGATCAAGCCTTCCTCCAGTGCCTCACTGTGGCATGGAAGTAGCACAGGGTTCTTTAAAGTTCTGCCATTTAAGCACAAGTTCTGAAGGTCCTACATTTCGTCTTGGCCCTGAAAGGCCAAGAAATCTCAAAAGACATGGAGTATGATAATCCCAGCAATGGGCTGTTTGTTACTGAAAGATTAGCCTAAGTTTGAACAGGCTGGGTGTAGAATGACTTGGATGATTTTCTTTTTACCACATTAACTTTCAAAACCTTCTACAAAACCATAGAAATATACAATTTGCTATAATGTGATATACGCTTTCCTAAAAACCACTACACTATGCCAAAACATGCAATTAAAACAACAAAGCTTACGGGGAAAAGTGTATCAGGTCACAACACTCAAACTCAGTTCCACTGGAAGTCAGCATAGTAATGACACCAAGGAACTCCAAGCATGGGATGCCAGTCACCAATATTAGCCATTACTCCAAGAGGGATCACTCTATGGCCAGGAACACACAGAAGCAGTGCAACGTCACCCTCACCAGCCCGAATTTTGTCTGTGAGGGTGCCTTGGGGGTAGCAAGGATCGAAAAGGCCAGGTCATCATCAAGTCTGCTCTGATATTAGTCAATCAACAAACATTTATTAAATTCCTACTATGTGCCAGGCACTATGCTAAGCGCTAGGGACACAAAGAGACAAAAGACAGTTCCAGGAACTCTCAATCTACTGGGCGCAGGGGGTAATTGACCTGATGAGGGAGCTCCATCTTCCCTTCCATACTTGCGTCCCTCACCCTCAGTAGATCTCTCCTCACTGAGTCGCAGAAGAGGGCTGCCACTATACTTTCCCCAAGTTAGACCCAAACACCATGGTGGTATCCCTCGCCTAATCCATTTATAGAGGTCCCATTCCAACCCCTCCCCCCCCCATGCATGCTCCACAACTGTGGTAATTTTCCTTAATGACAAAATAAACAAATGCAAAATTCACCTTATGTTCAAATCGTTGCCTAATAAGTCAATTGCAATGGAACAAATTCACTTTTTCAAAAGAAATGTTATAGAACTGCCTATATTGTGATCTGTATAGGAGGAGCCACCAACAAAACATGAAAACAGGGAAATACTGAAAAACATGAAATACTGAAAATAATCACTGAAAGAAGACAAACAATGAAAAACTTATGTCAGTAATCAACATTTTAAAACAACTATTTCATCAATAGATGTACTCCCTTGAGTGAAATAGATCATGTCCTTCTACACATAAATGTAGATGGGTTTGAAGGTCTGATGAGCTACTACATTCAACCTTTCTGTGATAGGACCTCCAAATTGAGTGGTTATCTGGTTTATATAAATTTATTTATATAAACAATTTATATAAAGGACTATGGTCTAAGCTTTTCCAGCTTGGCAGGAGCTGCCAAAGCTCTTTTCAGAACCCATAATCACTTGACACAATGAGGATCAGAGGAAGATTCTAGATGAAGACTGACAATTAATGAAATCAGGAATTCGCTCTCAGTACATTATGTATATTTCAAACATGACAAGCATCCACAATTTTGTCCCTGTGTGTAACCCCCTTCATCAAATTTTGTCCCTGTGTGAACCCCCCCTCCACCACTGCAAACTGCAACATCTTTATGCTTCAGCAGAAGGCTTTGGGAAGTTGTTGTGGTCAAAAAAAAAAGAAAAAAAGAGAGACAGAGAGACAGAGGGGGGGGGGGGGGGGGAAGAGAAAGAAAATCACAGCCAACCAGGAAAAGAGCTTCTGATTTTAGGTAGACTGGTCCTCAGATATTTAAAGTGCTTGCAGCCCACTGGCATTCCTAAGCAGGACTTTGTTGGAGACAGCTCAAATTCATGAAATTTAATTTAAACAAGATTAAAAGTTTAAATGCAAACTGGTTTGCCTATGTATAATACATACCTTGTTCCAGATATTCCAGACTCTGTTTCTGTCTCTTGATAATTGTACACATACGCCCCAGAGCTGCACGTTTGAGCTGCTTACAGCGGTACAAAGAATCCCCATATTTCATAAGTCGTACATAATCTTTGGCAACACTTAGCAAAAGGAGAAAAGTTACATAAGATTTTAACTTTTGGCAGTGATTTGTTGGAAACACTAAAAATACTAAGAATATGAGATGTCTTACTTGTCCACTAGATTTTTGGCAATATTAATTTGTCCTAAGGCCAGCTTGTAATGATCCTTGTCATAAAGAACATTCATCAAATCAGCATAAAATGGGTGGATATCCTATAACAAAAATAAAAAAGATTAAGTACCACTTTTGATAAATAGTTTATCACCACTCTTTTCCCCAAACTAGTCTAAGATCAACTTCCTGCATCAAGTTAAAATTCCCTTTCTCTCCTCCTCACCCCTCCCTCCACCTCAATCTCTCCAACCACATCTCCCATTATTCTTATCATGCATCACTCCAATCAAGGCCATCAGTTTCAGATCCCAAACTAACCAGTACCACAGAATCATGGAAGACTTGACTGAGGAGGACTTAAAAAACAAAGTTCACAGATAAAAGGAGATCATTTGTAGGGTAATCATGAAGTTTGTGCAAAGGCATGGTGGTTGTAACTAAAACATCTTTCATGATTCTTTGAGTCCTCTGATCATCTCTTTCCTCTCTCTCTCTCCCCTTCTTTCCCTTCCTCTTCCCCCCCTCACCTCCCAGTTTGTGTATCTTAGTTTGCAACTGTCCACATTAAGGCCTTTCATCTATTTTTCTTTCCCTTCTAATAGTCTTCTCTCCAAAATTTAATAGCATTCAGCATATAGCAGATTCTCAATGTGCCTGTTAACGGACTCAACTTTTTCAATAAGTTTTTTATTTAGGTGGTCCAATAAAAATAACAGAAAAATATCGAAAAATGTTTGCTTAAAAATTTGGATTCTCCCAAAGTTATTAAAACTAACCAATTTAACCCCAAAAATGAGCTTCCCGAAATGACCAAGAAGAGTAGACACTTCATAATCATAAAATTTTAGTGCTATGAAGAACCTCAATCAGACCATGAGAACAATATGAACATGCTTTTAAGGTTTTACATTGCTTTTTTCACACTAAAAGGAGTAAGATATTTTATGAAACCACCCAAGTGAAATCCCTATTGTTAGTCACCTTACCTTTAAATGCCTCTATCTCCACTGTTCCCATGTATTCCCTTTCCCAATAAACCCCTTTGTCCTTCTGTCCCAGTGCTTCTTTTTTACTATTTTTTTTCCAAAGCAAGCTGATAGGGAGGGTCAAAGAGACAACCTTTATACTTCATCCCTACTTTCATATAACAACAGAACATGTGTTACATTCTGCCCTCTCCCTACCATCATAATCACTCACATTAAAAAATCCCCATTTCAGAAATGAGGAAATTTTGGTAAAGAGAGGTTAAGGTATTTGCCTAGGATCACATATTTAATAATGTCAAAGAAAGGAATACAACACATTATCTCCTTACTCCAATGCTTTCTTCACTATCCCACATTGTGTCCCTCTTATCAATCAAGGCAAAAAAAAAAACTTAATAAGTTAATGCTTTACTGATCACTTTCTTCCATACCACTAAAAGATATTTATACGTAAGTTAAGCAAAAGAAAGTTGTTTGCTCTACTAAAAATTAACTTTGCAATATGACTGTCTGATCATTAATGATGATCAAATAGTAATCCAACTTTCTATGTATCTGAATTTAACTTCACTGTCCATTTCTGGCCCAGCAAAAATTTAGACGTTGGCTCAATGCCTCACAATATGACTAATAGGAGGAAGTAGGTTTGTATTTCAACTCAAATAACCACAAGCTGTGTGACCTCTATCTCAACTATAAGATGAGAGTAGTAACTGTATCACTTATCTCAAAGCTACCCTGAGAATCAGATAAAAAAAATGTATTTAAAATGCTTTACAAATATTAAAGTAATATAGAAATGTCAACTATTATTAACACATGCCAGTTAAACACATATACTTTTCCAAGTCGTTTCTTAACCAAGTAATTAGCAAACTTTATCCTGCTCTTCTGTCAGATTTTACAAAATCACATTCTGAAAAGTAAATATACATCATTGTAAACTTAAAAAAAAACCATAAAAGAAATTAAATCACAGAATTACTTACATCCAATTTGGGGAAGTCAGTTAAAATCTGGGTGAGTCTATCATGGTAATTCTGCTGAGTATATTTAACTTTCCTCATGTAGAAATGTCTAATGCGGTGAATTTGGTAATGTTTATGAATGACTGTTGGAGTCTTTCGTTGAGTCTTCGATAATGTCAGGTCTATAAAGTCCTGTAATCAAAGAATTTATTGGATAAATTCAGGCTAAAAACTCTTTAAATGTTATACATTTATCTAATCTCTTTTAAAAGAAAAATACTTCAAAGGTAAACCGTTCAAGATAATTTTTTTAAATTAAAATTAGCTTAAAATTTTTTTAAATAAAATTAAAAATACTCATTTATTCATTATTTGTAAGACAAATTATATTATTGATTTGTCAGTTACAAGCCTTCCATAATCTGTTATGAATATTCTGGATCTAGAAAAAAGAAAGCTGAAACAACAGGTACAATTCTTTAATTCCCCCTTTAATATATCATTTTTCTTTTGGCAGTAGAATACACTGCAATATTTTCACAAATATGATCTAGGATATATTCTTTACACCTGTCTATGGCTTTTATTCTTAAGGATATGTTTGGTGATATAATTTTAAGTACACCCTCTCAACACCACAGCTAGAGCATGATTTCAACAATCTGGCTAGCAGCTGTTGTGGGGGTGAAAGACCAACACAAGCCCAGCCACAAGAATGCTGCCAAAGCCCAGGTTCTTTTGATCTGCTTTAATAAGGAAAGCAACAAGGGGTTAACAAGCTTACTTTAATTCAGCATACAAATACCATTCACTTAGTTCAGGGGAAAAAGCCAGCAACCTGAACTTCAAAGCAAATACAAACAAATCACAGACATTGACAGACAGACCAAATACAATCCATAGTTACCAACACCTAAGTTCAGCCTGGGAGCTCATAACAAGGGCTGGCCCAGAGTCACACGAGCCACCACTGCTGTGGGTAAGAGCTCCGAAAGAGAAAGCCAACCCCTGGTTTTGTATCTTTTTCAGGGTCAAGGGTAAGTGACACATGCGACTCACCCATGTGACCTGAAATCATCACAAAGAGGTGACTTAAGCCCATGTGGTCTAAAAACGTCTGATGTCCCAAACATGCCACTCAAACCCATGTAAACTAGGCCCTCCTCTGAGGCAAGCAGGACACCAAGGACTCCCAATCTAATCAAGGAAACAAAGGCCAAACTCTTCAAGAACACTTGGTTTAACTGAGTGCTAAGAGCCCATTTTGATTGCCAACACAAGCGCTAGATCAGGAGTCAGGAAGCCCTGAGTTCAAATTCAGCCTCAGATGCCCTGTTTGCCTCAATTTCCTTTTCTGTAAGATAGAGACAATAGTATCTACTTCCCAGATTTGTTGGGAGGATAAAATGAGGTATTTGTAAAGCACTTTCTTTGAAAACCTTAGAGTGCTATGTAGATGTCAGCTAACTAATCTAATTCCATGCCTAACAAAGTGTAAAAAAAAAAAAATCCACTCTCTTAACCTCAGTTTCCATTTCTGTAAAATGGGGATAACATCTATAGTACCAAAATGTGATAATTTATGTAAAGCACTTTGCAAACCTTCATGCATTACAAATTATTAATAGCATTGTATAATCACCCTTTACAATCTTTCCACTAAATTTTTTTTTCCAGTATCTTCCTAATCCTTTATGTCCGAATGTCTAAGCACAGTAGTACATATTTAAAAAATCCAGCTAATCACACTCAGCTGTCACACTGGTTCCACGGGAAAAGGTCTACAAATGCAGAGGGATGCTAATAAATTTGACTGAGGAACTATAGCTGAATTAAGAAAGGCAGCACAAACAGCATAAAATGCACTGGGTCATGAGACACGGGTTCAAGTCCCACCTCTGCTACATGCTGCCTATGTGACCTCTGGTAAGTCACTTAGCATCCCTGGGTCTCGTTTTTCTTACCTGCAAAATGCAGAGCTTGGATGACACAGTCTCTCAGGTCTCTTCCAGCTCTAGAGCTATGATCCTATGATTAAGTCCAATGTGGACAAATGTAGAACAAAAATTAGTATGTCCAGAATGGTTTCTCTCTCCTAGTTTGACCATATTTTAAGAGGATCATTGACCAAATCCATCAGGACCCAAGGACGGAAAAGAAAGATGGCAAAGGGGCCTTTGTTCCATGATGTAAAAGATAAATAGCTGAAAGAACATCTTTAGAACAAACTGCCTTTTGTGGATGTGATACACTTTCAAAAATAGGTAATGATTGTCTTTTAGTTATGGACAGTAAAAAAAATACATAAAAGATCATACGAGGAAAACATTATTTGACCATTAAAACCTCAAAAATTTTAAGGGAATTCCAGGGTATCTTTATTAAAAATAATTATACTTTTAGAAAACTGCCCTGGTGTGGTTTCCCTAGGAAAAAAAAAAAAAGAAACCCAAAAGGTGGAGAATGGTTACAATTACTATTGAATAACTATTTTCAAAATCACTAAAAATATTTCTACTTTGTGCTGTGCATATATTTTTGTCACAAAGACATTCTCAATTATTCGATACTGTTAAGTTTACCACAAAGAACTAATTTGTGTTACAATGTTCAACATGGCAGGTAAGTTTCCTGTTCCAAACATGTAAATTAATGAGATAATGGTGCTTAAACGGTGAGTATAATGTATCATCATGGTAAGCACAAAAGACAAAATGTGACCTAAAGCCTTAGATTAATGTCACTAAACAGTTGTGGCTGTAGAATGAGAATAATGCCACAGCATCACAAATTTAGAGACACAAGTGATTTTAGAAGGTAACTTCCTCCCTCAATTACAGATAAGGATACTGAGGCCCAGAGAAGGGATTTGCCCAAGTTCATATAGAGGCCAGAATTTGAAGACAGGTTTCTTTCCCCTGCACCATACTGCCAGAGCATCTAGTACTAATGAGATATGTGATCTATGCAGAGTAGGTGGGTGCTCAAGAGGATTCTTCACATGAAGTCCCTACTAAACATGACAGATGCTGGAATACAAAAATGAAAACAATCCCTAAAAAAAAAAGTGTGTGTGTGTGTGTGTGTGTATGTATGTGTATATATATATATATATATATATATATATATATATTTTTTTTAGGGATTGTTATGTATGTTATATATGTATGTATATACACACACATATGTATATATGCATATATATTCGATGAAGCCAGCTTACAAATCAAACATAAATTTCCAAGTACTTACACACACACACACACACACACTTACTTTTTCCTCCTGAATGGCCCTTAAGAACTTCTCTGAAGGAAGATTTCTGCCACGCTAACTAGAATGATGGAGGTTCTACTATTTTCTTTCTGTACAATGTTGACACTGTGAGCTCCAGAAAGCAGATTTTTTCACTTTTGTCATTGTACTCCCACTGCCTGACACACAGTTGAGTGTGAAATAACTGCTTGCTGACTGACAGTAAATCATCTCTAAAATTTACTCAATGAGTAAATATATGGAATGAGGGGGCACTAGATTGGTTCGTGGCCAAGCTCCAAACCCTATCTTGTCCTTAATTTCTTATAAAACGCAAAACCACAGCTTTTCCCCAGGGTGATACTGTGAAAAGAGAGGTGCAGTTTGGAATGAGGGAGGCTGGGTATGAATCCCGGTTCTGCCACCACTTACCTGTGTGAGCTTGGGCTTAAGCTCTACTGGCCTCAGTTTCCTCCTTTGGATGATGGAGGTAATCTAGATCAAAGGTTCTTACTTTTTCTTCTGTCGTGACCTCTCTGGAAGTCTGATGAACCCGATGGACCCCTTCCCACAACGTTTGTAGTCTACAGTCATAACTGGAGCAAGTGCTCACTCTCGGTTTTTTTCCCATCCAAGTTGAGAGCACCCCTGAAATTCATCCACGGATCCCTTCTGGGGACATCAGATAAATAACTCCTGGTCTACCCAATCTCCATGGTCCCTGCCAGTTTTAAAACTAAGGTCATGGAACTTTCAGCGAAGCACCCATAACAGCAGGGTGTAAAACCGCCAAGGTTCAAGATACACCAGCCTTGTCTTGGAAGAACCACATCCCTTAAAAGATCACTTACACTATTAATGATTATAGTTAAAAAGCTAGCATTTGCAAAGAGCTTTAAGGTTTGCAAGGCACTTTACAACTCATTTTTCTCATGCTCACGAAAACCATGGCAGGAAATGCTATTATTATCCCCATTTTGCAGGTGAGAAAACTGAAGCGGACAGAAATATGACTTATCAAGGGTCATGTGGTTGTTAAGACCTAAACCTGGATGATCCCAGGTCCGGCACTCGGTCGGCTGCGCCGTATCTTTCCCCCACCCTTCCAAAACCAAAAATCAATCAGGAAGAAGCAAGTCTAGATGAGCAGTCCATCTGGCGCAACACCGAAAGCCCCTGCCCCCAAAGGCTTAAGCTGCAGGGCCCGGGGAGCAAAGGAGCACAGGGTCCCCTCGGGGGTCCCCACAGGGAGAGAGGAGGCGCCTAAAGGGATCGGCAGAGGGCAGCGGCTCACGAAGGAGCACCAAGCCTTTTACGGTTCGGCCCTTGCCTGTCTCGGCCCGTCGGCCGCAGGATCCGGCGCTGCGTCCCACCCGCGCGAGCCTCCCCCGTCTCTCCCCTCCCCCGCAGCCAGAGCCCCGGAGCGGAGCCGCAGCGCACGTGTCAGCAGAGCCGCGCACACGCGCGTGCGAGCCCCGGCTGCTCCCCAGTGAGCAGCACGGATAGAGCGAAAGGACCAACACAAAAGAGGACGTGAAGCAGCGAGACAAAGGAGAAGGAGGCGCAGTTCTCCTTTACCTTGGCGGTGGGAACCACCATAATTTTCTTGAAGTTATACAACGCCATGTTGCCAGCCGGCTAGCAGCTTGAGGAGCCGGAAACAGATTTCACGGGAAATGAATGCAGAGAGAGAGAGAGGTGGGACAAGAAGGGACTTCCGCTAACGTAGAGGATGTGTCGGGCACACGAGCTGCGCAGCCGCGTGAGCGAGAGCAGAAAGCGCTTCCGGCGGAGGGCCGCTCGGAGCAGGAGTCGCCTCCCTCAAACAAGCTCCTTTGCTTCCCGGGCCCGCGGCGCCACCTTGTGTCTGGTGGCTGTCCCGGCGTGATCCTAGAACCGCAGAAACAGCGAGGCGGTGCGGGGGGCCGTCAGAGAAGATACACTCCTGTAGCCAGAGCCCGGAATTAAGTCTCGGCCTTGGTTAGAGAAAGCAGACTAGCCCCAAGTGCTGCTCCGCCCTCCTCCCCCCCACAAACTTTACGGTCCCTACAGAGTGCAGAACTGGCTCCGCGGCCTGGCTGACAGGAATTTCACTTTAACAGACGTTTATTAGGGGCGTTTTTTATACAAATCTTTAAAACCACAAAGTTTGGAGGAGAAAAAAAGTTTCCCCAGGAGAAGAGGAGCACCATGATACTATGCTTAAAGATTAAAAAAAAAAAAAAAAGCAGCTAACTGGTAATTTCATCGGTGTAGAGAACGCGTCTGCAGAGGAATTTACTCCACCTGGACAGACACCTTTGTGGCTCAAGAATCTTAGTTAGTTGCCAGGGACTTCTGAGAGATGAAAATGTACTTAGTATTACACAGTCAGTGTACTACCGAAATGATCCAAATTTGTTCTAGAATATAGGGAAATTTGGAAGGGAGAAAACTCAAGCAGGAGCGATCAGGCAAAGCTACTGAGAAGAGGGCGTCAGAGCTAGGTCTTGAAGCACCTAAGTTAGGGACAAAAAAAATACATATATACACATATATATGTATATAAAAGACACACTCATACACATATAGAGTTGGGAAGAGAAAACTAAGCTGAGAAGATCAAGGAAAGCAGAACAGGAGATCTTTAAGCCTTAGAGATAGATGAGGAAAAAGATATATTGGGACATTTAAAAGGTACTTAACATGGAATTAAACTGAGTGAGTTGAAGATACGGAGAAGTCTTGCTCCAATGCTTGAAGGTGCCAAAGTGTAGAATGATGCTGAGGAGGGACTAGTCCATTTTGGCTTGAATGGACTCTTCAGGCTCTTGCAGCTCTAGCTTTATGATTCTAAGAAACTAAAATTGAGAAAGTGGAATGACAGGTGATAATAGTCCCCATAGAAGACAGCAGGGAATCTGATCAAGGGCATTTCTCTGAGCCTGAAGCAAATGAGTAGATGGGTAAAGACACAGAGGTTTTGAGATATGGAGGAAGGAGATAATAGAGCTCATAACCTGTCTTCTCAATAGAGTAGAAGAAAAAAATCGTGTGGAAAAGAGAGGGAAGAGCGGAACTTGAGAGATGAAGGTTTGAAACGACTACAGTGGGGAGTATGACCAGTTAAAGGTAAATATGAATTTGTATCGGATCCAATCATGGGGATTGGGTTGGAGTAGGTTAGGAAGGAAGGGAGCTAGCATTTGAAGGAGTCAAGGAAGGCTTCATGGAAAAGGTAGTACTTGAGCTGCATCTTGAAGGAAGAGAAGGATTCTATTCAATGAGGAGAGGTTTCATTCTAGGCATAAGGGATAGCCAGTGCAGATGCTAGACCCCAGGGGTAAGGAACCTTCAGCCTCGGGCCATATGTGGCCATCTAGGTCCTCAAGTGCAGCCCTTTGACTGAATCCAAACTTCATAGAACAAATCCCCTTAATAAAAGGGTTTGTTCTGTAAAACTTGGACTCAGTCAAAAGGCTGCTAGACTGTAGAGGGAAGGAAGGAAAATAATATATAATAAAGTTGGAAAGTTGGGGCCAAGCTGTAAAGGAAAGGTGTTAGAAAGCTATGGGTATGCATGATGCAAAGATGTATGAGAAACTGGTTAGGGTCTTTGAGAAGTATATGTATATGTTAAATAACTATGTAGGTTGTTTTTAACCTAGGGAATATTACACTTTGGTTGGTGAGAGGTGTTGTTGTTGCTCATTTATTCAGTCATGTCTGTCTGTTCATGACCCCATGGGCTACAGTATACCAGTCTCTTCTATCCAACACTGTCTTCCAAAGTGGGTTTTTACAATAGTCTACTGGTGGGTCAGCCTGTCTCAAGTCTCTTCCCCATTCCAATCCATCCTCCAGTCCCTCAAGTGATTTTCCTTAAGTGTAGGTCCAATCATGTCTCTCTCTCTCTCTCTCTCTCTCTCTCTCTCTCTCTCTCTCTCACACACACACACACACACACACACACACACACACCACTACACCACTCCCATTGAAGAAACTCCAGAGGCTCCCTATTGCCTCTGGGATTAAATACAAAATGCTTTATTTAGCATTCAAAACCCTTTATAATCTAACTTCCTCCTACCTTTCCAGTCTTCTTACACCTTACTCCCTGGACACATACTCTTTGATCCAGGGACACTGGCCTCCTGGCTGTTCCAGGAACAAGACATTGCACCTCTCTATTCTGGGTATTTTCTTTGGCTGTCCCCCACTACCTGAAATAGTTTTCCTCTTCCACTCCAACTACTGACCACTTTGGCTTCTATTAAGTCCCCACTAAAATCCCGTTATTTGCTGGAAGCCATAGCCAACGTCCCTTAATTGTAGTGCCTTCCCTCCGTTAATCATTTCCTCCTTATCTTGTATGTAACTTGTTCGTACATATTTGTTTGCATGCTGTCTCTTCCATTATGTTGTAAGCTCTTTCAGGGCAAGACTGTCTTTTGCCTTTTTATTGTATCCCTAGTGCTTAGCACAGTGCCTGGCACACAGTAGGACTTTAATAAATGTTTACTGCTTGAGGGATTGATAAGTTCCAAGAAATGAAACAGTCCTTGCCCTCAAGTAGCTTGCATTCTGTTATACAAATGAACAAAAAATAGATTTTCCTGTCCATTTCTTTACATCCATCATCTAGAAGCAGATTCTCTCTGTCTCTCTGTCTCTGTCACTCTCTCTGTCTCTCTCTCTCTCTGTCTCTTTCTTATTCTGTCTCTCAGCACTTCTACCAGCACCACCAACTGGAGAACAATTTTCCAAAACAACATGTAAGGGGGGGGAGGGGCTGGAGTCTCTCCAGAGGAGCACTTGCTTTATATAGGTACTAGAGGTAGAAAGGCAGGAATGTAACAAGCAAGCTTGGAAAACAAACAATTTTAGAGAAGAGAAGAGGAAGGGAGAGGAAGGGCTGATCAAGTTGCAGGTGCAATCTCTGCGTAAGCTATTAGATGGTTGCTTCAAGCATAACAAGCTCCTGTGCTCTCCCTTTGTAAATGCACAAAGGAAACAGGCCTTCCTAGTCCTGAGGCTCTTATGCACATATTCAAAGACAGTTCACCTGAGTTCCAAAGCTCCCAGTACTCTAGCCTGGGTTTCTGTCTATAGTATGAAGATCCCAATCGGTAATTAATGATTTATTAAAAAATCTCTGTTCCAATCCTATTATAAGAGTCTCATCTTCCCAATTTTGTGCAACCCTAAAGGATTAATCATATGTAGATTACAGTACATTTTACAGAATGAAATACAAAGGGAAAAGTACTACCCTAATTCTCCACAGTAGCTGTGTTGATGAAGTCCATATATTAAATTCTCCTGATGATTCCTTTGGGCCTCATTAATCATATGATCACAATGACTTTTTAGGAAAGTATTCTGGATCTTTAAAATCTCTTGGGGGAATGCTTTTGTAATAACTTGCATCCTCAAGGAGATTACATTCTAATGGGGGAGACAACATGCAAACAACTGTGTACATATTCTATGGAAGGGAGAGTCTGAAAGGGGCAGTTATTAGCAGCTGAAATGGCACAGATGGTATTACTGATGCAGCTAGGGGAATTCCATTGGCAAACCAGGAGTTGAGTTATTATAAAAGTCAGCAGTGAAGAACAGAATGGATGTGAAATGATTTTTCCTTTCCCCACCATGAGATTTTAAAGCTTGAGAGTACTTCCCTAAAAAGTTCTTAGCACAGTACCTGGTCTATTGTAAATGCTCAGTGAATGATGATTTATTGATTGATTTCTATCTCCTCCCAAAGTTCTATGGCATGTTTCTTCTGTGTCTTTCTTCTGGCATTTTTTCCCTTAAAACACACAGACTCTTCTCTTACCCTAGCACCACATTAGGCACTATTTCAAGATGGAAACAGTACAGGGGAATGCAGAAGAAAAATCTGGTCTAGTAAAGTTTACAAATGTATCAATAGGTACAAAATAATTATTCTGACATCCCCTGAGCCTGGAATAATATTTTCATGAAATAGCTAATATGAATATTTGGGCATATGCAAGTAGATATATCCTATACACAAATGGAGATAGAAAGGGAAAAATGGTAGAGTAGATGTTTATATTCTTTCTCCAATCTCCATATATCTAGCAGTCATGTAAAAAAGTAGGATCCTGAGGCAATGAGTGAAGAGGACCTTAGAATGACACTTAACTCCTGGAACATCCTATTTTCTCCTCTTTCTTCTACAGGCAAATTTCCAGAATTGGTGATGTATGCATATTGTTTCCATTTCCCCAACAACAGTTCAGCAAGTAAATATTTAGGACTTACAGTGTTTTATACTAGGTATACTTTCTTTCAATCACTTTGACTTCTGTTCCACTCAGTCCACTGAAACAGTATTCTCAGAGGTCACCATTGGCTTCCTAATTGCTCAATTCAGTGTCCTTTTCTCAGTACTCTTTTACCTTGACCTTTCTGCAACATATAACCCTGTTGATTACCTCCACCCTTTGAATTCTCTTTTCTCCTAATTGCTGTGATATTGTACCATCCAGGTTTATACTTCTACCTCTCTATTTGCTTCTGTTTACTGTCTCCTCATCCAAAATTTAAGCATTCCCCTAGATTCTTTGCTCCGCTCTTTGAATTTCTATTTCTAAACTCTGTTCTTCGTACATTTCATCATCCCCCTCTGATAGCCCCGAATCTCAATCCTGTGCCAATCTATACATCACAATCCTTGAGTGCTTTCTCTGGTTCCAGTCCAACATTTCTAATTATCTGCTATATATTTCTATCACCATGATCTGTTTTCACCTCAAAGTCAGTATTTGAAACTAGATTCATTATCTTTACCAATAAATCAACTTCTATTCTTGAATTCTGTTTTTATTCATGATACCACCCTTCTTCCAAAAATCCAGATTCAAATCCTTAATAGTCAGCTTGAGCTTTTCCTTCTCTCATCCCCCAATCAACAAGTCCTAAAAATTCTTATTTTCATGATATCTCTCATACCTATCCTTTACATTCTCACTACCACAACCCTACTTTAGATTCTGAAACCTTGCCTTATAATCATTACAACAAACTTCTTACTGGTCATCCTACTTTTTAGTCTTCCCCATTCTAAACCATCTTGAACCTAGCCACTAGATCTTTTTAAAGTAGCCTTCCTGTTATGTCACTCTCCCATAGCAAACTTGTGCCAATGACTTTTTAAAGTTGTTTTTAATATTTTTATATTTAATTTTTATCCATTCTACCTTGTCAAAATCACTTAGAGTATTGATTTTGTTATTTATCATGTCAGTGATTGAAAACCATTATCTAAAGGATTACATCCAACAAACATTTATCAAACACTTGCCATATGCAAGGTGTCATGCTAGGTACTGGGAATACAAATGAACAAGACTTCTGTCCAAAAAGTTATGATCTAATGTGGATGTTAGAGGGAAAGAACAAGTACAAATAAATAAGTATGTCACAAGGAAGAGCAAGTTAAATGCAAAGGAAAGGTAGGTACTACGAGAAATTTGAGTAGAGAGATTTACATTTCAGCTAGGGAGGGACTGTGGAAAGGTCAGGTAAGTCTGCATGTAGATGGGAAGCATCTGACCTGGGCCTTGGAGGAAATGAAATACATTAACAAAGATGGCAGGGATGGAATATATGTGCATATATACATATACATATGTATATGTATGTATGTATGTATATATAAATATACATATATATTACAGATGTGAGGAATCTATGAGCAAAGATATGGACATAGGAGAGGATAGAATAGTAGATAGAGACTGTGGACTGGAACACAGTACAAAAGAAGATACACAGAGTATGAGAAAAGAAGGCTGGATAAGTAGGTTGGAATGATATTGTATAGGATTTTGAATACCAAAATCAGAAAGTTGTATCTCAGTATTGAAGCAGCGAAGGTTTTCAAGAAGTGTACATACCATGGTCAGAACTGTGACTTAAAAAAAGAAGTAGTGTTATCTAATGGATAGATAGCTGGCCTTGGAGTCAATGAGACTTGGGTTTAAGTTCTAAGTTTCGCCTCATATTTATACTCCCTCAAACACCCTAACTTTATGGCTCTCAACTTACTCGTTTCATATTACTTACTTCATATTACTTACTCTTCCACTCCACCTCAGCCACATATAAAGATGATCTTGCTATCACCCACAAATTCATTGCTTCCATGTTCATGAATTCTGGAATTCCCTTATCTGATCACAGTCCATTGTTATTTCATGCCTCCCTTTGCTTTGCAACCCAAAACTCTGTTCTTCCACACTGTGACCTCTAATTTCTCAACCCTTCAGTTCTTTCCCAGCCTACAACCCCTCCTCGTTTTCCCATCTTGGCCTGTTGGTGAACCAGTTCAACTCTACACTGTCCTCTTAAGTCCCTTGGTCTCTTATTGTACAGCTTTTCTTGCCCTGACAAGTGTCAGACTTAATCACCCTCATCAGGCACACCTATTCATGTGCCACTGAAGGAAGCTAGAGAAAATCACAAAGCTGTGCTAACTGGACCCGTTGCAAGTTTATGCTACACAACTTCAACTGGACCTTCATTAATACAACACAATTCTTTTATACCTCCTCCGTTAGCTATCATACTTGCCATAGTAGTTCTCTCAAACCTTTTATCCCTTTTGTAACCTCCACTGTATCCCCTTCCCTCTATCCTTTCAGCTAAAGACTTTGCCTCATCTCTTACTGGAAAGACTTTGTGTCTGAACTTTGTTGGCTAATTAAAAGAGGATTCTACCATTTTGATAAAGGCATTGCAATAAACTTTTAATGCCAAGTTCCTTGTTAGGGACTGCTATTTTTCCATACGTGACTAAATGTATATCTTAGAGAGTTTGGAACCTGAATTATTAGCCAGCTCTTCAGTGAGTAAGCATATCATATGAAAATAAAAATCAGCCCCCTTCAAAAAAACCAAACCTCATTTCACAGTATTTATTCACATTTGGAGGGAGCTGAAAAATGGGGCATTTGAGAATAAGACCCCTTTCTAAGCCACTTGATTTTAAATTGTGCAGCCAGAAAAGTATGCCTGTGAGTGTATGAGTCATGACTCATCCCTGGCCACTTAGCTATAACCTCAGTGATGAGGTACAAAGCACTACACACAATCTGCATGTTGATGAGAGTCAGCATTCTTCTCCATTCTACTCATGCTTGTGCCATTCCTGTGCAAAGCTTTTCCAGCAGCAGGTGTGCATCTCAGATCTGCAAGAAGCAATTCCGGACATACTATTGACACTGTCTATCTCTTGGGAAATTTGGGTTGTTGAGTACCCTCTCCAAGAAGAACAGCTGGAAAAGATCCATGTAGCTCAAGGTAGATCGCTAGTATGTGGCTTATTTGGGACCATTTCCTGGAAATATCCTGTTACCAGGAATCCTAACACAAAGTTTCTTGAGACAGTCAAAGGTAAGACTTGCTTATAGGGGATGTTTCTTTGCAACTTTTTCTTGTAGTTGCTTTCTGTAAGAGCTATACAACCACATATATAACATTTTTCAGGATTCTAAGTTGTAGGATTGGGTTTCTATTTACTTCCACACACACCCCTATTATTCTGCTCTATACTTGATGAATATGTATGTGTATATACCAGGGAAGTGAGTTTGAATTACTTGCCTAAAAGGAAGCTTTGTGTCAGGATTAGCAATATAACCAGAGGCTAGTTTTCAGAAGTTAAAAGGTGGGAAGCCTTCCTTCACTAACTGACTCCTAGAGCCTATGTGGTTTTCTCCTTTAAAAAAATTGAATTGAAACTTAGAGGCTTTACCATTTATTTTGATGCATTGATCATATGTTGTCTTATGTTTTCTAATTATTTCACATGCTTGTCTTGCATCTCAAAAAAGAATTATTATACTTAGGAGTAGGGCTATGTTTCATACATCTTCATAACCCACTTAGCACCTAGGATTGGTCAGAGCGCACAGTAGGCACTTAAAATGGGTCGTTATAGCTGGTTTGAGTGAATTATTGCATAGACACTACTTTCATACACAGGTATAAGGTTAATACCTGTGGTTTTATTTGTACAAGGAAACACTGAAGAAACAGTGCCTTCTCTGCAACACACAGTCTTAAAAAGTTGCCTAGGTCACAGGGAGAAAAAAGACTTGTTCTTAGATATAATATAGGTCTGATACAGGACCTGAGCTTTCAGTCTCCTTTACCATAGTGCCTCTCACCTTGTTCTTAATAATCATTTGGAATTTGGGAGAATATATGACTTAGAATAAAGGACTGAGGAGTCCTTTAGGATCCAAACTAAAATTGGACTCATCTGGTTCTCTGGCTGCAAACAGATTAGAATCCTAAAATGGATCACAAAATTATATTGCTTTCTTAGGGATTCTCAATACTTAGAACTCAGACCTTTAACAGAGGAAGTCTCCTTGGCTTGTCCTAGCACGTCATGTCTCCCGCTGTGGTGACCTTATTAATCTAAAGGCTTCAGAATTCTTTGAATTCCAAGGGTGCAGGATAGGGATTCCCTAAAGGTCAGTATATACTCAATTGAGCTTGTACCAAGCTTCGAATAGCCCTTAACAAGCAGACACATTTCACTCATGTTTGTGGGTCAAGCTGATGAACTTACAGAGCTGGTTTGATAACATTTCATCAGCCTACAGTGTTTATGTACCACACTCAGTTTTTCCCATCAGCACTGTTCAGGACTGAAGTAGAACAGGTCTATTTTTGTCCTAGACTTTTGACCCATTGTCAGCTTGCACATCATATACAATGACATCTCAGCCATTAGCACCCAACAGTGTAAACTGTACATACAATTTGATACATGTCCATAAAACTTATAGCTTTTAAAATGAAAGGTTCAAAAAATTCACTAATAATCATGACTATATGGCTACCTAGGATATTTTGATCAAATAACTAATCACTATGTTTTTTCCCTAATACAATATTTGGGTACCAAGTTCACAGCTAGTTCAAACTCCTCGGGCATCATCTCCATTTTGTAAAGGAGCACATGGAAATAAATTAGAGATAGAACGCACAAATAGAAGTTGTGTCTTTCTCCTTAGTATATCCATAATTTGCCTTGTTCTATTCACTTCCCTAAACTTCTCGGTGTAGCAGAGAAGCTAACTTGCTTCTTGTCCTCTGCTTTTGCTTTTAGGTCACTGCTTTGCTGCTATCACTCAACATTCTCCAACACTCACCATATCTCCATCATCACAATTGTGTATCAACCTTAAGCATACTCTCTGCTCTTCCTCATTGATCTTGGAAACAGGCTCATAGTCTTCTATTTAAGATATTTCTTTTGCCATTATCTTTAACAACTTTAACATCTATGTTTATGACCTTTGTAAATCCTGACCTCATAGTTTCATGACCTCTTCAGCTCCACTGCTGGAAAAAACTCACAGAATGGCAGATTTTATCTATTATTTGTTTATGCTTAGATGAACCCTTACTGATGCTCTCTACTCTTTTTACCTATTCCAAATATTTCCTGGAACTTGTACTGCCATTCTTTTTGTGTTCTCAATAGATGACCTCAGCAATTACCTTACTGAAATCAAGGCAGTCTGAAAATATTTCCTCAATTCCCACCCCGCTTCACCCTGCTCCATTTTACATGTCTTCACCTGTTCTGAGTCCAAAGAAAAGATGTCTTTCCTGGACAAGACTAACCTCTTGATCTATGCATTTGACCCCATTCCACTTCTGACATGTACTAAACATATGACCTTGATCTCTGAATCTCAGTTTCCTGAGCTATAAAATGGGGATAATGTTCATACTACATACAAATTGTGAGGAAAACTCTTTGTAAGCTTCAAAGCACTAAATAAATAACAGATGATTATATTATTACATTTCAACTCATTATGATGGTAATAATCCCCTCCAATCTCCCAGGGAACCTCATTCTATTCATTTTCTCTTCACTATCTTGTCTTCAATTTCTGCCTCTCCTTCCCTTCTGCATATATATATAGACCCAGGTCTCCCCTATCCTAAAAGACATTAATATTTCTTTTTTGGTTTTATTTTTTGGAGGGGGGAAGGCAGGGCAATTGGGGTTAAGTGACTTGCCCGAGGTCACATAGCTAGTAAGTGTGTCAAGTGTCTGGGGTCAATTTGAACTCAGGTCCTCCTGACTCCAGGGCCAGTGCTCTACTCACTGCACCACCTAGCTGCCCCCGACATTACTATTTCTTAACAAGCCCACTTCCTTCTCAAGCTGTTGTTACAAATCCACAACTCTCTTTTTTAATTGACAAACAATGCTCTCTAAAATGTCAGCTATGGCTTCCTAATTTAAAATTCCAATGAATAACTTTTTCTCAATCTTCATCTCCCTTTTTTTCTTTGCAGCCATTGACACTGTTGACCACAACTATTCCTTGGAGTTTCCTAATCCTTTGCCTTTATCAAATTGTTCTTCTATGTAACTGCTCCTTTAGTTGGTCCTATCCTTGGCTTTCTTCAGCTCTCTTTTTCTACCCACCAGCATGGTGATGTCTTCTTCTACCACAGTCTCAACTATCACCCCAAGTGGACGACTCCACCTGCCAAGGAAAGCATTTGAGCAGTTGTTGTTCTTGTTCAGTCATTTTCAATCCTGCCTGACCCTTCATGACCCCATTTGGGGTTTTCTTGGCAAGGATACTGGAGAGGTTTGCCATTGCCTTCTCCAGCTCATTTTACAGATGAGGAACTGAGGCAAACAGGGTTCAGTGACTTGCTCAGGGTCACACAGCTAGTAAATGTCTAAGACCAGATTTGAACTCAGGAAGATGAATCTTCATGACTCCAGCCCTGATGCTGTATCCATTGCACCACCTAGTTGCCCCCTTTAAGCAGTGGCTTGATGCAATTTTACTTGTGTACCAGGAAGACCAATCTAGAAGTTAAATGCAGGATGAATCGGTGGGGAAAAACAGTGATGGCACATTCCACTCTATGTGTCTATAATTAAACTCCTTATTCTTCCCCAGTCCTTACCAGAATTCTGCACCTATTCCTAACTTTTCTATCTTTGTCAATGGCACCACCATTCCACCAATTACCCATGTTATAAACCCAGGGTCGTCCTTGATTCCTCTCTGTGCATTATCATCTCACATATTTTATCATTTGTCAAATTCTATTGCTTCTTTGCTTCTACCATCTCTCTATTATATCTATCCCTTCATTACCATTCTGATTGCTTCTACACTAGTTCACTTATACTGTTGAAAAAAGCCTTCTGCCAGGTTTCTCTTCAGTGTCTTCCTTCCTAATCCTTCCTACTTGTTACTGCCAGATCAACTTTCCTGATAGGTAGATAAAATTACATCAATCCATTGCTTAAAAATTTTTTGTGACTTCCTATGATGTTCCAAATTGATAGCAACATCCAACTTGACTTTAAAGGTATACCACAGTCATTTCCAACCTAACTTTGTAGCTTTTTCTCACACTACTCCCCTTCACATATTCTGTGCTCCAGACGACTGGATTACTCATAATATCTTCAATGTATATAATGGTTTTTCACCTCTGCCCATTCTATTCACTATGTCTGAAATAGAGTACCTAGGTAACACAGTGGATAGAGCATTACATCTCAAGTCAGGAAGACCTGCGTTCATTTTGTGAGTTCAAATACAGCCTCAGATATTTACTAGCTGTGTGATGCTGTGCAAATTACTTAACTTCTGCCTGCCTCAGTTTGCTCACCTGTAAAATGTCTAATAATAATGCCTCTCAGGGTTGTTATGAGGAGCAAATGAAATATATTTGTAAAGTGCTTTGCAAACCTTAAAGCACTATATAAATGATAGGTATTAAAGAAAGCTGTTCGAATGTCCTCTCTTTTCAGCCCTATCTCTTGATATCTTATGCATTCTTCTATCAGAATTCCATAATCTCTGATATAGAGATATTCTAAGAATGTTGTTGTTCAGTTGTTTCAGTCATGTCTGACTCTTCATGACCCCATTTAATGTTTTCTTGATAAAGATACTGGAGTGGTTTGCCATTTCCTTCTCTAGTTCATTTTACAGATGAGGCAAACATAGTTAAGTGACTTGCCCTGGGTCACATAGCTAGTAAGTGTCTTAGGCCAGATTTAAACTCAGGAAGATGAGTCTTCCTGGCTTCAGGCCCAGCACTCCATCCACTGTGCCACCCAGCTGCCCCACATTCTAAGGATGAGGGTTTGGCTTAGAAGCTACTATCATTGATTAAATTCTATTGACTTTGTGATGCAGATTCATTATTTCCTTGTTTTTTTTTTTTCCAGAAACTTTAGCAGTACGTACAAGTACACAAGACTCACACACTAAAGGAGATACAATAGTAGACACATTTTAAAAGATACCACAATACACTTGACTCCCGAAGCTGCACTGGAACCATTGCAACCTGTTGTGCTTGGGCCTTCATTTTGGCCACCTACAGAATGTTATACGCAAGGCATGTTGTGTTGCAGACACCAACAGTGGAAATCCTGCTTCTCCCTGCTTAAATGTGCTGGTTGAAGGCTGCTCTAGGGTGAGAAGAGTGGTGTACTTCTTGAGATTGAGTATAACTGCTACCTCTGACTATTCTGTTTTCTCCTCTGTTCATTCAAGGCATAGCTTAAATTCCATCTCTTTTTTTCTTTTTTTCTTTCTTTTTTTTTGGCAAGTCTGTTGGGAATAAGTGTCTTGCCCAGGGTCACACAGTTAGTAAGTGTCAAGTGCCTGAGACTGGATTTGATTTTAGGTTCTCCTGACTCCAGGGCCAGTGCTCTATCCACTGTGGCACCTAGCTACCCCAATTTCCATCTCTTTCAAGAATCTTACCTGAACCCCTCAAATGGAAGTAATTTCTCCCTCATCTGATCTCTCAGTCTTTATACTCCTATTTGGCACTTACCATATTCTTCTATGTATTTATGTAGACATACTAGTTCTCTTATAGGTAGTAAACTCTTTGGGGACAGAGATCCTATCTTTTTTCTTTGTCCCTTCCCCAACACCTAGTACACTGTGTCTCATGCAATAACTATTTAATAAATGTTTGTGTGAATAAAGAAATGAGTAAACCTGTAAATGAAACCATAAAAGCAGCCGGATATTTCAGTCTTAATGATTTAAATTTTATTAAAGATTTTAAAGCTCTTAATTTCATTTTCTTCAAGCTACTAAATTTACTCAATAAATTAAAAACATTGACTGTTGTTTTGGCCCATTTCAGAGTTATCTTTTTTAATAGTCCTAGGAAAACGGTAAGGTGGATTCTGAATGAGGTTCTATGCTGTGAACAATTGCACAACAACAGAATTATTACTGTAGTCATAATAATCACAGTAGTATAAATGACATACATACATGAGTATTATCCTTTCTGTAAGTATGGGCTTTTGTTTTATACTAGAAAACCCCCATAGAGGATGATTCTTTCCCATGCTCAAAAAATTAGTAACCATGGCCAGGTCAGTAGCTAATTGATAAGGGACATTTTCATATGTTCATTCAAATAACAGAGATATGTTATCTTAGCATTTGTATTAGCACAAACATATTGGTATGTCAATCACTGCAATTGTTCTGCAGCTTCTCCATGATTTCAGGTATGCTGTTCTAACAACTTTTTGTTTGTTTGTTTTTTTTGGAAGGGGAGGGCAGGGCAATTGGGGTTAAGTGACTTGCCCAAGGTCACACAGCTAGTAAGTGTGTCAAGTGTCTGAGGCCAGATTTGAACTCAGGTCCTCCTGACTCCAGGGCCAGTGCTCTACTCACTGCGCCACCTAGCACCCCTCTAACAACTTTTTAATGAGAGTGCTTCAATCTCTTTCTTTAGAGTCTTTTTGGAACAGTAAAGGTGCTGAAGTCCATGTATTTCTATTTGTAGGAATAGTTTCCAATTGTCTCAAATATCTAGAGTAACTAAGTTTAGAATTTCTATTACATACCTTAAGAAAGAGTCAAATAGGGCAGCTAGGTGGCACAGTGAGTAGAGCACCGGCCCTGGCATCAAATTCGGACTCAGACACTTGATGCATGTACTAGCTGTGTGACCTTCAGGCAAGTCACTTAACCCCAATTGCCCTGCCAAAAAAACAAAAATGAGAAAGAGTCAAATACTACCCATTTAATTGAACAGATAAGATATATATATATATATAGAAAAAGCCGAGAACATACAGAATAAACAGTCTCCATTTAACAAATACTCTTAATAAATGATTCCATGGAAGCCACTGCTTCCCATGTCCCATTTCTGCTATAGGCTAGTGTTACTTTGTGGTACCCAGTTGAAACCCAGCTACGAGAGTCTTATTTATCTCTTATTGGAATGCCCTATTAACAAACCTCTCTCTTCTTGGGCCTTCAGTTTCAAAGAAGTTTGGTAACATAAGTGTAAACGATTCTAACATTCTTATTGCTGGGACTGCAGAACAGAGGAGAGCTGTGTTTCTAGGATAATGACCTATAAATCAATGATTTTCTCATAGAAAAAAATGTTATAAAGGATGATTAGGTCCTATGGTACTTAAAATAAAGATATGCTTGATCTATTGACGTAGAGTGGTAAAGTAGTTAGAGCCCTCGACTCAACGTTACGATAGTTTTAATCCACCTGTAAATATCTTCTACCTATTCAATCATAGACTATTTACTTTACCTCCCAAAACCTCAGTTTCTTCATTTGTAAAATGAGTATAAAAAGACTCACAATAACTTCCTCACAGAGTTAATGTGATAAAAGTGCTTTACAAATCTTGAAGTACTTTTTAAAAAATTCAATCCAATTTTATTTTATTTTCAATCCTGAATTCTCTCTTCCCCTTTCTCCTACCCTGTCCATTGACAAGGCAAGAAAAACAAAATCCATTACAAATATACGTAGTCAAGCAAAATAAATTCCCACATTAGCCATGTTCAAAAAAAAAGAAAAAAAAGAAAACATGCCTCAACTTGCGTTTGGAATCCATCAGCTCTCTCTGGAGGGGACAGGGTATTTCATCATGAGACCCTTGGAGCTGTACTAGTGTGTTTGTTGATCAGAGTTCCCACCCAAGTCTATCAGAGTTGTTTATCTTTACAGTATTGTTGTTGTGTAAATTCCTGGTTCTGCTCACTTCATTGTACATTAGTTTATGCAAGTTTTCCTAGGTTTTTTTTTTTTTTAGCCATCCCCTCTTTAAGTACCAGGTACTATGTGCATAAGCAAATTATAATTATCTCATAAGTGTGCACATTTCCTCCACCATTTACAAATTGTAAGCCATCTACTCATCATCCTGTTTGATCCTTTTCAATGTCTTTCTCCTCCATAGCCTTCATAAAGGGTCTATCCAACTCTTTAAAAGTCTTTCTCTAGTTATTTAATATTTTAAAATTAACCTTCATTAAGGTTACAAGTGAAAAACTTAGGCTGTCTGCTTTAATATACATGATTAGTCCACCTCCTTTTTTGG
The DNA here is from genome assembly GCF_011100635.1 of Trichosurus vulpecula. Taxonomy (NCBI): domain Eukaryota; kingdom Metazoa; phylum Chordata; class Mammalia; order Diprotodontia; family Phalangeridae; genus Trichosurus; species Trichosurus vulpecula. The sequence continues at coordinate 81,867,279 of NC_050577.1, forward strand.
TCTTAAATGTCTTGGTTGATGTTTATATGCTAATTCTTACAAGCAGTTCACTGTTATTATTTGGTAATATTTTGTTTTCTATTTATATTTTTCTTCCCACAAGGTGGAGAGGACAGGAAAAATAGGGGGAAAGTGGAAGCAGTACAAAAGGGCTATCTAGCATTGTCCTTTTGGAATAATGTTAGTCAATTCAATTACTTCTGGCTGAAGTAACAAGAGCAGATTCCCCTATTCAATCTCTTTACCCCTTATGGGAAAGAGTGCAAAGTGATTTCGGAGGAAAAGCTTAGTTAAAGGGGACCCCTACTCTTAAATAGTAACACCACTGACTTGTTAGATAAAAGATCAACATCAGTACTAAATTAGAAGAAATTATAAATAAAAGAAGACAAAATGGGTGATTACTACACAACCTGACACATCCAAATGGGCATCAGCTCTCTGAATCCAGCAGAGCATGGCACCTAAGGGGGACTTTGGTGGTGACTCCATGAAAGGAGAAAAGGACTTTCAAAATGAAGAACTTTGAGTTAACTCTTTGCTACATGTTCTCTTTATCTTGATCCCACTCTTCCCAGGAATCTTAGGTGTGTAAGAGGAGAATATACTTCCAGATTGGAGGGATGTTTCTCTAATAACTGTCCTTGCTATACTTGCTTAGCAAACATCCCTTTCTCAGAGCTAAATAATTCTGGCTGGCTAATGATAATCAATGTAGAGCATACCAGATGGAGCTCATGAGCAACAGTACTAGAGCCTCTCCCTTCCCCATCCCAGGAACTATGAAGGATATTCCTAGGATCCTTAGAGGAGGAAGAGGAGTCAGCCACTCTTTGGGACCCTGCTCACCAATGTGAATGGGATTTGGGAGAAGTAGCCCAAGAGAAAATATAACATTAAGATCATATGAGATTCTTTGATAGATGCAACAACAGAGATAACTTTGTTTATATATCTATATATGCATATATATATAATCAACAAAAGTTTTTGTCGGTTTCATAGAGGATGTCCATAGCAGAGTACAAATGAAAAATGGATTCCCCATAAATGTGAAGTTCCCCTGATACCTGGTTTGTGGCTAGCATTGGCTAACTGCATCAAACCCCCAAAATACTAGTCTTTTAAATAGTTATTTCACAAAAAGAGTTTAGCCTGATAATCCCCGTAGGAAAAAGTAAATGGATGAAAAGTTGCGTAGGGTGAGAAGGCATGAATGAATTGCAATCTATACAACTAGAAGATACACCCACATCAATTAGATCATGAGTTGATTGAGGCACTGAAGTGGGAACTACAAGTTACATATTAAAATCAAGGGTCTAGGGCTACAGATAGTCATCTCTTTGCAAGGAAAGTGATATGGAAAATTGAAGTATTTAACAACCCCAACAATTTCATAATTATGAAATAACCAAATGGTTGAGGCAGATGTTTTCATGGTTTGATTTTCTCAAAAAAATTGTCTGTCTCTCTGCTTTCTTGTCCATAGTTGAACGCAATTTAACAAAATATATCCAGGTGCACCATTAGCCCATACTGCTAAATTTGTTAAGCTTCTGTCTCTACACAGATGACCCCCAAATCTGTATTTCCACCTTTAACATCTTTCCAAAGCATCTGACTTGCATTTTCAATTAGCTACTTAATCAGGCCAAGTGCCTAGTGACATTTCAAAATCATCATGTTCCAAAACAGAACTTGCTATCTTCCCTCCAAAACAAGTCTTCCTTCTGGCTTTCCTGTTTCTGTCAATGGCACAATCATTCACCCATACTTGCTGTGTTACATTACCAAATCCACGATGATGCTTATTCTACAAAATACTTCTCAGGGGCAGGGATTATAACTACTTGCATTTAATTTATAGTGTCCCCCTCCTAGGTATTTAAAGCGCTAAAAGTGTCAAAAGGAAAGTCATTACGGTTGATTATAAGTTTTTAAAAATGTGGTTCTATGAAGCATATCAGTTAGTTAAAAGGTCCTGAACATGATGGCAAGGGAACCCTAATATTATTAGTTATCTGCTAAGAAACAGCAGGTGGTGCTTTTGAGTCAGAACACTTCACTCTTGCTTTGCTAACTACATCACATCTTTCGAAACTATAACAAGTTTAGGATCAAAATATAGGTTTTGTGCTGGAAGAGATTTCAAGATTCATCTAAACAAGCTTCCTAATGTTACAGTAGAAACAGTCTTCATGGTAGGAAGTAACTTGTATAAGGTCACCCAGCTGTAAAGGGCTTTCACCTAAGGCTGTTTGATTCCATGTCCAGCACTTTTTCCACTACACTTCACTGGCCTTCTCTGATAACAGTTCAAAACATTACATTCTGTACCAATGCAAATGACAATAGAGTGGAACTGCTATTACAACTTTTTTTTAAAAAATTGACAGTTCCTTTCACAGGCTAAAAATGTGTCCTTCAGAAGGCATACAATGAATGGAGTATTTCATTGATATAAACCATGTCAGTGGTTACCACCCCTCTCTGATGAAAGGGTAGATCCATGAACTCCAAAATTTCCACTTAAGGTGTAATCTCAGCTCAAAACACCTCATTTCTCACGTAGCTGCTGTACTCAGTAACATATCTGACCTCTCCACCATGCCCCTAAGTTGGGTACCTTCCCCCATGCCCACCCTTGCTTTTCACCTTTCTTTTGTGTGTTGTTTCCCCCCATTATAATGTAAGCTGCTTGAGGTCAGAAACTGTTTTTTTTCTTATTTGTATCTCCAGTACTTAGCATAGTGCCTGGTACATTATAGGTGCTTAATAAATGTATATTGACTATGACTATGATTTGCATAGCTCATTTTAAGTTTGGCAATATGTATGGATTTGTCTTGTATACCTCTGGTCATCATGGTTTTTCTTGAGAGTTGCCTAGAGTTCAAGCCATTATGCCATGATTAGGAACTATGTACAGAGACTACATGAGGCTACTTATGCACCAAGGTTTACCCTACTAGTTATCAGTAAACTAGGAATTAGAACCCAGGTTACATGACTCCAACTTAACATCCTTTCTATTACAACATGCTGCATTAGTCCTGCTACCTCTATCCTCAGGGTTTGGTAATCATCTCCATTAATATGTGACTTCTGTCATCTTGCTCTTGAAACTTTTGATAACTTAATTATTTTAATTTTTTATTTTCTAAATAAGATCAGAATGACCTCATATTTCCTTAATCCTAAAGCTTTTGTGTTTTAGCAAAGAAACTCTCTCATGAAAAACATGTCTCTCTCATCTTCCTAGCCCACATAAAATTTGTCCTTATAGCATTCTACTATACCATTCTAACTCATGGCATGCCACATAGTCTTAGAAAAATTTAAGGTATAGTTCAGCCAGAAGTCAATAGAGAGACATATGGTGGATATAAATAAGGTGCACCCAGTTACCACTGAAGAACTGTGCACCAGAAGTAGCACAAAATAAATCATCAAAGAGATGTATGTCCAGAAAAGGAAGCGGGTCAGTCATGTACCAAGAGCAAGGGACAACAGATGAAGTCCATGAGTTCTACTGGTAACATAAAGAGATCTAGAGGAAGCTTGCTAGCATAGTAGGTAGAACCCACTGTGGAGGATTTATGGGAGTACTTGGACAAAAGTTGGCTAGGTGGAACGGTGGATAGAGCACTCGACCTAGAGGCAGGAAGCTCCTTTGCCTGAGTTCAAATCCACCCCCAGATACTTACTAGCTGTGTGACCCTGGGCAAGTCACTTAATCCTGTTTGCCTTAGTTCCTCATCTGTAAAATCAGCTGGCGAAGGACATAGCAAACCAGTCCAGCATCCTTGCCAAGAAAATCCCAAATAGGGTTACAAAGACTTGGACATAATTGAAAAATGACACGAAAACAAAAATGGACAAGGGTCACACAGGATGTTAATGAAGTCACAGAAGAGTTGTCATCTGCTCCAGTGGAGGGAATATGTACTTTGGTGAAGTCTGCTGAAGTATTAAAGCATTCTATCACCTATAACAAATTAAACAAAATGAAGCAATAGGCTAAATTTTCTCATTTCTTCTTAGAAATAAGGCCTTAGTTGGTTCTCTACATAAGTGGGGTCAAACTCAAATAGAATGAGTCCCTAAACCTTATATAAGTATCCCTGCAGGCTGCATATTGACTTAGGGAACTGAATATTAACATTACCTGTGTTCTATTATACTTTTAATTTATTTTATTAAATATTTCCCAATTACATTTTAATCTGGTTCTAGCTAAACTCTAGTGATAAATCTATGATTTAGCCAGCTGGCCATGTGTCTGATGCCTCTGTTCAACAAAGATTCCGTACCTAATGACTCTGCAGCACAATTAAAGATGCTTCCTAAAATAGCCAATTTTTGTCTCTAAACCAGAACACCAATCAAGTTGGTAAATCAAAGAACTGCTTTATTTTGAAGAGAAATAGTTTGTTAGCTTAAATGAGGCCCTGTGCCTGATAAATATCAATATGTAGAAAATATTGACCAGGCCTACACTCAGGCAGTGTGATACCAGGGAAGGAGCCTGGGCCCTGAAGTCAGAAGATTTGGTTTTAAATCCTTCCTATGCTTGCTACCCATGTGACTTTGGCAAGCACATGACCTCCCTGGGCCTCGTTTTCCTCCTCTGTAAAATAAAAAGGTTGAACTAGTTAGCCTTTGAGGATGCATTCTGAAAAGTGCAAAAATCATCTATTTTAGGAATTTAAGCACATTATTATTTATATACAGACCATGCTAACTAATAAAGGTGAAGACTTGAATTTTTTAAAACATAGTTTCCAATATCTCCCTGTCTGTGTATAGTAATTGTTGTGGGGGGTATTTTTAAAATCAACATTTATCTGCCAAAGGTTGAATGGCACATGGTTGAATAGGCGCATGGAGCCTAGAAAATGATCATTCTTTCCCTCCCTCTCCCTCTCCCTCTCCCTCTCCCCCTCCCTCTCCCTCTCTCTCTCTCACACACACACACACACACACACACACACACACACACACCCCCTAATGAATCTCCCCTTAAAAATTATGCCTACCTTTTACGTTATTTAAAGTTTGCCTAACTTTGAGTAATAGAGTAATACTTTGGGAATGAGGTTTCACTTATTCAATAAATGGTGGGTAGAAGGACATAAGCCTTAGAGTAAGATTTTAGCTCTACAATGTATCTAGCTACTTAACAGTTAAGTGTCCACTTAACACTTAAACAGATAACTTATAAGTAATAAACTGCTTCTATCAAATATATCCAGATGTTCTTGACAATAAGTTTGTAAGAAACTATTATAAGTGAATTTAATGTAAGCTGATTTGCCTTCATCTAGAGCTTGAAAAAAATGTAAGAGCCAGTTACAAGATGAATTACTTTAACATTTCTTATGTAAGGTTTAATAGTTGCTCAGTTAGAAAAAGCAATAGAAACCTGTTGGGATGGTCTGGTGAAAGGAGCTGGTGATTTACTCTTTGTATTCAGTCAGTATCTAAACACTTGTATGTTTGTCCTTTGTAGCCTTGACCTATCAGGATACTATATTACCCATTAGCACTGTACATTCTCCTTGACATATCAGTTAGCTCATTCTGGCTTTTACATGTGTAACCAGAATGGCCTTTGTTTTCTTTGAGTGACTCAATTTATCTCAGTGAGCTTTACTAGGTGCTAAGCCCCAGGCGCAAACCCCATTAGGTGTTAATGTAATCCATGTGGATGTGAACCTCCCAGGGTCCTAAGGGGAGGGGCCAACTCAAGAACCAATCACCAGAGCCTGAGCTCTGGTGATTCAGATGATGTTTGATGTCTGAAGCCCTATAAGAAGGGAGGACAGAGCCGTTTGTGTGGGGCTCTGGAGATGGTGATGATGAGGAGACTCTGGGCAGCTGTAGCTAAGGAGCCCTCCAGCTTGTAAACCCGGATGTTGAAATTTTGTTGAACTCTGGTAACCATGTGTTGGGATTGAATCAGACAAAGTCTGTTGATGTTTGTAATTTGTTTGCATTTTGTTTTGAAGTTCATGGTGCTGGTTTTTTCCCCTGAACTAACTGAATGATATTTGAATGCTGAATTAAAAGTAAGCTTGTCAACCCCTTCACCTTGTTTTCCTTAACTAAGCAGATCGAAAGAACCTGTGCTGTTGGCAGCTTTATGGGTGCTGGCTATGGGTGAATCTTATACCCCCACAGAAGCTGCTAGCCGGGTTGTTGAAACAACATGTCTGAGCAATTCTTCTTTATTCTTTCTTGAAGTTCCCTGATTTTATATTTTACACATATCCATTTTTTATCTTTTTAATATAAATTCTTTATTACTTTCCATTAATAGATATCAGTATTTGATACCAGTATTCAAGTATATAACGAGAACACAAGAAAAGAAAAAAATGATTATGAAAAATAAAACAAAAAATCCAGTAGATTATAAGTCACTATAATCTTATACTTCGGTTATTTATTTAATTGTTAATCCTACCCCATAGACTAATTTTAATAAAGGAATACCACATGATCCTTGCTTCTGTGATTCTTTTGAACCTCTGTACTCTGTATTTAAAATTAATTTGTTGCTCTTATTTATCATACATGTGCATTGTTCTTTTGGTTTTGCTTTCTTCACCCTATCATTCCACAATTATTGCTGTATTTCTTCCAATTCTTTAGATTCATTATTTCTTATAGTAATATTTTGTTACCTTCACATACCATAATTTATTCAGGAACCATGTAATACAGTGAAAGCATTAGATTTGGAACCGAAAGACATGGAGTAAAAGCCAAGCTCTGCCATTTACTAGCTGTCTTCTCAAAGACTTTAGCTATGAAAGGGAAGATAGACAGTGCATGATAGCTACTGGAGATGGACAGAAGTTGAGGTAACATGAATGTATTTGTAAACAACAGGGAAGCAGCCTGTAGACAGAAAAGACTGAAGATTAGTGAGGTGATGAGAGTGATATATAGGATGATCTGCTGGAGAAGGTGAGATGGAGAGGGATCACTTTTGTATATAGAGAAGTGTGCCTTTGTAAGGAGAAGGCACACTTCCTCCTATGAGACTGAAGTGGAGGAAGAGGTAAGGGGGAAAGCATCTGAGTGATGTGAGATAAAGAACACAATGCCTGGCATATAGTGTGTACTTAATAAAATGCTTGTTGATTTGATTGCCTTATCTTAGGCAAGTTACTTAACCCCTCTCAGCCTCAATTTCCTCATTTGTAAAATGAGTTGCACTAGAGATGACTTCTCAGGTCTCTTATGGCTCAAACTGTGATCTTAGTTTGTTGTCAGTTCTTTGCTGTGATGGTGCTGACTTGTTCTTTTCTTCCCCTTCCCTCAATTTGAACTTATCAGAAAACTTTCTTTGGAACCACATTGGTCTCTTTTGAGCTTCATTTTTGCTTCCTCATTAGGATCATTCATAGTAGTGTCATCTAACTTTCATTTCTGAGAACCTCCCATGTGTCTTACATAGTCTTCCCCTTTTCAGTTTCAGGACAAAAGATTATACATCTTTTTCCTCTGAACTCTTTGAAACCTACTTTTCTAAAGTCTGTGGCATATATTTGGCTATACCTACGCTCCATTCCATAGTCGTCACAAACTATAAGATGACATGGTCAATTTTTCTTCAATATTCCAATCGTTTTCACTTTCCACAGAAATGTTTGCTCATTAATTTGAATTCCACTTTACAAACCACTTCCTCTGTGTTGGTCAGAATTTGGTGCAGAGTGGTAGTTCTTTTTTGTTTCCTCTGTATTTATTGAAATTAATTTCTCAGTAAAGCAAGTCAATTTTTCAGAAGCTATGCTTCCTATCAAAATGAAATTTCTGGTAGATGCAAAGGTAGGTGAAGTTCCCCCATCATTATAGTCTTGCCTCAGCAAGTTTTATTCTCTAAGAAACTTATCCATTTTTTTTGTTGACTGGCAGGTCTGTAGTATATACCTAGAATAATATTGCTCTTAATTTTCCTTTTTTGTCCATTACCCAAGTGTTCTGCACCATATTTTATGCACTTTTGAAGTCTCAATCTTCCCCTTTACCCTAACTTTCCATATTATAGATAGATACCATTTAGTTAGAAGTGGAACAGGGCAAGAGACTATGGATAGATCATGACAAGAAAAAAATCCATCACTAGTACTTGATAAACAACCAAATTTCATTCCCTCTTTAGGGTTAGTTGGTAGTGTTATCTTTGTATTAGATAGAAAGATTATTTTGAGTTTTTATGATATTACAAAGATCCCTTTTGTTAATCCTCTAGTTTTCTCTAATTTTTATCTTCTGTCACCACAGGAAATGTCTTCTTTATTGAACACTGAATTTCAAGTAAGACCTAACTCATAGCCAATAAAGCACAGTAAATAGTATATTGGGCAAAACCTCCAGGCTTAGAATGCTTCTAGATTTGCTAGGAGAGAAGTGGTTGGTGCCTAACCGTCCTGGCCACCCATTCATCTAATTATTTATTTATTTATTCTATTCTCACTTATGCCATATGTCTTATATCATAGTCTTCCATTTAAGTGCTGAGTCACCAGAAATTTGGGGATCAGCTTATGGTCCTACTGTTCCCTGTCAGATTGATAGTAGCAGTTTTGGGGAGCCATGCTACCTTTTTTTTCCTCAGTCCCAGCTGCATGTTAGAGAACAGCATTGACATAATTTTTATTTTGTCATGGTACTTATGACCACTTTTGGGGGGAGATTTTTGTTGAAAAGAAAATTTTAGTAAAGTATAATGTGGCAGTATGCTTAAAAGAGAATGTGGTGGATCCTGAATAAACTAAAATAGTTTGTATGGCTCGAGGGATAAGTACAAGAGAGTAGCTAATTGAAAGGTCTGGGAATAAAACATTACACAATATTAGGAAAAACACAAGAAAGCACTCTCTGATTATGGATTTCAACCTGCTTCACACTTTGTTATCACCATTGGGACCCCAAAATTAATTGCCTCAAGTACTGAGATGTTTAGTGGCTATGAATTGCCTCATGAGTTATCTAAAGCAATCCTCAGGACTTCTCAGTGTATGTAGCCCACCCTGGCTCACTCAGCATGATGGGCAGGCTGCAGAGCATTTTCTTTTCCCAGAAAAAAAAAGTATGTTTACACTTTCTCTAACAAGGAAAACAGAGGAGAGTTTTTCTGCCTGTCTCTGTTGTAATAGTATTGTGTGTTCCAGGGAAGTGTGACACTGGAACTTACAAAATGATAATAAGTTACTAGTTTAACTAGCCCCAGAAACATCCTAAAAAGATTATGCATCCAGCCTAATAGGCAAAAAATAATAGAATTTCTTCAGACAAGGTTTTTTTCTTCCATAAAAGAAATTTCCTCTTCCCTTTATTCTTATTACTTTGGTCCCTGCTATAAATTACACAATGTCAATTCTTAACATTATTGAAAATGTGGATTTTCTCCTATAACTTTTCTGTCCTGAGAATCTTGGCTTTCTAATCCATGGCGTGGATTAGAATGGGGTGACAAATGAAATGTTTGATAAAATATTTCATTCTAAGTACATATAATGGTAGGCTATATATGAATGTAGTTCATTTATGATCTACCTTCAAGACAGGTTTTCTCTGATAGACAGCCGTCAAATGTAGATATAAATTTTTTCCAGTAATATCACATACTGCTAGCCTTTTTCTACACTCTTCCCCCAATAATTACCCAATATTCTGCAACTAGCCTATCTCCAAGTTTTCTCTTGTTACTTCCACTCCAAAGAATTACCTCCAAAGGACACCATTCCAGAAATGCTTTTAGTAGTGTGTTAGGTTTTCAGATGCTCTAAACCTGAACCCTTAGTAGCAGAGGTATGCTGATAAATGTTTAACAACCCAGCTAATACGCGTTATTAACACCAGATAATCAACAAGCAATAAATCAAGCCCTGATTTGTAGATTGCCAATTTCTAAGGTATAATTGTGTCCACTGAAAATTTAACAAATACTCTTACATGCCAGTTAAATCTGGCTCCAGCACACCTCTACTCAGAATACATTCTGAGGTGGCCTAGAACTAACTAGAGATATATTTAGGTTAGTATCTGATTTACTGAGAATTGTTCTTGAGATTTGTTTCAAGGTCACTGACTAAGAAAATTGGAGACTCTCAAACCAACCCAAGTTTTTCAAAGGTTGAGTGCATAATCAAACGGTGCCTCCACATTAATGCAGAACTATTTCAGGCCTCCTGTTCCAGACTCTTTTCCGTAGGATGACCTGAAGGATTTATAGAACTGATCCCAGCTCCTGGAGTATGGGGCAAAGGAGAAGCTAGAGTAAAAGGTGGACATTCTGCCACTTCCAAAGTGTTCCAGATTTTTCCTGCTTATTGGTTAAATAGAGGAGTCAGTTGGCAAATACTATTGGAGCAACTCTAGGCTTTATATTATGGGCAAGTCATGGGATCATAGCTCTAGAGCTAGAAGGACCTTGGGGGTGACCTAGTCCAACTCCTTCATTTTACAGATAAGGAAACTGGGGAGCAAGAGAGGTGAAAGTACGTGCCAAAGGCCACATAATTTACAAATGGCAGAAGGGGGATTCCAGCACAATTCCTCTCATTCCAAATATAGCACTCTTTCTAGTGGATCACATTACAGTATTTATAAATTACTTATTATGTGGACTTACTAGAGAGACATACATTATTTAAAACAAGCCCAACAATATGGCATTTGGACAATGAGGTAATGGCCCAAGATAGGGGAACTTTTCCTTTTCCTAGGATAGCACCAAAGAAAAGAAATTCTTTTTTTAATTTTAAAACATATGATTTTGTGCTGCAGTAGCTCTGTTCCTAGAAAAGTAGAGAGAGGCAAAGAGTGATCACTTTGGCACATATTTAAGTGTATGAATCATAGCAGCTTAGAACTCAGTCCCTATTTGAAGTTTAGTAGTCTCCAAGTGGTAGTCATCTAGCCTCTCCTTTAACAAATTTTAACAGTGATAAGGCTCAATAACATGGCAACCTATTCCATTTTTAGATCTCTCTTCTTTCTTCAGTACTTTAAAGATCTGAAAATTTACCATTGTGGGTCCTCCTTCTATCAAACAAATCATGTTCTCACCACCCTTCACTGGAGGGACTTTGCTATGGAAAAACAAAAATAAAAATCTCTTACTATCTGTTGGCCCACTTTCTGGAAATTATTGCATAGGATCACAGATCTCAAACTGGAATGGGCCAAAGAAACAGATGATCGGGGAAGTTAAGTGACTTGCTAGGGTCATAATGGTAGTAAATTTCAGAAGTAGGATTTGAAACAAAGTCCTCTTACACCAGAGACAGTGCCTTTCAGCTGTAGCATACTATCCCCCAGTAGGGTACAGGAGTTGATCTTTGACCGGCTATTCCAAAGCTCAGAATATAATCACAGAAGATAATCAGTTACTAAGGTATTGAATTAATTATGAAAATCCAGCTACAGGGTTTTCTATTTACGAAGTATAAATAAGCTTCTCCATTGAGTTGGAAGGGGAGCTTGGAATTGGGAGGCTCAAAATTGGCCATCACCCTATAGGCATGTAGCTAAGCCTGGGAGAGGCATAGTGGCATATGTGCTCCCTACTGTTGCCAGGGAGGTTGAGGTTAGTAAATCCTTTGAGCTTAGGAGTTCTGAGCTACAGCAGGGCTAAAGCAAATTGGGTGTCTACATTCAATCTGGCACCAAGATAGTGTGTCCCCCAAGAATAGGGAACCACCTGGCTGCCTAAGGAGGGGTAAATCAGCCCAGGTTGGAAACAGTGTAGGTCAAGTCTTCCATGCCGATCAGTAGTGAGGTCAGGCCCTTGACTGGTCACTGCATCTCCAGTCTGGGTGAGATAGGGAGACCCAATATTAAAAAACAAACAAAAGATAGATAGCTAAGCTTCCAACCCTGCAGTAAGTTAACTCCTAGGGCCACAGAATTTGGAGCTGGAAAAAGCCTTAGCAATCATCTAGTTCAAACCCTTCACTTTTTGAATGAATAAACTGAAGTCCAGAGATGTTTTATGATTTTCCCAAGGACACACAGATTGACTAAACTGGTCCTTTGATGAGGAGATATGTAATTCTTGACTTGGCCTGTTCTTAAAGCCTGGTACAACAGAGCTTGTATTCTGTTGGCATAACCTTTGAAAACCTGGACTCACCTCCATGACATAAAGTGATATAAGAATACAATTTTAAGGGAACAATTCTAATTGCTTTAAATTCAATAAAAAGTTTTTGCTTGAGTCAAAATATGCCTCCCTTTGGATTCCACCCGTTGATCCTAGTTCTGTCCTCTGGAAGAATAAACCTAATCCCTCTTTTACCTGAAAGCCCTTCAGTGGTTTGAATATGGTTATATCTTTTCTTCTCCAAGCTAAATAATACTTCCAGTTCTAATAATTAACAATTACTAATGTTTATAGATAGATTTAATGGTTGCAAAGCACTTTACATATGTTATCACATTTGATTCTCATAACAACCCTAGGAGGTAGGTGCTATTATTATCCCATTTTGCAGATGAAAAAACTGAGGCAGGTTAAGTGACTTGCCCAAGGTCACATCACTAGTATCTCTTCAAACTCTGGTTTTCCTGATGCCAAATCCAGCACAGTATTCACTGTGCCACCTAGCTACTTCTATCAAAATATAAAGGACATGTTTTTTAAGCTTCTTACCATCCTAGTCAAGAGAACTGAAGGATCATACTATTGCTCATGATCTACCCCCAAAAGGACAGACTCTTAATATTTCTTCTGTTTTAAAAGTTGTAAGAAAACATGTTGTTGAGTAAGGAGAAACTAACAAGCCTGAGTTTCCATGTATAGAATTTACTGTTCTGAAAAAATAAAACTTAGTAATATTAATTTAATACATTGATTTGACTAATATAATATATGGCATAATGTATCCACCTATAATATAATGCCTCATACCCATTACATAGGCATAAGGGCACCTCTCAGTCTTGGGATCACTTGCTCACTCCAGCCTGCCCTCACACTCAAATTCTCTCTAGGGTAACCCTATTGAAGGCAAATATGCACTCCTTACTCAACTGCTTAAGCTCTCAAACCCCCATCAGTGTTCTTCCATTTATACAAATCCAACCATTCATAATGATGGCACTATTGGGTCTCACACATAACTATTTAGCAATAAGGCAAAATAAATAAGAATCACATCACTCATATATTAAAACATATTAAAATATATCACAATCCATAGGTGAATCTGGATTATACTATTTCACCAAAGCACTCAGTATCTATGACAGAAGAGTGGCTACACACTTACAGAAATCTGACAGGGAAACATGAGTGAGAAAAAACCATGTGCTTGGGGTAACTCACAACTCAGGATTACTGTTCTTGATGCCATTAGTTCATCCAGGAACAACTGCTCTACAGAAAACTATTTCTCTGCTAATTATTCTCCTCTTCCTCACCTTACTCCAACTGGGAAAATCCTCATTCCTTCTACTCTTGAACTAATGACATTTTATTTCGACTCACAATCACCCGGAAAAATATGTTAAGGAATTGGCCTCTTACTTTAGTTTGCAGTTCTCTTTAAGAATTACAAAGCTCATCAAGCTAGCTTTCTCTAGACAGTACAGACAAGACAACCAACTATTCCCCAGCTAAGATGCTCTGCCCACCAATCCAGTTGTAGCAAACAGACCTCTCTACAAAACAGCTACAAAGCCCATCTTTCCCCTCTGCTTTTCCCTCTCAAACTAGAGGTGTCTGCAGAGAATGTTCATGTCTAAGAAACTTCTCGGACTCTAGGTGGCACTGAAGGACAATACCTATCATGAAAGTTCTTGTCCTGTGAGATGGAGTCTTTCTCCAGACAATCAGGAATATCATTAACTTAATGCTCTAACTAGCATCTTTACCCCTCCAAGTTAGTGGATCCTTTTCCTCCTAGCTATTTCTGTAACCTTCACTTTTCATTTGCCAGGTTTTTTACATGCATTGTCACTAACTCCAATGACTTAAATAATCAAATCAACAAGTAATTGGTAAATACTTACTATATGGCAGGAATTATGTAACGTGCTGAGGATAAAAGTACAAAGAATGAAACAATTCCTACTTACAAGTAGCTAGATGATACTTAAGAGTTACACCTTTCATTGAGGAGGTAAAAATTCAATGAATCTCCCCTATAAAATAAGAAATATTTGTTTAATTATCCCATGGTCTACACACAGTTGATTATTCATTTTTGAGTTTTTCCTTCTTAAGTATTAAAAGTTACATGCAAATGAGGTAAGCATCCACAATGCCCTGCAGCTCCAGCCATTCGATAGTATTCAAAGAAGTCCAGTTTGAAACTCTTTGCCACTGACAACTGTTTTTGTTTTTGTTTTGGCACTTCAATTATAGCAGTTTTGAAAAAAAATAAATAAGAGTTCTCTATATGCCCCCTTTAAAAATATCAAACTATTTACTTACAAAACAGGCATCATCTATATCCTTCACAATGTGATTTGAGCCTTTATGTTTATTTTGCAGTTCATTTTCTGCACCTTTTGAAATTCAATTATCAAGCCAAAATGAAAAATAAGTCTCTTTATACATAGTTTTTAGCATTTTTTTTATTAAACCAAAGTTCTTTTCCTAGAACTCCTTTTAGGCACCAAATTGTTTACATATGAAAGGGTCATTACCATATATCCTTTACCAGTTGATTTAATTCTTTTGTCTTTATGCAAAATAATTTTCCTGTCCTTATTGGCATCAAACTGTTTCATATAAAAGGACAGTATCTTAAAAGGTCAGTATCTTACAGTGATACATAGTAATCATAAAATTTACAGCCAAAAAGAAACTTAGCATCTAGTACAATCCCTTCATTGTACAGATAAAGGTAAAGCCTAGAGAGGTTCTAGGTCATACAAACAGGAATTTGAACCCAGGCTTTCTGAGTACAATCAATAACTACTTCCACTATATCACCAGTTATTATCTTGGTGTGGTGATTGGCCATAAAAGAAAGCATTAACATATTGGAATTAGCATTACTTTCATATAGGCAAACCATTTTTTATTTTGTTTTGTTTTGATCTTCTTTTACTGAGAAGTATGGATGTTTACCATTTGCTATATTGGTAGCATCATTGGCATTGATACCCAGGTTAAAAAACAGATACTGCTTCTTAGTCTCTATGTCCTGAAATTCTTGACCCATTTATCATGCCTCAAGTATGATGTTGTACCCATCCCCCCAGCCCTCTCCTATGAACACAGCCCAAACCTATGCATAAGAGACCCAAGAAGTCTTGAGTGCTAGAGGGTTTTAAAAGCAGTAGAAGCTCTTGGCCATGAATCTGTATCAACTGTCTAAGAGCCAGGTCACAGCAGATGGTAGGAAGAGAACAAGATCACAACTTGTGACATAAAGGAATGAAAAGGACGCAATGAAAATAGGTTGGAGTCCCATTGTATTTGGAATCCTTAAGATGTTTGGAACATAGGGTTAGAATGAAGGGAAAGTACCCTGAAGGGGGAAAGGTCAAACCAGGAATCCTGTCTCTTCTAATTCAAGTTCTCTAAACACCCTAAAAATAACTACACTTCAGCATTGAGTGAGCAAAAGGTCCTTTGTCCCAACTCAAAAAAAAAAATCTCCCTCACTTACCTGAATTTCTTGTCTTTCATTTCACAAGGAGTCAGTCAAAAAAGTAAGGGAAGAGTAGATCCTTGTTTTGTTTAGAGACAGCATTAGAAAAATCAACAGTGCTGAGATGAGGAGAGTGTCACCATGAGAGAAAGGTGATACGATGTCACAGTTATGCCTCTTGTCTTTACTTGTCTTCTGTGTCCACACAAAGTCCTGCCCACTACACATTAGCCAGAACAGGTGCCAGTTCTGAAGTGTATGAATTATCTAAGTCTTGTGTTTCTTCTCTTTACTTCTGATTTTTATTTCATTGCTTACTGAAAACCTGAAGAGCAAAGGAAGTAAAAGACAATAAACCTCTTGCTAATTAATTTGATTCCTCTTTAGCATCTATGGTTAAAAAAAAAAAGATAGGGGAGGGAGTAGGGAGAAATATAAAAAGTGTAATACAATGCTCTATATTACAATTAGAGCCCAATAAATAACAGCAATAACTGGCATTTATTTGAGCCTCACAACTACTACAAGCATTATCCTTGATATTACAGAAGAAGAAACTGGGTCAAAGAGGTTAAGTGATTTGCCCAGTATTTCATCCATAGTAAGTGTAGGAAGTAGATTTTTAATGCTTTACTTCTTAACTTGATCTGCTCTAATGTCCAGCACTCTATCCACTACACTACATTGCCTCTTTTTTAAACTTTTTTTTGAGGGAGGAAGGCAGGACAATTGGGGTTAAGTGACTTGCCCAAGGTCACACAGCTAGGAAGTGTGTCAAGTGTCTGAGGCCAGATTTGAACTCAGGTCCTCCTGACTTCAGGGCCAGTGCTCTACTCACTGCTCCATCTAGCTGCCCCATTGGTTAAACTTTTAATTAATAAATTAAACCATATACCTTATGATAAGTTTAAAATAAAATCCACTTCTGCCAATGTCATGTGCTTATTGTGGAAAAAATTGATATGTCAGGTCATTTAGATGGGGGAGGGGGATTGGAGAGTTCCTGAATATTTCCTTTTTAAAAAAATTTACTTTTCCCCCAATTACATGTATAAACAATTTATAAAATTTATTTTAAAAACTGACTTCCAAGGGTGGGGCCAAAATGGTGGAATAAAAGTAGGGACTGCTTGAGCTCTCCCCTAAACTCCTCCAAATACCTGTAAAAAATGACTCTAAACAAATTCTAGAGCAGCAGAACCCACAAAATGAGAGAATGAAACAAATTTCCAGCCCAAGACAACCTAGAAGTTCAACAGGAAAGGTCTGTTGCACCAGTCTGAGAGAAGAACACAGTCCAACATGGCCGCACCAGCACAGATGGAGCCAGAGCAGTCCTCAGGGGACTGAATCACTGGAAGCTGTGGTGGTTTCCAGACTTCTCAACTCACAAAGGCCAAAGACAACTTAAAATGTCAGTAGGAAAGGTCTGTCAGACCTTGGTGAGAGAAGAGCAAGGTCTGGCCCCAGCCCTAGCCGGTGGCAGCATTAGCAGCAGCAGTGGCTGCTTCCAGAGCTCTCAGCCTTCAGACTGTGGGGTGATCTAGCTGCTGATCAGAGGAGGATTGCAGGAATCTCTTTGGTGGCACTGCGGCAGGATTCTGTTGCTTTGCCTGTGCTTAGATCTGGGTTGTAATCCTGGGTGGTGGTCCTGGAATGAGGGGGAACACTGGCATGGCAGAGCTTGTGGCAGTGGTGGAGAGGGAATCCTCCTCACAGTCCCAAGGCAGAAAAGAGTGCTTGTGGTCACTCACAGACCAGGAGAGGAGTAAATGCCTCTCCTTTCATCATACAACCTTGGAAGAACTGAAAATTTGCATGTACCTAGAAATATCTCTGAAAACAAATGCACAAACCCCCTAAAGCTTGGGACAGTATACCCTCTACCCTGGAAGCAGAGACCTACCTTAACACAGAGCTAAAAGGTCAAGTAATTGGCTGGGAAAA
Source organism: Trichosurus vulpecula (assembly GCF_011100635.1). NCBI lineage: Eukaryota > Metazoa > Chordata > Mammalia > Diprotodontia > Phalangeridae > Trichosurus > Trichosurus vulpecula. The sequence goes on from NC_050577.1 coordinate 81,884,855, forward strand.
TGAGCAAACATCAGGAAAAAAAATGAGACTATAGAATCTTACTTTGGTGACAAGGAAGATCAAAACATACAACCAGAAGAGGACGACAAAGTCAAAGCTCCTACATCCAAAGCCTCCAAGAAAAATATGAATTGGTAACAGACTGTGGAAGAGCTCAAAAAGGATTTTGAAAATCAAGTAAGAGAAGTAAAGGAAAAATTGGGAAGAGAAATGAGAGTGATGCAAGAAAATCATGAAAAATGAGTTAACAGCTTGCTAAAGGAGACACACACACACACACACAGAGAGAGAGAGAGAGAGAGAGAGAAAATAACACCTTAAAAATAGACTAACCCAAATGGCAAAAGAGGTACAAAAAGTGAATGAGGAGAAGAATGTCTTAAAAAGCAGAAATGGAAAAGGAGATCCAAAAGCCCACTGTAGAAAATAATTCCCTAAAAATTAGAATGGAGTAAATGGAAGCTAATGACTTTATGAGAAATCAAGAAGCTATAAAACAAAACCAAAAGAATGAAAAAATAGAACACTGTGAAATATCTCACTGGAAATCCTAACTCCTTTGCCCTCTGGAATATCATATTCCAAGCCCTCTGATCATTTAATGTAGAAGCTGCTAAATCTTGTGTTTTCCTGACTGTGGCTCCATGATACTTGAATTGTTTCTTTCTGGCTGCTTGCAATATTTTCTCCTTGACCTGGGAGCTCTGGAATTTGACGACAGTATTCCTAGGAGTTTTCCTTTTGTGATCTCTTTCAGGAGGCGATCAGTTGATTCTTTTAATTTCTATTTTACCCTCTGGTTCTAGAATATCAGGGCAGTTTTCCTTGATAATTTTTTGAAAGATGATCTCTAGGCCCTTTTAAAAATTATTATTATGGCTTTCAGGAAGTCCAATAATTTTAGAATTATTTCTCCTGGTTCTGTTTTCCAGGTCAGTTGTTTTTCACATTGTCTTCTATTTTTTCATTCTTTTGGCTTTGTTTTATTGTTTCTTGATGTCTCATAGAGTTATTAGCTTCCACTTGCTTAATTCTAAATTTTAAGGAATTGTTTATTTGAATGAGGTTTTGTACCTCCTTTTCCATTTGGCCAATTCTATTTTTTAAGGAGTTCTTTTCTTCAGTGAATTTTTGTGCCTCTTTTTCCATTTGGCCAATTCTGCTTTTCAAGGCATTCTTCTTCTCACTGGATTTTTGTACCTCTTTTACCATTTGGCCTATACTGTTTCTTAAGGTATTGTTTTCCTCAGTTTTTTTTTTTGTTGTTGTTGTTGGTTTTTTTTTTTTTTTTTTTTTGGTGTGCATGCATGTGTGTTTCTCCCTTACCAAGCTGCTGACTCTTTTTTCATGATTTTTTGCATCACTCTCATTTCTCTTCCCAATTTTTCCTCTACCTCTCTTGATTTTCCAAATCCTTTTTGAGCTTTTCCATGGCCTAAGACCAATTCATATTTTTCTTGGAGGCTTTGGATGTAGTTTTGACTTTGCTGTCTTCTTCTGAGTGTGTGTTTTGATCTTCCTTGTCACCACAGTAACTTTCTATGGTCAGAATTTTTTCTGTTGTTTGCTCATTCTTCTGGCCTATTTCTTGACTTTTAAGTCTCTGCCAAAGTGGGGCTCTGCTTCCAGGGTGGAGGGTACACTGTCCCAAGCTTCAGAGGTTTTTTTTTTTGGCAGATATTTTCAGAGATACTTCTAGAGACCTATTAAGTTTTCAATTCTTCCAAGGTGTTGTGGTCTAAGGAGAGTTGTGTTTACTATTCTGGCTTCTGCTCTGGTCTTTGAGTGACAACAAGCACTCTTTTCTGCCCTGGAACTGTGGTGAAGGTCCCCACTCTATTGTGGCCAGCCACAAGCTCTAGTGTGCTAGTGCCTCCTCACCCTGAGATTGCCACCCAGGACTGTGACCTGGATCCAAGTATGGACAAAGCAACAGAGTCCTGCCCTCAGTGCCAGCCAAGAGACCCCTGTAATCTCCTTCTGAACAGTTGTTCAACCCTCTTACCATCTGTGTGCTGAGAGCTCCAGAAGCCGTGACTGCTGCTGTTGCTGATTCAGTTACTCCCAAGGCCTGCCCCTGGTTGCTAGGGCTGGGTCTGCCCTGGCACAGTCTGCGCTAGACTGTGCTCCATTCTCACCCTGGTGCAACAGATCTTTCCTGCTGACCTTCTAAGTTGTCTTTGGCTGGAAAATTTTTTCACCCCATCCTTTTGTGGTTCTGTTGCTCTAGAATTTGTTTTAGGGCATTATGTAAAGGTCTTTGGCAAGCTCAGGTGAGTCCCTGCCTTTTCTCTGCCATCTTGGTTCTCATTCCTGGATATTTCCAAAGGACCTTAGTAGAAAAAAATTTGACCTATAAACCTGTCCTGAGAAACTTGCTATGAAGACAACAACATCATCATTCAGGTGACTGAATTATAATCTGCGGAATGAAATGACTCTTAGTAATAGTGTCACCAAAACACAAAAGGAGAGGGTTTCAGCAGACTTCCCAGAATAACAGGAATGGCATCATTGATGACATGAAACAAGAGCACAAAATGATCCCTAATTGATGTTCCCATTTTAGCACTTGTCTCACTTAGTATAGTTACTTTATCATATTACCTTTGGTTAAATGTTTGATCTGTAGTTATCTCAGGGTTGAGATAAGCAGAGCTATAAATACCCCTGAGAGTCATTGCTATGAAGGCTCTTATCTGAAAGGTAGTGGAGAAGTAGGGCCAAGGATTAGGGTAGGAAAACTGCATTTTAAAGAGTTAGTTATTTGACAGTCATTTATTATGCATTAAGCATTCAGGGGTGGATGGGAGCTGAACTACAAGTTAACAGGAAAGGAGGAGAAACAGGCCACAAGGAGGAGACTCAGGATGAAAGTTATTTCAATCAATCCACAAATATTTATTTAGTACCCACTCCTATGTGCAAGATGCTTTCAGAAAGTTAAACAAACAAAAAATTCAACATATATAATAATTATACAATATATGCAATTCTACTTTTAGTTTAAATAATTTTTATTAAAATGACAGGCATTGTTCACTTAATTTTACACATCATTAAGAAAGAAATAGAGACCTAGAGAAGTTTAATGAATATCCCAAGGTCATCATCAGAGGCTAGAGCCAGAGCTGGAATCTAGATTTCCTGACTTCTAGTCCATCATGCCATAATTCCAGGCAAATGCTTACTCTTCTCACTTCTGTGGTGTCCCAGATCCTGGAGTCAAGGAGCAGACCCAGCCCAGTTAGTCTCTTTTAACCATATCACCTCATTTTCTAGCTGGCAAAGCAAGACCCAACCAGTTAGCACCCTATACTGGGTTCTGAAGCAATAGGAGGAGGTGAGGGAGTTGGAAGGATAGATAGAGGGGATAAAGAAGAAAGATGATAATAAATAGCTTATATTTATATACTACTATGTGCCAGGCACTACTATGTTAAGCACTTTACAGATATGAACTCATTTGATCTTTACAACAACCCTGGGAGGTGGGTGCTATTATTATCTATACTATTTTACAGTGAGGTAAACTGAGGCAGACAGTGATTAAGTGACGTGTTTAGGGTCACACAATCAGTAAGTGTAGTGAAATTTGAACTCAGGTTTTCCCATCTCCAGACCTAGCACTTTATCCACTGTGCTGCCCAGCTGCCACAGGTTTCTTCCCTTTTCCCACCCTTTCTCCTGATTTCTAACAACCCTCTAACCAAGGACTATTGCACTAGATGAAAATGGTAAACTGCGCATTACAAAGATTCTTTAAATTAAACCTATCCCTTAGGACCTCTTCTTAGCTCCCTTCAGCCTATCCCCCTATTTGGTCTTGGCTTGTATATTAACTCAGTTCTGGTTTTCCTCATTATAAATTTGCTGGCTTAACTGATGCATTTCAGTCCTCTACAATCTGAATCAGTGCTTGACCTTGTGTGTTTAACATTTTTATCAATGACTTGGATAAAAGCATAGATGGTATGCTGGTCAAATCTGCAGACGACAAAGCTGGGAGGGATAGCTAACATAGTGGTTCACAGAGCCAAGATCCTAATAAAATGAAATTCAAGAAGGACAAATATAAAGTCTTACCTGGGTGCAAAATCAATTTCAGAGGTAATACAATATAAGTCAGCAGTGTGATTGGCAGCAAAACAAAACAAAATACAACAAAAACTGATGTAATCTTGGACTGCTTTAAGAGAATCATAGCTTCCAGGAATAGAGTACCATTATACTGCTGACATATTAAAATTTCTAATCCCTTCAGATCTTCTTCAGCATGCAGTCTCAATCTATAATTCTGCATCACCAACCTTCAGTTATCTTTTTGGAGTTCTAACCTTAGGCAGTTACCTCCCTCCTAGAACTCTCCAGCTTAGTCCTCTTAGTGGTTTTTTCTTCATTTACATTAGTTACTATTCTATACATTGCTATCCTAGTTCTGCTTATATCACTCTGTATCAGTTCATACAAGTCTTCTCATGCTTCTTTGAAGTCTTCATATGAAAGTGGCATTGTGGGGCATGAAAGGAAGTAGAATTGACATCTCTAATTGCTTCTTCCCTAACCGTTCTCCAAGGGAGAGTTTATTTCCTGCCAGGAAAAGAATCAGGAAATTAGGGCCAATAGAAGCTTTGTTATTCTGTTCTTCTCAGAGAAGGGAAGTACAGGCTAGAACTATATCTGTTCCCTTAAATATTATTATTCTAGGAGATGTGACTTTAAGGGTCAATCTCATTTGTGATCTTGGTTTCATTAATTGAGGAGAAGCAGGACCCCAAGCTTTATGTCCAAAGACTGATTCCATTTCCACAAAATACCAGTTCCACAATGAACACACACATAGCAGTTAGGCAAGAAATCCATTTATCCAAATTGGCAGCAAACTAGAAGTCAAAGAAGGTATACATATGAGAATATATACTAGACAAAAAGAAGGCACTTTTCCATTAGAAGCAAGGTAACTCAACTCATCCAAGAGAGAAAGAGAGACCTAGATTTCACCCAATGGGGGATTCCCTGATGTCACTAATGTAGCAAGCTGGGAATAGGGACATGAGGGAAACTACTAGCTCCTCTCATGTTGATTTCTTCCCAGAATCTTTTCTATCAGCAACCTGAAGTGAGGTTGACCTCTTCCATCTTCTCTTTTGAATCTGGAAGCCAATTGTACCCAAAGTCCAAAGACAGTCAGCAACCTGAAGAAAAACTTGAAGCCTGAAGAGAACCGAAGAGTTATCTGCTCTCACCTCTCACCAAATCCTCCCCAGATCTCTTGCAGATATAGAACATTGATCTCCACCAATGAGGAGAGAATCCTGTACCAATGTGCTTTGGGGTTGGGGTTACACATAAAAATATTCTTTTATAGTCATATGTCAATTTGTTTAGCCATTCCTCAATTGATGGACACCTACTTTGTTTTCTGTTCTTGTCTACCATACAAAATTCTGCTGTGGATTTTTGGGTATATATGGGACTCTTCTCTCTGACCTATTTAGGATATTGATGGAATTCTAATTCTGGAATATCTAAACTCCTTGAAGGTAGGAACTTTCTGACTTTTGTATTTGTAACTTCAACACCCAGACACAGCCTGGCAGATGAAAGGCATTTAATAAATGCTTGTTGATTGATTGAGTCTCATAAGATCTTGCCTTGACTCACTGGTCTAGGAGAATGTTTCTTGTCTACCTGACTCTTATTGAAAGCTTCTTTTACCTATTTGACCCCGAAAGCTGTAATTGTAAAGTGCTTAGTACAGTGCTAGGCACATAGTAAATGCTATATAAATGTTAGCTACTATTAGCTATTATATTATTCCAAAAGTTCAGGCCTTGATGCTTTTTTCACCCTTATCTGGTCCTATAATAATAATAATAAAAGTTATCATTTATGTAAATATAAATTATCTCATTTGAGTCATGCAACAGCCCTGTGAGGCAAGCACTGTAGGTATTATTATCTTTATTTAAAGGACAAGAAACCTGAAGCTAAAAAGCTCTCTCTGTCTGCAATCACAAGTCATGAAATTAACCCTTCCATTTACAAAGATTTCAAGTCTGTATTCTTAGGCTTCTCTAAGCCTAAGATCTCATCTTCTTCATATCATACTCTTCCAGATGAGAATAAAACTTATTCCCAACTGCTGAGCTTCTGCCTTCACTATAGGACCTTCCCCCCAAACCCTCCCCTACCCCATACACTTTTTGTCTGGACTGAATTTACAGACATACTTAATGGAGACTGGACATCTTTACCTTACTGCAAGATTCAATTACTTCCTTACAACAGGTCTCCTACAGTTATCATCATCATCTCCTTCTTCTTCGTCATCTTTCTCCTCTTCCTCTTCTTCTTTTGCTCCTTTTCCCTCCTTCTTTCTCCTCCTCCTACTCAGCCCCCATTTAAATTATTGTAGTTGTATATATTGTTTTCCTGGTTCTTTTCACTATTATTGGTATCAACTCCTATGTCATCCTACTTATGTGTCTCACACACACACACACACACACATATAATGTTTATTTTATGCGTATATGTATTCATCATCATTTCTTGCAACATAGTAATATTCCATTACATTTATGTATCACCCCTTGTTTAGTCATCTCCCAGTTAATAGGTATCTACTTGGGAAATCTAGACATTTATTCTTACAATAACAATTCATTTTTATAGCTCTTAGAGATTTACAAAGCACTTCCCTCACAGCAATTCTATATACAGGTATCAGTATCCTTATTTTACATATAAGGAAATAGAAGAACCAAGAGGGCAGATGGCTTTTTGCATGGTTACACAGCTAGTTAGTAAATATTGGAGCAGAGAATTGAACCCAAGCTTCATAACTCTGAGGCCTGTGCTATTTCTCCTCCACCATGCTATTTGAGGATTAGAATTCCTGTGTCCCTAGTACCTAGCAGTCCCTTGAATATTAACAAATGTGAACTGCTTGCATTACTCCAAAATTGTTAGAATTCTTTGGAAATTGCCTTCTGGTCCAGCCTGTACATTCTTTTGAATATCTTAAAGAAGTGCCAGTCTTCAACCTTTGAAGGTAATTTTAGAAGAGACCTCAGATACCATCTACTAAAATCCTCACATATTTTCTCAAACTTCTTTCTAGTCACATGTACCCCATTTATACTGATGAAGTGTTTTTTAAACACACATATAAGACTTACTTTCATCCCTATAAAATTTCACCTTATCAGATTCAGCCTGACATCCTAGCCTTCTGAGATCTTCTTTGGATCTGTCATCCAATGTTAGCTATTCTCAGCTTTGTGTCATCTGTGGATTTGATCTTTATGCCATCAGTGATTTTATCCAGGTCAATACGAGTCTGCTGGTAAATCAAGCGAGTGATCAAGCAATACAGAGTGTGACTAACATGAAAGAAATTGGCTTTTAAAGTCTTCTAATTCTAAGATTTTCTGATTTTTTTGTCTGGTTTAAGAATGTTCTATTATGGGTGCTTTGGTGGGCATGAAAAACTGCTGGACTTTATTTGCATCAATACAACTCTCAGTTGTTAAGATTTTCTCTTTACTGCCAGGGGTCCTGCTTCTCAAAGTTGCTTTCTCCATTAAGTATTGCTTTTCTCTATCCATGATTTTCTAAAGTATAGTCTCTGTTCCCTCAATTGTTTCTCAGACTCTCTCCATTTGCTAATGACATGTGTCCTTCCTGGTGAGTAACTGCTGCTAAATTATACCAGTGTACTGCCTCCTAGCCCCATGGAAGGATATCCTTCACCAGCGTGCACTCCTTTTAACCGTCTAATTTATCTAGGATTCAGCTATTTCTTTTCTTCCCCTCTTTTAATTCCGCCTTGAGGATCAGTAAGCTTGTTTTGCTTGCCACTAGTCCCTTTCATTATCATCTAGCCCCCTCACCACAACCTGTTTCCCTGTTTAATTTGCTATGTTTTTTCTTTTTCAAAATTTATTTATTTTTAGTTTTCAACATTCACTTTTATAAGATTTTGAGTTCTAAATTTTCTCTCCTTCCCCAGGATTGTGTACAATCTCATATACGTACAATCATATTAAATGTATTTCCACATTAGTCATGTTGTAAAGAAGAATTAGAACCAAAGGGAAAAACCACGAGAAAGAAAGAAAAAGAGAGAGAAATAGTATGCTTCGATCTACATTCACATTCCATAGTTCTTTCTCTGGATGTGGATAGCATTTTCCATCATGAGTCTTTTGGAATTATCTTAGATCCTTCCCTTGCTGAGAAGAGCTAAGCCTATCAAAGTTAGTCATAGCACAATGTTGCTGTTACTAAGTACAATGTTCTCCTGGTTCTGTTCACTTCACTTTGCATCAATTCATGTAAGTTTTTCTGAAGTCTAGGTTTCCTGAATTCTAGGTTTTTCTGAAGTCTTCCTGCTTCTCAGTTTTTATAGCACAAGGATAATCAATCACAATCATATACCACAACTTATTGAGCCATTCCCCAAATGATGGGCATCCCCTCAATTTCTAATTCTTGGCCACCAAAAAAGAGCTGCTATAAATATGTGAGTCACTTTCCCATTTTTATGATCTCCAGGATACAGACCCAGAAGTGGTATTGCTGGGTCAAAGGGTATACACAGTTTTTATAGTCCTTTGGGCATAGTTCCAAATTGCTCTACAGAATGGTTGGGTCAGTTCTGTGTGTGTGTTTTCAATAAGAATGGCGTTTATCTGATGCCTCCTTTCCCCACCCCTTCCTCTATTTTTTATTCTTCTTCTCATGCATTCCATTTAAGAGAAGTAGCAAGTCCCACCCCCTTCTTCCTTTCTACAGAAGTGCATTCTTCCTTTTACTTACCCTTCTCTCTGCCCTCTTCAGACCCTCAGAATAGAACCAATACCACAATTTCTATTCTTCCTATTTAACTACTTCAGCATCTTTTGAAGACATTGAAGTTCTGAAGGGACACTTGTTGCTTCTCCCTGATGAGCATATTAGCACTACATCATTATACCACTCCTTTCAGTTGCTCAAATAAATTTACCTTTGTAGGTTCCTCTGGACTTTTGCACCTGCTGAGCTCTGTTCTTTTCATCAGAAATACTTGAAAATACTCTATTCTATTAAAAATCCACTTTTTCTCTATAGATTATACTCAGTTTTGCAATGTAAATTATCTGTGATGGTAAGCCTATATCTTTTGCCTTTTGAAATATTACATTCTGAGAAATCTGGATTTTAGTTGATCCTACCAAGTCTTGTGTGACCTTAACTGTAGTTCCTTGGTATTTGAAGTCATTTCCAGATGCTTGCAAGATTTTTTTTCTTTAATTTTGGAGCTCTTTATTTTAACTATGATACTGATTAGTTGAGTCTTTCTGTCTTATCTTTACCCTATGGTTCTAATATATATGGACAGGTTTAACTTATGATTTCTTAAAATATAACATCCATGATTTTTTAATCTTGGTTTTTAGGAAGTATGGTTCTTAAATTCTTTTTCCTTGTTCTACTTTCTACACTAGCTGTTTTTTTGGGGGGGGGCAGGGCAATAGGGGTTAAGTGACTTGCCCAAGGTCACACAGCTAGTACATGTGTCAAGTGTCTGAGGCCAGATTTGAACTCAGGTCCTCTTGAGTCCAGAGCCAGTAATCTACTCACTGCACCACCTAGCTGCCCCTCACTAGTTGTTTTTGATATCAGGTGTTGCATTTTCATTTATTTTCCAATATTTTATTTTTGTTCTAATATTTTAATTGATTTATATAGTATTGATTTCTCTTTAGTCTATATTAGTTTTGAGGGATTCCATTTTGGAGAGTATGGTTTACCACTTCTTCTTCCAAGCTACTTATTCTCCTTCTAACTTTCCTTAAGAGGTTTTTTTTTTTTATCTTTCGCTTCATTTCTTCTAAGTATTCATGTATTTTTGTGGAAAATCCACTTTTGCCTTTGTATCTCTGCTTGAAGTTGTTATGGAGTTAGATTTGCAATAATTTTTGGCATTGAATGGTCTTTTCTTCAATTCACTAATCTTTCCAGCATGAGTTCCTGAACTGGGGCTTTGTGCCAGGGCCAAGCTCTGCCTCCTGCTATATTTTCAGTTTATTACACTGACCTCCACCTTCCTAGGCTCAGCCCTACCTCCCTTAAACTTTGAGATATAGAGTGCTAGATCTTTAGGGTCTTCTCTGGTGTCTCAGGATGACATGTTAAGGACCTCAGAGCCTCTTGGGCTGAGTTAAACAGGTTTGAGCACTGGGGCACTATTATTGATAATTGGCCTAGGGTTTCCAAGGTCTCCAACCTGGGGATTTCTGACCTCCCTGTGGATTTCTCAGGGGAGCCCTCCACTGTTGCTACTTCTGTACACAGAGAATTACAGGAGTACTTATGTAGGAACTAGGTAGGTGGCCTGCTTCGTGCTAAGATAGCCATCTTTGTAGGAGCCTCCAAGAGTTGGCTATTTTAAGCCCTGCGAATGAGTATCCAGGTTTCGCTCATCCAGTTAGGTTGTTGTTCCTTTTTATTCCCTCAGAAAAAAGTGTTCATAATTCATAAAGGGATCACTGGTTATTAACCATTTGTTTACACATCAATGCTTTGTTATTTATGTTATCTACTCTTTGATTTCTGTGACTAAATCAATTTTGGAGGGAGCCAAATTCCCTCTCCCTTACATATGTAAAGCATTTGTAACCTTTAAAGTGCCCATTATTATTGACATCATTATTATTACCATTCTTACCACTCTTCTGCTGACTTTGGTTGGCTATACAAATCACAAAGATAAATTTACCAATACTGAAGATTTTCAAAAGAATGACCTGACAGGCTCTAAAGAATAGATGGACTGAAGTTTAAATTCCTCAGTAATATGTACATGATCTAACATTGACTCCATTTGCAACCTATTGAGCTTCTACTGTTGATAATAGTTTCGGCATTTGCTATTAGAAGACTCTTTGAAATTAGGAGTATAAACACTGTATTCTGTCAGACCTAGAAAGGTTTTGTTTAGCAGATCTACCTTGGTCCATTGTTTGGTGTTTGGCTTAATTTTAATAAGTTACAGCAAAAATTCTATGTGATAACCTAGAAAGCTATTAAAAAGGTGTCTCTAGAGACAGAAATCATTAAAAAGAAATTGGGAAGTGATTATAATTATGCATAGGTATAACTTTACATCATTTAGAAATAATTGTGAACTCCCAAATGCTGCCTAATTGAAAGTAGATTTAAATTTAGTTATATAATTCTACTTTATCTTATACAAAGAGATGTTTTCTTTAACTCTGATATTTCTGTGATCTATGATCACATTAATTCCCTCCAGTGCAGCAAATCATAATTCATCTGTACTCTCTTGTCCTGTGTGGATTTTGTCCATGTCCTTGAACAGAGGACATCCCCAACTGGACCTTCCTCCAGTTCTCTTGGCATTATGTAGACACCAATGGAGTGCTTAGGCTATCTATCTCCCTTGTTTTTGCCACATGGCTTGTGCACTTTTTTCCCTTAAGTCATATATCTCTCGGATGATATTCTTTATGTATCTCTTGCTACAGTTCTTGGTTAGCAATATGCTGCAACCTACTCATGCCCACCATATACCTCTCACCTCATTATTGATAGAGAAGCCCTTTTTCATTTGGAATATCTGCTAATTATCTTCCATAATGATGGCAAATATCTTTGGCAAGCATAATTTCCCTTTCTTACGCCTACATCTCCTTAAGATGTTTTTCCTCTTCTTTATCTTTTTTTCTAAACTGTAAGACTTAGTAAAGGGAGGATGGTATAGTTTTTAGACATCAGAAGATAGAGATTCAAAAGAACCATATCTACTCTTTCAGACATAGTTTGGGGAGCCTGATCTTTGACTCCAGAATTGTTTCTCTTCTATGACAGGGTAATTGTCTTCCTCTCTCCTTTTTGCTTAACCCTTTGAAAAAATCTGATGACTATAAATTAGAACTATCAGTCACAAAATGTTCACAGTGTTTCAGATCACTTCATATTTCACACTTGTTCCTTCTTTCTGGGGTCAGTGCCCATAAGATACTAAATTGGGACATATTTCTAGAGAACTTTAGCCAATATGATTAGGGCCCAAGAAAATCAATCTTTACCCATGATATAAGCTGAACACTGGCCCTACCTATCAACACTGATCTGTTACATCAAATGCTATATAAGGGAGGGAAAAGTAGTCTCTTCTGCTGTTGTAAGATTGGAGGTCCAGTCAAGAAAAGTGTTTTTTTTTAAGGAAGAAGATGAATATTAGCTTAAAGGATTGAATATTTATTATTTTGTGGCAGCAATGCAACATTATTCTAAGTATTAGGATTTAGATATTCAAATTGTCAGGGACTTCCTACAATATTCTTTTGTTAGGAAACTATAAAGAATCCTTAATGATAAGAAGCTATTTTACAATAATAAGATGTTATCTATTCATCTAAAGATCTCATTTCTTCTTTCTTCTCTCCAGATGGTCAGTGTCCAAGATAGATCTTGATCAAATGACTAGGGTTGCCTCTTTTAACAATAAGGTCTGCTTCCTGTAATTAACTGCTTTTTGTGGTAGGGTTATGCCATTTCAAGCCATCCTATGTCAAAGTCTGTGATTTCTAAGTTGAAGTTGGATCTCAACATACAATTATGACCATCATAACAAATGACCAAATGGCGTCATGGAAAGATCTTAGAGTCAGAAGACCTGGGTTTGAGTTCTCGCTCTGGTACTTACTAACAGGCTGTTTTCTCTGTATCCATAGGGCATCATAAGACCTGGTAGTCCTCCATCACACCTGAAGCATTGTAGTTGGTAAGAACCCAGTTCATCAAAGCCAAAAGAGCAGCCATATTACTCTTCCCATTGGGATGCCCTGGTGTGGTCTGGGTATCCTGGAGTCAGAGAAGAGGGAACAGAAGATAAGAAGGAAGTCTTCCCTCTAGTAGGTCTTCCTACCCAGCCATCTCATGGAAACCAAGGAGTCAGAGGAGGGGCCATGGGAGGGCAAGGGGATAGGAAATGCTGTATTTGCCACATATCATATGGTGGGTAAGTGGAACATATATTCAGTAGAATTACTTATTAATCTTCTTTTATATGCAATAATATAATATCTGAAATTTCACAGCATATCCTTTGAGAACTACCTACTCTGACTAATAGATTATGTAGGGATTTTCCACACCAGCAAAATCACAGGTCTTGGGTTTATCAGTGTAAATTTTAACAAGTCCTTCTCCCCTTAGTTGTTCCTGGCCTGCATTTTTGGAAGAATCTAATCCCCTTCGACAAGTCTGTTTTCTACCCCCCCTACCCTGAAAAGTGTAAGAGTTCAGTCTCTTCAAGAGTCCATCTGTTTGAAGTCCTGGAACCACCAGATGTACTGGCTTTACTCAATCTGTGTTGCAAGGAATCACTAAAGTGAACTCCCTGGCTGAGGATAGCCATCACTCCTAAGCTTTCCCAGCCTGATTGAGTTTCTCTTTTGTATGTTTGACTTTCATCTAATCATTAGCTAATTGGCTATCATATGTCTCTGAAACCATGGATTCTATTTCAGTAGGATAAATATTATACGTCTTCTAAAGACAGCATGGTAGGGTGGAAGGAGTACTTGATTTGCATTTAGAGGACCTGGGTTCAACCCCTTGCTCTGTCACTTGGTACCTGTATGACTTTGAACAAATTATTTCACCTCTCTAGTCTCAATTCCTCATGTGTAAAATGAGAGGGTTGATCTAGAAGGTCTTAAAGGTCCCTTCCAACCCCAACTCTATTATCCCATAATCTTCCTGGTGGAGCAGAAGTCACCCTGGGTTCTTGAAGGCTATGCCATTTAAACATCATTTCTGCCAGGCCCTCAACCAAGAGGTCTCCAAGTACAGGCCTAGGAACAAACTATTTCCATCATCTGAGGACCAGCCTAGGTAACAGCAGAGAGAATCATCACCAGCAGAGAGGTCTCTTGGCAATGGTTTTTTGTTTTGTTTTGTTTTGCTTCTTTTTTGAGATTGGATCTCCCTCTCTAGCAGAGGCTAGAAGTTCAGCAGCCAACCATGGGATTGATTCTACTGCTGATTGGCACCAAGGCTTTTACCTGCTGGGTTTCTGGTATAGGCCATTTCACCTTTTCTAGGGAAGCCTGATGTCCTCCCCTGACTCCCTAATTTTGGAGGCTCATCCTATTGATGCCAGACTTAATGTGAAAACTGGATTGGCCTTAACATTACTCCAGTTTAGAACTCCAGAGCTCCAGCAGTCTACCAGCCTTGGCCTCCCCAAGGGCAGAGATTTCAAGTGTGTGCTGCTATACTCTACCTGATGAATTTTTTAAACAACTGGACTAACTGTCTACTTGGTCTAAAGGGAGTATGATCTGCCTTCAAGGAAGGAGCACCCAAACCTACAGAGATATAGACCCTTGAAGTATTAAAGGAAATAAATGGTATAAAAAACTCAAAACTGGTCTTTCATAATGTCACAAAAAGTAGAATAGAGACCTCAAGTCAAATACTTTGTACACTTTATCTTTAGTGACATGCAAAGTGCAGAAAGATCTACCTGACAAAAACATAATATGTGTTCCATTATCTAATAATAGCCTCCCCTCCCTGGAAGCTGAGTAGTCCAAGTATGCTGATACTTTGCTTAAACAACAATTTGCATTTACTTTCCTTTCAAATGTCTTTACCTGTAATTTTCCATGAATTAGAACCTGGTACTGTGCCAGAACCCAGATTTACAATTAATTATTTAATTATTGGTTATTTTAATTCAGACTCACAGTTCTAGGTTATACATCTGGATCTATAATCTCAAGGTGACTCAGAGGCCTCCCCAAAATTGTACAGAGCTTGGATTGAAGGGTCTATACTGCTAAACTGAAGTAAATACTTTGGCTATAGAGTATCTAAATTTTTTAATTCCTAGAAAGGGCCATATTTCAGAATTTTGTATGAATTGGGTGTCTCAGAAATAGCTTTTTTCTCATTTTAGTTGGATTTGTGTGTGTGTGTGTGTGTGTGTTTTATGCTGCACCACATCACTTCTCTTGAACATTTAGCACATCAGCTGCCAGATCTGCAAAATTGTCTATCAGTGTAATGTTAATGAAATAGGAAGATCTTCCTTGTCCATTAATAGACCTATGTGACTCTTCAATCACAGCTGTGGTACATCCTGGGTCACAAAGAGCCCAGGGGGGGAGAAACTTGCCTAAGGAGGAACTTGCTTAAAGGGGAAGCTTGCTTAGGGGAGAGGCTTGCTTGTAGGAAGGCTTTCACACCTGTTGGTACTAAGCTAATTAGGCACTGAGTCATGAGGGTTGTGATGCCTTCTGGCTCTGAGCCTACTAGCCAAAAGTGTATATATACTCTGAGGTGAGATTTTGCTTTGGGGGTTTGCTCAATGAGAAGGACCTTTTGATTCCCTGGATGGGACTCTGAGTAGTCATTTGTTAAGAGCTCCCCAACTACTCAGATGTAGTGGTGCTCCCCCCATCTGGTAGTATATGTAGGTGGTTTTATTACTGTGTTCAGACAGTTGGAGCCCTGTCTGTTGATCTCTGTGCCAGTTTCTCTCCTTGTATTTTCTCCACCTTCAGGGTGCTGACCTTTCCCCTGAACTAGTGAATGCAATTAAAGTAAGATTGTTGACCCCTTTAAAGTTGCCTTTCCTTTAAGAAAAGCAAATCAAAGAACCTGTGCTAGCAGGCCATCCTGGGTGAGCCCGGGTGCTTGCTGTTACAATCTGTTGTCCAAAAAGGACTCCTGAGAAACTGTGGTCTATATGGTTGTTTTCTCTTATTTTATGGAGTTTACATGAGATAGAAATCTATGAATACAAGTACAATAACTCAAAGCCCTCAGGAAAATTCTTAACATTTAGATGGAGGTTTGGTTTTTTTGTTTTAATTAAATTTTTGTTTATTTCTAGATAACCATTGGCCTCTTCATATTTGAGGCAAACATCAGGATATAGGAAGCATTTAGATAAAAGGGAAGGTAAGAGAGAAAGGGAAAAGAATAAGGATTTACATAATGCCTGCTATGTAATAATAATAATACCATTTATGTAGTGCTTACTCTATACCACTATAAAAGAAGAGAGGAGGGTATATTACAGTGTCAGTCGCTGGACATGAATGGAGAGGAGAAAGGTTCTTTGGGGTGAACTTCCCACAGTCCTTGAAAAGAGGTTACAACTAGAACTTCAGTCAGTCTTCTGCTCCAATATGACTTATTTTGTCCTATTCTTCTTTTGGTTTCCTTTTGCCGCCTCCTTTTCTCTCTGCCTTCCCACCCCCACATGTAGTCTATCTCTTTCTATTTTTTCCTTCTTTTGCTCTTTCTGTATGTTCTCAAGCAATAATATCTAGCACTGTAACAACTTCAACCTATTTGTAAAACAATATTTTTCTAATGCACTATTTACTATTTAGTGAATTAGGACACTAATTGCCCAATGATGTTGTTGATGTATTCCATCATTTTTTTCCTCATTCTCCTTTTCTAGTTTCTCAATGAGAGAGTGGAAGTGGGGGAGGGAAGATACTATTGCATTTATGTATACATATATTACATAATGTGGTAGGGGCATAAGAAGTAAAGGTTCATTTATTTAGTACTAACACTTTAAATTCTATACATTTTAGTTAACTTTCAAAATTACTAAAATTTTTAAACTGGTGTCAGATTTGTGAAGGCATCTGAATACACATACCACATTAGGCTAGAGACAGTAAAATTCATCAATTTGGTGTCCATTAATTATGAAAAGGACTGATCTGAAATTCATCTTTTTTATCATAAAAGCTTTTACCAAGAAAATTAATAATGAAAACAAGATGTATAAGCACATTAAATACTATTTTCAATCAATTTAGAAAAACATATATGTAGTTATTTATTCATTTCAATCCAGGTTTCAATTATATGAATAAATATTTATTACATCCCTACTCTGTCCATTTCTAGCAGTGAGATGCTAGTGATCTAAAGATGAAAAATGACCCAGTCCCTGACCTCAAAGAGTTTACAGTCTAGTAACACAATCTTGTGCATTAACCAAGTAAAGCCAGAAATCGATTCTAGGAACTCAGGGTTGGATGACTTACAATAACTGTACCTGGACTTGACCTTCACAGCCTCATTCGTTCCCACAACCTCAACTATAGATGTCTCCCAGATTTTTAGATCTAGCCCAGCTTCTCACATCTGAATATTCCTGTATCACCTCAGACTCTCTCTCTCTAAAAAATTACTTCCCAGTCTGATCTCCCTTTTTGAGCCTGTGTCATTTATTCCTGTTCAAAACTTTAGTTGTTAGCTGTTTTTTTGTTTTGTTTTTTTGCCTTTTCCTTACAGCCCATGTCAATTCAATTGCATTCAAAAAACATTAGTTATAAGATCTCTGTGCAAGGTCCCATGGAAGGCCCAAGGTTGGAGATAAAAAGACAAAAATGGAAAATTATACCTACTTTTGAGGAGTTTAAATCCTGCCAGGGAACACAAATAAGTAAGGAGATAAATAAATATGATTTGAGTCAGGAGAGAGCATTAACACCAATCAGGAGTAACACCAATCATTTTTCTAAAATGCATACTATCCTCTCTTTTCCCATTGTTATCATCCCAACTTTCCTTATCACCTCTCTGGATAATTGCAATAGCCTCATTCTCAGGATGGAAGCTAGGTGGCACAGTGACTAATGTGCTGGGCTTGGAGCGTGGAGTTAGGAGTTCAAATCCTAACTCACACACTTACTAGCTGTATGTGACCCCCTGGGCAAGTCCCTTAACCCTCTTTGCCTCAGTTTCCTCATCTGTTAAATGAGCTGGAAAAGGAAATGACAAACTACTCCAGTGGTTCTTTGCCAAGAAAACCTCAAATGGGACCAAAGAGAGTTGGACACCACTGAACAACAACAGACATTCTCAAGAAGGCTGCCAAAAGATATTCTTTTTCCCCTCCAGGTTATTATCCTTTACACCAGAGATGTCAATAGCAAACCTCCGAAGTATAGCCAGAACCAGATTAAAATGTAATTGAGAAATGTTTAACAAAATAAAACTATAATACAATATAGATAATGTTAATTTGTGATTTTCTAAGGGAATATGCACCTTCAGAGATTCAATGTGCAGCCAGATCAATCTTCCTTATGCATAGTTTCGGTCACCTTCACTTATGTGCTCAAAACCCTACAATGCCTACTGAATAGAATTCAAAGTATATAGCCTAGTACTATTAAAGGTCCTCTATAATCTGGCACCATCCTATATCTCTTGCCTTTCCTTACACAATATCTCCGTTTGATGTGGCTGTACTTCAGTGAAACTAAACTACTCACCTTCCTCCGTACACAACTGACTGCATTGTTTTAACTTTGTGCTTTTGACTGACATGGTCCATTGACACCTGTTGAAATCCTGTTCATCTTTTAAAGCCCAGCTTAGGTGCTGTCTTGTATATGAAGCTTTCCTGGCTGCTGAGACAACAGTCTTTCCCTCCTTCACCAAATAGAATTTATTTTGCACCTCACTTGTCATGTAGCATTTCGTATTATTATGGTTAAAAGTATCCATACCCTATCCCCACACTAGTCTAAGTATTCCGTGGAGATTAAAACCATATCTCCTATAGTCCATAGTAAATTTTGGATGGATGTTTGCTCAAATTTATCTTAAGATAATTAATAATAATGACTTTTCACAAAGTCAGCCTGGCTTCCCTTATTTTTTCTGAATGAGAGTTTTTTTTATTATTTTAAATGAAATACTTTCATATCTGTGTCAAATGGTGACCTTCTCTAGTTTGAGGGTGGGGAAGGAAGGAGGGAGGGAGAGAGTTTAGAACTTTAATTTAAAATTAATTTAATTTTTAAAAAATGAATGAAATAGGGGCAGCTAGGTGGCGCAGTGAGTAGAGCATTGGCCCTGGAATCAGGAGGACCTGAGTTCAAATCTGACCTCAGACACTTGACACCTGCACTAGCTGTGTGACCTTGGGCAAGTCACTTAACCCCAATTGCCCTGCCCCCCCAAAAAGCAAAAAAAAATGAATGAAATATTTTCAAAATTGATAAAGAATTTGTAATAATCCTGTTGTAGTCAAACTGTGGATCAATAAGCACAGAATATGACAGTAGGCTTTGTAGAACCATGTAGGTTGCCTCATTGTGTTCAAACATTCTTTATCTTTTCCTTTTCCTTTGGTTCTCTCAATTTTTATTTTTTTGTAAATCTTTCTCCTCCTAATGTTAACTGCTCCCAAGGGTATTGGGTTAGAAAGTCAGATACCCCAGTGGAATTAGCATAAGTCTACTACCTTATGTGGGGTTTTGTCTTAATTCATCTGTATGACAAGAAAACATTACATATTTTCCCCATGGTGTTCTGCTGTAACATAGTGGAAAAAAGAACTTCATCATAAAGAAAGAATAAAGGTGGATAGTGGTCACGAAGGATATAATCTGCCTTGAGACTGGTATATCTAGCTCCTTCTAGCTTCCTTAAAATTTATTCAGTGTCAATATCCTATCCTGGATAATTATGTTGTGTGTTTTTAATCACATTTTAAAAATGGAATGAGAAGGATCCAATTTTTAAAATAAGATAATTTTAAAATCTGCATTCTTAACAGATAAACACTCTTTAAAGTTGTAAGATAATGATCTTAAGTAATTACTCCATCTCCTAGTGGTAGATTAACCATGACCTTTCATCTGCAAGTGAATTATGTAAATTAGTGTTTTCATTAAACATTAAATAATTTCTGTGGGGGGGGAGGTGAGGGAAATCTTTTGTTGATTATTCTTACTATATATTTTAATATTTGTCAGGTGCTTTGTCACCTCAGCCTCTAGTGTCGTTAGAGGAGGAAAAATAGGAAAGAGTGAAAAAATTTGGTTTAGAAAGGGCAGTGAGAATTATCAAGTACCAAAAATCTCTATGTAATATATAATACTATCCCTATGAGGAAACTAGGGACTTGGAAGATACTTTAAGGATTATTTAACCAAACTACCTTGGTGAAGTAAGAGAACCTAATGATCATCAACTCCCCACTCCCACTTACCACCACCAATAAAAATTACCTACCAGACTTAATGGCAAGTTACTTATGTTTTGTGATGAGTTTATGTTTGTTTCTTATTAGATTCATAAGTACATCATTGAAGCACCAGAGTAGCCCCTTCCTTCCTTTCTGGTATCCTGCAATCATACCTCATCAGCTGTGTAATCATGTGGCACACCAGATATACTCTCACAGAAATTCTACTGAACCACTGACCAGTGTTGCCAACCAGTTCAGTTGAAAATCTTCCAGACAGAAGAATAATAACATAAGTGGAAGACAAGCTTAAATCATAGAATAGCCTAAATACTAAAATGAGAAGTCAAACATTTCTGCCGAATGTTTCTACAGAACATTTGTGATGGTCTGTGCTGATGTCAGGATGGCTTGTAATGCATATGACCAGCAATCATGGTTTTCAAACGGCCTGACATTTGTACCATAAGAACTCCAATGTTTGAAACATCCAACCACATGATTACACAGCTGATAAGGTATGATTGCAGGATACCAGAAAGGAAGGAAGGAACAGTATATAGAATGCAAATGAAAGTATGCACATACAACTGAGCATCCACTGAGAACTGGTTTGTGTTCAAATGTGGAAGCCTTATGGAGGTTTGGAAACAATTTGATGATAGATTAAGAAACTGAAAGAACATGTTGCACTTAGATTCAGTCAAGGTTTGATGTAATTGCTGTACAGATACCCAAATCATTGTGCATATGATCATGATTGTTTCAAGTCACTGCATATGCATATTCAAACTGCATATGCTTGTCATAGAGGAAAATTATATTTTTAACAATTGGACAATTATTTACTGCTTAAGACAACATTAAAGGTTTTTTAGAGTGAACTCCTTGGACCATATTCACCAACATCCTTGGGGGTTTGCAAGCCCCTAAATGGGAACTGCTCTGGAGAACTTCCAGAGAAAGAGATTCCTTTACATGATACTATTTAAACAATGACAAATTATTATTATCTGTTTCTCAGTGTTCTTTATCAATCATCAGCTTCTATCATTACAACATAGACATGTTACAATTAGATTATAGCTTATTATATATACATATTTAATATTTTCCTTTATAGAGAATATAAAATTCCATTATGCTAATTGTATGTTGATTGAAAAAAAAATTGGCCCCATAAAACAAAATGCTGCTTTAAAGGATCTTCCCACAAGATATCTTCTATCCATATATGAAGATCATTCAAGGTTCCTTGGAAATTGTTAAAAAAAAAAAAAAAGCAACAACCCATTACCACCAACAACAAAAAACCCTGTTCAGTGACTTTCTGATAATAAATGTCAGGTAAGTCATAAAACAGAAATATATGCTCACCAAAAGAGTGCCTAGCCACTGTGATAGATGAATTCCAACACAGGTTGAAGAAGGGTTCTTTATGGATAGTAAAGTGATCCAGATAATCTTTGTTTTGCAGATGACATTGTGATGATTGTATCAAGCTCCTAGGTATTACAGTGCTTCCTGAAAGAGATCTGTAATTATTCAAGGAGTTTAGTCTATTACCATAGGGAAAGGCCAAATGGATAAAGAATTTCCATTGCTTAGATTTCGACATCTGAATAGACATCCTGTTAAGCTTGATTGTATGTATGTATGTATATCTGGGACAGACAATTGAAATGGACAAAATGAGCTAAGTCCAGAGTTGAAAGAAGAAAAACATTCTGGATTGCTTTTATGTGTATTGCTGTATGGCAACAAGACCTAAAATACCACTGCCTATGAAGAACTAAAGAAAAGCATCTCACAAAAGGTATTGGAAAAGTGAAGGATGTGAGCCAACTGTAACGTGAACCAATGAGCACCTCAAAGAAGAACAGAAGGGAAAGATATCATCAAAGAACTGAATAACAGAAAGAGAAGATGAGTTGGTCACATGGTGAGAATGAAGGTGGGACATCCCAGTTCTTCAACAACACCCTTGAAATGTCAAGAGAAAGCCAGGAATGCCTCCAGCAAATTGGGTGGAGACCCCCTAACCCTCGGGAAACACTGGGGAGGATTTGGATAACAGCTGCCTGGGATAGGCCAAGCATGGATGATGGATTGTGGCCTATATCATTGGAGGGAATTCCTGAAATGATAGGATCAAAGATCCATTTATGTATTGTTTGTTTTGTATTTATTATTATATTATATCATATTATTATATTTTAGATTGTTGTCTTCCTAGTGTCATTTTAGGGAGACATGCTGTGCTTCTTGTCGATATTTAGGAAATGCTGCTAATCTCATCCACCATGTATTTATAAAACGTCTTTTAGGGTGGCTTCTGCAGATGGTGAAACTGGGCCATTTTATGCCTACTCTTGTGTGCGTCAATTTCAGGAGGTGACATTTTCTGACTTTGTCTCTAGGTCCTGGAAATGCTTCCTAATTAAGGCTTACTATACCCTATGCTCTGCACTACCAAGTCTGTTACTGATAAAAATTGTTTACATTCTCATAGGTACTTGGCCTACAATTAGCGTAAGCCACCAAAAGGTAGTACCTTAATTATGGCTTGGGTACCTGTGGGTATGGGTGATTAATTAGAAAAGCATCCAATTAAATTACACCTAAAGACGTATCATGACATAATAAAGTGCTTGACTCAAAATTAGGGAGACCTGGGTTCATATCCTGCCTCAGAAACTCACTAGCTACGTGACCCTGGGCAAGTCATTTAACCTCTCTGAGTCTTAGTTTCCTCATGTGTAAAATGGGAATAATAATAATAGCATCCCTCTCCGGGTCGTTGTGAGAGTCAGCAGTGTTGTTTACAGATCACATTGTAAACCTCAAAACACTATATCGATACCAGCTACTACTGATTATTATTTTTAAAAAATAATTATTTCTAACATATGGTTTTAAAATAGAAATAGAAAACATTTTCTCCGTAGTAATAGTTTTAGAAGCTGAGAGTAAAGGAGAATTTTAAAGCTAAAATTATAGTGGAATTAGTCTATAAAGTTAAAACTATAGAGGAATTAGGAGAATCTTTAAAGGTGTTATTGCATCATTGTGTTTATTCTTACATTGTCATAATTATTATTAATTTTTATTACTTTGTATGTTCGGGGGTTTTTGTCTGTATAGCACCTAAGGAGGAAAAGCTGGGGTGTTTTTAAACCAACAGAGTTTTAAGTTTTAGAAGCTGAATAGCAAAGCCAAAACTCAGGAAAGGAAATTAGGGTTTGGTTTGGCTCCTTTCACCGCCAGCAAAGTTTCTTAAGGTGTTTTTTTTTTTCTTCTGATTTTAGTCACTACTTACATTCATGAGCCGCTGGTGTCAAGGGATTCATAAGGATTCCTCTAAATGGAAAACGGAAATTAGACATGTAAAGGTCAAAGTCTCTTTACCAACTCCCAACCCAAAATAGGAAACCTGAAATTCCACTTTTAAAAGCTGGTCTTTCCCAAAAAGAAAAATTTTTTTTTGAGGTTTCATGTGTACAAAGCTAAGGGTTCAGATGAAGCTAAGGCATTTTCAACCTGGCAACGTTTTTTAAGCCAATCCATTCCATGAATGATTTGCGCTCAGCATTTTATGAGCTATGAGGAGTTTTTCTCTCTTATATTTTTGTAAACATTATGGTGTGTTAAAATTCATTACCTAACTAATGTTAATCAGAGATTCGCTTATACACGGATAGGGCTTTTAGTGATGCTTCTGTTTTCCAAGCTAGAGATTTGTGTATGTAACTGATGAGTACTGTCCTCATTAAGTGCTGTGTCCACAACCATTTAGAGACAGGAGTTTCCATGGAGAGTAATGCAGGTGGTAGCAAAGGGAGCTGTCCAGCTGCAGCCAATTAATATGGGATGTGAGACCATTCTCAAACAGGGCTAGGCATTGAATATACATCTGCCCAAAGAAAACTGAATCATAGGATTTAAAGTTGGAAAAGACCTTAGAGACAATTTAGTTCAACCCCCACATTTTAAAAGATGAGGAAATGGAGGCTCAAAGAGATTTTAGTGACTTATTCAAGGTCACACAGGTACCAAGCCAGGATTCAGATCCAAACCTGACCCAGTATCCTATCTCTTTCCTTATTCCCTTCAAGCTGTATTCCTGCTCTTGTTGCTGACTTTGCATTTTATTTGAACACAATTTTCTACCTTTGCCCCTCATCTTAGCACTTGTTCACAATTCTAGCCTATTACATGACATTTCCTCTCTGCATGGGTAGCACACATAGGTGGCCAGTCATGTTATGGCTATGTTTTTTAACTTTTAGTTTTAGAATTCCTAGCTGGCAATTTGGGGCTGGTGCCAATGCATAAGAATAGGAAGCAGCTGAAAGACACAGAGAATGCAAATTGGTCATCACCAGAGATACCAGAACCCACATTCTGAATGCCACTGTATGTGACTGTCTTGTGTTTGGTATTTTGGCTTCATTCCTAGCTTCCTCCTTTCTGAATCCCCCTTTTTTTCCTTGGACTCCTCTGATTTTCCACTACAATTTTCTTCCCTGTTTCTGGATCTCCTTGGCACTAATTCTTGACTCATGCTCTTTAGATAAGTCCTTGTTAGGCTTAAGCCTATCACTGTTCCCCATCCTATTTCCCCTTCAGGACAGAAGTCCCAGTATGATGCTACCCATCATAAATTCCTGTTTTCATTTGAATCATGCTGCAGGTATTACAAATCCTGTCACAGGATAGTGGATTAGGTAGAAGAGAGCTAATAAGAATCAGGTAAATGTCCAGTAGTAGTCAGTGAAAACCAGGATTAATTATGAGAAACTTTGCAAATTTTACTGCTCATTTCATCCCCATTACATGGTTCTCCTACAGTTCTTTGTAGCCAGTTCCCATTTTATCATAAACTTAATTAAAAACAACATATTCATATATATATATAAATAAAAAGACTATATAAAACTGAACTGTCACATATAGTTTGTTTTTAAAATCATATATTAAATTTAACAAATGAGTAACAAAATTGCCCAGTGTGTTCCTGCATTCTCTTCTGAGCTATTTTTAAATTGTGCATTTTTATTTTATTAATGTTCTTTTCTTTCTTTTTTTGTATTTCTGTTTCTACCAAATGACACTCCTTCCCTCCCTTGCCTCTCCCCCACCACCCACTCCCAGTGCCCTCCTTTGTAACAATTAAGTATTATCAGGCAAAACAAATCATGATTGAAAATGGATGACTAATTCCACACCAAGTCCATCACTTCTCTGTTGAGAGGCAGGAGGCCGATTTCATTAGAATGTATCTTATTTCGTTCTTTGTGTCTGAATCACATAATGAAATGGCCCTTCTCTTTGCCAAGGTAAATTTTTCTACATATACAATTGATCCCATTCCAACACATCTTCTGCCTCAGGTAATCTGAAGTCTGAGAAAGACCTTAATTTATTTATTTAATTGGGGGTGGAGGAGGCAATTGGCATTAAGTGACTTGCCCAGGGTCACAGAGCTAGTAAGTGTCTGAGGTCAGATTTGAACTCAGGTCCCCCTAACTCCAGGGCTGGTGCTCCTTTCTACTGCACCACCTAGATGCCCCAGAAAGACTTTAATTTAGAAAGGTCAAGATCGTCCACTGCATCCCAAGCCATTGCCAGTCATCTTAGCTTTTGTCTTGCCATTGGACTTCTGTGACTCTGGAGAAGGGATTAAGAGATTAAGACTCTGCCTCATTTAGATCCAATTTACTTGAAACTCAAGACATTACCCTCATGATGTTATTGGTTCTTTTTGAGAATGAAGGACAAGCAATAACAATCTTCTGCAACATATTGCCCCTTTTTCTTATCCTCACTCTCACTTATCTTCAATTTCTCCCTCTACTGGATGCTTCCCTGCTGCCTACTAACATGCCCATGTCACCACAGTCCTCCAAAACAAAACAAGCCTCCCTTGCTCCATCCATCCCTGATAACTCTTATCCCATAGCTAACTTCCTGAGGCCATCTACAAAAGGTGCCTCCACTTCCTTTCCTCTCACTCTCTTCTTAACTCTTTATAGTCTTTATAGTCTAGATTCCAACCTCATCATTCCATTGAAACTGCTCTCTCTCCAAAGTAACAAATAATCTCTTAATTGCCAAATCTAATGGCCTTTTTCCAATCATCTTTATCGATCCCCCTATACTTTTGATGCTATCTATCTCATCTCCTTGATATTCTCTTCTTCTCTCTAGGTTTTCAGTGTACTAGTCTTTCCTGATTCTCTTCCTACCCCTTTGACCACTCCTCAGCATCTTTTGCTCGATCTTCATCCAGGTTACACAGGGCTCTGTGCTGTGCCTTCTTCTCTTCTCCCTGTATACTGTTTCATTTGGTGACCTCACCAGTTCCCATGAATTCAATTATCATCTCTAAATTAATGTTTATCAGATCTGCTTATTGAATCCTAACCTCTCTGCTGACCTCCTGTGTTGCATCTCCAACTTCTTATTGGACATCTCCAACTGAATGTCCCATAGACATCTTACACTTAACATGTCTAAAACTGAATTCATTACCCTCCCTCCTAAAAAAACCACCCCTTTTCTAACTTTCCTCTTAAAGTTGAGGGTACCACCAGCTTCCCAATCTCCCAGGCTTATAACCTCGATGTCATCCTTAACTCCTCTCCCATATAAAGGTCTGTTGACTTTTACTTTTGTAACATCTTTTGCATATCCTCCTTTCTTTCCTCTGACCCTGCCACCACCCTGGCACAGGCCTTCATCACCTCATGCCTGGACTATTGTAATAGCCTGCTGGTGGGTCTGCCTTAAGTCTCTCCACTCTCCAGTCCATCCTCCACTCAGCTGTCAAAGTGGTCCTCCTAGAGCACAGGTCTGCCCATATCACCTCCCCCTAGCCTAATCAATAAATAGTGACTCCTTCTCACCTTCAGGGTCAAATATAAAATATTCTTTTTGATGTTCAAAGCCCCTCATAACCTGCTCCACCTTCCAGTCTTCTTATACCTTACTCCCCACCGCACACTTTGCAATGAGTGACATTACCCTCCTTGCTATTCCTCGACTCTCCTTCTTCCATCTCTTGACTCTGGACATTTTCATTGGCTGTTTGCATGCCTGGAATGCTCTCTTTCCTTATCTCTACCTCCTGGCTTCCCTGACTTTCCTTCAAGTCCCAGCTAAAATCATATCTTCTCCAGAAAGCCTATCCCAATCCCCTTTAATTCCAGTGCTTTTGTTCTATTATTTCCAATTTATCCCAGTCTATATAGCTTATTTATACACAGTTGTTTTCATGTGGTCTTACCCTTTAGACCATGAGCTCCCAGAGGGCAGGTGCTGTCTTCTTCCTTTCTTCGTGCCTCTAGTGCTTAGCACAGTGCCTGGCACATAATAGATGCTTAATAAATGTTTATTGACTAGCTGACTGACTGTGTCCCCAGTTTCTGGAACATAGAAGATATTTAATAAATACTTGTTTGATTCACTATCAGTCCTCCAAAGTCATAATTAGTCACATCATTGATTAGAATTCTGAATTCTTTCAAAGTTATTTTCATTTATATCACCGGGGTCACTGTATATATTTTTCTCCTTGTTCTGCTATTTAATTCCATATCTGTTCATAGATAGGCCTTCCAAAGTTTTCCTGAATTCTTCACATTTGTCACGTCTTACTGCACAAAAATATTCCATTTCATTTAAATAATACAGTTTATTCAGCCATTCCTCAAATGATGAAGATTCACTTTGTTTCTAGATGGTTTTTTTGGCACCGGTTATAGTGTCTATAACTTTTGTACATAATAGATTCTCTCTGTCATATGACCTCCTTGTGGTATTTTATTGTTATTGTTGTTGAGTCATTTTCATTTGTGTCTGACTCTTTGTGACCTCCTTTGGGGTTTTCTTAGCAGAGATACTAGAGCAGTTTGCCATTGCCTTCTCTAGCTCATTTTACAGATAAGGAAACTGAGGCAAACAGGGTTAAATGTCTTGCCCAAGGTCACACAACTAGTAAGTATCTGAGGCCAGATTTGAACTCAGGAAGATGAGTCTTCCTGACTCCAGGCCTAGCACTCCATCCACTGTGCCACCTGTGGTATATGCCTAGTAAAAACATATTAACTTCTCACATGTTTTAGAACTGGGATTGATAGCTTGCATTTCTTCTTTCTCAAGCTACTCAACTCCCTGAAAAATGCTTAAGATGTTGAAAATTCTTAGGGATAAAGGAAAAGGGAGAGGTAAAGAACCTTCTGAGTTCCTGTCTACAAGGGGCCTGGTCACTAGGGGGCCCAGGAAACTTGGGGGAAATGGTAACTGCAGAAATACTTGAGAAGGTATCAGAAGGCTGGGTCTTAGTTGACTAACCTAAAGGTGAGGCAATGTCAAAAGGCTGGGGCTCTGGGGGAGCTGGTGGTGTGCTATATGATGGTGCCATACTGATTTATGACACTCACACCTACTGTTTGTTCCACTTTGCCCTGCCCACCCTTAATTAACCAAATGAGTAAATACTGACTAGTATCCAATTCAGGGGAAGGAGGCCTCCTAAAAGATCAAAGACTCCTGAAATGTCCTGAACTTTGGATCAGTTTATCAAATGACTGTGGTACCCAAAGGCATAGAACTTAAATTTTTTACTGGAACATTATAAATGCTGGACTATTAGATGTTTCACAAAGATTCAGTAGGCCTGAAAACTCATGATGCAATCCACCACTTCATTGAGTATCTAAAACTAGATATTAATTTTAAAACATGATTCTGAAATTGTTGCAGTATAAAAAAGCTATTAATTTATTTCTATAAATGTATATATTATTTACCAATGTCAATTATATTTATGGGTCAATTTATTTTGTTTGTATAGAGGCAACATGGTATAATAATAACTGATATTTTATATAACACTTTAAAGTCTGTAAGGTAATTTTTATGTTTTATTAAAATCTTATTTATTTATAAATTTATTTATAAAATTGAAATTTTTATTTAATTTGAACCTCAACACTACCCTCTAAGATAGGTATACCATAATATCATTTCCTGTATTTTTGTTGTTGTTCAGTCATTTCAGGTATGTCCAACCCTTCATGATCCCATTTAGACTTTTCTTGGCAAAGATCCTAGAGCAGTTTGCCATTTCCTTCTCCAGTGCATGAGGCCAGTTTTAAACTCAAGTCTTCCTGACTCCAAGCCCAGCACTCTATTCACTGAACCACCAGCTTCCTTTTCCTTCATTTTACAGATGAGGAAGCTGAGGCCCAGGAAAGTCAAGGGACTTACCCTTAGCCACACACCTAGTAAACAACAGAAGAGGGATCTCAGCTCTTCCTGATTTTAAGTCTATACTATACTATACCATACCATACCATTCTATACTACTCCACCTCCATAGTGTAGTAGAAAGAGCTCTGGATTTAGAGACAGAGGGCCTCATTCCAAATCCTAATTCTGTTCTCACCTGTCCTTGAGCACATTTAAGTCAGTGCAATGTAGCAGCAGAAGGAATGCTGAAATTAATGTCAGGAGGACCTGGATTCATAGCCAGCCCCTGACACTGAATGAGACACCTTAACCTTTTTTGTAAAATAGGGATAAAATTAGTAGAGTTATTGTGAGGATCAAATGAGATAATATACGCAATGCATTTTGCAAATCTTAAAATGTTATGTAAACATTATCTACAAAGTTACCTAGCTGTCTTTTTCTGTTAAATGAGGGGATTGGACTAGATAGACATGTATTAATTTCCTTCCCCTCAAAATTTATGATCCCATGCTCTTTAGTCCCAGTATATTTTGAAGAACAGAGTCCTTTGTTTAGCCTGTAAAGCAGTAATAACAATGTAGATGATAATTGTCAAAATGTCTATGTGGTTCTGTATCGCAGAGTATATGAGACTCTCCATAGAGAAGGCAGAAAAAGTAAACCATCTATTCAGACACCAGAGAGCCATATCCCACAAGCCATTTATCCAGTCTATCACAGCAGTACAACATCCAATACACAATATCACAACATGGAGCCTCACCATCCCAAAACCTCTCCAACCCCAACAAACAGTACAGCTAGGTCAGTCTGTTCAGTTCTATCACGATGGCCATTAGCAGCCATAACTGTGCGCTCTCACTCGTGCTTTCCCTCTCTCTCTCTCTCTCTCTCTCTCTCTCAGCACTTCCTGTGACATAACTTCCTGTTCCTGTCAGGAAGCTACTCCTACCACGTGTGACTTAGGCTTCCTGTGACACAAGCAGATCACATGACCTATTAATGGGTGGGAAAGACCTTCAAATCTAAATTGCTATTACCAATCCTTCACAACCCGTCCCCTTCCTGTACCCTCCACACCCTCCACACTCAAGCGACCCAGCACTTCATTTCCTGCCTTGCCTTTGTACTGACTCTCCTCCAAGACTGGAATGCTCTCCCTCCTCCCCTCTGCCTCCCCTAATATTCCTCACAGCCTTCACAACTCAGCTCAGACCCCACCTTCTGCAAGAGATCTGTCCTGCCCCATACCCCGGCTGCTAATCCCTTCTCTTGTAAGATGAACTTCCTCCTACTCTTTATATAACTAATTATTGGCATGTTGTGTCTTCCATTAGAACATGAGCTCCTTGACGGCAGGGACTCTTTTTGTTATTCTTCCTATCCCCAGAACTTATGAGTGCCTGGTACATAGTAAAAACTTAACAAATGCTTGTCATCTCTTTAACTCTTCCTTGCTACCTGCCTCCAACACCTAAAGTCAGTTCTTGGTTTTAAAGAGCCCTTTTGACTTGCTAAGAGCCCTCTGGTAAGGATAGCAGTTTTTAATTAAGTAGGTAAACCAGGTTGAAAACACAAATGTCAATAATGGTATAAGCTCCTAATTTGCTGATTCATAGACTTTAGCCTTAGGGACTACACAACTGCCTTTCATGCATGAGGCAGCAGCTGTACAATTTTTAAATAGGCTTACTGGTACATTTGCTAAATAAAAAGCGGTGTATGTGTGCATGGATTTACATCATAGCAGCAGTTCACAGAATCCAAAGCCACAATCAGAGGACTGAAATAAACCACCTCACTTCCCATGCAATGACCGCTCTGACCTCTTCAGAAAAAGAATCTTTGGCCATAGCAACGTTTAACCTCCTGTAATCCCGACAAAAGCAAACTAGACCTCTGGTCCCCAACAGCAAATATAAAATTGCCAGAAGCCCCAGCAGCTTCTTGTTTTCTTGTATTAGATTTTCATGAATAATTTGTCTTCCTGTTCCTTTTCTTTCTAGTTTCTTTCCCTCCTCCAAGAAAAAGAGAGGTGTTACTCATTAAGACACTAGAGTATACCAGACCAAGGTTCAATTCTTAGTCACCCAGAGCATTGCAAAATCTGGTGGCTTATTTGTTGGCAATTGGTACAAGACAGACCATGTTTTTTAATAGCTGTCAAATCAGGTTCCAGGGATGGGTGAACACTTAGAATGTCTACAATGAAAACTGTCAGTCCTACAAAAACTCCCAAACAGAAAATAGCATAAATATTATGAGAAATGGGTTTAGAAAATTTCTCTACTTTTACAGCTTCCATTGTTGTTGTTGTTAAGTCATTTCCATCATGTCCTACCCTTCATGACCCCATTTGGGATTTTCTTGGCAAAGATACTGGAGTGGTTTGCCATTTACTTCTCCAGCTCATTTTACAGATGAGGAAACTGAGGCAAACAGGATTAAGTGACTTGCCCAGAGTGACATAAAAGTGTCTAAGGGCTGACTTGGACCTGATTGAATTCAGGTCTTCCTGACTCCAGGCCAGGAACTCTATCCACTGCACCACTTATGCAACCACCCCTTGCAACTCCCATACCCAAGTGAAAAATTGTCAACTGATATTTGTTTTGTACTGTTTGTTGTGTGTGGATTAGTTTGAGAAAAGCTGTGGTGATCTAGTGCACTGATAGCTGGAACATGAATGGTTAAATAATTTTGTTGCTTTATGTATAGGATTTTGATTAGTGAGCTAGCTGCAGATGGAAAAGAACCAACTTGGTTAGATAATATGTGAACTGAATTATTTTCCTTCTCTCTTCACACCACTTGGTAAATACACTACATATAGTGTGCCCTCAATAAATCCTTTTGACAAACAGCTAACCTGTTTCCTCCGTCACCGATGCTGGCTGTCCTGGTGTCTTCCACCTTCCTCCCACTTATGCGGTTAAAATAACTCCTGTGATTCTACAGACCTCAAAGCCGCATTATACAAGTGACTAAGAAGTAAGGCCCAAGTGATCCTGGGGTGTACAGAGTGATATACAGCATCTGCAAATGGACAGTGTGTTCTTCAGGGTTCCCAGTGACTCCAGAGTGTATGTACCAAGTGTACAAACATGTAGGGCAAGTTATTTGTATGCTTAAAAATAAATAAATAGGTTGAAAAGTTACAAATAAGTTTTTGCAAATTGATGCACTGGATTACTTGATATGTTGGTTCCTTTTAAATGCTGCCCTTTAAATGAAAACTGAAGTTAAAACAAAATCACAAAGTCTCTTCATGATGTCTAATAGCTACTTCAGGCACTCTAAGCCTGCAGACCTTTAAAGGGAGAAAAATCAGTATTGTTAGGTGTCCAGGCTACTTCGGAATTTAAGCCCAGGCTCAGGACTCTGGCTGTAGGATTTTGTATTTGTTTCTTTTCTGAGACTAGAACTGAGAAAGAAGCTCTCAGCTTGGTTACATTGAGAATACACCTCACTTGAAATTCATCATCCCTGAGAAATAGAGAAACCAATCAAATTAAAAGATCATGGGTGGGGAGAAAGAAATGGTTTGTGTTACTATTGTTTCCTGTATCTGGAAAAAGTAATTGCTAGTCCATTGGTTAACTTTCCTACTGGGTTGAGACTAGTCTGATCCTAGGGCAGATGAGAAGAGGAGTGAACGGAGAAGATTGGGTTGTTCCCCATCCTTCCCTTCAGTTATCATTTTCCAGGGTCTAAAGTAATGTAGAAGAAACCCAAGTATTGTGTTAGACCAGGAGAGCTCTTGCTAAAAGCTCTGAGACCCAGTTTGCTTCACATGCATAGCTCAAGCCTAACTTCCACTCTGGATACAGTACTTCTTATTTGATAAGCTACCTCCCACTCATCTCCATTCCCATGAGGCCCATCTGCATCACTTTTCCTTAACCCCTCACCCAGTGTCACTCAGATGCCCACTCTTCTCTTGTTGTTTGCCTCGTTCTTATATCATTGGTTTGCATTAGCACAAATCTATAGATATTCTGGCCAAGCTGCATCTGAGAGGCTTCCTTCTTTTTCTTGGTAACAGTCCTAGTACACTTGCATATTGGTCACTTTGTTCATCCTTTGGCAATGGTGAGTTGGCCTCCGCTGATTTCTGCATTCCTGTGGTCTTCTTGTGGCTACCTTCTTCCTGCCAGTGTTTGACAATGCCCATATTTCAGCCCAAAAGACCAAGGACCTTCATTTCTCCTCTTTGTCCCATCTCAGCGCCTTCCACATAGTAGCAGCTTAGCTACTAGTTGACTTGAGTTGCCTTCCTCTGAACCCTTGAGAACATGCTTAGAATAATACTTTCCTAAAATGTGCTGAGGATGCCTGATCAGCCCTGCTATAAAAGTTAGCAAGGTCAACATGAATATTGAGAGGACCACTCTTTTATATCCTGGGAGCCTGAACCAGCCTTTCTTCAGGCTTTCCTCATCACAGGCCTAACCCATTTTAATACCTTGGCTACCATAACAGATTGCCTTAATACTTCTCAGAAGTAGTTACTAGCCACCATTCCTATATTATTTATGATTTAGATTATAAAGAGGCAGGAGTACATATTAGAACTCAGGAGACCTAGATTCAAATCCTGCTTCTTGTATTTACAACTATGTAAGAACTCATTTTCCTGATCTGTCAAATGGGAATAATATTTATACTACTAACTCTCCAGGAAAATATTTTGGAAATTGGAAATTTTCAAATGTATTTGTAAATGTACAATATTGGTAGTAGTATTGAGATGGAAAAATAAGATTATTCCAAGATCAGTGATTACTGCACAAAGGTGCTTTTCTACAAAAAAAACAAAGGCTTTAAATCTGGTATTGCTCCCAAGATTTTACATTTTGATTTCATGATTTCCTCTTCTTTTCCTTTGATTTTGATTTAAGACTACCAGTAAAAGCAACTTTACCCATGAAAGGTGATGGAAGCCACATTCACAGGGAGGAAAAGATATCGTTGTGCCCCTCAGTGAGCAATGTTAGCGTACTTACTATCCACATATGACAGGAACACATTTCCCTGTGGATGGCTATTTATCCAGTACCTTAGGATAGAGTGTTGGAAATGATCCCAGCATAGAAGATTAAGATGGTACTTGAGGCAGAAGGCAAAATGGCCCTGATTGGGTCAACTTCAGGCTAATGTCATTACCCCCAGATAATGCAGTGAATTTTTCTCACTTTAACACAGAGAGCCTATAAATAAGGTCTTCTAATAAAATGCTAATCTCTGTTTGAAAGTGTGCTAATTATTCATTAAAATCTGTGCATCTTTACCTCTTCCATATATCTAAATATCTTAAAAGTGGTAGAGAAGAGGTGGCAAAATGAAATCTAGTTGATTCATATGTGTTCGGCTTTTTCCTCTACAGAATAACTATACTAGGTTATTCAGATTCATGTTCTCACTGATATCTCTGATCACTTGGTGCAATGGTACAGTCAGCACTACCCTTGACTTGATGGAGAATCTGAGCAACGAAACAGACTTGGGGAGGCAGATCCAAGATCACTCCTACAATTACACTGTGGTAAGATTTTGATTGCAGAGTCATGGGGTTAGGGGTAGAGAGTGTTGCAAGCTGCCAGGATGAGGTTCAGGGATTAAGAAAGAGTTCCTACCCTAAAGATAGGGGTCTGAAAGGCCTCACTTCTGGAAATGAGGAAGAAACCCCAGGGGGTGAGATCTTTAAGTTTAGGCTTCTTTCTTAGGGAGAGAAACTCCTGAAAGAAGAGGTGGGAAAAAATCATTAGGATAGCCTCTAGCTCGACGCAGCCTTTTCAAAGAAGGCCTGGGTAGAAAGACTTGTAGGAAGAAGATACAGAGACCACAGGAGACAACAAAATGTGCTTTGACAGCCTTTCCTATGTGGCTCCACCAGCTCAGTGGAACACAGAGGCCAAGAACTCCCCAGGTCCCAAATCAAGAAGGGAATGCATTCCATTGTCTCTCCTTGGGACATGCAGAGAGACTCCTTGAAAAGAAGGGAGTGGTATATGAATGCCAGTGGGAGTAGAGGATAACCATTGTCAGTGAGAGAGCTTGGCGGAGACAGAGATTACAGGTGATAGACAGATCCTGTAGTGGGAATTAAAGGAAGGCCTGTTGGGGTGAAACAAAGAAAGGCTGGGTGGCCTAGAGCAGCAGACCCTCGTGTTTGGCTTTGGGACTCCTCCCCTTCTGTCACCATGGTGACGTGTAGGAAGCATCCTTGGTGTTGGTGTCAGTCCAAGTCCTGCCTAGTATTGCTGCTGAGTACACAGAACAGTGATTAATCCAGCATGACAAAGCTGAGATGAGATATCATGCACTAGAATCCTGCTTGTCTACTCCCTTTTCTGGTCCTTAGAGAAGGGTGCTAACCACCTCAGTGAACACCCATAATGTAAGTTTAATCTTCCTTCATGGATCAACCCATCCAGGAAACAAGATTCAGAAGGATCCCATGACAGCAGGATTTAGCAAAGTTCGGTTTGTAAAACAACCACTTTGTCACCTGCAATTGCCAGTATATCTTTTCAGCTGGGTGAACTGGATGATGTTTCAGAGCACCCTGGTCAGTCTTAATCCAATTGTGACATACTGTTTTAAAAAATGCCTCTTGTCCAGGATCTGTTGTAATTGAATGTTATTACATGCTAGAGACACATGCACTCAAAAAGAAAAGAAAAGTTACATCAAGCCTAAAATACACATTTGCAAAAAGAATAATGGCTAGTGTCAAGATAGGTTTCTGATTCACAGTTTTAGTAAAGGTTGAAGTTATCACATTTATTCAGTTGAAAGGGGCCTTATTACTACTTTGGGAAAGGCCTGTGGCAATTTGCTGGTTGACATAACATGGCATCATCACCTAGCAACCCAATCTTCATGATGACACTCTTAAATTTTCAGACTTTGGACAGTTTTATTTATTTACTTCTATTCCCTACCAATTTTCAACCTGGAATTAAAAAAAATTGGCATTGAGATTGAGAGTGCATTTTTACTACATGAATCAGGGATGCAGCTATGGCAAAAAGCCCCTTTGGCAGGAAAGAGATAGGGCCAGGAGACTGTTTTCTGTCATTCTGTTTTATCTGTTCCAAAGTCAAACTTGCATTTTTTTAAAATGGGGGATCTGGTTTAGGTTGGTTTTAATGATGTGCCACATAAATTGATCTAGGGTCTTAGGCATCCAATTTGACACCTATAAAAATCAAAGTGAAATCTCCTAAATGAAAATATGTGAAAGGGGGAATTTGGCTCTTTTAGCATTTATAGAAATACTGCCTGTAGTTGACAAAGGCTTATTACCTAACTCCATTTACATGGAATAATGAATATAATCATTATATTGTACTGTTGAGGCTCTTAATCCTTGTACTTTCATTAACAAAATTCCATGGATTTGGGGGAAGGAACACTCCGAAGTTCCAGAGAATTTCACAACTTTTAATACTGTGATAGATGGTGGGAATGTGCTCTCATAGAAATCCATGTCTCTACTGATAATATTTGAATCTAAAGTTTAATTTACTCTCAAAAGAATATTTTGTAACAGCCCAGGTCAATGCCTGGTATCTTAGATAGCTGATTTCAAGTTCTCAAAAATTTTTTTCAAAAGAAAATCAGTTTTAATTCAGTTTAACTTATTTAAACATTATAAACATTGAATATACATTTATAACATTTTTATAAACATGTGTAGCTTTTAAAAACATATAAAACAACAAACAATTTAACTGGAGAGAAGGTATAAGAGAAAGAGTAGAAAGGAAGGTTGCAAGATCAAAGAAATGTATTCAGGTGTAAAAATTATCAAGACATTGAAGATTAATGTTTTTTTAAAAAATCTCAGTGTCTTTACATCTGTCAAGTGCTAAGTTATATATGGGGGAAGGAGGTGGGGAATGTATACTTGTGATTACCTCAAAGGGGTGAATTTACTCCATCAATAGATTAACAATTCAATAGTAACATAATCTGAGAGAATTGTCTGGGGACTTTTGAAAGGGTAAGTGACTTGTCCATGGTCAAATAGCTAGTAGAGTATGTGTCAGTAATATACATCAGAATTTGAATCCAGGTCTTCTGTCCACTATCTGCTATAACATGCTGCCTCTCATTCACAGGTGTGTATAAAATGGCACATACATACATTTTTAACTATATGAGCACATATTTGCATTTTTTTAAAGGACAAGAAAAGTGTATTAAAATGGAGTCAATATTAAAGAGGTCTTTGAAAATTAGAAAAAATTAACTTTGCCATAGGATTTCCATGGCTAAATCAGTAAATGAAATTTAAGAGGAAAAAAATGTAAAGATTTAGGTTCAAACAATCAACTATGTAAGTATAAGATGGAAAAAAATCTGTCTACACACCAGCCCTGGGGTAGGTGAGTATTGCTGCCTAGAGAGGCTGATCCATGAAATGACTTGGAAGGCCTAAAAGTTACAGTATTAGAAGTGTGTTGTTCACCGTATTTAACGCTAGTCAAACAACATGTGGAATATTAATGTTTAATTCTGGGTACCATATTATAGATGGGAAAAGCAACAGGCCTGGAGTCAGGAGGACCTGAGTTCAAATCTCTCTACAGATACTTTTTCTAGGTATATGACCCTAGGCAACTTGCTTCACTCTGTTTGCCTCGGTTCCTCATCTGTAAAATGATCTGGAGAAGAGAATGACAAATCCCTCCAGGATATTTGCCAAGAAAACCCAAATGGGGTCCCAAAGAGTCAGACACAACTGAAAAATGACTAAACAACAAGAAACAATACCATGTTTTAGAGGAAACCTTGACAAACTGGACCATGTCCAGAGGAGGGTAAGCAAGATTGTAATATGGAGGAAAGTTTAGACTTATTTAGCTTGGCTTCGAAGAGCCTATCTCAGACCGATAGATTACAAGGAGGCAGAATCACTTACTTCCTGAGTTACTGTTGCCTCTCAAAGCTACCTCCAGTTATAGAGGGAATTGATACTGCAGATAGGAGTTGGACTAGATGACCTCTGACGCCATTTTCAATAATAAGATTCTATGATTGGACAGCTAGAAGGCACCTTGGGACTTCTTCATCTAATCCCCCCTTTTATAAATGAGGAAACTGAGATTCATAGAAGTTGTGACCTGTCAAAGGTCACCCAGATAATTTTGGCAGAACCAGTGCTAGGCCTCAGGTTGTCTGAGATCCAGGATTATTTCCTGTGTGCTATTCTGCCTCTGACCTATTAAATAATTTCAGTTTCCTGGAATCCCCTTCTAACGTAGAACAAACAGCTCTAATTCATTTGAGATACTCAACAGTGAACAAAAAACCGAAAAGGGCAGAATTCTCTTTCCCCTTCTCCCCCTTGCTCCTACTTCTCCCACCCCAGCTTTTGCTGCAACAGCACATCTAGCTGATACTGTTCTAATGCCATAGCTGATCTTGAAGAGCTGCCAATGGAACTGGGCATGGAACACCACCCAGGCAGTTCTGTGTTTGTGTTTTTTAATACTGTTTTAATTGGTTCTTGCAAATACCAAAAATGTAACTCTGACCCACAGCAGAGAAGTCATAGGAAGACAATCAAGCCAAAGGCAACACTTGAAGGCACAACATATATCCTGTAATAAAACTATCAGCGTGATCCTGAAATGGCATGGATTTGTTTCCTCCATTACTTTTCACCCCCTCCTTTCATGCTCTTTGCCCCTAGTTCTTTTGGATCATACCCCCTATTTCCTCTCTCATGATGTGTGTCCTAATCTGATGGATCCAATTAAAAAAAAGGAAAAGAAGAGTGATTGAAACTAAAGAACCCTTTTATGGTCTTTTAAGTTATAAAAAGAATTGCCAGTGAGAAAAACCAAAGCAAACACAGTTCTTTTCTTCTACTCACCCTTTCCAGAACTTGAAAGTAAATAAGCAGGGCAAAGTACCTACCATGCCCATAAGAGTTGGTGGTGGCTTTGAAAGGATACTTGGAGAAAGGCATTTACAAACCACTTAGACCCTCAGTTTTAAGCAAGTGATTCCAGTGTTTCATAGAAATTATGGAATCCTAGAACTAGAGAAAAACTTGCAGATCATATAACAACTTCAGACATCACCTATACATGTTTGATACTACCTTGGTTGCCTTCCTTTGCATGTACTTTAATTCGTCAGTGTTTGTCCTAAAATGTGCCCAATACTGAACACAACATTCTAAATGTGATCTGAGCAAACCACCGTCCAGGTAGACCTCTCTTATGCTGGACCCTATACTTTCTATTAATAGAACCTTCGCAGCCATAGCACATCGTCAACTGAAATTGAGTTGGCACTTAACTGTAAAACTCCTAGGGCTTTTTCACATGACCTGCTACTAAACAAGACTGCTCTTGTCCTATACTTGTGCAATGAATTTTTGCAACTGAAAGTAGGATTTTATATTTATCCATATTAAGTTTCATGTTGTTAGTATGAGTTCATTCTAGTCAGTCAAGATCTTTTTCAAGCCTGATTCTGTCATCAAGTGTAGTCATCCCAGGTGTCAATCATCTGCAAATTTGTCAGAATGACTTCGTGCCAAGTGGTTGTCAAAAATATTCAATAGAACTGAATTAAATACAGAGCACTGAGGTAGCATTCTATATTTTCCATCATCTACCATTCCCCCATTTTAAAAATTAGACCAACATCTGCCAGTTTCCAGTTTTTGGACACCTTTCTTGGTCCATGAGTCTTCAATTATTAATGTCAATATCACCACTGTTCACATTTGCATATTCTTTTAGTACCTTGGAATATAATTCATTTAAATGTGGAAACTTAAGCTTATTTAAAGTAGCTAGGTATTCTCTTACTATTGCCTCATCTTCCCCCTAAAAGATAATATTATTGATTAAAATTGTAATAATAAATTGAGGAAATAGTATATTATGAGTTAGCTGCAATTAGTGAGTTCAAGTGACTTCTGCTGACTTTAGCGTAAGTTATTGAAAGGACTGATTGATTGCTAAGCTGTTGTAAGTAGTCTTTTGAATATTTTAGATCATGGGAGAAGTCTTTCAGTATTGGGTAAGAGTAAATGTCAAGATTTTCTTTTAAAGGGAAGAGAGTGAAGCCAACAAACCATGGGCCAGAAAGCTTGATTTTTATTCCTGGAAACATTCTACAAAACATTATTAAAAGGATGACCCTGAGCATTTAGAAAGGGAAGCAGTAGTCATTGAAAACCAGCATGGCTTCATTAAGAATAGGTCATGCCAAACAAATCTTATTTCCTTTTTCGATAGGGTAACTAGATTAAAGGCAGCATGGAACATTGAACAGAAAGTTGACCTTGAAATTTCCTCTCTTTGGGGCTGAATGAAATCATAGATCTGGTCCAAAAAATTTAAACTTATAACTCAAGGAATGAAAATAGCTATAAGTATTCTTAAATTTCAGCAAACATTTTTATAAGTTTTTCATGCTAACTTTGTAGACAAGATAGAAAGATGTAGGCTATATAATATGTTAAATGGTCTCAGAAATTGAGTGACCAAAAAGTAGTCAGCAATGATTTGATGTCAACTTGGAGAGAGTTCTCTAGTGGAAGAACCTAGGGATCTATCCTTAGGCCTATTCAATATTTCTATTAATGACCTGGACAGCTACATAATGGAAGGCCTACTTGTCAAGTCTGAAGATGACATGAAACTGGGAAGAACAGCATGCATGTTGGATGACAGAGTCAGGAAAAAAACAACTAAAAAAAGCTCGAATAATGCCCTTAATCATATAAGATGAAACTTAATATGAACAAATTTGAAGTAATCCGCTCAAGTTCAAAAACTCAATTTCACAACACTACAATGGGGAAGGGGGGGGTTAATATGGTTAGACAATAATTCCTGTGAAAACTATAGGAGACTTCAAGCTTGATATGGGTCAATAATATAATAATAGCCAAAGAAAGCTAATGCTATCCTTGGCTGCATTAATAGAAATTTAGTATCCAGGTTGGGGGGAGGGGAGTTAATGATAACTCTATGTTCTGCATTTTTAAGATCACATCTAGAAAACTATATTCAGTCCAGGGCACCAAATTTTTGGAAGATATAAACTGAAGGTTGACAAGAAGAGTGTAAGGTGGTAAAAATAACTCAAGAATACATCATGAACAGATTGGTTAAAGGTGCTATTTATCCTGGAGAATAGACAACTTCAGAGGGACATGATAGCAGTCCTTAATAATTTGAAAGGCTATCATGTGGGAAAGGGATTTGATAACCCCAAAATACTTTTACTAAACATATAGTCTCAAAGAGGTCAAAAACAGAACAGAGTATCATGTACAAAAATATCCATAGCAGTGCTTTTCTTGTAGCAAAGAGCTAGGAACAAAATGGGTACTCCGTAAGAAATGCCAAGTATCATGGATTTAGAGAAGTTTGGGGAAACTTGTTTTAACTGATGCAAAATAAAATGACAAGAGCTAGGGGAATGATTTACATGATGTCCACAATAAATAAAAGAAAAGAACAACTCTGAAAGACTTCTGAAATCATGGTCTCTTCTTTGATCAGCATTCTGATGACAAAGCATGTGCCTCCCTTCTATTGTGAGAAATGATGTATTGGAGGTATGGCATGAGACAGATATTTTTAAATATGAACAATATGAACAACAACAAAATATTTGTCATAAGGAAAAGCTTCTATGGGGGGCTTGTGTTTGTGTTAGTGGGTAGTGATAGGAAGGCAAAA
Organism: Trichosurus vulpecula; assembly: GCF_011100635.1. Lineage (NCBI taxonomy): Eukaryota > Metazoa > Chordata > Mammalia > Diprotodontia > Phalangeridae > Trichosurus > Trichosurus vulpecula. Next base: position 81,926,879 of record NC_050577.1, read on the forward strand.
GAAAAAGGAAAAGAAAGAAAACAATATCAATAAAACATTGTTATAATACACAGAAAAAACAAAAATAAATTAGTAGGGGACATAAATATGATAATTTTTTTAGTATATACTTTTGACAAAATTTGTATGGATAAGAAGTTCCCAGGTTTTTTATGCAATCCTTTTTGTTTTATGTTGGGATTCTGTGTTTGTTGATAATTATTAAGTTTATAATAAAAATGACTTTTTAAAAGTGATTACAGATTGTTCTACTAGGCCCAGAGTATACAACTAGGATTAATGGATGGAAGGTGCAGAGAAGCAGGTTTTAAGTTTGATGATAGGAAACAACAATTAAATCATAATTTGATTACTAGGCAATAAAGCTAACAGTAGAGTAAGATCCCTCAGGAGAGAATCCATTTCCCCCTCACAAGAAGTCTTTTTTTCTCTAGAAATTTTTAAAAATTCTGAAATTAACAAACACCAAATAAAGACTTGCATATGAAACTGAATTTCTTATCTACAGTATTCCTTTTAAGTATATAATAAACTTAACATGTAACTTTCAAAATCAGTCTGGCAAAAACTAGTCATAGGCCAACATCTCACCATACCAAGATAAGCTCAGAATAGGTGTGGGATTTACACATAAAGGGTAATATAGAAAGCAAGTTAGAGGAGCATGGTAAAAGCTACCTATGAGACCATTGCATACAGGAAGAGTTCATGACCAAATAAAAGATCAGGAGGTAAAATGGATAATTTTTATTACATTAAATTAAAAAGTTTTTGCGCAAATAAAGCCAATGCAGTTAAAAGTAGACCAAAATCAGAAAACTGGGGAAAATTTTTTACATCAAGTTTCTCTGATACAGGTCTCATATTTTAAATATATATGGAACTGAGCCAAATTTATAAGAATAAGAGCCATTCCTCAATTGACAAATGGTCAAAGGATATGAACGGGTAGTCTTCAGATAAAGAAAACAAAGCTATCAATAATCATATAAAAATGCTCTAAATCACTAACAATTAGAAAATGAAAATTAAAACAACTCTGAGATACCACCTCATACTTATCAGATTAGCTAACACAACAGAAAAGGAAAATGACCAATGTTGAGGAGATATGGGAAAACAGGAACATTAATGCACAGTAAGTGGAGTTGTAAATTGATCCAACCATTCTGGAGAACAATTTGGAACTATGCCCAATGGGCTATAAAACTGTGCATACCCTTTGATCCAGCAATACTACTAGGTCTATACCACAAAGAGATCAAAGAAAAGTAAAAGAACCCACATGTACAAAAATGTTTATAGCAGCTCTTTTTATGGTGACAAAGAATTAGAAACTGAGGGGATGCCCATCAATTGGGGAATGGCTGAACAAGTGGTGGTGTATTATTGTGATGGCATACTATTGGGCTATCAGAAATGATGAAGGAGATGGTTACAGAAAAACCTGGAAAGACCTATATAAGCTGATGCAAAGGGAAGTAAGCAGAAGTAGGAGAACATTGTACACAGTAACAGCAACATTGTAACAGTGACCAAATGTGAAAGATTTAGCTAGTCTGCTCAATAAAACGATCCATGATGATTCCAAAAGACTAATGATGAAAAATGCTATCCACCTCCAGAGAGAAAACTGATGAACTCTGAGTATACAGATCGAAACATATTTTTTTGCTTTATTTTTCTTGCTTCCCCTTACTTAGCTAATGGGAAAATATGTTTTACCTGACTTCATATGTATAACAGGTATCATATTTCTTGACTTCTCAGTAAGTGGGGGAAGAGTAAAGGGAGTAAAAGAATTTGGAACAGAAATATATATATATATATATATATATATATATATATAACCTTCAACTATATGAACTTTTTATACAAATGAAGTCAGATTTAAATAATTGGAGAAATATTATTTGTTCATGGGTGGGCCAAACCAATATAATAAAAATGACAACTCCACCTAAACTAAGCTACTTATTCAGTGCCATCCCAATTAAATTACCAAGAAATTATTTTATTGAGCTAGAAAAAATAATAAAATTTGTCTGGAAGAACAAAAGGTCAAGAATATCAAAGGAATTAATTTTTAAAAAGTAAAGAAAGGAGGTGTAGCAGTACCAGATCTTAAACTATATTAAAAGGCATCAATTATCAAAATTATCCGGAAACTGGCTAAAAAATAGAATGGTGGACCAGTGGAGTAGAGTAGATGTGCAATACACAGTAGTAAAATAATTATAGTAACTTTGTGTTTGATAAACAGTCAAATTTAAGCTTTGGGGATAAGAATTTACTATTTGGTAAAAATTGTTGGGAAAACTGGAAAGCAGTCTGGAAGGAACTAGAGACAGACCAATATCTTACACCATTTACCAACACAAACATATCATAAACAAATTAGAAGAATATGAAATATCTTACCAGATTTAGAAGAATTTATTAATAAATATTGTTTGTGAGACATAAAATGGATAATTTTGATTACATAAAATTAAAAAAGGGCTTGAACAAATAAAACCAATATAAACAAGATTAGAAGGACAGCAGAAAATTGGGGGAGGGGGAATCTTTATAGAAATTTTCCTAGATAAAGGCTTCATAGCTCAAATATATAGAGAACTTTTCAAATTTATGAAAATATGAGCCTTTCTTCCATTGATAAATAGTCAAAGGATATGAACAGGTGGTTTCTGAAGAAGAAATCAAAGCTATGTATAGTCATATAGAAAAATGCTATCAATCATTATTGATTAGAGAAATGTAAATTAAAACAACTTTGAGATCTCACACCTATCAGATTGGCTAAAATGATAGAAAGTGAAGAAAATGACAAATGTAGGAGGGGATGTGGAAAAATTAGGACACTAATGCACTATTGGTGGAACTGTGAACTGATCCAACCATTTTGGAGAGCAATCTGGAATTATGCCCAAAGAGTTATAAAACTGTGCATACCCTTTAACCCAGCAATACCACTACTAGATCTATTTCCCAAGGTGATCAGGGGAAAAGGAAAAGAACCTGTATGTCTTAAAATATTTATAATAGCTGTCTTTGCAGTGGCAAAGAACTGGAAATTGAGGGGATGACTATCATCTGGGGAATGGCAAAACAAGTTGTGGTATATGATTGTGATGGAATACTACTGTGCTGTAAGAAATGATGAGCAGACTGATTTTACAAAAACGTGGAAAGACATGCATGAAATAATTAAGAGTAAAATGAGCAGAAACAAGAGAATATATGCAGTAACAGCAATGTTGTTTGAAGAGTAACTGCGAATGACTAAAATATTCTGAGTATTATAAATATTCAAATCAACTACAAAGGATCTATGAAGAAAGATGCTATCCACCTCCAGAGAAAGAAATTATGCATGGAAGTATGCATTGTGTGAGAGGGAGAGAGGGAGACAGCTTGGAACTCAAAATGTAACAAAAAATAAAAATAAATATTTTTTAAAAAACATATAACTTTCATAGCAGAGAGAATCCAGACACCTTCTTGTTCAGAATATTGTTATGTACGGATAATTCGTGTTGGTAAATGTTTAACAACCAGCTCTCTGAAATGCGTGGTATACTTTTAAGTTTAATCGGTATTATTTTTAATAATATTTTATTTTCCCCAATTACATGTTAAAATAATTTGTTAACATTTGGATTGTTTTTAAGTTTTGAGCTCCAAATTCTATCCCTCCCTCCCTCTCTCCCCTTTCCCCTCCCTGAGACAGCAAGCAATCTGATATAGGTTATATGTGTGCAATCATGTAAAACATTTCCATATTAGTCAGTTTAATCTGCATTATTAACATGTTCTCCATTATTTTCTCAAGTCTAAACAGCCAATAAAGCAATAACTTAAGCTCTGATTTATAGCATACTGGTTCTGGAACGGCAGGATGAGCTGGCTCCAGTACACCCCTTCCTGTATGTCCTTTTAGATTTTGTAATTCTGAATTCATATTTTTACATTTTAGTGCTACGAAGTGCTTTACAAACATCATCTTATTTGATCTTCACAACAACCCTGTGACACAAGAAGGAATGATAATGTTATCCTTGCTTTAAGGTTGAGTAAACTGAGACTAACATTTATCTATTATTACTTTTTATATTTTAATACTTCATGAATTAGTGATGAGCTTCTCTGAAGTTAGGTAGGTTACCCCTCAGACTTCAGACATACAGTTTTGGAGGATTTGGGAGGGTTTGTTGGGGGGTTTTTTGAGCCCATACATAAAACCTTTCCAGCTTGATACAATCTACAAGAATTTATATTCTGCAGGCATAGCCTTCAGGAATCCAGAGTCACCTCCGTTATGCAGCAAGGTATTAGGGAAGGACTTTCACGCATTTATAGTATTTACTCTAATGCCCCATGCTCCAATGGATATGTCATCTCATTGATGCAAAGATTCTCTTTGATAAGGTAAATCATAACCCATCTATACCTGCCTATGTGATTCTCATATATTCTCCCCTAAATTCAACATGAAAAATTTACCTGAAGTTCCAAGGCCTTCCTTATGTTCTCCTGACATCATGAGGACCCTGACATAGCACACAAGCTTTTCCATAGTTATCCCTCACCATCACTATGTGACCAGCCCATCTTTTTCGATTTGACATTTCTCTGATGCATTCTTTGCACAGCTTGTCCTACATAATCCCTCATTTGTAATGTGTTGCAACCAGCTCCCGCCCACTACTTGCTTCTCCATTGTCCTTTGGGTGACTCTTAACTTCAGTTCTTCTGAGACTGTAGTGTTTCCCAACTCACAGCTATATAACAAAACTGGAAGAATATTGTCATTTTTTTTAAATGAGCCTTTGTTTAAGGGAGAAATTTGGGGTCATTAAAGGGACTTTGCAATTTTCCAAAGTCAATTCTATTGCTCTCCTCCCGGTTAGTTCAGTGCCTAGTTCGTATTCCATTTGCACTGTGTGTCCAAATTATATATACTGATAAGTGAGTAGTCCATCCAACTGCATTGTCTATACAATAGGAATTATTCATTCATTTACATTGTTTTCATGTGTGGATAGTTAGGCCAAACCTGTTTTTAAATGATTATTTATCTCATCAAAGAGTCCTTGCAACGTTTCAAAGCTTCATGTAATCAACACAATATTATCTACAAATAGGAGCACCTGGAGGACTTCAATACCTGTTATTCTATGATGTATAGGGAAACTCTTTTTGCCTCGGATTTTCTGCTGTCTCATTCATGACCTTGGCAAACATTTTTGTTCAGTGTCCCTGTCTGCCTATTTTATTTGTTTTGCTTGACTATGCATATTTATTACGAGAAATTTGTTTTTCTTTTCTTTTTTTTTTCAGTGCCATGGGGGAAGGGAGAAGAGAAAATAGCTTTCTGGTTTGTTTGTTTTTTTTTAATAGAAAGGTAGAGAGTGCTACAGATATGAAATGTTACCTGTACTTTTCAGACAAGGACACTATTACTAGTTTTATGTAACTTTTTAACTTTGTTATAAGATCACTCAAGGGTAATCTGTAAATATAATGTAAAAACAAAACACATCAATAAAACTATTTTTCAATGCCTCACTTGTATTAATAATTAGGAGGTTTTAGAATATGGTTTTTTTTTTCTGTTGTTCTACTTTTCAAGTATCTTGTATAATCCTGACATGTTTTAGGGAGAGCCATTAAGACAGTGTTTTGCATTACCAAGTCAAATGCTCTTTTTTTTTTAAGGTCAACAAACACTAAGGCCAAAGAAACTTTATCTTGTCTACATCTCTCATTCAGAAATGGTAAAATGTGATGGTAAAAATGCAGTCTACTGTGGAATATCTTTGCAACAGGCTGCCTGTTCTGTTCTAATACCCTCCCCAAAGATGCCCTGAATACATAGCATTTATTTACCCTGCTGAAATAGAGTCCATGGTCACAGTGATATTTGATAGTCAATTAGCTAATGATTAGATGGAAGTCAAACATAAAAGAAGAGAAACTTAATCAAGCTAGAAAAGGCTGGGAGGAATGGCTGCCCCCAGCTCTGGAACACTCTACTCCCATGATTGTTGACTACACAGATTGAGTCAGACCAGTACATCTGATAGGTACAAGACTTCAGCCTGGTGGAATCCTAAAAAGGCTTTGAACTGTCGCTGTTTTCAGAATGGGCAGGGAGATAAGAGGTTGAAGAAACACACTATTGTTAAATAGTAGGAAAGGGAAGTGACTGGCAGGCTAATGGAAGGAGAGGTCTGAGGGAAGAGGCTCAAGACTTCTAGAAGTGGAGGTCACAGAGGGAGAAAATTACAAGACCAGAAGCTGAAGCCAGGTCATCGGACTTGAAGCCTTCTGTCCTTTCTGGTAGAAAATATTTTTTTGGTTGGGGGGAAGAGAGGGGATATGGGGAAGGTAGAAGAATCTAGACCTGTGATTTTATAGGTATAGAGAATGCCTTCCACCAACCAATCAGTCAACTGAAATTCATTTATTAAGTACCTACTTTGTGCCAGGTACCGTTGTAGGGCTGTAGATACTAGAATATCCTCAGTGGACTGACAGGGAACTTGAGAGATGCATTATTTATACGTGTAAGTATATATTTTTAAAAAATTTAGCCAGATGAGTTTATCAGCATAGGGAGCCCAGGAGAGGAATTTCCTCTGCCAATGCAAATCAGAACCTGCTCTGCAGTTTATAGTCTTACAGAATTGCCAAGAGGTTTTGAGAGTTTGTACATTTGCGTGGGGTCACACAGCCAATATGTGGCAGAGATAGGACTCAAGCTTCCTGACTCCTGAGATCAACTCTTGATCTGTGACATTTTTCTGCCTTTATATTTTATATATGTACAAAATAATTTCAAGGTAATGAACAACTGTTCTGTAACATATAGTTAGTCATTTGTGACACTGATATCCTTTAGAGAATTTGTAGTTGTTCAGTCATGTCTGACTCTTCACGTTCCCATTTGGGGTTTTCTTGGCAAAGATACTGGAGTGCTTTGCCATTTCCTTCTCCAGCTCATTTTACAGATGAGGAAACTGAGGCAAACAGGGTTAGGTGACTAAGCCAGGGTCATATAGCTAGCAAATGTCTGAAGCCAGATTTGAACTCAGGAAGATGAGTCTTCCTGACTCCTGGCCCAGCACTCTATGCACTATGGCTCCACCTAGCTGCCCTTCTATTAAAGAACACAGAAGGCAAATACAGAGTAATTCTGTTCTCTCTGTCATTGACTAACATTCTACCATCTCTGGTGCAGTAGATAGTGCACCAGCCCTAGAGTCGGGGAGGATCTGACTTCAAATATGGCTTCAGACACTTACTAGCTGTATGACCATGGGCAAGTCACTTAACCCTGCTTGCCTACAAAAACAAACAAACAAAATTCTACTGTCTCTCATTCAATGGACCTCTCTGCTTCTAATCATCTTCTTTAGGATCCTTAACATTTTTTCACTGGCTTCAGCTCTGCCTAGTCTTTAACTTTTCTTATGTCATATTTACAAGTCAATACCATTCTTCTTTCTTTCTTTGGTTATTTATTCCTGTTTTTATCTTTTATCCACATACTTTAAAAAATCTGTACTCAACAGAGAAAGCTCCCTGTGAAAACACACTAGATTTTTTAAATGCCTCCCTCTTTCCATCTTGCAGGATTATATTGTCAGGATATTTTTTTCCTAAGAGCATTTCACCTTTCCTGAGCCTGGGTCATGTGATCACTCTGAGCTTTCATTCAACTCTTTTGAAAACTGCTTTCTTAAAACCCATGGTGTGTGTGGCATCTGACTGTGCCCAGTGTTCTCTTCCTTAGCTACCACAAACTCTGAGATGATACAGTCACTTCTTCCCAAGATTTTCATCACTTCTATTTTAGCAACAAGTTATTTCTTGTAGGTTAGCATTCAGCACAAAACTGTGCAGTTTCCTTTATTGCTACATCAGCCTTCTGAGAAATTAACTTGCTTCTAAGACGAGACTGTTTCAGTTGTTCTGCTTTTAGCAGGGACCTTCTCAGCAAACTTCTAGAGTTGAAGCCTCTCATCACAAACCACAGTTTGCCTGTCTTCCAGTTTTGTGATCTATGTCAGGGTTGCAGAATCCGTACCTTCTCTCTGGTCGGATAAGGGCAGGATGCCCAATGACAGTTACACATGAATGTGTGAAGGATCCATGATTTGGCATCTACGGTTTGTCAGAACTCCCTCAAAAACATTGATAGGGATAAATTCTAGGGAGATGCCTAAGGCACAGAGAAGTTAAGTGATTTGTCCAAAGTCACATAGCTTATAAGAAGTGGTTATTTGAACACAGGTCTTCCTAACTCATAGTACAACACACGATGCTGCCTCTACAAATAGTTAAACCTTATTAAATTATCCTAATTAGGGGCAGCTAGGTGGAGGTGGTGCAGTGAGTAGAGCACCAGCCCTGGAGTCAGGAGGACCTGAGATCAAATCCGTCCTCAGACGCTTGGCATGCTTACTAGCTGTGTGACCTTGGGCAAGTCACTTAACCCCGATTGCCCTGCCTTCCCCCCTGCAAAAAAAAATCCTAATTGAAGGAAAAGGCCAGTTTGAATTAATGAAAATTCTAAATTATGGGATATTTTCAAAGAAATTCCTATGCACGGCTTTCAGGTACACAATGCAACCACAATGATATATTGTCAGTTAGAGGTAGTTACCAATTTGTTTTATCAAGCAGATTAACCTGGCCTAGAATGAAGGATGTGATAGCGTCATTGTATTCTACTCTGGTCATACCATGATCTTCACAAGGATTACAATGGTGAGGGAGGATAAGAAGAGACTGTACCTGATTCATTGCAACTGGGACTTAAAGTCTCCCTCACCATACAACTCCTGATGCTTTACCAATGATCTTCCTGGCCCCTGCATCAACACCTCACAAGCACTGTGATGGAAAAGCAAAGTGGTTGCCCCTGCTACATGCAACTTGAAATGAGTTGCCTCCTTCATCACCTGACCTTCCCATCTCCAGAACCCATCTCTGATCAATATGTACTTGTACTGTCCTATGACTAATACCTCTCATTCCCCTGATTGCTATGATACAGAATAACTTTCTGCCATGGCAATAAAAAAAATCGATACCCCTGCAATTTCTCATGCTCTCATCTCTATCCAGCTCAGCTCTACCCACTTTCAACCTCTATCCTTCCTCTCTACACTGTGCCAACCCTGCTGTATTATTATTTGTCAGGGGGCAATTTCAGTTAATTGACTTTCCCAGGGTCACACAGCTAGTAAATGTCTGAAGCCAGATTTGAACTCAGATTCTCTTGATTCCAGAGCTGGTGCTCTATCCACTGTGCCACCTAGCTGCCCCTGCCTGCTGTGCCATAAACAGAGTCTGCTTCCTATTAGATCTCTTCCAGTCACAATCTTTCTGTATTAAGTACTCAGCGAAACCTGGAAGTTTTGGGCAGATACTTAAATACCTGCCACCCTCCCCAAGGTTGACTGCTCTTTCTCTTCTCCCCCTGCCCCTACTCCCAACACAGTTGGCCAGCAGAAGCAGTTGGCATACTCTCTACTGCCATCAGTCACCAGCGCTCAGCAACCTCTCTGGCTCGGCAGTTCATTCCGTCCATTTATACCACCCCATTCTAACCCTTTTTGCCATCTTCTCTCAGCCTCCAGGAGGCTGTACTTTGCTCAGGCTTCCTCTCCACTTCAGTCCCTGCTGTACTGGAAGACTTTAGTACCTACATTAATGTCCCTTCAAAAACCCTGGCTCCCAGTCCATCGACCATCTCAACTCCTGTGGTCTAGATTTCTGTTTTGCCTTGTTCACCCTCAGGGGTGTCCACTACTTTAAGCTTCTCCATCATTCCAAACTGTTGTGCTTCCATGATTTTGAACTCTTAAATTCCTCTCTCTGATCATAACCTCCTGCCCCTTCATCTTGTCTGATACCTCTCTTCTCCTAAACCCACTCTTTTTCCTCGAGAACTTAAATCATTCTATCCCTAACTTGTCTTTCAGTCAACCACCCCTGTTCTGTCCTCTCCTTCCCTTCACAATCTTTTTTTTTCTTTTTCTCTCTTTTAAATTTTTCATTGATATTTTTTGTTTTTATGTCTCCTTCACTACTGAATGTTTTCTTCACTCCACTCCTACACAATGAGTCATCCCTTATAACATAAAAAGAAGAAAATTTTAGAAGAATTAACCAATATATCACCCAAGTCTGATATGCAACATTCTACACCCATAACTCCCCTCCTCTGCAAAAAAAAAAAAAAATACCCTTTTTTGAGGGGGAGAGGGTAATAACTTGTGATTTTATAGCTATTGGGAACTCCCCATGAAAGAGCATTCTCTATCAGAGTAGATCAACAACTCTTCTCCAAATTATAGTCTTACAAAGTTGCCTCAGGGCATTAAAGATGAAATGTCTTACCTTAATTATATAACCATTATTACATCAGAGGCAAGACTGGAACACAGATCTTCCTGACTCTGAGGTCAGCTCTCAGGTTACCTCTTCTTCCTTCATAACTATGTTTAACTTGGACTATTGGACTCTTCCCTTCCCTGTTCACATTATCTACCTTTTCAGCTTCTTCCTCTTAAGACAGTAGATGTTGCAATGATCCCAGCTGAATACACTGCAAATTTGGGCTATCTAATCTCTACTGGTTCTTCCCTGCTGCATGGTAATTCCTTCATTCTTGATTGGTTTTCTGCCATTGTCTCTGCAACTGCTTTGAGTCCCAGTCAGAATGAAACAGGGTCAGGCTCTTCATTCTCCTATTCTCTCCCTCACTACTGCAGTCCTTATGAAAGATATGGTGTGACCAGAGTAGAATCCAATGACACTATCACATTCCAACAGTATTCTCAAGGCTCTTCCTCCCTCAACTTAGTATAAGACCTTTTCTCTAACTTGACTGAAAGAATTGGTTATCCCTTGTAAGCTTCTTGCCCTCCTCACCTTAAAACCTCTCTATATCAAGACTTTCTGTTTTCTTTTTTACTCCCACCCTCCATCTTGCCAAGGTTAATGCTTCCACTTATGCTTTTGATCCCATCCCTTCCCATTTTCTAGGTGAGATTAGCATATCAATTATTCCCTGTATCTTCTATTTAACCTTTACTTTGTTAAACTTTTGCTAACACTTTGGTCTTTCCCCATTTCCAGTAGACATACTTTGGTCCCTCCATCCTTAAAAAAATACTTTCACTTAATCATGCCATCTTTTGAACTAGTGTTCTATATCTCACCTCCCTTTTCCTGTTCGCCACACAGTGCCTTCTCAACCTCTTTTTCCAACCCCATCTCTATGCTGCAACTAATCCCTTGGAAGTCACCAATGATCTCTTAATTGCAAAATCTATTGGCATTTTCTCAATCCTCATCCTTTGGCAGCTTTTTATATTGTTCACCAGCCCTTCCTCCAATATATTATTTCTTTCCTTGGCTTCCATAATTCAGCTTTGTTCTGCTTCTCCTACCTGTGTGATGTCTCCTCATTTCCATTTGCCAGATAATTGTTTATCTCCTGGTCCCTAAGTGAGGGTGTACCTTAGTGTTCTGTCCTGAGTCCTCTTTTTTTTTTCTTTACGCTTGATGATGCCTTGATTATCTCAGCTATTACTATAGGTTCAATTATCATCTCTAAGTGTAGATGACCCAAAAATCTATACATCCGGTCCTAAACCCTCTCCTGAACTTCAGACCTATATCATCAGCTACCTGCTGGACTTCTCTACCCAGATGTCCCCATGGCCCCCGAAACTAAGGTCCAAAAGCGGACTTCATTATGTTTCCCCTGAATGTTCTCTTCCAAATTTCAGGCTTTCTCTAGGATACTCCCATCCCTCCAGTATCTTGGTTTGGTAATCATAGGGTCAGCTATGAATCTTCACTTCCCCTCACTCAAATAGCTCTAGTTATTAGGAAGTTTTTCCATTCAACAAATCTAAGTTTGCTGCTTTTCAAAACTTCACCTACTGTTTCTACTTCTGCACTTTGGAAGAAAGGAAAATGAATTTGTTTATGCTAGCCCTTCAAATCTTTGAGGCCAGCTGGCATGTTCCCTGCCTCCCCCCTCCCCAAGTTCTTCTCTTCTCCTAAATAAACATTTCCAGATTTTTCATCTGATCCTCAAACAGCATTACCTCAAAACCAGCGGGAGGTAATGGCCCCGCGGAGGAAAAGGATGGACTTGAGTAAATATGTTCAAATCCTGCTGTGTTCCATCCTCTGTTACCTTAGGCAAGTCATTTAATCTAAGAGGTCTCAGTTTCCTCATATATATAAAGTAAGGTCCTGGATAGACGATCTCTAAAATTCCTTCTGGCTATAAATCTGTGATCTTGTGATCTAGATATTTACCAATTTCCCAAAGTCCTTCTATAAAATAGATCCCAGAACTGAACTCAGCATTGCAGAATGTGCTCTGATTAGGGCTGAGTACACTCAAATTGTCATCCACTATATCATGGTACACAGAGGATATGGATTTAGTCTCTACTACCTTTGTGACCTGGTCCTCAGTTTTCTCATCTGAAAAATAAGGGGATTGAGCCAGATGACATCAGCAATCCCATCTGGATAGAAATCTATGATCCTCTTCCTGATTGCTTTGCTTCTCAATGCAACCCGATGTTATATTAGCTCTTTTGACTGTGACCAACTGTTGACTCACTGAGTTTTCAGTCCACTAAAACGCAGAGATATTTTTCAAACTGCTCTCAAGATGCAATACTGCCATTTATACTTAACAAAGTTGATTTTGTATACCTCCTAATTATAAGACTGCACATTTATCCTTCTTAAATTTCAGCTTATTCAATCTGGCCTAAAGTTCTAATTTTTTTGAATTCTGATACTATCATCCATTATCTTAGATATTCTTCCCATTTCTGTGCAGATTTGATAAACATACCATCTATGTCTTTATTCAAGTCTTTGATAAAAATGTAAAAAACCAACAAACCAACTGTGTTGGCAACCAAAAATGGGCTCCTTAGCACTTAGTCAACAAGTGCCCTTGACTAGTTTGGCTTTTTCCCCTGAACTGAATGCTGTTTGTATGTTGGACTGGAGTAAGCTTGTCGGCCCCTTCACCTTGCTTCCCTTGCTTAAGCTGATGGAAAGAACCTGTGCTTTTCCGGTCAACCCCTTCACCTTGCTTAAGCTGATCGAAAGAACCTGTGCTTTCCCCGGCATACCTTACACCCCCGCAGAAGCTGGATGGTTAAAAACAGCTTCCGTTAGAGCCAGAGGCTGCTACATCCACAGCCGAAGCAGGAGCTGCCAGTGGCAGAGCTGACCTACAGGAGGAAGCTGAACAAGGTCTTCAGGCCAGTGGGTAATATTTTTACCATAGAGGGGGAAGCATGATTTTGCTTTACGCAATCATGCTTCTCTGTAGCCTCCTGCTTACTCTTGTAAGGCGTACTTATTGGGCCTGGAAACTTTTCATTAATATGTCAAAATGGGGATGCTGGTTCATGGGTTGGTTACTGTGGAGCCTAAATATATGCTTTGATTCTTCTGCCTCCTACTTTGAGAGTTTCTTATATCCGGTGGTTCCGAACCTTTCAGACATGTATATGATCCTCTTTGAGATTATAAACTCTGCCCTCCTAATACACCAACAAAAACAGCACCAGGCGAAGCATGGATGCCTAGAGCAGACCACTAGAGAACTCCTACCAAATTTAGTATACTGTAGACTATTCTTCAGCTCTGTTCATTCAAACATCTCTAAATATACATCCATTTAATTGCACAATCCTACATTTCTCCATATTTTTTCACAAGAATAGCTTGGAAAACCGTCCCAATCTCTGTCTTCAAAATTCTTATGTTCCTTGAAGTCTTATTTCAAGGAGCCACCTCTTTCTATGAATGCTTTCCTTATACTTTTAAATGCTCTACATTTTATATGATATTTCCTCAGCCCTCTTTACTTACTAACCCATTATTTATATTTGTGTTCTGTCCCCAAGTGTAAGTTCTTGAAAAGCAGATAATATTTTGGTTTTCTCTCACATCTCTTGTCCTATTACAATGGCTTGTGTATAGTAGGCACAAAATATATGTCTGTTGAATTGAAATTAATTCAGTTATTTGTTTACCATTACAGTGGTTGATTGGACTCGAGATTTCATTTAGTGTGGAGAACTCTGGATGACGAATTTCTTCTACAAATGCAGAGTGCATCTCTGAAATTTTTAGTCTTGGGTTGCTGGGTGTTGTTCGGGTTTTTTTGGTTTTTGTTGTTTATTGTTTTTGAGTCTGGACCTACCTATCTCAACCAGGCCAGAAATACAGTGGCTACTTGCAGGTCCAGGCCTACTGCTGATCACCAGTGAAGGTTTGGCCTGCTGTGTTTCCAATCTGTTCCAGTTCACCCTTCCTTAAGCAGCCTGATCTCCACTACCCCTACACAGACCATATTGGTGCCAGATAGTACAGACACCTGATTGGCATTAGCTCTACTGCAACTCAGAACACATGGACTCAAGCCATCCACCATCCTCAGTCTCCCCCAGTAGTAGTAATTAAGAATAGTATGTAAGACTTTATAAAATGCTTGGTTAAAATAAAGGTAACATATCTATATCAGTCCCTTCATCTATTAGTTTAGTAATCCTGGGTGGAGCGCAGGGTGGGGGGGAGGGGAGAAGAAGTAAGGTTAATCTGAAATAACCTATTCTCAGTGAAGCCATGGAGGCACATAAAGATCATCAGTTCCTTTTCTAACTGTTCATTAATCATGTCTCTTTTTTTTGCATTTAATTTTTTTCACCTACCTTCTTCCCCCATTGAAATGAGTATCTTTTGAATAATGTGTTTCAGCATTTAAGGAAGAATCAAAATCAAACTCACTGGGACAGAAGGGAGGCCAGAAACAATCACAGATGAGCCAGCTATCTTTGAAAGTTACATATTGAATTTATTACATAGTGAAAAAAGAAAAGCTAGCTATCCAAAATAGAGACTCACAGTTTCATGAACAGCACTCTATTTCTCTTCTGCTGTGTATATGGAAGTGCTCATTTTAGTCAATGTTTGTAAAGTTCAGAATTTTTTAAATGGGGAAAAAATAAATCTAACCAAAATAGAAAAAAAGTCTAGCTTGCTGCCTATAGTTTGCAGACTCTTTTGTCCTTCTGTTTTTTGAAAACTGGGACAACATTTGCTCTCCCCCGACCCTCTCCCATTCAAAGATTTTTTGAGAGTGACTCAGCAAATACCTCAGCTAGTTTTTTCAGTGCCCGAGGATGTAGTTTGTCTGAGCCAGATGACTTGAGCACATCAAGGGCAATTAGATATTTTCCTACTATCTCTTTACTTTCCTTAGGTATCAGCTCCATATGAGCCACTTTTGTTCTGTCCTTTCCAGTCCAAAGACCATTCTCCTTGGCAGGGATGCCACCGTTTGTATAGAAGCAGCCAAGAGAGTGGGTGGTATGTGTTTCCCTTTAGACCATCTGATGTCTCACTGGTTGAAGTGAGGTGACCTGATGTACCAGGGGCTGGGAACAGTTAACACTGTTTGAGAGTGCCCTATGATGACTTTGTGCCTTCGGGTTCAGGGGCACCTGAGGACTCGTTAGTGCCATGTGAGGCAATATGCCAAGCAGCCAAAACAGTAGTATTAATCTGCTTAACAAATTTTTCCACATCGAGAACAAAAGTAAATTGCCAATCAAGATCTTTTCAAATTGTCTCAAATTCCATACCAGTGTAGTCCAAATTAACGAGGTTTTGCTGCTGTATAAATCATAGAATCTGATTTGGAAATAAACTTGGAAACAATTTGGTTCCCTTCCTGTCCTCTTGGGTCCTCACTTCTTCTTTCCACTGGCCAGGGGCCATCCCAGAATCCATCCTGGGTGAGGAAAGACCTAATACCCACTAGGGTCTCCCTTGCCACTTGACTGCTTACATGATATGGGAGTCAACAATTCCTTTTGGTGGCATGGAAAACAATCAGGACTTCCACTACCTCATAAAGACCTCCAGGCATTACCATCTGTCCCACCTCTAGGCCACACACACACACACACACGAGTCATGTGATCTGCTTGTGTAATTGAAGGACCCTTGGTCTTGCCATCTGCCCCTTCTACTGCAACCTTAGGACTTTGGAGACCTTTTCATCTGCCAGCTACACATGCTTTTGTGTATCATCTCCCCCCAAATAGAGTTTGAATTCTTTGAGATCAAGGACTATCTCAATCAATCAACGTTTAGCAGTCTCCTACTATGTGCCAGGCACTGTGCTAAGCACAGGGAATACAAAAATAGGCCAAAGATGGTCCCTGCCCTCAAGGAGCCCACAATCTAATGGGGAAGACAACGTGCAGACCAATATATGCAAAGAAGCTACATACAGGATAAATTGAAAATAAGTAACAGAGAAAAGGTACTAGAATTAAGAAAGGTTGAGAAAGGTTTTTTTTTTTCTGAACTTTCTTTTTTTTATTATTATTTTTAGTTTACAACACTCGGTTCTACATAATTTTGAGTTCCAGATTTTCTTCCCTCCCTCTCTCCTTCCCTTCCCAAGATGGCATGGAATCCCACATAACTTCCACGTATAACTTCACATTGAATTAATTTACACACTAGTCAAGTTATGGAGAAGAATTATGACCAATGGAATGAATCATGAGAAAAAAGAAACAGAACCAAAAAAACAACCCAAAAACAAAAGAGAGAAAAAGAGGAAAAAAAGGCGGGGTGGGGGGGGAAGGCGAGCATGAAGTGTGTCTCAATCTGCATTCATACTTCATAGTTCTTTCTCTGGATGTAGATAGCATTCTCCATCATGAGTCCCCTGGAGTTGTCTTTGCACCTTGTGTTGCTGAGACAAGCAAAGTGTGTCAGGGTTGGTCCTCATAGAATCCATATATCTGTGGTTGTGTATAATGTTCTCCTGGCTCTACTCCGCTCCCTCAGCATTATGTCATGTAGGTTTTTCCAGTCTGTATCATCCCCATTTCTTATAGCACATTACCTTCATATACCACAGCTTGTTCAGCCGTTCCCCAATTGATAGGCATCCCTTTGATTTCCAATTCTTAGCTACCACAAAAAGAGCCGCTATAAATATTTTTGTACATATGGGTCCTTTTCCCACTTGTGTGATCTCTTTGGGATATGACCCTAGAAGTGGTATTGCTGGGTCAAAGGGTATGAACATTTTTATAGCCCTTAGGGCATAGTTCCAAATTGCTCTCCAAAATGGCTGAATCAGTTCACAACTCCACCAGCAATGTAACAATGTTCCAATTTTCCCACATCCTCTCCAGCATTTATCATTTTCCTGTTTTGTTATTTTAGCCAATCTGACAGGAGAGATGTGGTATCTAAGAGTTGTTTTGATTTGCATTTCTCTAATCAGTAGTGATTTAGAGCATTTTTTCATATGCCTATAAATATCTTTAATTTATTCCTCTGAAAACTGCCTGTTCATATCCTTTGACCATTTCTCAATTGGGCAATGACTTGTATTCCTATATATTTGGCCAAGTTCCCTGTATATTTTAGAACTGAGGCCTTTATCAGAGATACTAGTTGTAAAGATTTTCTCCCAATTTTCTACTTCCCTCCTAATTTTTGTTGTGTTGGCTTTTTTTTGTACAAAAACATTTCAATTTAACATAATCAAAATTACCCATTTTGCATTTTGTAATGCTCTCTATCTCTTGTTGGGTCATGAATTCTTTTCTTTTCCATAAATCTGATAGGTAAACTATTCCTTGTTCTCCCAAATTGCTTATAGTATCAGCCTTTATTCCTAAATCATGAACCCATTTTGACTTTATTCTGGTATATGGTGTAAGATATTGGTCTATGCCCAGTTTTTGCCCTACCATTTTCCAATTTTCCCAGCAGTTTTTGTGAAATAGTAAATTCTTAGCCCAGAAGCTGGCTTCTTTGGGTTTATCAAAGAGTAGATTGCTAAACTTGTTGATTTCTCCTACTTGTGTGCCTATCCTATTCCACTGATCCACAACTCTGTTTCTTAGTACCAGGTAGTTTTGATGACTGCTGCTTTATAGTACAGTTTAATATCTGGTATGGCTAGGCCACCTTCTCTAGCATTTCTTTTCATTAATACCCTAGATATTCTAGACCTCTTGTTCTTCCAGATGAATTTTGTTATTATTTTATCCAGCTCTCTAAAATGATATTTTGGTAGATCAATTGGTATGGCACTGAATAGATAGACTGATTTAGGTAAAATTGTCATTTTTATTACATTAGCTCGGCCTAACCATGAGCAACTGATATTTTTCCATTTATTTAGATCTGACTTTATTTGCGTGAAAAGTGTTTCATAATTATGTTCATATAGGCCCTAGGTTTGTCTTGGCAGATAGGATCCCAAATATTTTATAGTGTCTACAGTAACTTTGAATGGAATTTCTCTTTCTATCTCTTGCTGTTGGGCTTTGTTAGTAATGTATAAGAATGCTGAGGATTTATGTGGATGCTGAGGATTTATGAGAAAGGCTTTATGTAACAGATGATATCTTAGTTAGGACTTAAAGGAAGCCAGGGAGTTCAGTAGGAGGAGGTAAAAGCCAAAAGATGAAATGTCTTTTTCATGAAATGGCCAAGAGGACAGTGTCACTGGATCCAAGAATACATGGAATGGAGTAAACTGTAAGAAAACTAGAAAGTTCAGAGGGGGCTAGTTTATGAAGGGCCTTGAAAGCCAAACAGAGCATTTTGTATTTGATCATGCAAGTAATAGTGAGCCATGGATTTTATTGAGGAGGGAGGGAGTAACACTGTCACACTTGTGCTTTAGGAAAATAACTTTAGTAGCTGAATGGAGGATGTGTTGGAGGAGGAAGAGATTTGAGGCAGGCCGACCCACCAGCAGCCTATTGTCCAGGCGTGAGATGATAAGGGCCTGTACTGAAGTACAGACTATAGTTATAGCTATGTTAGAGGAGAGAAGGTGGTGTGTTCAAGAGATGTTGTAGAAGTGAAGTCTACAAGTCTTGGCAACAGAGTGGATATGGAGGGATGAAAGGTAGTGAGGAGTTGAAGATAACTCCTAGGGTTCAAACCTAAGGTACTGGAAGGATGGGCATGCCCTCTACAGTAATCAGGAGGGTAGAAAGAGGGGAAGGGTTTGAGGGAAAGATGATGTTTCATTTTGGACATGTTTTGTTTAAGTTGTCTACTGGATATCTAGTCTGAGATATCTGAAAGGCAGTTGGAGATGCAAGACTGGAGGGCAGCAGAGAGGTTGGGGCAGGAAAGGTTGATTTGAGAATTGTAAGCATAGAGATGATAATTAAATTCATGGGAGCTCATAAGATCAACAAGTGAAATAGTTTAGAGGCAAAAGAGAAGAAGGCCCAGGATAGAACCCTGAGGGACACATATGATTAGAGGGCATGATCTGGAAGAGGAGCTAGCAAAGGAATTTGAGGAGAGATCAGATAGGTAGAAGGAAAACAGAGAGTGGTGTCCCAAAATCCTAGAGAGAAGATAGTATTCAAGGAGGAGAGAATGGTCAGGAGTAAGATTGTTTCATCATTTGAGATGGGGTGAAGGAGGAGAGAGTGGCAGAAGACATCTGAGTGATAGAAGATGGGGAGGAGGGGAGAAAAAGGAATTCAATGGCCTCAATTTTTTCTATGAAATATGAGGCCAGAATCTCAACTGAGGGAGTGGGGGGAAGGAGAGTTATGGGAGGTTTCTCTTTGAATCCACAGTGACTGGCACAGTGCTTGGCAGATAGTGCAGCCTTAATCAATGCTTTTTCATTCATTCATTCATTCAGTGCTTCCTGAAGCAGGATCAATTCTTGTCTGGACCATTACCTGACAATAGTTAGATAAATTGCTGGGGAATTCCTGGGGAAAATCAGGCAAGGAAAAAGAATAGGCAAAGAGTAGCAGAGGGGGGCTGAAGGTGGGAGGAGAGTAGGCCCAAACAGAAAGATTAACCTGGTCGGTTGCCAGAGAGGCTTTACTGAGATCTATAGAAAATGCCAAAGAGAAGAGGTGGGTCAGCTGTCAATTTGATTTGAAATTGGCCTAACTAGCTAAAAATTAGAAATATTAGAGATCTAAAATGCACAGACTTAAAGATGAGTTAACATTTGACCTGAACCAAAACTGCTTTCCGTCAGACTGCTTCCTGGGGCAAGTTCCTCATCCCCAAATGACTCTGCTGCTTAATGCTTTCCCAGGAGGGTGCTGCCATTCCTGTTGACCTAGCCACTCCCAATGAATCATAGGCCCATATCGGTCTAACCTCTCATCCAGTGGAGGAGGCTCTTCCTGACCAATGGTCATCCAGCCTCAGAATGCTTATTTTCAGGGACAAGGAGCTCACTACTTCTTGAAACAACACAGGACAATTGTTGGAACGTTCTTTCTTACGTTGAATCAAGACCAGTCTCCTAGAACTTCCACCTATTGGCCTTTGTTTTTTCTTCTGAAACAAGACAGGACAAGTATTTGATCCTCCTATAAATAACTGAAGTCAGTTAACCATTCTCCTTTTAGCTTTATATTTTTCCAGCTAAAGAATCTCAGTTCTTTAAAATTCTCTTTCCTTGCAGCCCTGATTTTCTTCCCCTAGAATGCACTCTGGGTTTAATAGAGATGAGAAAGAGAGAGAGAGAGAGAGAGAGAGAGGTATGGAATGAGCGTTTATTAAGTGCTTACTGTGTGCCAGCCACTGTGCTAAGTGCTTTACTGATGTCTCATTTGATCCTTACAGCAACCCTTGGAGGTAGGTGCTCTTATGATCCCCATTTTACAGATGAGGAAACTGAGACTGAGAGAGGCTAACAGACTTGCCTAGGGTCACACAGCTAGTGACTATCTCAGGCAGGATATGAACTCCGATTTTCCTGACTCTAAGTCCAGCACTCTATCCTACTCATAAAGGGTAGAGGGAAGGTGAAATGGACGAGGGAGATGGCATGGTATGGTTATGGATGGGAAGTGTTGTGGAGGCCTGGTTTCTGGGCAAGATAAGGTAAAAAGCTCACCTGAGTGTGGTATCCCAGGGGTAAAAATCCAATGTTCTGGTGTGGGGAGACAGGGATGGTGGATAGAGTAGGGGCAGCATGGTGTGATAGGAACTGGATTTGAGAATTACTATATTAAGAAGCTTCCTCTACCAATCCAGGTTGGCACCAACTCTCAGAGAGTTGCCTGGAGCACTGAGAAGCTAAGTAATGAGCAAAACAGCCAGCTCTAAAGTCTGCTCTCTGTCTCTACACCATACTGCCCCTCCAGTTTGTTAATATATCTCCTAAGTTATTGTGCCCCCAATCAAACAGAATATCTCCAGTATGGCCTGATTGATGCAGAGTCAAGGCAAAATCACTGCTTCTCACGATCTAGCTACTACCCATCTTGTAGAATGGCACATTCCTAGACAGGCATGTGACATGTTGGGCCCATCTAGGAGTTTCTGACGCAGTATGAGTGGTAGTCTTCATTTTAGCTGCTGGAGTCACAAACCTGAGGACATCTGTCAAGTATATATAATGAAAAAGAAAGATTACAGGTTGCATTTCCATCTTTTTCAAAAGTATAGAAATACAGTTCCAATAACATTATCTTTCTACAAGTATTAGAAGAATAATAGAGCAGTGACTTTTGGGAGATGGTGTACACAGCATAAAGGAAAGCAAACCAGTCCGTGAGGCCAAAGACGTTGCATCATCTTGTTCCGTGGCTTTGCAAAAGTCACTTGACCACACTATGTCTTGATATCCTCCAATCTAAGATCCCTCCCTTCCTATTCTAACATTCTATGATTCGAATAAGGAAAATAAAGTATGATCTTGAATGTTGCTGTCTGGAGGCAAGAAGAATATTCACATCATCGGCTTTCCATTTTATGGTGAAAGAAATTCCCTCTACATCACTGTGCACATGGGGATGTGTGATAACTGAATCCAGATAAAGCATTACCCTTCTAATAAGACTTACCATCACTCTTGTCTCATTGAACCCCCAGGGACATTGGAAGTTTCAAAGTGCTTTGATCAATATGTAAAGATGGTACAACATTACTGCTATCCTTATTATTCCAGTGGTAGAATAGGATCCAGTCTTCTGCTTCCCCAGTGGGTACCAGCCAATAAATGATGGATTTGGGTTTTCATCTTTGGGGAAAACTGTAGAAAGAGCACTGCCTGAGTCATTTCATTATGCAAAGATAACGCCTTGGAAAAATGCGGATGAGTCAGCTCTAGGAGAAATAATATAAGATGTGACAGTAGCTTCCTGCCTCTCATCTCCTTCAGAAGTGGCTAATCCTGCTTCTCTGACATGTGTCAACAGCCAAGTACTCTTACCCCATGAAGGAAAGTAGCTTCAGTTACCTTCCAGGATAGATGTGCGCACTAAATCTCCCAGGGTGCCCCTGCCAGAGCTAAACACTGCCCATAGCTATTTACCTAAAGTATAAGCAGAGAGTGAAGGATTTTTTTTTAAAAGAGAAGAAAGCGATAATGAATAGGAGGAGAGAGAAGGGAGGAATTACGAAGGAAAGACATATGCAGAAACAGAAAAGAAAGAGGCGCATATGGTGAGGAGAAGGGTCTTCAGGGGCCACAGGCAGCCGACCTTTGTACTCGGCCTTTCCAGACCTCTTTTAGACCTCTATCTTTCTCTTCTACTGGAGTCCCTTTCTGCCCAGGAAGTATGGAATTCCTTGATCCAAACTGCCAGTGGCAAAACCTGCTGTTTCAGTTTTCCAAAGGGAGCAGCGGGCAAGTTTCCCCAGATGGGTTCCCCTCCTTTCCAACTATTCAGCTGTCTTTTGTACCTCCATCCAAGGTCATACTGAAGGGCAAGCTACATGGTGAACAGTGCCCTGGGGGGCCTCTCCTTTTCTTGTTGTTTTGTTTTTGTTTTTTCCCTTTGATAGATTCTTTTTAATGACAAAAAGTATAAGTCCTCAAGTTCTTTTTTACATAAAAAGGCCACTGATCATTGCTGGTTATGATTGAGGAATCAAAGCACTACAGAATTATAGATTTGAGGGGAAACTTTATCAAATACAGAAATAAAAGTTTCCTTAATTAGCCCTTTGCCAGTTCTCTCTAGACTAGCCCTTGTGACAAAGGATTTTATGTCCTCATTGAGTGTTTAAAGATGGTGCTTTTTGCTAAGTCAGTTGATAATTCTAAAAGACTAAACTCAGGCAGGTCTCGAGAAGTCATATTCAGCAGTGATTTGCCTTTTCTCAACAATTGGTCCACGGAAATGTGATCCCAAATAGCTTTAATCTTCTTTTTTATTCTTTCATTTTCCTAAAGTTGACACATAACTACCCAAACCTTGCCTGTCCTCCTCTACAGGTTTCTGGTGTGTGCTTGTCTTGTTTCTACAGCCTTCTCATATGGCTGACAAGACTTGAAACTTAAACTTTCCATATGTGCTGCCTTCCCCATTAGAGTGTGAGCTCCTGGAGCTCCTTTCCTATTTGGATTGGCAGTGTTTAACACAAATTCTTTGCATACAGTAAGCACTTAATAAATGCTTCATTTATTTATTCATTCAGAATGGAAGGTCCTTGGAGGCAGGATCTGCATCTCACAGAATCACAGAATGTCAGAGTTGAAAGAGAGCAGAGATCTGGTCCAAATCCTCAATTGACAGGTTAGGAAACTGAGTTCCAGAGAAGTAAATAACTTGTCCGAATTCACATTTAGCCCATACTTAACTGAATTATAGTACCTGCCTGAGTTCTGAGTCTCTATAGGAAAGGGAGTAAGGGGCAAGCAGTATAACTATAACTAACAGTATAACAGTATAACTCAGAGGAGTTAAAGAAGCTCCTCCTTCTTTCTTGGGCATGAGGTTGGCCCAAAGCAAAATTCTGAAACTGACAAAATTCATCCTTAGTATCCTTCCTCCTTCCATCCCATGCCTTTCCTCCGTCTCCCAGTGCCCTTCTGCCCACACCTCCAGGCAGCCAGTGTCCTCGTGCTGCTCTTAAGCCCTCTGCTGTGGCACATTGCCCAGGCCTGTATTACCTCACAAAGCAATCCCTGATCCAAAATTACCTGTCTGGGTAATTGACATGCCCAAGGCTAGTAAATGGCAAAGCCAAGTCTTGGGCCTCAGCCTTATGGCTCCAAGTCCAGCCTGGTCAGTTCTTTCCAGTTCACTTTTTATTCAAGTTAATTCAGCAAACTTCTATTAGTCATCTATTGTGGGCAATGAATTGTGCTGGGTATTGGGGCTACTAAGACAATAATCAACTAACTTCTGCCCTCAAGAAACTTCTATTTACTGAGGGGATACAAGATGCACACATCTAAATCTGGTTTATATACAAGATAATTTAAAGAAGGAGAGAGCACTCATAAGTGGATGGGAGTGCTGAATCAGAAAAGGCGTCCTGAAAGAAGCTAGGAATGCTACAGAGGTGGAGGAGAGGAAGGAGTGCATTCCAAGTATGGAGGACCACTAGACAAAAGCATGGAGGCAGGAGATGTGATGTCATATATGGGGAAAAGCTACCAGGTCACTTTGATGGGGGTATGTGAAGAGTAGTAACATGAAATAAAACTGGAATGGTAGGCAGAAGTCAGGTGGTTAAGGGCTTTAAATGCTAGGGCAAAAATATTATAATTTATTCTTGGGACAACAGGGAACCAATGAAGAATTTTGAGTAAACGGATGATATAACTGTGCTGTAAGAATATTAATATAGTGGTTGTATGGAAGGTGGGCTACCTTGAAGGTCAGCTAGTCCTGCCTGGGAATCTGTCTTTAGTGTCGACCTAGCTTTTCACGGCTTCCTTGACTCCAATTCTAAATCCATAAATTCTCCAAAATCTCTGAGAGTTTTTACGTAGCAATGGCAGTAGGCCCTATGACCTTTGGAGCAGGCATGCCCAAGAGCTCAGGTATAATCAAGGACCCATCAGTTGCTTCCTTTGTGAGGCAGCATTATTAGTACCCAAATCCTTTGCTGTATGCTATGCCCTAAGACCTGCAGCAGCTTGCAATACGTCACAACAGAAGAGTCCCCCCAGGGAGACAGACAACCTGGCACAAGGAAACAGAAACACACAGGAAAAGCCAACCAGGTAACCAAATTTCCCAGAGCTCCTCTATCACACAAAAGTCTCTAATTATTCTCTTTTTCTCCTCCTGACTACGCAGTCTGATCTTCAGTAGAAAGCTTAGTCTAGAAACACCAGCCCAAAAGGCTGGACCATCTTTGCTTTAAAGACCAGCTACAAGCATCCTTGGTAGTACATAAAGGATAGTATCTTCATTATGATCCCTGAAGACAAGGCTGCCTTCCTGTTTTACAGATGAGGTGCCTGCCTTCCTGATTGTGGTAAGCATGGAGGGGGAGGGCCATTTAGGTGAGATAGGGACAGCAGCTGCTACAGCTACATGTATGGATGTATCATTTGAAAATCTCAGTATATAGAACCTTGTGTTAGTTCCTCCCCACCAAGGAATTACAAGTACCTTAAATACATTTGCCGTTTAATCTGCAAATTACTCCTAGAGGTGTATAGGATGTTCAGGGAGAACTAGCACCTCTGGTGTGAAAGCCTGCCAAGCCCTTTTCAGGGGTGCTCTCCCACCTCTGGCGTCCACCTGTCACCCAACTCTCATTTGTGGCTCCAAGAAACTGTAGCATGTGCACTAGCCACACCCCAATAAAAACATCCTAAAACAGGATGAGGGTAACCGACAGCCCTCAAACCCTTGGTGAATTAGGGGGATGTCTACCCCAGGCAAGTGAAGACTACCCGTAGGAGAATACGTGGATGAGAGCAATTTTTTCTGACCTCCTCCCCCGCTCCGATGAAGATGGCTGAAGAAGGCACTATGTGCTTAAAGCTTGGTCAGACATTGGAGATGACTCTGGAAGAGAAAAGCTGACAATTTCATGTAACTGTCTCATTTAAATCCAATTCACACATAAGTCAAGATATCACCTGTGGTGTCATTGGTCCTCTTCAAAAATGAAGGACAAACAACAACATTACTCCTATAAAAATTATTACTCTTATAGTATTTATTTTAATAATTTAGTAAGGGTATCCCTAGTGTTCATCTATGAACGGGGTCAAATCCATTGGTTTGGGAATTTTTTTCTTATTACCTACAAGAACATTTTATAGAGGCATTAGATACATAAGATGTTGGAAATGTGAGGGACCTCAAAGATCCCAGAGTCAACACAACCCTGATAGTCATCCTAGTTGCATTGTGGCACTAAAAGAACTTTCTTCCGAAAGAGGAAGGGAACAAAGACACCTGTCTGATTTGTGCAGTCAGTGTATAGGAAACAACTACCCTTAAAAATACTTTGGAATAGATCAGGATGCATCCTGAATGTCAATGAGGGACATCCATTTAAAATGTATTTTATACTAAATAGACTGCAGTCTTGTGGTTTCTAACATCTGTCATGAGCAAATAAACTCTTTGGTGTCTGACAAAGAAGAGTGAAGAAAGAAGAGGGTTGGACAGTTAGGACTTAGTAGTATTCCTCTAGCACCACTCAGGAGAAAGAGAGAGATCCTCTGATTTTAGATAACTAACATGGTTCTTTGTACAGAAATAATTCTAAGGAGGAAGACAAATCATCAAACTACCTCAACTTGATAAAAATATCCTGTAAGGTTTTGTTTTGCTTTTATTTTTTATTTTTCAGGGGTGGGGGGAGGGAAGTAGGAAAGAGAGAAAAAAATAAATACTTTTCATATGAAAAAAGTTAATTAAAAAAGAGAAAATATCTCTCAAGAGCATCCACTCCTTTTTCTTTTAACCAGCATTCACCAAGGAACTTTTTATACTTGTTGTCATTTGTTCCGTTGGACAAACACAGGGGAAAAAAATCCCCTATGTAGATGACCAATAAGTTCTCACACTAAGAAAATTTCCATTTGTAATAAATTGGCATCCCACATTATCAATCTGTTAGTGTAAACTGATTCCTAAAAGCTTGATTACCTCTATATCGACTGATAACATCAAATTCCTGAACTTGTGGTGTTGAGGACCAGATCTTAGACCTATGGTGAATCCTCCCACCACTCACATTCATGAGGTCCAACTTGTGCAGCCCTATCTGGCCTCTCTTTAAGAGCAGCTCATGGCTACTCCAATTGGTATTGTGAACCTTGACTCTGGGAGTTCAGTGACTCTTGCTTTGGTTTCTGACTCCTGGTTTGTATTTTGGACTTTGAGTCTGGTGACAGAGGGCATGACTCCTGGCTTTTATGACTGCCTCTGCCACCAAACTGATTTCTTTCTGTGATCTCATTTAGCCTCCCTTTTTGAGGCCATAGTCCGGAAGCCTACCCCTGGGCTCCTTATATCCTAGTTCCCTAAAAGGGCTCCAGAGATAGAAGCTACCTGGGCCTATTAAAATGTAAATGGATGAAACTTTATTTTTTAAAGTTTTTTTTAAAATTCTGAACTTAACAAACACCAAGTAGAATAGGCATTTCTTTTTTCTTTTTTATAGTATTTTATTTTTTTCTAATTACATGTAAAGAAAAATTTTAACATGCATTTAAAAATTTTGAGTTCCAAATTTTCTCCCTTCTTCCCTCACCTCCCCCCTCCCTAACACAATAAGCAATTTGACATAGGTTACATATATATGTATATATAAATAATATGCAACCATGTAAAACATTTCTATATTAGTCATGTTGTGAAAGAAGAAACAGAACAAAAGAAAAAAACCACAAAAAACACAAAATAGTATGCTTTGATCTGCATTAATATTCCACCAGTTCTTTCTCTGGATGTGAATAGCATTTTTCCTCATGAGTCCTTTGGAATTGTCTTGGATCACTGTCTTGCTGGGAATAGAATAGGCATTTTTATAAGAATAGAAAGGAGAATTACATGTAAAATTGTGAATCTGTATTACATACAGCTCGATTTTTTAGAAATCTATAATAAATTCAACATATTACTTTCAGAGCTGACCTACTTGTGTGTGTTTGCTTATGAACTTTCTTCTGTTTTCCTGGTACATTTTTTAAGTGCTTCAATGACCCTCTTTTATTTCTTTTCTTCTTTTTCAGGGGAGGGCTATAATCCTAGTAGCTCCTCTCCAAATTTCCCCCTAATGAAAAAAAAAGAAGTCAAGCAAATCAAAAACCCACATTGTCCATGTCCAAAAATGTGTGTCTCCTTCTGAATCTTGAATCCTTCCTCCCTCTGACAGGAAATGGATAACATGCTACATTATCAGTGTTCTGGAGTGGACTGGAGGTTCTCATCATTGCCCTCATTAGAGTTCTCAAGTGAAACTTTATTCTAAAGGTCAGGCATCACTAGCTTCAAAATGCCAAAGTGTTCTCCTGCCTTGCCAGCAGGGGTTGTGGGGCTGAATTGGCCAGAAATGGCCCAATGCCTCAGAGAGTGAAAAAGATTACACGGGCCAGGCAGGAGAGTATAAGATGGCTCTGTTTATTAAACTGAAGAAAAGGGCTTATATACCTTTTTAGGCAAGCAGATCGACAAGTTCACATGCAAGATATTTGTTATATTGCATGACTTCCTCGTGCTTAGTTCCCCTTTGCATGGCTTCCTCGTGCTTTGTTCCCCTTTTTGCCATAACAATATTGTGTTAACAGCTCACAGGTGGTGTTTAGCACATGTATGCCATGGGGGTTTTGGGGAGGCTTCATCCTGAGCAGCACACGTGTTCTGAGGGAGCTTTGGAGAGAGCACTTGTGTGCCGAGGCGGGGTTAGGAGAGCCCATGTGCTGAGTTATCAGCCCAAGGGCAAGAACAGGCTTCAGGGAAAAACCTAGCCTGTATCTTATCCCAGAACGGACTTTCTCAGAGCTGGCCCTCTACATTGCCTTCCCCCTGCACAGGTAGAAAATGTAATACTATAGAGAGTGGGGAAACAGTGGGGAATCTATACAGGAGAACTTTGCTTCTCCAAGATTTGGGCAATAAGCATTTGGAGCTTCCATAGCTGTCCCCCTAATCTTCCTCTCACTCTCCTAATCCATCTAAGGAAATCTGAGATAAAGGAGATGCTTCTGTAGTAATGCTAATTGCATTGGGCCTTCTCCTTGCAGTCCTATAATCTCACTCAGGACTGATGTTCTGTGTCCCCTTTGCCAGCCCCCAGGGACACTTTCTTCTCTTGCAGTGAGCATCATGATGCAGTCTCTGACCTGGATTTCTCAGCATAGAACCCTACTGCTGTTACTGCAGCAGATGGAAAACACAGGGCTCTTTTCTGCTGCGCACGCGCTGTCTCTCTCATACCAAGTCCCAGCCATCCCCTGGAGCTACAAATGCCAGCCTTAGCTAACATTAAACAATCAGATCCCTCTCCTTCCATCTTGGTCTTAATTTGAAATTGAAAAATACTTTGTGTACTTGTAATACTTTGTATGCGCCATATGTTTTGAACAAAAATCAAAGCCAGCCCTTGGAACACACGATACATGCCACTACACAAGCTGCCATTTGTTTGGGACGCCAAAATAGAGTATTTCCACCCAAGTTGTACTTCTACAGGCTTTATATTCAGTTACTCCTAAGCAAAGAACCAGTGCTGGAACCAACTCTAAGGGGCTTTCTAGAAAAAAATTGTTATATTTTCAGTGTGTGCACTTACATTTCAGAATGTCACAAATCAGGGCTTGGTTTAATATTTTCTTGATTTTCTAGACTTTACAAAAGTGAAAGAGAAAATGTTAACAATGCAGTTTAAACCCTAAGAGTTTGTTGAGTGTACATTTCCCCACCCCTAGCCCCACCCCAAAGAGCCAGTTATCATGCATTTATCGGCACACCCCTGCTCCCAGTGTCTCTTATTGAGTTCCACTTCTAAACCCAACTGTAGATAGGGGCAGAAAGTGGAAGGGTGCTCATTAACAGAGTCAAATGGTCTGAAGTATATATAACTCTAGGAAGGTATCAAAATATCTCATGTCCAGCTCTTCAGAGAAGTTTCTCATTGATCCCTTGTAGAGGAGGTCTGAATTTGTATATGTGCAAAAATTAACACACAGGGAAAGCTTTATGAGTCTTTCCAAAAATTAAATCAAAGACCAGAAACCAGAGTAAAAATAGAACCTAGGAGGTGGACTTCTCACCAGTTTCAGTGACTAGAGCCATGATTATCATCTAAGAAGTTTATGATCAGAAAAGGAAATAGGCCAGTCATGTAGCAAGAATTGATGATGACAACTACCCTTAGGAAAATAGAGAGGGACATAGAGAGGTAGGTGAGAACAGGCTGCAACACATTACAAATGGGGAATTATACAAAAATGATAAGAAAGATTTTATGACTAGGGGAAAAAAAAAGACAGGCCAGTCATACAGCAAATGAAGAATAGGGTGGCCTGGCATTTCCATTTCCTATATCAGACATGTCAGGCCCCCAGCATGTTGAGTGGATCTCTAGGGGCAATTTTATGGAAGGACTTGGATGAGCCACATAGAATGGACAAAGATGGTTGGGTTGGAGGGAATACTTACATTGACAGGAACACGGAGTTGCTGGAGAAGTAGAATATTAAAGTAGTCAAAGTGACTGTCCATACCATACATGTAGGTCTTCATTAGTGAGAATAATGAATGCTTTGAAGTGGTCTCATATATTAGAATTTGTACTGCTTGAAGTCATAATTATATAATTGTTTCTTTTTTAGTTCAGTCGTTTTTAGTTGTGTTCGACTCTTCATGACCCCACTTGGGGTTCTTTTTGCAGAGATACTAGAATGGTTTGCCATTTCCTTCTCCAACTCACTTTCCAGATGAGGAAACTGAGGCAAACAGAGTTAAGTGACTTGCCCAGGGTCATGGGGCTAGTGAGTGCTAAGGATAGATTTGAACTCATGAAAAAGAGTTTTCCTGAATCCAGGCCTGGCACTCTGTCCTGTGTCACATAACCATTCAAATTTGAATACAACAGCTCCTCAAGGGAGATTCATTATTCATACTAATCAGGACCTAGCTGTATTGCTTACGCTCTTTTCATTCTCTAAACTCCCAAAGCTCTGATTTTTGTTAGCTTTTTGGGGACTTTTTGGGGGGAGGGGGAAAGACTGAGGGGAAGAGTGGCAGATGTGAACCTGTGATTTCATCTGTGTAGGATCCTTAAGGGCAGAGACTGATTTTGCTTTTTCTTTGTACCCTCAGGGCTTAGTGCAGTACCAGGCACATAGTAAGCATTTAAATGCTTTTTGATCCAGTGTCCAAAAAGGGAAACGCCCTCTCCTAATGCAGATTGATAGCTTATCAGCTTAGAGTGTTGCCTGGTTCTCGAAGAGGTTAATAACTTACCCAAGGTCACATAGCCAATACTGTATACGTCAGAGGCGTAACCTGAACCCAGGTTTTCCAGGTGCCAAGGCTGCCTCTCTATCTGTTCTGCCTCACTGCTTCTGAGTTCTTTGTCTGTATGTCTTTTAAGGCACTTATGACATTTTACTTTATCTTATAGCTATTTGTGTTAATACTAACCTTTCCTCCTGGATCATAAACTCCTTGAGAACAAAGATTTCATCTGATTTCCCTATTAATGTCTTCATTATCTAGCACGGTGCTTTGCACACAGTGGATGCTCAATAAATGTTTGTTATTGAAAGAGGGAAGAAAATGAGTCTAAAAAATAGAATCACTAATGATTGAAGGGGCAGCTAGATAGCTAGAGTGCTGGGCCTGAAGTCAGGAAGACCTCAAATCTAGCTCAAATCTAGCCTCGGGCACTTTTACTAGCTGGAAAATGCTGGAGCTAGAGACGGAAAAGACAAACCAATCCAGTATCTTTTCCAAGAAAATCCCAAATAGGGTCACCAAGAGTCAAACACAACTGAAAAACGACTAAATGACAAAAAAGGAAACAGTTATGTTTTATATAATTATGACTTCAAACAGTACAAGCATTCATTATTCTCACTAATGAAGACCTACATGTACGGTATGGACAGTCACTTTGACCACTTCAGTATTCTGCTTCCCCAGAGACTCCACGGTCCTGTCAATGTAAGTAAAATGACTCAAAAACAGCAACGAAATGAAAATAGTCTCCTTTCCTGCAATCGATCACTAAACAGCCTTAGGTTGTTCAGAGCTGAGTAGTCACTGCAGTATGTTCTGTCTGATAACTATTGGAAGAGTGGGTTAGGTTACCTTAGCCATTTCACACTGTTCCTGGCAGACACTGGGTTATTTACTTATGGCCACTTGGTCAAACACTGCGTTCAATGGATAGAAGTTTGTCTTTAAACTAAGGAGCTGGTCAGCACTGACATCATAACTGATCCGCCTGTTGGCAGTCAAAGGAAGAAAGCAAAGAAAAGACTAGAACATGAAGACTAATGCTGTGACTACTTGTTTGTTGTCTGTAGCAGACCATGGCATCAGGAAGGTGATGCCATGACGTCAAGTGGATTGGATTTAAGTGGGGGAGGGTTGTGCAAAGTCACCAGCCTCACTTTCTCCTCCGGAGGGGAAAGAAATTAACTGATGCATATGAACACAGATATTCAGTTAAATTCAATAAGTACATATTTCATTCTTGCTAAGTCGTTCTGCTATTTAAGTCTTTGCCCTTGAGAAAGATACAGTTTTATAAGAAAGATGAGCTAAGAACACATATATGTCATACTAAGAGGCAGGTACATAGGTGCCTTGGTGGATAGAGCGCTGGGCCTGGAGTTAGGAAGACTTGAGTTCAAATTTGACCTCAGATACTTACTAGTTGTGTGACCCTGGGAAAGTCACTTAACCTCTTTTGGCCTTAATCCACTGGGTTAGGACTCGGTAGACCGCTCCAGTATCTTTGCCAAGAAAACCCCGGGGACAGCATTGGTGGTGGTCCATGGGGTCATGAAGAGGTGGACACAACTGACTAAATGACAACATCTCATGCTAGGCAGAATCTGAGAAGTACTGTGAGAAACAAGGAAAATATCTGAGATTTCAGAGCAAGGAGAAATTGATTATATGTGGAGAGAGATGTACAACAATTCATGAATTTTCATGTTATTTCTTAACATAGGAACGGATTTTGCCCTACAAAATGCTAAATATTTATTTCAAACAGGGGTATTTGCCATCTGGAAAGGAATTTCCAGTCCAAAGCCTTCTGGTTGATTATCACTGAGTCAGTTTTCTCAACCTGTTTTATTTTTAATACCTTTGTCTCTTCCGCCATCCATACTAACCATATGGAAGCAAAGAAA
Organism: Trichosurus vulpecula; assembly: GCF_011100635.1. NCBI lineage: Eukaryota > Metazoa > Chordata > Mammalia > Diprotodontia > Phalangeridae > Trichosurus > Trichosurus vulpecula. Next base: position 81,960,072 of record NC_050577.1, read on the forward strand.
AATGTTTTCAGCCAAATAACACCATTGCCTGGAAACATTTAAATCAGGTAGGAATTCTCCTAAGTGTTTAAAAGGTGGAAAAGAAGTTTACTTTTAGCCTTGAAAAAGGAAAAATCTAGTCAGGATGAAGAAGTCTCTTTTACACTAAATGAGACCTTAAAGGTCATCTGGGACCAACTCTTTCATTTTACATACATGGAAACTGAGGTCCAGAGAGGTTGAGTTGAAGTGAGATCATAGATCTAGAGAGGGAAGGGATCTCCGAGACTGTCTAATTCAGTCCTCCCATTTTACAGATAAGAATAACAAAGCCCACAGAGGTTAAGAGACTTGTCCGAAGTCACACAACTAGTATCAGAAATGAGATTGGAACTCGAGCCTTCCTGACTCCAATCCCCTCTTCCAAACTGTTTTTTTTCCAAACTTGTTTCATTCAGACCTATGTGACTTTGGGGCCAAATCTGTAATGTCCAATAGCCAAAAAAACTTCAAAACTAGCAGGCAGTCTGGGGGGCCTCAAAAACTGAGTTCTAATACAGAAATCAAAGGTCTTGAACAGATTCAAAGTGAATGTGAAAGAGTCACAGATGGCATAAGAATTACTCTCTGAGTTACTAGACTAAACAATACCTGCTCTGTACTGAAACATGGGCTTAGGTTCCAGGACTATGAGTCTGTTTTTTCCAACAACTCCAGCTTCGCCCTTTTTACCTACTTGGAAGGTAGCATTTTAGATTGAAAGTAGAATAAGCACATGGAAGAAGAAAGAATTAAATCCAATCAGTCCGCAGGCCACGCTGTCTCTGGGACAAACTGGAAGTGACATTGGTTAATGGCATTAAAGTAGTGGTTTCCAAATGAAAAGTGGCCTATGAGGCAGGTGCAGCATTACCCTTCAATCTTTTCAGTTCTGTTCTCTTTTCCCTCTTCTCTTTTGTCTCAACCACTTAGAAAAAAGTGTTTTAAATCAGTCATTTGGATGATCATCCAATGAGTAATGAGCTGTGGGGTATACTCTTTTTTTCTAAATAGCCATAGAGAAGACAAAGGACTGAGTGCTATTTCTTATCTGTAAAGCACAGTACCTAGCACATAGTAGGCATTTAATAAAAGTTTGTTCCCTTCTACCACCACCGCCACCCGCTCCCCACCCAGTCTCTCTGGCCTCAGCTGGAGTTATCTGTGATTGGATTGTGGGATTGACTCCCAGGGAGCAGCTTATTGAATCCAACATTTCCCAAGGGAGTGAGGAATAAAACTCTTCCAGACTCCCCCACTGTGGACACAGTCAGAGGAAGAAAGGGTGAAGCATAAAGCATCTGGAAACAAATGGGATTCTTGCTATGGAAGGCCCACACTAACACATTCAAAAGAGACTGAGAGCACAAAAGAAGGAGGAGAGTTCAGCTGGTCAGACAGCATTATTTGTGCCTTAGAAATAAAGAAATTAACTGCAGATGAGAAGGAAATGCCTTTCTAATCCTCTTAAAGTACCCCTGTTCTACCCCCTTTATTTTAGTACTTGGCTGCTGAAACTTTGATCTTCAAATTGTGTTTTTTATCCTTTAATCTCTTTATGTTTCCTAGCAGGTCATCTGACCTTTTCCCCTCCCCCACCCCCATCTTCCCTCTCTCTTTCCGCATTCCTTCACCGGCTTCTTTGAATTCCACCTCCTGATAGAAGCTCTCACTTTCCCTCGCCTTTCCACTTTGTTACCTACTATTTGATCATTCAATATTGGAGCACCTCTAGCCTTCCCAAGAAGGATCTTCATATCAGGTGGTCCTGCACATACATATCAACAACTCCAAAGGTGAACCTCCCTACTCACCTATGGAGGCAAAGAATTAGCTGGTGTTCCGGCTAGAGTGGTATATATTCTGTGCTATGTTGAGGAAAGTTTGTGGATTGCTTAAGTCTTAGGTGAAAGGCAGAGTAGCATAAAATGATTGACTTGCAGTCATGAAGACTAGATTGACTCTCACTTCAACCACTAATCAGCTGTGTAACCCTGGGCAAGTCTCCTCCCTCTATCTCTTATTTTCCTCATCTCTAAAATGGAAGAAATCCCAGCACCTACTTCTCAGAATCACCTCAAGGATCAAATAAAATAATATATGCAAAATGCTACATAAATGTCAGCTGATATTAGGATGATGATTCTATACCAATCAATTTTTTAAAATCAGTCACCATTTATTAAGTGCCTACTATGTGCCAGGCACTGTGCTAGGTGATGAAAGTAAAGAGGCAAAAAAGATTCCCAGCCCTCGAGGAACTTACAGTTTAATAGGGGAGACGATATGCCAGCAAATAGATATAAAGCAAGCTTTATACAGGAGAGACTGGAAATGATTAAAGGAAGAAAAGCATCAGAATTAAGAGGGGTTGGGGAAGGCTTCTAGTAGAAAGCAAGATTTTGGTTGGGAGTGAAAGGAAACCCGGGAGGTCAGTAGTCTGAGCCAAGGAGAAAGAACATTGCAGGCATGGGGAACAGCCAGAGGAAGTGCTTGAACCAGAGGAATGGTCCATAGCCAAGAATCTACCGGTCCTCATGCTTTGGTTAGTTGTTATTCTCTTTAAAAGGTCAACATATGACTCAGTTATATCTTTGTTCCTTCAAATGACTGTTTATATTGTATATGAGGAGGTAGGGAGAGTGACTATATCTTATACTAAAAACAATGGCATAGAAGTTAGGTGGTGCAGTGGATAGAGCACCGGACCTGGAACCAGGAAGACCTGAGTTCAAATCTAACCTCAGATACTTACTAGCTGTGTGACTCTGGGCAAGTCACCTGACCCTGTTTGCCTCGGTTTCCTCATCTGGAAAATGAGCTGGAGCAGGAAATGGAAAACCACTCCAGTATCCTTGCCAAAAAAACCCAAAACAGGTCACAAAGAGTTGGACATAACTGAAACAACTATACAAATTTATGATTATTATCATGGTTTTCATATCTACTTGCTTTATTCGACCAAATCACTGGCATAGGACAGGCCTGGAGACAGTCAAGTGCTAGAGAGATCCAACTGCTAAATATTCATTACAAACATTTATACCTTAAAAAATCAGCAGATGTAAACAGGCTTGATTTATTGTTTTATTGATTGCCTAGAGTCCAGACTTAAAGAAGCAATGGAAAAGATGTTAATATTGCATATCAAACTTAAAAGTAAGTCCTGCATACAGGAGAGCCGGTAGTTAACCATCTATTAACACACCTTTGATTTGTGTGTAATCCAGTTTATGCACAAATTAACACACAGCAGCCTGGCGAGTCCATCTAGTCTATCCTTCAACTTACAAACAGGACTTTAACCGGATTGTCCTGGACCCATCATCCAATCTATGCCTAAGAATCTCAATAGAAGAAGGCTCCAGAAGACCCTGACATTTAAATCCATTTTGCTGCCCTTCAAGCCCATTCTCTCTCTTTTTCCGGCTTAAGAGGACAAAAAAGAAAACAGCCACTTACTCCTTCCTACTTGTCCCATGGTGGCACACTCCTTGTGAAGGATGTGGCTAAATATCCTACTTCGGCATTCCACTGAGAATGCGGGATAATTACGAATTGTTCAGAGTGGTGCCCCCTGACCCAAATCTATTTTTAACTCTTTCTTTAATTTGAGCTTTCTCCATAAATGCACTGAAAACTATTTACTGAGTGTCTCTTGCAACAGGGACAAGATACATATGAAACAGAATCATAGCAACGATAACGCACGTTTAAATGGAGCAGTAAAAAAGTGTTTACAAGGCTCTTTCCTCAAACTGTACTCAATCTATTTGCCAGTCCTATCAGTGTTGCTTCCACAATACATTTCACAGATGTCGCCTCCTCTTCACTACCGTAGTAACAGCCCTCATCCTTTCTAGCTTCATCCCTTCTATTGTACTACTCTTCGATTGCTTGCTGTCCACTCCCTCTGATCCATCTTCTGCTTAACTGTCAAATGCTATTTCTAAAGCACAGGTCTGACCATGTTGTCCCCTGTTCAAGAAGCCCCTGTGGCTCCCTCTTGTCTCTAGGGTAAAATACAAACTTATAAAGTCCTTCAAAAACTACTTCTAGCCTGCCTGCCTTTCCAGACTTAATACACTCTGGCCCTGGCCAAAATGGCCCATTTTCCATTCTGCACTCGGAGCATTCCATTTCCTGTCCTTGCCTTCACACGCCTTCCTTCTTAACTTCTGCAGGCCTTCTATAGGCTCAGCTTAGGGGCCATCTCCTAAAGGAAGTCTGCTCTGATTTTCCTCCTTTCCCCGTTTGCCAGAAGAACCCTCTTCCCCTTGGCATTACTTGGCACCTTCTTCGAATCTACTTTGTACTTAATTTTTTCTGTACAATGCAGCATACGAAGAAAGGCGATGTAGTCATAGCTCATGTTGCTGAACTTCAAGCTAGGAAAGCCTAATTCAGATCCTGCCCCTGACACTTACTAGCTGTGTGACGCTGGGTCAGTTTCTCAACCTCTCTGAGCCTCAGTTTCCTCCTCTGTAAAATGGGGGTAGGGGTGGAACAGATGGCTTGTTATTTTCACAAAATAGAATGTAAGCTCCTTCAGGGCAGGAACTGTTTTGTTCATTGTCTTCACGTCCACAGCACATAGCCTTATCTACTAATATTTCCCTATATAGTCTCTGGACTCTGAACCAAATTGAAATATTTACCATTTCATTAACAAACTCCATAGATTCCCAATCTCTATGACTTGGTACATGCTGTTTTCTCTACCTGTAGTGTTCTTCCTCCCCAGCTCAACTCCACTACTTAAAAATGTAGTCAACCTTCAAGCCTTAGCTTCAATGTTCAGTCATCCATGAAGTCTTACCTGATCTCCTCAAATAAAAGTAACCCTTCCCTCCTCTGAACTCCTATACATACACACTCAAGTTAACCATAGCAAAGGAGGCAGCACAGTACGGTAGTATATTGGATCTGGAGTCGAAAGACTTGGGTTCAAATCCTGCCTCTGATGTTTACTACCTGTGTGACCTTGGGTAAGTCACTTGATTTCTGTAGATCTCAATTTCATCATTTCTAAAATAAGAGATTTGGACTAAATGACCTCTGAAGTTCCTTCTAGATCTCTGATTCTAGCATATATCACATTCTGACTTATATTACATATACTTATATGATAATTATTCGATAATTATGTGATAATGATATGATACGATATGATATACATAGATATTTATGTATATGCTGTATCCCCATTCTTACTTAGATCATAAGCTCCATGAAGTCAGGACGCTGTCTAATTAATTTATCCTCATGCCCTATGCTACCTAATATAGGGACTCAATTAATATTTACTGGAAGGAGGAAGGGAAGGGAGAGAAATGAAAAGAGAAAAGAAGCAAGGGAGAGAGGATGACAAGAGAAAGAGGGAGAGATCAAGGTTAATTTTTGTTGTTAAGTCGTTTTTCAGTCGTGTCCAACTCTTCCTGACCCCATTTGGAGTTTTCTTGGCAAAGATACTAGAGCAGTTTGCCATTTCTTTCTCCAGCTCATTTTACAGGTGAGGAAATTGAGGTAAACAGAGTTAAGTGACTTGCCCAAAGTCACACAGCTAGTATGTGTCTGAGGTTGGAGGTAGTTCGTCTGGTCCAAAATAAGATTCCTGTGGGTCATAGAAGGAGAAATCTGTGATGAACCTAATTATAGTTCTGATATTCTTAGGGAACATAGACCCCAGGATAGATCTGGCACAATTAATAGAGGAAATTAAGTTTGGTAAGTTGGTCCTTTTTCACCCCACTGATTTTCAGAGTTAGACTATTTTTACATCATATATTTTGAGGTTAAGTTTATCTGTTCATTATGGCTTCATTTCATTTCCCCTTTCCCCCATTTGCCCAATACTTCTTTTTATTATTCTATCACTGTGTGCCAATCAAGGGTTCCAGTGATCACCTGACACAAAGAAGAGTACCACTGTTCCCTCCCCTCGCTTCTTGGATAAAGGCCAGAACTGTGAATGACTGATCTCTCCTAGCCAAGAAATCTCCTGGTCCTCCCTGTTGTTTCCTCACAAAGCAGGTTTTTCTTCTGATTTTTAAAACGAACTAAAACTAGATCTCGGACTCTGTCTAAAGTTTAATAAAAGCAATATCAAATGATTTTATTGAGTGCCTGGACCCCAAGTCAGACACCCTCTCAGGCAGCTATTTCCCTGCTGTCTGGACTTCTCATTAAAGCCTGATTTGACTTCACTAAATTAATTGCTCTAGACCTATTTGCCTGCGTCTTCCTTCAGGCATTACCAGGTGGTGCCAAACTTCGCTGTCAGAATTCTATGAATAGACAATACTTCTGTCCAAAGAAGTCTTCTGGTAAAATGTCACTCTTCCTTTAATATTTGTCTTCACACTCAAAAGCTTCATTCTGTCCCCTCTCTGCTTCCTCTTCCTCTCTTTCAGAGCCCTTTTTTCATGAGTCCCCCTCCCTACCTTTTATGCTTAGTAATCCCTTTCATTCTCTCATTTTCCTCTCTCAAACGGCTGCTTAGAAAGAAAAATTACAAGAATTATCCGTTGGCACACAGAAAGCACCTAAATGGTTTTTTCCCCCATTCATTCATTTGTTCACTCCTGTAGGAACTGAAACTCACTCATATTGACGTACCAGATTATATTACACCAGAAATGCTATACTGTCTTGTTTGTGTATGATGCTTTAGAATACACGGATTCTCCTTTTCTATTGACCAGCATTATCCATTAAACTGTTGTCTCTCCTTCCTGCCTAAAGAAAAGTTGCACTCTCCAGAGAGAAGCACAAACAAGTAGGCCAGTTTTTAAACTCCACATTGATCTTACTATATACTTTTAAAGAAAAGTGAGTAAAATGCCTGGCACACAGTAAACACATGATAAATGCTTCACTTGAAAAAAAAAGGCAAGCTGAACATAATAGAGATTTGCAGTCCTATTTTTCCATTCTACTTTGTGTATTCAAATGTTCACCCTATTTGCTGTTTAAGTTCAGAACAGTATTTAAAGTTGCCTTCTAAGCAGCTATTCCAAATTCTATTTTACCCTTCTTCAGCACCCACCCTCCAGAATATCTTACTTATTTGTAGATCAAAAAAGTTTCTATGAAATAAATAATCTTTTTGGCATTCACATTTATATAGGGCTTAACATCTGTAGTGTGAAGAACAATCTAGCTAAATAGAGAGGCTAATCACCAATAGGTGGGCAACTAGGCCATAAAGTCTTTGGCTGTATCTGTAAAGCATTTAGCACAGTGCCCAGTACAAAGTGGCACCTAATAAATTCTTATTTCTTTCCCTCCCATGAGAGAGAAAAAAAATGAAAAATGGCCTCCCTCCTTCCAACTTTCAGAGTGATAGTGAAGAAGGTTAAAAAGCATAAAATTTTTAGACCCTTTACAAACATGAATTTAAATGTTGGTCCTCTAAACGTGAGATATTTGTCTAAAAACTAATAAATCAGTATGCATATTGATCCAGCCTCCACCTCAGACCCAGGTTAGAATTCAAGATCCTACCACGTGGGATGCTGGTCTTCGGATCTGTGGGTTTTTACTTTATCTTGCCCAGACTCAGACTCACTGCACCACTTTCCAGACATCTATAAGCCATGCCTTCACACAGGTGCCCTTTCCCCATGCTCTCCCTCCCTCTGCCTTCCAGCTCTAGCTCTCAGAAGAGTAATCACATCAATACCAACCATCCTGGAAAGGATAATTAAGTTACGACTCCATTCACCAGTCCCCGTGATTCAATGTCCAAAACTCTTCCATAGCTACCACTCTCCAATATATCTTCCCCTGTTAGAATGTAAACTCCTTGAGGACAGACAACATATTGCTTGTTTGTGTCCCATACTTAGTACAGTGCCTGACACATAGAAAGCACTTAATTTTTTTTAATTCATTTGTTCACTGCTGGAACTGAAAGTCAGTCATATTGACATACCAGTTATAAATGAAATCAGAAGACAAAGAAGCTGCAGCTCAGTGGAAGGATGTCTCAAAATTCTCCTCAGAGAAGCATATAAAGGAATTGTCAAAATTAGTCTCATCTAGTGACCAAAAGAAACACAAAACATTTTATGGGAAACTTAGTCATCTCATCTTGCAATATAAAGAGAACACTGTAAAGAATATTGCTATTTACCAACCAATTTGTGTTTCAGTGGACGAAACAGAGAAATTCTATGAAAAACTTAACAAGATTCTCCAAATTAAGGCAATGCAAAGATGGACAAAGGATAGCAAAGGTAAAAAAGTTAAAAAATACTATTCAGAATTAAGAATTTAAAGAGGCCAAAAGATTATACATTACTCACATGTCCCATTCCTATATATTGCAAACACTTTCTTCCTAGGTGCTGGATAGGGTAAGAACTGAACAATGTAACAAAAAAAATTAAATTGACATTATCTTAATAGACATAATAATTGATTACCAATGTGAGAATCATTTCAAAATCAGTAATCTATGTCTTTTCTGCTCAATTCACTGATTAGATCAAAGGTCAACATTGACACATTAGAAAAAAGGGAATGTAAGATGAGAATGTAAGTTCCTTGAGGACAGAGAAAATGCTGCCTTATTTCTTTGATCTCTACACTATTTAGCACAGTTTTGGCACATAAGAGCTTTTTTTGTTGTTGATTGATGAAAAATAGCATGCAATTACAGCCGCTCTAGCCCAACCTATTTAAACAGGTTGTAGACTCTGAAAAATGGGAAAAGGATGAAAGTAAAGACATCGCCTCTGATTATCATCATTTAGTAACTTAAAAGATTTAAATCATCACAACAAGCCAAAAGACCCCAAAACCCAGAGTTAGCCAAGAAACATTGCTTTCCTTGCCAAGTGGAGAGATATGGGTTGCCAAAGGAAAAATGGGTTTAAACTACAATTTCATCTGCAAAGCATTATAAGGCAGTTAATAGAAATTTTTAAGCTTTATAAACACAGTGAAAGCTTTATAAAACAGTGAAAAACAGAGGAGAGGAAAATGACATAGATGACATAGAACTTATATGCTGGCATTTGTAAAGCAATATGTTCTCATCGTCAAGGTCACTGGAGCCACTATTTTGGGACTAACCAAATTCGAACACCTCAGTATCTGAAGTACTATATAAATGGAAATGGAAATTATTCTTCAGAAAATGAAATAAGGGAAAATAACTGGATTTGACCAAATACATAAAGAAAAGATTCATGCTAAAGATGACACAATTTTAAAGACATTTGGAAATTGATTTTCAAAATATCTCCAAGGGGCAAATATTCTGAAAGAATGTAAAAGTCCATAGATGGCTGTGATTAACACAAAAAAGTGACCGAAAAGACATAAGTAGCTACCAAACAACACATCTTCTTTCTCATCTCTATAAAATCTTTATGAGAGGTACTTTTTGAAGTAGAGGATAGAAGCCAGGGAGAGCTGGGGTCAAATCCAACCTCTCACACATATACTGTACTGGCTGTGTCACCCTGGGGAGGTCACAACCTCTCAGTAGTCTAGGCAACTGTTTAAGACTATAAGCGGCAGAGAAGTTAGTAACCCATACTGGTAGACAATATTTCCACAACTGGGAACATCCTACGTCAATGGAATCACAGACCCTGTGACTATATGAATAAAATCTTTATGACAATAGTTTATATACATGTTGATGATATCCTTGATTACAATTTGAAAAAGAAAGAGACTTTCTTAGATTATTTTCTGCATCTTCAGTCATACAATTGCCCACCAAGTACAGGTAATAGGAGATCCAGCTGTGTTTGTTGATTGTTGATTACAAAAAAAAAAGCAATTGACTTTGTAGAGCAAAATGTAGTTTTAAAAGCTTTTCTGCAACTAAATTTTTCTGAAGCCTATGGTGATTTGCATGATTCATTAAGAGAGTCAACTATAGAGACCATTTGTTCAATGATACTTTGAGTATAATATCAAAAAAGGCATGAAATAAGAAGACACACTCACCAAAGGTATTCTCCATTGTTATGAAAGATCTGTTCAAAGTTCATGTGAAAGACAGACTTCCTATTGATGGTGAGGTTTGCCAAATGATCCTATTTTAAGATAATACTGTTTTATTTCATCAAACCATGTACAACTATGATAGGGTCTCCTCAATGAGTTCCAAGGCCACTCAAAAGAGAATGACATCATACAGGTAAAAAAACCAAGTGGAAAAAAGAATGAATATTGACAAAATTATCACATCCACTTGGATGAGCCACCTATTGACTTAGTCTATCCATATGTATATATCCTGGACAAAAAGCACAGATGTAAAATTAGATAAGCCCAGAATTAAAGAGGGCAATGAGCTATGTTCCATTTGGGAAATCGGTCCTTTCTATAACTCCCTAACACAGAAGCACAATTTGTTAACATTTATATTATCCAAGTGGTGCTATGTGGCTACAAATCATAGAATACAATTGTTGTAGGCCAGGCCTAAATCGGGTGTGTCTGGTGATTCAGGTCTGAGCTTAGCATGAAATGTGACGAAGTAGGTGATCTAGTGGCTAACAAAAGGAGGTTTACTTAATCATAGAGGGAGAGGATATTCAGTAAATACAGCATTAATTCAGGTGAGTACAATTTCCCTATCTCTGTGTTCATCACAAGGAAAGAACTCCAGACTCATTCTTGTGGTTTCATTATGTGTTGTGGAGGAACCATTTCAAAGAATTCAGAGTCAGACCACCTCTAATCCAAGTGTAGGCATTTATTGAGATTGACGCCTCTCATGAAGTGGGCTAAGTTCCAAGAGAAACCAGCAACTTCAGAGAAAGCAAGATGGATTTTTATAGGGTAAAGATACTGATTACATAATCAAAATTTACATAGAATATAGGAATATGATTAATATTAAAAAGGCAGGAGGAGTTTGTTAAGGGATTAGGCAATGGAGGAGTGGTCCCAGCCACAGTGGAACGGCACATGAGATTACCCACACTGCATGTAGAAAAACCCATTTAGGGAGGTATGTATGTATGATAATTATATTATAATGAGCCTCTCAACATCATAAGTTCACTCTAGGTCAGTTCTTTACTATTACTGCGCAGGTGCCTATTTAGGGAAAGTCCCTTCTATTGTTTTGGGGTCCACATCCTGCTGGGGCATCCTGGTGGTGCTGTTTTCTGATTGGCTGACTATTGTGGTCCTGTCTAAGCCTAGAAGGATGCAGTTGTGGTTGAGTGCATGGACACACTTCTGTGGGAAATATGAAGAATGGGTCTGGGGGCAGTGGCTAGCTAGAGGCAGTGGCTGGGATCCCATCTCATGGACACGCCTACAGTTTTATGACAAATATGAGTTCATGGACACACCTGTTGTTCTAGTAAGCAGTGAAGCATATATGAAGAAGTTAGGATATTGAGTGTGTTGGGGGGGGGAGTGGCTAGGTAGGGGCAGTGGGCCTGCTGTTCACCAGGGTCTATGAGGAAGCTAGAATATTGGAGCTGGGGACAACTTTATTAGGATTCCATCAAGACATTAAAATGGATCTCATTGATTTGGAGAGTCCCTCCCATGATACACAACACAACCTGTCCATGCCTAGGTGACTCTCATCCATATCCTCAAGTCACTCAGTCCGTAAGTATTTATTAAGCACTAACTATTCACCAAGCGAGGGCAGCTAGGTGGCACATGGGTGCATAGAGTGCTGGGCCTGGAATCAGAAAGATTCACCTTTGTAAGGTCAAATCTGGCCTCAGACACTCACTAGCTATGTGACCCTGTGCAAGTCACTTAGCCTTGTTTGCCTCAGTTTCCTCATCTGTAAAATGAGCTGGAGAAGGAAATGGCAAATCACTCCAGTGTCTTTGTCAAGAAAAAATCCCAAATTGGCTCACAAAGGGTCAGACAAGACTGAAACAACTGAATAACAGCAAAAAATGTGCTAAGAACTCTGTTTAGCATTGGGGAATATTAAAAAAAGTTACAAAACAATCCATGCCCTCAAGGAGAGTACATTCTAATGAAGGAGACAACATGTAAACAACTAAGTATGTAGATATAAAAGATATATACAGAGTATATGATGGTTATCCGAAAGGGAAAGTCATTAGCAACTGGGAGGATTTCCCAGAAATTCATCCCAGTGGGATGATCCCACCTAATCATGGAAGGCCTTCCTCCTCTCTTGCAGTTCCCACCCCCCAACAGCTCTTGCCCTTGCCAGTAGACCATCCCATTTTCTCTTTCTAGCCTACAGTTCCCTAATGATGTCTTTTACACTGTTCATCTCCAAAGTTCCTCATTGGATAAAGCACTTTAGGATTTTAAAAGGGGTTTTTGCATAGTAATTCTATGAGATAGGTAAGGTAGGGTAATTATTTTTCTTCACCTTACAAGGTATGGGAAATTAAGGTTAAGAATAGCTAAAGAGGCTTGCATATGGTCACTACAATTGGTAAGTTTTATAAGCTGGAGGCTGCTGGATAAGAAGCACCAATAAACCAACATGGTGAGCAAACACCTGCAATGTGATGGCTTGGTGTCAGTATAAGAAATCAGGGTGGCTGTACTGTGAAAGGAACAGTGCTTTGTCAACCTAAAAGCTCTCCCAGATATGAATTTCCCTGAGTTCTGCTCTGGTTTCATCCCATGAATTTGGGTGTGTTGTCACATTGCTGTCATTCCCTTTATTGAAATTATTTATTCTGTGATTTGTTCTTTGACCCACTCATTCTTTGGGATTAGATTGTTTACTTACTGATTAATTTTTAATTTGTCTCCACTCTCCTTTTTTGAAGGTTCGAATGTAATTTTTATCATATTATGTTCTGAAAAAGATGCCTTTAATATTTCTGTCCAAAAAAAATGATATCCTGAACCCCTCAGCTTCCAGTGCTCCTCCCCTCCCCCCACCAAATCCTTATGTTTACTTTGCATGCATCCGATATTTACTTCTATGTGCACATGAGGTTTCCCCCTTACTTACTCCCCCCTTACTCCCCTCTGCAAGGGGAGAGACTTTCATTTTTCTCCCCCAATTAGACTGTGAGCACTTTGAAAGCAGCACCGTTGCTTGCTTTTCTCTGTATTCTGAGCACTTAGCACAGTGCCTGGAACATAGCAAGTGCTTCATAAATATTTATTGACGCATTTTCCTTTATATCCTCAATGCCTAGCTTCCTCTTCTTTCCTCTCCTTTCCTCTCCTTTCTCTTCCTTTCCTGTTATCCTGATCTGTATCTAGATTCTCTTCCTTTCCTGTTATCCTGATCTGTATCTAGATTCACTGGATTCAGCTGACTCCTGAGGTGAAAGTGAGACTGGTGACTTTGCACAGCCCTCCCTCACTTACATCCAATTCACCAGCATGTCATGGTATCACCTCCCTGATATCATGGTCCTCTCTGAGAATGAAGGACAAACAGCAAGCAGCCTAGCTGGCCTGGCACTTGGCAGACACCGGACAAATGGTGATTGATTGATTGATCAGTGGATAAATGTGAGTGATTATACACTTTGTTCAGAGGTATGTTGTGACAAAAATGTTTTGCAAATGTTAAAGTACTATATATATAATGCTTCAGACATATATGACACTATAGCAATTTGAATTGCTATCCTTATGATGATAAAAAAATGAAGCCATAAGTCATAAATCAAAGATCGGTCTTCATGTATACAGAACATAGAAGAGAAAGGCCAGGCAGCAGACCTGTTGGCCCCTCCCAGGGACACAGTTAGCAACAGTAAGCAAACCTTGGTGGGGGAAGAGAAAAAGATCTCAGGAATTATATGTGATTTTGCAGTTGACTTATTCTTCTACATCCCCCAAATTAGCTCTGCAGGACCAAAGACTATGGAGCTAGGTAAGTTTACTAAACTTCAGACTTTATTGTGCTTGGGTTTGCCCAGAATTCTCAAGGCTAGCTTCTCTTCATTCTACCAAGTTCATTTAAGCAAGGAAACAACCTAAGCTAACAAAGGCTGGACATTAGCAGTCCTGGGTTAAGAGGATTTAGGGTCACTTTATTTTAATGCCCTTTACATATTGCCAGAAAAGGAAACCATGGGAAATCTACATCTAATGCTATATACCACTAGGAGAAAAGAACAACCACAAAAAATCACATAAAGTTCACAGTTAAAAATCCATGAACTTCATTCAGGCACATTTTCTGCTTCTGCTTCCTATGTATTATCCATAGGCTCTCTCCTCTTCACTCTAGCCCCATGAGGCCTTATCTCCCAATACATGTTGCATTTATGTGCCCACCTCAGTGGCCACCTTTGGTGAAGTAAGTGATTAGGTGCAATATCTCTGCATAAACATACATTGGGACTCTCCTATCAGCAACCACCAGTGAGTGCAGTCCACTCAAGATGGAGGAGACTTATTTTAGGACCAATAAAGTTGTTGCTTTAAAAAAAGAGAGACTATATAAAGTCTCAGGTTAAAGTCTTCCTCCATCAGACTGTGCTGATTAAGTTACTTCCCTTGGATACTTGTATGATGCACTCAACTGGAACGAAGGTGTGGCTTTTGAAGTCCAGTCCTTAGATGTGGAGACCTGTGACTAAGCAGGTAACATAATTGTATATTCTATGATTCAAATACTGTAATTTGCTCGGCCCAATAGGTCTTTAAGCTGCTCCTAGGCTAGATCCTTTCTATTAGAGTAAATGGAAACATGTTGGGGGAAGGTGAAGGTAAGCATAACTCTACTGGTCAGGCTTCATAGGGGCCACCAGCAGTCCTGGAGCAGGAAGTCAACTTTAGTTAATTATGGGGCCATTGAGGAGAGAGAAATAGCTGTGTGTTCTTGTGGGGGTAGAATGGAAATGCTGACTAGGAGTCTCCTCTCTGCTTAGAGGCTGTGTGTGTGTGTGTGTGTGTGTGTGTGTGTGTGTGTGTGTGTGTCCTATGTTTCTACATGGTACTGGCTTCACTGCAAAGGGATTCAGCCTGCCTCTGAAAAGCATTTTACAGAGGGGAAAATGGCCAAGCAGCCAACAGAGGTAGAGTGAGAGATGTAACTTGGAAAGAGAAATGAAACCTTGGGGTACCAATCACTTTCCTCCTTTCTTCAGTTTTTCAAAGAAACATTTGAAACCAGTGGAGTTTCAAGTTATTCCTGTTAGCAGGAGGGTGTTTTCTTTACATGTTTATTTCCTCCAGCAGCTTACCTCAGTAAGTGTAAGCTCTTTAGTTTTTGTAGGCAGGTTGGCAAAGTTTTACATCCATGGGGTAAGTAAATAAAAGTAGCCAGTCCTGGACAACAATAAAGGCATGCAGCTGAGGTTAGTGTTGCCTGGCTTAGAAAGTATTTTATTGAAAAGGCACACTGACTAAGGTAAAAACTTTCAGTTGCTAATAACAGTAAGAGTGATAACATTTAGGTATACAGAACTGTAGAGGCTAATTTTTTCATGTTTTTGTAGCATCAAAACAGAAGGGCCCTCGATCAAGTCCCAGGTTTTTCTTTTAGAAAATTCCAAAGAGGTACAAAGAAACATAGTTTTATGTACCCCAAATGTAAGGGTCCAAGATGGGAGAAAAAAAGGGGATTATTAAGATAGCTGACCAGAGCTGGCAATCCGGTAGCCACACTAGTTCCTATGACAGAGTATTGACATTTCTAGTTGCCACAGTTTCAACAGGACATTGAGGAGTTGGATAGTGTCTAACGAAGGGCACCCAGGATGGTGAAGGGCCACACAAGTTCATTCCATATGAAAATCAGTGGAATGAACTAGGGATAATTTATCCAAGAGAAGATTTAGAGGGACCATGATAATTATCTTCTTGTATTTGCAGGCTGTCCAGTGGAAGATTGTTTTGTTTGGCCAGAGAGCAGGACCAATGGGTAAAATTTGCAAAGAAGCAGATCCAAATAATGCCTGGGAAATCTTTCTAATGAATAGAACTGCCCAAGAGTAGGAAAGGCTGCTTCAGGATGTTGTACATTTTTTCTCATTGGAGGTCTTTGAAAAGAGGTTGAATGACCACTTGTCAGGCATATTGTAGTGGGGAGTCTTCCAGTAAAATGAAGTAACCCTATATCTTCATTACCCTGGAGCCCTAATGTGCAGTCTTTGTACAAGTTGGGTTAGATGCCCACTGAGGACCCTTCCAATTCTGAAATTCTGTCATGTGATAGTACTGAGTCCAAACTGATGGTACTGGAGGAAAGTGGAGGTTCATAGACTGAGGGCTAAGGGCACAGACAAGAGAGTTGTAGTGAGACAGGGGGCTTCCTACCCTCAGTCTCTCCCTAGACTCAGGGACTTGCAACCTTCAGATCCAGACCATATTTCTTAGTCAGCAGGGTGAAGTGTCAAACCCTTAGCAGGTCTTCCAACCATGTGGCTAATAGGCACTCTCTTTCCATATTCCAGGGGTAGTATAACAATATAGGCATCTAGATAGGAACCCTTTATACTGCCTTCGGCTGCATGCAAAAAAGCCTTAGGGCTCCTCAGAATTACAATGTAGATTTTTCAAAACCCTTGCCTACATGGAGCATTAACCACTTTCAGAAATATAGGGGAAAAAATACCTTTTTTATGAAACCTTCAAACTTGAGAATTAAATGGTTCATACTCATTTTGTTGCTGAAGAACTGATTGTTTGGAAGTTTTCCCTCATATTGAGCTGAAATCTGCCTCCCTCTAAATTCTTAATAACAACAACCACAATAAGTACTCACATTTATATGACTCTTTACAGTTGTGTGTTCCTCACAATACCTGTGAGATTGGCGCTGAAAATGAAATGTCTGTTTTACAGATGAGTAAACTAAGGCTCAGAGGTGTTAAATGACATGCTTGAGGTCATACAACTACTAATGGTATGAGAGCTATCACTGCAATCATGCCTCCTTAAAGCCTAGCAAAACAAACCTAATCCTTTCCCACTTGGTTATCCTTTAAATAATTAAAAGTCAGAGACCTAACCTGGCTCCTACTTGTTAACATAAGCTGCTAATGTTATTCACATGCAATTTTCATTTTCAGTTATGTTTTACACCATCTTTTATAACTAGAAACTTAGGTCTTTGTGGCTTCCTTTGAACTGACTCTTATTTTCCCCATAGGTTATTTTTTTCCCCTCTCTTGTGATTTGTCTCATATCTAGATTATTCTTCCTTCCTGTATTTCTATTTCTTTTAGATCTCCTTGGGAACTTCCTATACTAGATTTGTTGAGTTTCTCCTCTTTGAACTTTCCCTCAGTTTACCTAAATGTTTTTCCAGTCCTTCCTTTCCTCTCTTATGGAGCTCATGCGGACCTTTCTGTCTTGTTTATTCATCAGAACTTATTTCCTCCCTAATGATTTCTTGTTTCATCTCTGGTTTCTCTTTATTGAATTCCTGTTTCTTTTTTTTTCACCACCTAAAATCCATCTTAATTTTTCCTAATTTCTCTTTAAAGCTTGTCCCCTCTCTCATGAGGGGCAGCATGGGATACTGTAGAATGAGGCAGCCTCAGAAACATCTGGGTTCAAGTTACTCCTCCACCGCATACCGATTGTGTGACCTTGGGAAAGTCTCAGCACCTCTGGCAACTCTCAGGGACTATAAATTGAGAGCCTTTGCTGGTCAAAGTTGGTAGAGGGAGTCTGGTCCTCCCTAGCTTCTCATAGTGTCCTTGGACTCTGTGAAGTTGCTTAATTTTCCCTTTCTAGGACTTAGTTCATTCAGTGTCTTTGCATCACCAGTACCTGGCACAGTAGTAGCTACTGGCATATAGTAGGTGTTTAGTTAATGTTTTGTGATTGATTGGGGGGCAGTGCTTTTAAAGCTGTCCCAGCCTACAGAATCTTTGGCAGTTGGTATAAATGTGTCTTTGCTTTCCAAAGGTTACTTCCTGCCCTGTTTTTATAGAAAACACTTCATAGTCCTTGCCTTCCATCTGAAATGGCATTTCTGACTCTTCATCATACAAGGACGCTTTGTTTAAACCACATTTACTACATGCCCTTAGCAGGCTCCTGCCATATCTCACTGTGTCCCTAAATAAAAATCATCTGGCTAGTGGTTAGACTCATCTTCTTGCCTGAGCTCTGCTTTATACCTATATACCCCAGTTCAAACTCCAAACCCACCTTTTTTTTGCATTGCTGGTATTTAACCATCGCCATTTAACCATCCAGCTCACAAGACATCCCAGATAAATGATTTTATTCTGGAAGACAATGAGTAGATTCTTTTGTCTTGCCCCCCTGTACAGTGCAGTAGTCTCATTCCTCTTGGTATAGAGACTCACTTCATTCTTGCATGCGTACCTGTAGCACCCAAAAGAAGTCCAGTTTCCCTCATGTCCCAAAGCTTTCATCAAATTCTTTATTCCCAGGAAGTTGAATAATAAGTGACATTTCTGCATCATTTTAAAGTTTTCACAAAAACCTGTGAGCACACAGGTACTGCATATATTTATGCTTCTCAGCCTATTTGGGCTAAGATCAAGTATGGTATCACCATGTGACAGATAGGGAAACCAAGGCTCAAAGGGTTAAATGATCTGCCCATTGTCCTATGTCTAGTAAGTGTTGGAGGTGAGATCTGAACTCAGGTCTTGCTGAAGACAAGTCTAGGTAGTCCATCAACTAGGAGGCAAGTGACAGCAAATATGTCATATTTTTACTTACTAGATTAATCACTGAGGTCCTTGCTCACATCATCTCTTGCTGGGCAACTTCTCATTGCTTGTGTAGCACTTTCTCACCACAGATCTTCTTGTGAATGTATCTTTTGCTGTCCTCTTTGCCTCATGGAAGATGCCCAGATCATCTTTGCATGTCCTTCTGTACTCTTCTCCTGTCACCCTTACAGAATAGAAAGTGCACATGCCAGCAGTAATTTTTCCTTTTCCCCATTTTTTAATCATTTTGCCCCAACTCTTCCACTTTCTGTCATCAAACTGTTCCCAAGTTCCCATTTATAGCATTCTCTTGGCTGATGCCAAAACAGATTGAGGCTCTGTGAGTCCCAGCTTTTAGCATTAGCTGATTCTTGCACTATCGTGGACTATTTGCTCTTCAAGTTCCAAATTACTTGGACTCGCAACTTATTCTGAGTACCCTCTGCCTCTTCCACCGGCTCAGTTTCCTATATGGGTTGGCATAGCAGGTCGTAGTTGCCATTTCCCTTTCACTTCTTGCTGCACTTTCCCCTTTTGATTCCAGCTCCCAATGTTTCCTCTATCTCAACATAAATTAATCCTACTCAGCAAGCATTCATTTAGTCACCATGATTGGAGCCAGTAATACAAAGACAAAATTTAAAATGGCCCTACCTATTATGGTTCTACTTAAATCCTATGTTACTCATTCACCCAGGTTAAATTCATTCTATCTTTAAATTCTTTCTTGACAGATGAGAAAACTGAGGGATGGAGAGATTTAACAACATAACCAAAGAGAAGTGCCTAGGTAGTTGCAGTAGCAGAGCCAGAATCTTGGAGTCCTGACTCACAGTCCAATGTTCTTCCAATGTGTCATATTGCCTTGCTATAGACTAACCAGTCTTGGCTTTCTGAGTTTGCTTTAGGAATTTGCTAGTAGGCTTAACCCTCTTCTTTTATGAAAGTGGGTGATATTTAATTATTTTTAGAATACATATATATATAATATTACATGATGCACATATTACAGGTGCATATGATATGTAATTATATATATTATATATAATGTATATTTATCACACAGAATCTGACAATAGAAAGGGACCTCTGAGGTCACCCAGACCAGCCCATACATGAACAGAAATGCCTTTGCAAACATCTTAACAGTATCTAGCTGAATACTTCATTGATGAACTCACTACTTCATTACCTATTCTACTTTGGGGCAACTTTCATTAAAAAGTTTTTCTGTATATCAACTAAAAATCTACCATTTTATTATTTCTAATTCATTTTACCCTCTGGGGCTTAGCAAAACAAATCTAATCCCTCTTCCTCATGTCTTCAAGTGTTTGATAGTAGCTATCATTTCCTTCCTAAATCTTCATTTCTCCAGAATAAACAGTTCCAGAAATTCTAGTGAGTCCTCAGGTGGCATTATGGGCCAGGATGCTGGGGGAACAGGGGAAGTGTAAGTTAAGACCCCCACATACGCACATACACACACACTCCCACATTGTTAGCTCAAATTGTTGTGGTGGCAGTTCAGGTTAACTTTGTCCTTAGGCGGTTCAATCTGAGACCTAGGCGTGGGCTTTTTGGGCAAGAAGAGTCTAAGAGTAGCTCTTAGGACTTTGGTAGTGAGCTTTTGGTAGAGGCCCCAAGGAACCTCCTTCTTTGCTGTTTTTAACCTTCTTGCAATTGCCTTTTATCTGTTTTTGACTGCCTGGATTGTTTTTTAACTGCCTGAGAACTGCTCCTACCTAGGGCTATTGGAAGATGTTTTTAGTAAAAGGACTTTATTTGAACCCTCAGTCTCTCAGTGTTCCATTGTACCAGTTGTACAACCTCCCTCAGATGATTGATGATGGGGGAGGGATCTGGTACATTGGCTTTTTTTTGGAAAGGAGTGTAGAGAGTCAGGGAGTGGTGGTCTCTGGGACCTCAGCTAACAGCCCAAGTAGTCATGAGTGAACTGGCATTTGGACAACATCAGCAGAAATAAGATAATGGGGAAAGCAGTGGTGCACTGACCTGTAAAATAATACCTCTGTTAGCAATGGCAATGCCAACAACAGCAGAATAATGGGGAAACAGTGGTGCCCTGAAAACAATAGCACTGCCAGCAGGGAGACAGTGACCTTGGTAGTGACATCCAGCCTTCAGACAACAGCTCTAGTAGCACCTGCAGTGAGATTGTGGAAAGGACATTGGTAGCTTCGTTTGCAAACCTTAGCTAGATTGGGGACAATAGTGTGAGCCCTGACCCCAGAAGCAGCTGTGGAGTGTTTGGGCCAAATGGGCCCCAACTACAAGGTGTGTGGGCTAGAAGCAGTTCTAGGTGGGCCTCAGCCAACTGTGGGCAGGCTGGAAGCGATGGAAGCCATAGCCAGCAACAGCAATAGGCCTATGCAGATACTTTATACAGATAGATTTAATGGAGCCCTTTCAACTTTGATGCAACGTGAGGGTGTGGGTTGTTGTACCCAAAATGATGTTTGGTGACCCTGGTTGCCTGTGTTATTAGTGGACACAGGTCTGGGGGAATGTTGTTATGGGCCAGGATATTGGTTATACTGGCCAGTTCTGAGTTTACTCCTCACACTTTCATAATACCAGGTGAGACTGTAGTAATAGTATAGACCTAGGACAGTTTGGGTTAGCTTCATCTTGAGTGAATTAATCTGGGATCCAGCTGTAGACTCTTAGGACAAGAAGTGTATAAAAGGTATAGCCTATATCAAATTGCACGCCGTCTTGGGGAAGCAGAGGGAGGCGGAGGAAATTTAGGGCTCAAAATCTATAGAAGTGAATGCTGAAAACTAAAAACAAATAAATAAAAGAAGCACATAAAAGCAGTTTTTAGGACTTTGGCAGAGTTCTTGAGACCCCTGGGAAGCTCCTTAAAGATTGCTTTTAACCTTCTTGTGGTTAACTTTTATCCACTTTTACCTCTTTTCCACCACCTTGAAAACTGCTTCTACCTGGAAGTTTCAGAATATATTTGTAGTAAAAAGACCATTGAACCCTTGGGCATCTAGTGATCCATTGAATAGATGCAGAATAACCCCAGCTTGGACATGTAGCATGGTCTCCAGTTTCAACACGTTTGGTTGCTGTCCTCTGATTGAGTTCTAGCTTGTCCATGTCCTTCCTAAAATGTGGGGCCACAAGTGAACACAATAGAGAAAACACAACAGGATTCTCACCTCCATCATTACGGAGGGTATAACTATCAATATAGTCAAAAATGGTCTTTTTGGTTGGCAGATCACACTGCTGACCCCAATGGAGCTTATTAAGGATTTCTAGCCACGCCCACCCCCAGGGCATGCTGCCCATGGTGTATGACCCAGTATTGTTTTTTAAAATTTTTTTTTCTCCAAGGTATTTTTCTGCTCCAAATTCTGTGATCCTGTGATTCTGTTTTTCCTATTGAGATATTTGTGGATGTTGATTCTATTTTCTGACAAGGTATCTACCCTTCCCACCTATAGGTTATTAGCAAATCTGATAAGTATGATTTTGATGCCATCCAGTAAGTCACTGATAATGTTGAATTATATAGTGCCAAGGACAGAGCCACCCCTCACCCCTGCCCCAGCACTTCCCTAGAGATATGTTAAGTTGATGTTGGTCCATCAAACGCTCCTCTTTGACTGTAGTCATTTCATCAACTCCAAACCCACCTGTCTAGCCCACATCTCTCTATCTTGTCCCCAAGGATATCATCAGAGACTTTGTCTTGCTAAAGAGGCCAATGTCATTTCACTGATCTATCAGTCTAGTAACCCTATCCAACAAAACAAAAATAAAGTTATTCTGGCATGACTTGATTTCACTGAACACAACCCGGCTCACAAGGATGATTACTTCCCTTTCTGAATGCTCATAAATGTTGGATCAATCGACAAGCATTAAATTAAGCACTGAAATTCCAGGAGTTTGTCAGTAATCAAAGTCACACCCACAAGCTCAGTCTGAACAATCTACCCATAAGAACATTTTCCTGTTTTATGTCTTATGGCACCTCTCTTGTCCTCAGTTTTTTTCAGACATGGCTCAATGATGATATGGTTCACATTATTCACATCTTCAATTATTTTAGCATCCTGCAATGTGGTTAGTCTTGGTCTTGTGACTTGCATCTACTGAGGTTAGCTATGTGCTTTCAAAATTTCTCCTCCTATAGTTTAGGTTTCATCTACTTTTCATTGCATTTGTTCTATCTTTCATAATAGTGTGTTAACTGTGAATCAGAAATAATCTTTAGTTTTATGCTTCCATCACATACTCAAACATTAATGAATGGAGGTGACCATGAGATTTTTATTGCTCCTGCTGGCTAAGAATTACTTTTCATGTTTTTCTGTTTTTACTAAAGTATTTTAACCTCTGAAAGCAAACCTCATTTAAGTACCCAATTATTTCCTTATGAAATTAGTAGTTGTGTGTTTTCCTTATTACAAGACAAGACTTGGGGTGGTGGTGGGGGGGCAAAAGTATCAGGAAATGAGAGATGTAATAAGAACCAAAAAGCATCAATGAAAATGTTTTAAAGAAATTAGCTCTCATAATTTGCCTAAGTGCTTGAAAAAGTCTTTAGGGCATGGACTTTCATGGAGGTATAACAAGAGACATGATTTTAACCTTGAAATCTTGATTTCCAGGGACAGCCCCGGCCCATTCACTTTTTCCACCATTAGATATTTCCAAGTGGAGACTGCTCTTTCCCAGGATGATTACCTAAAACAACTTTTCTTCTGGAGTGAAGTCTTTGTATCTATAGTAAACCTCTAATAATAACCCATGTGTGATAGTGCTATGGAGTTGCAAAGGACTCTTCTATGCCATATCTCATTTGATCCTTAGAAATACCCTAGTAGGTAGACAGGATTGGTGTTATTAATCATCCACTTACAGATGATTAACCTGAGCCCCAGAGAGGTTAAAATACAAAGTCTGGGTAGTAGAGTCTAGGTCCCTGGCTTCTGGGCTGCTAGGCTTTCATTAGACCCTATATAGAGCTGTTCTTTTCTATACTGTCTCCTTAAGTAAGCCTGAACCCTTTTAAGTTTCCAAGGGATATCTTCCACAACTACAGGGAAATATATGCATAAAAAACAGATGAGGATTGCAGAACTCATTTCCTAGACTCATTTTTCCCATATTTTAGCCACACATCACTCCTTAACTTTACCATTTTTTTTTCTGTCTAGCTGGAATGACCACCCACCAGCCCCTCCCCCCAAAAAACAAAAACAATTCACAGTAAGCAGATCAATATGAATTGACGAGTTTCTTGATTTTTTCTATTGGTCTTTATCATATATTACACACAGTACAAAGTCCTTCATGAATACTTAGCTGTGGACAGATGGAAAGCACAGTAGCAGAAAAAAAGTTGAGAAGATATACCATGAAGACAAGTTTAGCACCTTTGGGTAGCAACTTTGTTAGAATATAGCTACAAGCATACTCTGTGTGCCCATAGCTTCTTTGGGCAACTACCCTGGAGTAGCAAAAATGTAAATGTAAAAGCATTTACACAGTGTGAAAATATGAAAATATTCCAGTTTACTATCATACCATGGTTAAATTAAAAGGGCACTGCAGGAAGGCAAGCCTAGACCTAGAGTATCTGTCACTGGAGTCCAAAATAATAGTAATAATGTTATGAATTGGTGAGTTTATTCAACAAGAATAAAAATATCTCAGGGCAGATTTTTACGCTAAGCAGACGTGCACAACTTGGCAGTAGATAAGGGCCAAAATTAAAATAGGCTAAACTTCTTTGGCCACAGATAGGTTTGACTAGAGACAAAACGATGACGGTTGGTTGCCGAGGGTCACGCGACAATCAGGAGCATGTGCAGTGGCACCTACATTTTTTGAATGCCAGTGGAAATCCTTTGACTGGCCCCAAGTTACCCAAGGCTCATATGTTGTACAGGCCTTCGCTAAGGTCTTGTATTCAATTTGATTATATTCTTGATATCAGTGCTTGGAGAAGTTTTGAAATCAAGTCTAAAAATAAAAACCAACCAGTGGGCTCGGGCATTGTACTCTCCCTCCACAAAGAATTCATTCAGCTCTGTTTCAACAATCCGGCTAGCAGCTATTGTGGGGGTGAAGACTAACCCAAGCCCAACAACAAGAATGCTACCAGCACGCTGCAAAAGCACAGGTTCTTTTGATCTGCTTAACTAAGGAAAGCAAGGTTAAGGGGTTGACGAGCTTACTTTAATTCAGCATACAAATATCATTCACTTAGTTCAGGGGAAAAAAACCACCATCCTGAACTTTAGAGCAAAATACAAAGTATAAACATCAATAGATAGACCTTGTCTGATTCAAATTCCAGTACATAGTTACCAGAGTTTGACAAAGTCTCAGCATCCGGGTTTACGAGCATACTTTAATTCAGCATACAAATATCATTCACTTAGTTCAGGGGAAAAAAACCACCATCCTGAACTTCAGAGCAAAATACAAAGTATAAACATCAGTAGACAGACCTTGTCTGATAATTCCAATACATAGTTACCAGAGTTTAACAAAGTCTCAGCATCTGGGTTTACGAGCTGGAGGGCTTCTTAGCTACAGCTACCCGGAGTCTCTACATCAGCACCACTGCAAGTGAGAGAGCCCTGTGCAAATGGTTCTGTCTTCTCTTCTTATAGGGCCTCAGACATCATCAAACATCATCTGAATGATCAGAACTTAGGCTGCTATGATTGGCTCTTGAGTTAGCACCACCCCTTGGTACCCTGGGAGCTTCATACCAACATAGGCTTAGCACCTAATAGGGGTCTGGGCCTGGGGCTTAGCACCTAGTAAGACTCAATGAACTATACTGAATTACCCAAAGGAAGCAAAAGCCAAACTCTTCAAGGACACTTGGGTGAACTAAGTGCTAAGAGCCCATTTTGCTTACCAACACAAGCTCTGGACCCAACCATGATATCTGGACTAGATTTTGTACATAGGAAGGTATATTTGGGGGAGGGGGAGATACTAGACTCTAATAAGAGTATTCAGGCTCTCTTCTCTTGAATTCTCTAGCTTATTAGATTATTATGCCAGTGTCTGACAATTTACTTTAAGCTGAGGTTTTGGGTCATGTTAGGGTTTTCCCCAAAGTTGGGGAGAATTAATAATAATAGCTAGCATTTTTATAGAACTTACTATGTGGCAGGGACAGCACCAAGTCCTTCATAAATATTATCTCATTTGATCTTCACAACAACACTGGAAAGCAGGTGCTAGTAATTCCTATTTTACAGTTGAGGAAACTGAGACACAAGTTAAGTGACTTGCCCAAGATGCTCAGTGTACAATATTGTACCATTCTCAATATGTACATTGAATCAGGTATAGAGTGGGTATTTATTTCCTACACACAAGAGAATTGTTAAAAGACACAAAAGATTCAAAGCATGCATTGACAAAATTTAAGCAATCAATAACATATTATAAGCACTATTACAATCTCCTGGGAGGTTGAGTCATAAACACTGCGTCATAAAGCACTTGGTAATAGACTTTCAGTTCTTCATTGTCCCCCTATAGCAGACGTCTCCTGGCAAGCTAGGCCAGGGATTGGGTTCATTCTCCTGCCTGGTGGTCACCTTCTTTCAGAAGAGCTCAAATAACTGTCCAATATTCTTTCCAAAGTAGAGCCAACAACATCTATGGAGCCAGGTTCCCCAGATTTTTCGAACTCACAAAATAGCCTCCAAGCTTGGATGCCTCCATCTGGGGGTCAGTACTTGTTAACCTAAGATCTGGAAGGAACAAACTCAGAAGATGCAGTTCCCAAACCAGGACCAGGCTCACTTAGGCAGTACAAGGCCTTTATCTGCCATGTTAATGGCAGCCAGGGTAGGAGAGCTGCCCTTTCCATAACTAGAAATAGTCCCAAAGTGATCCTCAGCAAAGAGAAGAGAAAGCCGGAGCCAGAGATGGAAATCCTCCCCTTATAAAGGTTTGGTGACTCATCAGTCTCTTGCTCAACGGCAGATAAGGCAGCTGCTTTGTCATCTGCATGTGCAAGCCCTTCAAGGCTAAGTCAGACTGGGCTAGAACAAGCCTGAGGCTCATCATCCCCAGAGAGCTCAAGCACTGAGTCATACCTGGCTGTTCTGTGTGTGCTCCATGCAACTTTTAGTTACACTAATTTTTTTCTAATTAAATAAAGCTCAGCAAACTGGCTTGAGTCATGAATTCCAACTTGGTGGAGGAAGAAAAGTGGGGGGGGGGGTCACAGGATGCAACAGATAGTTTAAAATAGTTGCTTATATTATCAAGTGTCAGAGATTCAGTAGTTGTTTCTCTCAGAGAAGATTTAAATAATACCCAATTTACAAAATACTTTTCCCCCCCTGAAAACCTTGTAAATCCATTGTTCAGAACTCGGAACCCTTTTCCCCAGAGAAACAACATTATAAATGGTGGTTGGGTTCCAAGCCTGTTTAGGCTATGATGCTGAACTATATCCCAAGAATACTAGTCAGTGGTCGTAGCAACAGCAGGATGTCTGCTGCACCAGAAAGGAAAGAAAAGGAGAAAAAAGTTACCTATGCCTTCTCTCGTGAGGCCTAATGTTGAAACTGATTATTACTCTTTTGGCATCCTTTTGTATTATGCTCCTCTTCTACTCTGTAGGACCAGGGATCCCGTGAGGATGGAAAGAACAGGAGCGATTTCTCTGCTTGTATCTTTGTTCTGTGTGCACATCCTACATGTGAACACAGACTGAGCAATGCCATAGCAGATTCAATGCCTCTGGAAGTCCTGAGGAACCAAGGACAAGACCTGGGACATTCCAGTTCGCTAGACTCGTCACCCCTAGTAACTCAGTTGGAGTATAAATAAGCTTTATCTGTCGGGTTCCCAGAGTGCTTATCTTTCCCTGATCTATCTGGAAGTAATCTCTCTCTTTTCTTAGCTCCCATAGCAGACTCTGTGACTCTTAGGGAAGACAATACGTCTTTCCTTGTAGTGTAGTTTCATATATGTTTAATTTCCCCTACCAAACTATAAGCCACTTTGAGGTTAGAGCTTTTGTCTTTAATAACTTTTCACAGTACCCTGCACATATTAGCCGCTTCGTGTTAGTTGAATAAATGTTGTCAGTCGTCCTCAGCTCCCCACCCAGCCCTGTCCTGCCCGAAGACTACTATCCCCTTCAATTCAATCAAAATGTCCATTCCTTGGATGTTAAGGGCTTTCTGCATGGTGCAAAGTGGAAAGCAGTCTAATTGAATTAATTCACACTAGTGTGTGAGTGAATCCCAGAACTAGCCCTTTAATTGTCCCAGCATAATTGGTTGTTGTTTGGGGGCTTTTTTGCCCCGGGGAAATGAGTTGCCCCAACTGACATGAAAATCTGTAGGATAGAGTGAACAACAAAAATAAGTAGTAAAACAGCATGAAGCGAAGACCCTCTGGTAATGAAGGAGGAAAATGTTTGGAGGAGGTCTACTTTTCTAAGTTATCTCTGCTTTCAAAGAGTCTTGCCTTCTTCATACAGGCCCCCATGGCAGCCACAGTAGGGACTCCGACTCTGAGGAGAGGGGTGGGGCAGATACAGCCTGGAAATGTTAAGTGGACTTTCGCAAGTATGAGTCATTCATAAACTAGGTGTTTGTTTATTGCCAAGGACTGCCCATAGACTGCTTGTAAAAATAACTCTAGTTTCATTACATTTATCGTCCAAGCTATAGGCTCTCCTCATGGCGGAAACTTGCGGAAGTACACATAGCCGGGCACCCAGTGCTCTGCCTCCCAAAAGGGTGGGGCCCCAAAGTTTGAACTTCTGCCTTTACGTTTTCTGAGGCCATCATTGCAGCCTTCCAGGCCATCAAGCCTCGAGAGAAGGACTGAACCATCTTCAGTTAGAGAATGGAACTTTTCAGGGTTGAGTAGCCCCGCTTAAAGAGGAAAATGGAGTTTTATGATCAGGCATGGTCCACAACCTTCCTTTCCCAGAACTGGACAAAGTTATGGAGCATGTAAATGAACTATTTAGTTTCTTGACCTAAACTTAACTGTTCTTGGGATTCCAGTTGCTGGACTTTCCTAACAACCAAGCAGAGGCAAAGTTTGCTTTGGTATGACTTGCAAGCCACTCGAGATGAAGTACTTACTATATCTTGGTTTTGGTGTAAGCTTTTGATTTCACAAGTGGATTTGGTCAACATGTGTTGAAGCCAATCCTAAGCAAAAGCCATTTGTTAGATTTTCAGTGTGAGAATTTTATACCTTAGGAATTAGGGGAAAAAAGTAAACCAGGGCTTGATTTATTGTTTTGTTGATTGTCCAGACTTGAGAAAATGTTAATGAAGATTAAACTGTTTACATATACCCCCCCACCCCCAAGAGCCCAGTTGTTAAACATTTACCAGCATACCTGTGTTTTGCTCTATAAATACTGTTTGAGCTCAGCAAGAGTTCATGACATAGGGGCTCAGGGAATGAAGTCATTGCCAAACTGGAGGCCAGACTGGAAGTAATAATGATAACTAGCATATGTATAGCACTTGAAAGTTTGCAAAGTGTTTTACATCCATTCTCTCATTTGAGCCTCACAACACCTTTGAGTGTGGGGATTTCCTAGGACAGAAAGGCTTGGAAATGGCAACACATCATCTGTGATAGCCTTAGAGAGTTGCCTGGGGCAAGTTAATGGACCTGTCCTTTGGCTCTCAGCCTTTATGTGAGAATCAGGACTTGAACTTTGATCTTTCCAACACCTGCCCTGGGTCATCTGTGCCTATATTTGATTCTATCTAACCAAAACAGTCCTGGGCTGGTGACTTTAAAGAAGTCCAGATAGTCATTAACAACCACTTAACCACCAGTCTGATGATGCAAACTGGGAGACCAGGGGGCTCTGCCAGAGCCAGAGGTTGATTATCAACCATACTAACATTTTCTGAACCCTCAACCAAAATCTTCTGAATAAAGCAGCTTCCACGGAGCCCAGGAGGTGCATGGATAGAACACTGGACCTGGAGTCAGAAAGAGCTGAATTCAAATCCAGCCTCAGTCACTTAATAGCTATGGAACTCTAGGCAAGTCACTTAACCTCCTTGTGCCTCAGTTTCCACATCTGTAAAATGGAGATAAGAAAAGCACCTACTTCTCAAGGTTGTCATGAGTTTTAATTGAGATGTCTATAAAACACTTAGCAGACCTTAAAGCACTATATAAATGCTAGCTACAGAACCCAACTTACAAATAAGTCATGTTCCAAAAGTGCCTCTGTAAAGAAGTATCTGTAGTTCAATCCTGGAGGAAAGCTACTTGCCTACTTTACTTACCATCATCAGAATAAAGTCCTACTAAGGGCTGTTGAAGGATCCAAGTAGGTAGAAGAAGATACCTGTCTATAGCTGGAATCTTCTGCTATTTAGCTGAGCGTCTCTACCTGTGCTTTGGCTGTCCTGGATATTTCATTGAAAGTCACCCAAATAGAGGTAGCTGAGAAAGGCACAAGCAATGGAGTCCATACCTCATCAGACATACTGCCAAATAGACACATTGCCCTTTTGTGGCTTCAATGTAGTAATGGAGGATATCCTCACACATGAATCGGCCTTTTCTGACCCTGTATAATCTATTATGGAAAAATACCTGGGTGTTTAAAATGAAACAGTGGGAAATCAGAAGTAGTGAACAAATGAAGACAAAGTTAGGAGGCTCTGTTTCAACAGTCTGACTAGCAGCTGTTGTGGGGGTGAAAGACCAACACAAGCCCAACAACAAGTACGCTACCAGCACGCTGCAAAAGCCCAGGTTCTTTTGATCTGCTTTACTAAGGAAAGCAACATTAAGGGGTTGACAAGCTTACTTTAATTCAGCATACAAATACCATTCACTTAGTTCAGGGGAAAAAGTCAGCGCCCTGAACTTCTGAACAAATACAAACAAATTACAAATATCAACACACATACCAAATACAATTCATAGTTACCAACATCTAGGTTCAGCCCAGGAGCTCATAACAAGGGCTGGCCCAAAGTCACACATGCCACCACAGCTGTGGGCTAGAGCTCCAGAAAAGAGAAAGTCAACCCCTGGTTTTATATCTTTTTCAGGGTCAAGGGTGAGTCACACATGTGACTCAGCCACTCAGCCACGTGACCTAGAATCGTCACAAAGAGGCAACTTAAACCTACATGGTCTAAAAACGTCTGATGTCCCAAACATGTCACTCAAACTCATGTGTAAACTAGGCCCTCCCCTGAGGCAAGGAGGTCACCAAGGACTCCCATATCTAATCAAGGAAACTAAGGCCAAACTCTTCAAGGGCACTTGGTTGAACCGAGTGCTAAGAGCCCATTTTGTTTACCAACACAGGCCCTGGGTGAAGATCAACTTCCTAAGCCCTCCTGTAGGCCTAGAATTTCCCAATCACTCAACTTAACCTTGATCTCATAAAGGCCCTCTTCTATGGACATTAGCAGCATTTTCACACCCAGGCTTAGCTAATTGTACTGCACTTTGATTCAATGCCCACCCTCAGGGATGATTTTTCTCAAGTGGCCTTCTACAGGTGAATGACTAGGCTCCAACTAACCTCTATGAGTGAGTACTCAGGCAGATCAGAATTTTAAAGATCTTGTCCTTGTTTACCCAGGACCTTAGGAGGCAATAGATCTGTCATGGCTTGTGTAATATGTGTGCACATATATGTAAGATGTGTGCACAGACCAAGATCCAGGTGAGAAGAGCTCTCTTATTCCTTTTATCCACAATTCAATTTTAGTCCTCTGTGTCAGTAGATATTATTTATTACAGACCTGCCCCACCTAGGGAGACCAGAATACCTGGGTATTGTTGGTTGATTACATGACAAAAATTACTTGCTAATCAGTTACCAAATCCTATGAATTCTGCAACCATATTAATGATAACTCACATTCACATGGTGCCTTAAGACTTGCCATGTGTTCTCTGTACAATAACTCAGTTAGTTAGATGGGTGGTGGTTGTTGTTCCTCTGTTACTCATTTTTTTTTGTTTTTTTTTTGTTTTGTTTTTTGGCAGGGCAATTGGGGTTAAGTGACTTGCCCAAGGTCACACAGCTAGTACATGTGTCAAGTGTCTGAGGCTGAATTTGAACTCAGGTCCTCCTGACTGCAGGGCCGGTGCTCTACTCACTGCGCCACCTAGCTGCCCCTCCTCATTGTTTTAAGAACAACTTTGAGCTACTAAGTTATTTTGACTATTACAAGTACCCAAATTAACTACAAAGGACTTATGAAGGAAGATGCTGTTTGCATCCAGAGAAAGAATTGGTAAACAGAAGCATGTATAGAATGATTTTACATATATTTGTATGTATTTGTGATTAATGGTAGCCATCTCTAGGGTGGTGGTGGCAGGGAAGAAATAAAGGGAAAAAAAGTTATATGAAGTTACTTAAAAGGAATAGCAAGTTGTACATAATAGATTTGCAATTTCATGTGCAATCATCTTTTTTTCTATTCTACTCTGTCATGGAAATACTTGTTTTAATTCTTAAGTTCAGAATAAAATAAATAAAAAGAAAAAAAATCCCATGCACTCTCCAAGTCATCCTTGTGATATCATTAGTCCTCTTTGAGAAGGAAGGACAAGCAGCAACAATCAGATGTCTTCGATTGTGTCTGACTCTTTGTGACCCAATTTGGGATTTTCTTGGCAAAGATCCTGGAATAGTTTGCCATTTCCTTCTCCAACTCGTTTGCCAGATGAGGAAACTGAGGCAAACAGGATTAAGTACATTGCCCAGGGTCACATGGATAATAAGTGTCTGAGGCTGGATTTGAGCTCA
This sequence comes from Trichosurus vulpecula, assembly GCF_011100635.1. NCBI lineage: Eukaryota > Metazoa > Chordata > Mammalia > Diprotodontia > Phalangeridae > Trichosurus > Trichosurus vulpecula. The sequence goes on from NC_050577.1 coordinate 81,992,499, forward strand.
GAAAGATGAGTCTTCCTGAATCCAGGCCCAGAACACTCCACTTTGCCATGTATTATTATGTCCATTGCACAGATGAAAAATCTGAAGCTTGGGGAGGTTAAACGATGTCAGCTCTTAAAGGAGGGGAGGATCATATCTTGAAAGCTGGAAGGGGCCTTAGAGGTCAAGCAGTCTAACTTTCTCATTTTATAGGTAACCAGCCCAACCTGATAATCTGAGGCCCACAAAGATTAAGTGACTTGCCCACAGTCACACAGCTAGTAAATAGCAGTGCTAAAATTTGAACCCAGGTCCTCTGACTCCAAATCCAGTGCTTTACTATTCCCATCGCAAAAGGTAGTAAATTTCTGAGGTAGAACTCACCCATCACCTTACTCCAAACCCAATGATCAGTGCTCTACACCAAACAGCCTCTCTTATCTCTCACACTCCCACGTAGAGGCTCTCATCAACTCTAGTTTGACCTATCTCCTTAATTGCTGTTCCTGCCTCCCTTATCTCCCCTCTCCAATCCATCCTTCACAAACTGCTAAAATAGTCTTCCAGATATGATCCATGAGCTGACTGGGCCTAGATCTGACCATGTCACTCAAAAAAATCTTCATTTGCTCCCTAGAAATACAGGAGTAAAATCTGGGATAAAATACAGACTTGTTAGCTTAGCACTTAAAGCTGTTTACAACCTGTCTCCGACCTAACTTTCCAGCTTTTTTTTTAAAAACTCTCCATTAAATATGCCATGTTCCAGATAAAGTAGGCAATTAGCAGATTTCCACCTTCCACCTCCTTGCATGCATTCACATAAGCCATTCCCTTTGCCTAGACTGCTAGGCTTTCTCTTCTCCATATTTAAAAAGGCTTATCTTTCTTCAAGGCTCAGCTCAGGTGCCAGCTTCTCCCTAACTCCCAGAAGTTAAGAATTGTTATTTCATCCTCAGTTTCCTAAAATGCTTCATCTCTTCTTTTTCCTACCCCAATTCACTCCCTATTTTGTATTTTAGTTGCCTGTGTGCATGTCATATTGTCCCATAAAATGTGAGAAGGTAGATATTATTGTTTTCATCTTTTTATTACCATGTCAGTACCTTTCACAAAGTAGGGCCTCAATAAAATTTTGTTAAATGGTTGTACATAGACGTTCCTCCAGTGGACTTCCCTCCCACCTCATCCTAGACTGAGGACCCAGTTCTTCATCACTGTTTACTGCGCTATCAGTCATAATTCCTCTGTCCATGGCCTACTGCCTTGCAATGCAGTGAGCAGATAGAACGTGCTAATTCCATACAAGGGCAATACCTCTGTTGCTACACCTCAAACTATCAGGATTGGACCCAGCCAATCAATCAACATTTACTAAGCACCTATTATGTTCCAGGCACTGTACTCAGCACTGGGAATGCAAAAAGAGGCAAAAGACAGTCCCTGCCATCAAGGAGCTTACAGTCTATCTCCCTGACATGGAGTTCTGCTATAACAGCTCTGTTCACTTTTATTCCAATATATCTTTTGTCAGCTATTGATTCTATCAACAATTCTTCCTGAATACCACTCCACACCTCCCAGACCACAATCCCAAGAGAGTATAATTATTTGGTGGAAATAACTACCAAAGTAGAGTGCCTGCTATTCTAGGGGCTGCCAAGACTACATACAATTGTGAGGCTAGCCACCACCACTGAACACCATGGAGGCCATTGCTGAAAGGAGAAAGGTGGTAGGTTTGACTGTCTTCTAAGACACATATATTCCAAGAAGATACAAGACTAGGCTATTGAATCTTTTCTTCTCACTTACACAATCAATCCAGTAGCCAATCCAGTTCTTTATATGACATCCCCTTAAATATTCACCCTTTCTTGAATGGATAGAGCATTGCTGCCCAAGACCCATATCATACTCAAGTTTTACCCACTGTATCCCAGATAGCATTCCTTCTAGTGCTTGTGGAAAAATAGGAAGGGTGCAAAATTAATTCATCTGGGAATCTCACCTACAGCAGGGACATTTCCAGTGTCTAAATGAAAGGGAGTGCTGTGGGCTAGAAAAAAGACTCTGGAAACTAGTTGGCAAATTCCATGGTCTCAAGTTGCACAAGGTGTTCTTTTAACAACATTCCCATAATTGGAGGCCAATAGGCACCTAGACAACCTGGGGTATATAGCATTACACACACTTAAAAAGGGATGGGGCTAATTGACGGACAAATTATATCAGTCATGACCAGTTAGATGAGCAGATCAACTCAGTCATTTATGCATAGCAGTATTCATTCCTTGTATGAGTTGCTTAATCCCAGCAATCCATGCCCTATTCTTTATTTTTTCCATAGCAATTGGACAACTGAGTTTATTGGTGTTACTGTTTAGTCTGATTCTGGTTTCCATATGTTCTGGTGCCCTTTATTGTCACTGAAATCTTTGTTGTTTTGTTTTGATTTGTTTTTTTTTTATTTCTCCCAGATGCCCCTGTGAGAGGCACTTCAGGTCACCTCATCCCAGGACTCAAGAAAGCATGAATGAACTAATGAATGAAAAAAGCATTTATTAAGCACTTACTATATACCAAACTCTGTGCTAATCAATGAAGAAACAAACTTAAAAAGCAAGACAATACCTGCTTTCAAGTAACTTCCATTCTAATAAGGGATGGTTACACATATAGGGGAGCTAGATTTGGAAAGGGGAGAAGAAGGATGAGGATACACATAAAGGGGTATGATTTCCAAATGGCTAGAAAGTGGCATGGTGGCCTGATTCTGGGAGGAGAAGGTAAAATATCACATATCAAAGCCCAGGGTCCTGGAGAAGGAGAAAAAATTCCAGGGGGAGAAAGAGGGCCAGAGCACAGGAGTCATGGTCTGAAGATAGACAGAAACTGTGGAGTTTACTAGGAGGCCTGATCAACCTGATGAGTTCACAAAAAAATAAGCCTTTGTTAGAACTTTGGTACACATTAATGCCTCATTGTGAAGACAGAGCACATCTCCTATGCTTAGATACTTGTTTACTCCAATGTGGTTTCAGTGATTGTATATGATTTGATTGATTCAAAGTGTTATGGATCAAAGTCATTCTCTTTATACCCGACCTGTAAAAAGGAGTCTTAGGAAAGTTGAACAAAAAATATGGAACTACAAGATAATTAAACGTGAGCCTGATTCTTGGGGTAGAGGTGGGGCACCTTGACCTCCTCCCCTCTAGGAACAGATATTGGCAGCCTTGGAGAGGCCTGGGCAGAGCATATTATAATCATACATGACTCTTAACAATATGACGCTGCAGATGTGATGGAGCCACAGGACCCAGCCTATTTGATACTAGGGGGAAGGGGAAGAGTTTCCTGGACAGTACATTTCTTGGGGAGTTCTGGGGCCCAGTCTTCTAAAGAGAGATACATGAGTGCCTTTATAGCATTAATTTGTTGGAAAGAAGAGTATCACAAATGTGGCCACAGAGCTGGAGGAACAGCTAGGGACTAATCCATGATAATGAAGAACAAAAACCTAGACTTTTCCTCCATTACTCACATGAATAATATTCACACAATACAGATCTGATGAGAAATGAAGTTGTCTCTTTAGAAAACCCAAGTTTTTTTGTCCTAGGGGAAGTTCAAACCTTTAGGGTGGTGTTCTATTGCTAGAGACCTATATAGGTCCCTGAGACAAAAGTGGGGCTCGATAGAATGTGAGGGTTTGTCTCTCTGGTATCTCCAAGTCTGTTTCTTTTATGAGAGAAGTCCAACCCCTTAGAACAGTATTATAAAACTGAGTGCTTGTATAGTTCCCTGGGGTGGGGGAGGAAGGGAGGTGGGATTCTCCAAGATATGTATTTACTTCTCTAGCAATCTTTTCCTTCTTGAAGGAGGTCAAGTCCTTAGGGTAAGTGGGAGAAATATATAAATTCTCTGGGGTAAAAAATAGGACTGAATAGAAGGAAGGTGGTTTTCCTGATTGTTATGAGCACCTGAAAGTCCTTTGTATTATTTTGCATATTCTGTGATATGAAATGAAGGTGAAATGAAGTTTCTGTTGTGCAGTGTTACCATGAGGACTTGTATGGAAGATGAGACCTTTTTATTCAGATCTGTGAAGACCCAGACATGGCCTATACAGTATTTTGGATTTTCTGTTGAAAACTCTTCACAGGCATTTTGCCAAAGAGTGAGGGATATGATTTGGGAAGCAGCCTTTGAAGATTGGCCCCAGTGTGTATAAACCTAGAGCTTGGAGTTCTGGACCATGGGTTACTGTAACAAAGTTCTTCGAACTTCACTAAATCCCTTTGGATAACATCCAAGATAGACTTTATGTCTATTCAATCTTCTCTAAAATAAAAAAGCTGTTCCTAATTCTCTCATGGTGCTGGTGTTGCCCACAAATTATTTTGTATTTATTATTTTATATTTACTTAGCTGTGCACTTGCTACTTCCCTCTAGTAGAATATAATCTCCTTGAGGGCAAGAATAGTTTCATTTTTTATCTTAGGCACTTAATAAATGCTTTTTGAATTAAATTGAATACAATTATAGAAAGGTTCCAGTGAATTCATTATGTATAAAGATAATGCCTGATGTTTACATAGCATTTTAAGGTTTAAAAAGTTCTTTGCTTATATTATTTCATTTGATCTTCACAACTCTGAAAGAAAACTTTTGCCATTCTACAGCTAGAGAAACTGAGACTCTGAAAAGTTAAATGATGTGTCCAAGGTCACGTAGCTAGTATGTATCAAAGGCAAGATTCAAAACCTGGAATCTCTGGACTTCAAACCATTCACTCTTTCTACTATATCATGATGCCACTTGTATTATTTAAGTCTTTAGTGAAGTTCCCAAGGACTGTATATATACAATAATCAATCACTCACCCTTCCTAATTTTGATTGGTTCTCCTCCCACCCTCAATCCTCCATAGGAGGATTGCACTGAATGCACTGAAGACCTTCCTCTGTTCACATTCTGAGGGCAATATGCAAGCTGTCCATCTATTCTGACCAATTTCTTTTCAGCTCAGACATTTCCTGTAGGATATTTGGTATGGGATTACAAACAGGCTCAAATGAAATCAACAGTTTTAATTACTATTTATAAGTACTCTCTCCACTTCAATTAATATTAATTAAGAACCTTTTATGTACTTTGCCTTAGGAATACAAAGACAAAAACAAAACAGTCCCTGACCTAGGAGCTAAAATTTTACTGGAAGCTGTAAGTAAATTTTTGAAAAATAAATACAAACTGATTTCTGAGAGTGGGAGAGAATGCCCAAAACTAGAGAGATGATCAGGAAAGGGCCTCTTGGAGGAGATGCCCTGCTCTCTTTGGTGTCTATAGAATTCTAGTGTTCTATATAATGTGAATAGTGGTTTTGTTAAAAAAAAAAAAGATAAGATATAAGTGATGTTTCTTCTGTAACATGTTAAACATGAAGCTATATAGGTATCAAGAATACTTACTATGTGTAGCAGTTTTTCTGCATCAAAATAGGTTCCTTTTATTTTGCTCTCAAATTCCCCTGACCAGCCAACCCTTTCTCCCTGGGGATAGTCCAAACTCTTATTAGAGTCTCCAAAACAGTTTTTATGAGTTCTGCCAATATATTTCAAGCCCAAAAGTGTTCTGTGGCCAAAATAGTTTGGAAAATGCTGCTTTAGGATATGGCTGAAAATTCTTGGGCCTTTTTTAATGCTTTCTGATGATTTATATTTCTTTGCTTCAGCTCCTGGATCCCATGTATCTTTTAATAAGTGTGTCATGCTGGTATAGAACCATTTTACTTTTATTTCAGTGAAAACTATCAGCAACTTTTGAGGAGAGTAGTACAATTTATTCATCAGGGTCCTCGAGAAATAAAGTATGTGTACCACAATAAAAGAAAGAGGGCAAATGATTTATGTTGATAAATAATATTATATATACACAGAGCATATGCTAATGCACATCAATTGCAACAAAATGTATTAGAGTGACTTACACGCAAAATCCTACAAATAATAGGCATTAAAAAATTTTAAATAATGAAGTTTACCAAGTATTTATTGGTTGATGATGTGCCTAATGCATTACACCAAGTATCTTTAGTTGCTGTAAGATGATTTTATATCTTGGGCCCTACTAACTCTTTCTGTGATCGTGGACAATTCACCTGACTTCTCTAAGTTTCAGTTTCTCCATGGGTAAAACAAAGGGGGTCATACTAGATGATTTCTTTTTTCTTATTTATTTTTTAAATTAAATTTTATTTTTTCAAAAAAAAATGAAAATCTACCTTCTCTCTCTCCTACCTCTTTCTTCCATTGAGAAAGAAAGTAAAACAAAAGTCTTGTTACATATGTATATAGTCAAGCAAAACAAATTACCACATTGGCCAGCTTAAAAAAATGTTTCAGTTTGCAACTCTGTGTCTATCACCTCTCTATCAGGAGATAGGTAGCATATTTCATCATGAGTCTTCTGGAATCATCATTAGCTATGGTGTTGATCAAAGTTCTTTAAAAGTTATTTTTATGATTTTGTTACTGTATAAATTATATTCCAGGTTCTACTCACTTCAGCCTGCATCAGTTCATACAAATCTTCCCAGGTTTCTCTAAGACCATCCCCGTAATCATTTCTTATGCCACAGTAGTATTCTATCACATTCATATACCATAACTTGTTTATTCCCCAATTTATGGTTTCTGGTTCATACAGCCACAAAAAGGGCTGCTATAAATGTTTTGTACATCTTTAGTTAGTTTGTTTTGTTTAGGACTAGTCCCTCCCTTAATTTGCCCTCCCTTTTATTTCTTCCCCCTTTCTCCACTTTCCCTCATGTTTTCATATTGAGTGAAATATATTTCAGTACTCAACTGTGTGTGTATTCTTTTCTTCTCAGACAAGTTCAGATGAGAGTGATGTTTAAGTATCACCAGCCCTCACTGCTCTTATATATAGAATTCTATTTGTACACCACAGTTGTGTCTATATTTAGTCTCTTATGATTTTTGGTCATGTTTACCTTTTCATGCTTCTCTTGATGCCTGTGTTTGCATTTAAAAGTCTCTACTCAGCTCTGACTTTTCATCAGGAATGTTCAAGATGCCCTCTATTTCATTAAAGTTCTATTTTTTTAAAATTTTGGTTATATGCCTATAGTCTTTGGAATATATATATCCTTCTGGAAGATAGTATTCCAGGATCTCTACTCCTTTTTTAGTGGGAGACACTAAATCATATGTGATTCTGATTGGCTCTTTGCTACTTGAATTATTTCTTTCTAGTTGCTTTCAATATTTTCTCTTTGACTTGTAAACTCTGGATTTTGGCTATACTATTCCCGGAAGTTTTCATTTTAGGGATTCTTTCGGGAGATGATCCAAAGATTCTTTTTATTTCCATATTAACCTCTTGTGCTAAGAGATATGGACAATTTTCTCTTATGATTTCTTGAAATAGGATGTCTAAGTTCTTTTATTAGTTGTGACTTTCAAATAATCCAATGATTCTTAAATCATCTCTCCTAAATTTGTTTTTCAAATAAGTTGTTTTTGCTTCAAGATAACTCATGTTTTCTTATATTTTTTTTCAGTGTTTTGACTTTGTTTTAATATTTTTATTGTGTCATGGAATCACTATCTTCTATTTGGTCCCTCTCAATTTTCATAGAGTTTGTTATTTGGGTAAGGTTTTGTACCTCTTGTACCAATCTGTTATTTCCTTTTCTATTTCTTTCTTCCATTGCTCTCATTTCTTTTCTATATCTTTTCCTCTGAGCCCTCCCATTTTATTTGTAAAAATATTTTAACTCTTACAAAAGAAAATGCTTTTGCTTTGTCTCTTGTAGGAATTCTAGTTGAACTTGTGCCCAAGCTATGCTTTTCTTTGAGCGTTTGCTTCTGGATGTTTTGGAGTCTTTTTTTTTCCTTCTCTGTTTGCATCATAAAAGCATTCTGTGTGGGATTCTTTTTGTTTGTTTATTTGCTAATTTTTCTACCCTTCTTCCTGACTTTGGACTTTGTCAAGCCAAGGTTCTGTACATTTCTAGAGGAAATGTCTGGGCTGAACTTGTTTCTTCTAGGATCCTGTTGCTACTTTCTTGGATATTAAATGTTGTATCACTCCAAAATCTCAGGGACATTTTAGTAGGGAGATCTGCAAGCTTTCAGTACTTTCAGAGTGATCTGTCCCGGGGCAAAGTTTGCTCCTTGTTCTACTGGTCTGAACTCTGCAAATTTCTGACCTGGATTTGGGTCTAAGCAACAAATATGAGGGCTTGCTTGCCCTGACTGAAGTTTCAGTAGACTGCTATTGAACTTAGCTATTGTCAGCCAGCTACAAAGAAGATTCAGAGTAGCAAAAAAAAAAAAAAATCCAAACCCAAACCCAAACAAACAAATCCTGCAAGCTCCCTTTTGGTCTGTGATTCCTGATCCACTTATTCCCTTATAGGCTTCAGAACTACAGATCAGGCTGAAAGCAGGAACTGAGACCCCTGCTCCACTCCTGGGGCCAGAGACACTCAGTGGCTGCTTACTTCTATATGTGCTCTTTGCTCAATATATAGCCTAAGTTAAAGTCCATAACAGGTCTTCTCCCTAGGTGCAGGTCCTCTCCTCAGGAAGTCCCAGATCTGTGGAACTGGGAAGTGAGTCACAGAGTTGCCAGTTGTCCCCTGTTCCTGTACCCTGCACAAGGTCAGGAACCTCCATACTAGATCTGGGACCTCTCTGCCTGTCTCTAATTTGGAATGCTCTGTGAGGCCATTTCTGGCTAGACCTTGTCCCCCCTGTGTCTGCAGACCTCTGTGTCTCCCTTTGTTGACCTGGACTGGACAAATGATTCATTACGATTTTTTTTTGTTTCCCAATCAGAACTCAGTCTGGTGTGTTTTGTAGATCTGTGTCAAGGTGTTGTGGGATAGAACTTGGCAATACTTCTTCCTGCTACTCTGCCATCTTAGCTGCCCCTCCCAGGACTCTTAATTCTAGTATTCTATAATGCTAAGATTTGCAGCACTAGAAAAATCAAACTGGAGAACGGAAGATACCGTCTTATAAAATAAAAGTGAAAATTGCTTAACTTTCCCTTTTAATCTGGTGAAACTGCTTAGCCTTATTGTGCAAAGTAGACAAGTAAACAAGTAAAACGTGTTACTATGATGCATTTAACTAACTTGAAGCTTTATTTTTCTCTTTTTAATAGACCTTTTCATAGAAATCAAAATAAAAGGCTTATTAAAGGAAAAATGACATATTGGTAGGAATAGAATCTTAGTAAATAAGCAAAGAAATTGCGTTTAAAAATAAAACAAACTTTTCTTTTTTAAGTGTATGCTTCCTTAAAACCTCTGCTCTTGAAGGCTATTGGAGTGGCGACACCCCCAGCTCTTTCTAGTAATAATTAGATAGATGTCGGGACCACAAAATTTTTCTAAGTTTAGTGAGGGGTTGATAGCAATGGAGAATGAAAGAAGAAGAAAGATAGGGATGGAAAAGAAATAAAGGAACTGGGACATTTGCAAATCAAAATAAAGGATTGTTATTTTTTTTTAAAACAGTAAACATCACTCTTTCCACTGTAGAATCTTGGAGCTTGAACGATTTCTTTTCATGACTATTATTATTTTAGCACTCAGCTTTAGCACTACATGGAACCAGAATACTATTCCACATAGGTATTGGTAGGTATTCTGTCTACCAATGCATTTTGAAACACTGTAGATGGTCTCCATAAATTGTTGGGGAAAAAAATCATCACCTAGTGGTTCATCCTTTAGTGACAGATCTCTCTCTACTTAGCTAAGCAGGTCCTTAGAGAACAAATATATGGTCTGTCACTGTCCTTTCCATAATGGTAGGACTTCCCAGAGTTTATGTTCTGCCAGAAAAATCTGTGAGAATCCAGAGTCATCTCCACATCATGAGGAGGCATCGGCGCATATAACTTGAGATGCTACTGGTGCCCTGTTTTTGTGTTTGAAATATTATTAATATGAAAATTAACATTACTTGAACACCACCAAGGTGCTAGCTATCTAAAATACAAAACCACAGACCTATACCAGAAAGAGACTTCTCATAAGCTGTGTATGGAGGTTACTACATCTTATACTTCTTTTGCAGCCCATAGCATCTGCAGATGGAGCCACATGGCCATCATTCAATAAATGCTTATTCATTTAAAAAAAACATCTTGTGGCAGATAGGTGGCACAGTGGATAGAGCATTGGCCTTGGAGTCAGGAGGATCTGAGTTCAAATTTGACCTCAAACACTTAAGTCACTTAACCCTACTTGCCTCCAAAAAATAAAATAAAAAAGACTATCTGAGCTAGCCCCTTGACTTTGCCATTTCAGGGCAGACAATTTTGTATAGTCTGTTCTTGAATATCCTGAGAGATTGAAATTGCTAGGTGGTTCAGTATTTTATTGCATGCTTGGTCAACAAGTTCTTCCTTATTTCCATTTCCACTTGTGAAATATTCTGCAAACTTGGACAATGAGTGATCCTTATCTCCCTCATAACATTCTTCCTGTACTAGAAGAAAACATCATCACCATTTAGGGTAAACACTGTCTTCACCTAGCAAACCTACTTCTCATTTTTTAATCATTTTTGTTATTCTCTGAATTTTCTTCCATTTGATCCTTGTATCTACTTTGTAAAGCTCTTGGACTTTTTAAAAGAACTTATGAAATATATACCAGCACAAAAATTACTGACTGAGTCCTTGGTATGAAATGCATGGCATTTGAAATTCAAACATGCCTATGAAATTTCAGATGTGTGTTCATTTACTAATTACCTTTCTAAAAAAAAAAAAGGGTGTGACCTCTTAAACAAATAATTATGTCAGCAAAATGTGAATATGTGATTTCTTCAGTGTGGGAACTCCCTCTATCAGTTCAGCTTCTGTATTCTTTAGTAGATAAGTTTTAAAGAGTTGTTTGCAACAGAGGAAGGTCTAGAGTGACCTGCCCATGGTCACACAGCTAATAAGTGTTAGAGGTGGGATCTGAATTCATATCTTCTTGATTCCAAGTCTAATGCTCTATTCATTCTACCAAACTGCCTATCATAAACAAATGACTGGACTTGAAAATTAAAGGGTAAGATGAACCATAATTCATGAAATTTTTTAAGCTAGTCTTGACCACTATAGACATATCAGAATTTACTGGAAGGGACCTTAAAGTCCACTGAATCTACCTCCCTCACTTTCCAGCTGAGAAACCTGAAATTCAGAGAGGATATATCTTGCCTAGAGTCATATGGCTAATAATTATCTGAGGCAGGATTTGAACTTAAGATTTGATCTTAACTCCAAGTCCAACACTCTACTCATTCTGCTCCCTAGAGGCTACAGTATAATAGATTACAAATCCATACATATATATGTATATACATATCTATACATATATGTAAATGTATGTATAGATGGAGGCTACATACATGTATGTGCATGCATGTATGTGGATTGAGCAATCATCAATGACTATTCTGATGAGTATACATTAATTGATCCACAAAAGGCCATGCTACCTGCATCAGTTTCTTCTAGTCACTAATAACTGAAGACTATAGCCTTCAATTTGTCCTGTAGTATGGGCATACAATATGAAACACATGAATGGATATTCATCTAGCTATGATGAATGAATTCCTAAAAGCAAGAAACAAAATGAAAATATGGGGTCTATGTCCAGGCAAAATATTAGGCTATATTAAATTTAACTTGTTTGGAGAAGCCCAGTCCTTGAACCATTTCCCATTCCAGGGGAACCCTAAGAGGCCAAGCAAGTTTTAGGTATACCACAGAAAAACTCCCAGAGTGAATCTGAAGTCTCACACTAGGTCCCTAGGTGATTCCTGGAGTTGATATAAGCCCAAAACACATCATCAGAACTAACTCCACTTTTCAGGGATTTCCAGACATTGTTTTTCCTGTCAAAAATAGCCATGGATCACAGTTGTTCCAGACCTGATATAGAACATAAAAGCCTGATACTCTTGAATTCAAGTTCTAACTTTGACTGACTGGAAATAAATATGGGCAGATGTGGAAAATATTACATTTTTGATTACTAATTTGACAAGCTCAAGAGTAATATCATCTCCCATGATATTTAGTGTAATATTGAATGTACATGTGATTTGCACATAGTAGGCCCTTATGAAATGGTTGTTGATTAAATGAACAGACATTTTTCAAAGTATAGGACAAAACATCGGCATATTTTCAATGCCCTCAATTTATTTACAGTATGAGGCAGATAATAGTGACAAGTGATTTGTTTGTTTTGGTCGTGAGGATGATTCATTATCTGTATTAGCATCTATACTCTTCAGATATACTTTCAGTGGTAGACCTACTTGTGATTACTGAATTAGAATGACTAACAGAGGTGAATTTAATCAGCTGTCTTATGATTAAGAAACGGGGAAGTACCAATCTCTGTTGACGTAAGAAACCTACAACACAAAGCTTCTGATAATTATAGCCATCTGGATTTAACTGTATCTTTTGGTCAGAATTTTTGTAGTCCATGTAACTTTGTTGATGGATAGGAAAGATGATGGATGAGAAAGACAGAACTCAATGGCATAATGTGAAATGAGAAGTTGCTCCATCCATTAGGAATAGAAGAGAAGAGAGGTATTCTTTGTTTCAGAGTAAGCAGAGCCAGAGGGTGTATAAGAAGGTGTCCTATACTTAATGAAATCACCCCTGTGGACTGGGCACAGGACAAAGAATTAATACTGTGCTTGATGATGCCAACACCACCACTTCCTGCAGAGGAAAGGGCAACCATAGTACTTTCTTAATACTTAATGAGCACTCATGTTTATTCCTCACTATACATAGTAAATTACATGTAGCAGATAGTTAACAAATAATTGTTGAATGAATTGTACTAGGCTATCTGTAGGATATTAGGAGGAAACAAAGTCATATATATGGTCACTACCATAAATAATTTATTATTGTCCAGTTGCTGAAATTACACATGTGTTGTGAGCAAAAAGTTGCCAATTTGGAAAATTAATGGAGCCAATAACTTTCAAAAGATAGTGCACTCAGGGCTATGAATCTTTCCAAGATCTCCTGCTCACTGTTTCTTTCTGTCTTCCAAATGAAGTCCACTTTGAATCCCATTGAGCTAAAAAAAAAAAAAGGCTCCCTGTGACTTCGAGAATGGGAAGAACATACATATAGAACTGGAAAGAACATTGGAGATCCTCCATCCAACCTCCTACTTTTGTAATTAAGCTGACTGAAGCTGAGAGAAGGGAAATAATTTGCTCAGGGTCTTGCAGGTAATAAGGAGTAGAGGCAGGATTGAAACCTTCGTCCTCAGATTCCAGATGCAGCGCTTTCCCCACTACATGATGCTGTGGTCATCCCTTTTTACTGCAGCACCCTTCCAGGTTTAGAGGATGTGGTTCCTGTTGCGTCCAGACTTTCTGAGAATCATTATGCTCTCTTCGTTGGTAGCTGGTCTTACTTTGTATGTGTGTGAGTGTGTGTGTGTCTGTGTGTGTGTGTGTGCAATAGTCTTCATCTTTTCTATACAGAGAAATTTTATATTTAATATAAAATATATTCTATGTATCTATATTGGCTTTCCTTATAATTGTCCAATTGTTTGTGTCCCTTTCTACAGAGATAGGAACTGGAAACATCAAAAGGTTGCTTTAGTATCTAAAGGAGAGAGCCAACCTCCATGCATGAATTAGATTCTGTGTTTCCTCAGATAATATGCTTTACAGATCTGAATCCCCACTTCTGTCCTACCATTTAGGATTAAAAGGTGAACACAAGAAAGTGGTTTTCACCCCCAGACTATAGTAAAAAAAAAAAAAAGAGAGTGATGTTTAATGTCCCATTTTCTGTCTCTGTACATGTAAGGGTGGGGTCAAAATACTCTGCTCCACTTAGTCCTGATACATTTATCAGGTATGAACACATCTCAATTTTGACTAAATGTAAACAAGGTCTGGACACCAACTTAGATGTGAGAAGTCTTTTTGGATTGGGACTTGTTCACATCTTCTTGGGCCTATATAAAACCACTGAGCTAGTCAGAATGAGAGATTCAAGCCAGGAGAGAGAGTTCCAACCAAACCTTGGAGAAGAAACCACTTGGGGCATACCTCAGCTTTGGCCTCAGACTCCTCCCCACACTGGTCAGAGGAGGATGTTGGGAGCTTTGAAGGGTCTGGATGATTTGGGACCTTTTATCTTCTCATCAGCGTATTGGCCACATTCCCAGACAGCTAAAGGCAATATCTTATCAAGGGTCAAGGCCAGACTGGACGAGATGAGGAATGAAGATTCAAGATTATACAAAGAGGCTAGCATAAAAGCTACTTCATACCTAAGAGGAACATATTGAGAACTCCAGCAAAGGTATTACAGTTTCAACGAGTTCCCCCATTGTCCCCCTAGCATGAAGCCACTTTCCCCTGGATTTAGTATGGACTATTTGGGAGGAGGGGGTAGAGAAAGAGAATGTTCTATACCAGTTGTTCTTACTTTACCATTTTAGTAAAGACCTCTTTCTAAAAACAAATTTATTCAGGCTGAGTGATATCTATAAATAATCATGGGGAGCATACTAGTGGGGGCTCATGAGCTATCGCACTAAAGAAGACACCCTCCTCCCCAAATAAAGTTTTAAGGATACCCTCTAGAACTTTGAGGGAAAATGTAAGCAGGTGAGCCTCAAGAACTTGACTCATAAGTGTGAGTGAGAGGTGGGGAATGAGCCCACAAAAGCCTGTAAGATTTCCTTAACCATTAAGCTAGAAAGGGGATAAATACGGACTTTTCCACAAACTACTTGAGAGGGACACCTTCTGAAAAATTCCTTAAGATTCCCACATTGTATTCTGCAAAAATCTTGCTGTTCTGCACAATGTGAGTAGAGGTGCGATTAGAAAAATTTGAAGAAAGCAATATTTTTCCTTTAAAATGTAAAATATGAAATTGTGTGTGCTTGTGACATGTATTAGACTTATTTTCCCTTATTTTTTAATGTCCCTAATCTCCCTTTATCCTGGAAATATTATATATTTTCAGACCTTCCTGGACTTGAATATTTCAAGCCCCCAAATATTCTATCATCAAGTTAATTTGAGAAGTGTTTCTTTAAGTAAAGTAGTTGCTGTCAGGTCTCTCAACTTTAGAGTGTCTTTGCAAGAACAAAAAAATCTTGAAATTGCATAAACCTGGAAAGAATGTCAGGATCACCTAGTTAATATATCTTGCTTATGTTCTTTGGCTAATGGAATACAGGAAGAAACAGGGTGACTGGTAATAATCCTGCTTTAAGACTTTTCTCGTATGATTATTATTCCTTTTCTCCACTGCTCAGATTTAAGAAATCTCTTCAAAATCATCTAACATATACCAAGCCTGCTATTTTTAGGATGCTAATTATTCTTCATAAGTTAAATAATAAATATTTTCCATCTTCCTTTAGTTTATTCTAGTATTGTACAAATGTCTTGAGACAACTGAGAGGAAAAGTGGTAGACAGCCCACCTTGGAGTCAGTAAGTTCCACTTTTGACACCATTGGGCTGTATGACCTTAGGTAAGTTGGTTATCTTCTCAGTAGCTATGGTAACTCTTTAAGACAGGAAGTTTCTTTCTTTTTTGGAGGCAATCGGGGTTAAGTGACTTGCCAAGGGTAACACAGTTACTAAGTGTAATACCATAAGTTTGAGAGTATGGACAGATGAGAGAATATGTTTCCTCATTAGGAATTCCTTCTAACAATGAAAACACAGGTCTGGTCTACAAAAAAATAAAGTTGTTACAATTTTCATTTTTTTTATATAGTTCCATTTCACCAAAGAGCTCAAGCCACTCTAAAAAAAGTTAAACAGTTTCATATAATTATAGAATACAAGTTCTGAAAGAAAAAATCTTAGAAATTGTTTAGCTCAACCCCTACATTTTATAGATAAGGAAACTGAAGAACATTAAAGTTAAGTGATTTGCCAAAAATCCCACGGATTGTTAGATGCGTCCAGAATCAAAACCCAAGTCTCCTCACTCCTGGTCCAGTGCCTTTTCTACTACTTTACGACTGCCTCTAAAAAGAAACAAAATATGAGAAAATGAGGAAAAGGGTGAATTAAACAAAAAGATAAGTATGGAAAAAGACTAATTTCAGATAACAATAGACTAACAAATTCAAATGGATCTATGATCTCACTGATATGGGCAATCTCTCCCAAAATGAAAATCATAACCCATCCATACATACTCCATCCAGTGCAACTATTTTTTATTTTCTTCCAGGGAGTTTACCCAACATGTTGGGATCCAT
Organism: Trichosurus vulpecula; assembly: GCF_011100635.1. Taxonomy (NCBI): domain Eukaryota; kingdom Metazoa; phylum Chordata; class Mammalia; order Diprotodontia; family Phalangeridae; genus Trichosurus; species Trichosurus vulpecula. Next base: position 82,008,820 of record NC_050577.1, read on the forward strand.
CCTTGCCTTCTTTTCAAATCAAGAGAATACCAAAGGGAATGCATTGGTTATCCATTATCCTTTCATTTTCACCATATGATGAACCCATCTCTTCTCTTTTGCCCACACACATCTTGGATGACATCTTTTACTTTGTTTCTTCTACATATTAACCTTGTTTGCAATGTGTTCGTAGCCTGCTCACACACACCATGTTCCTGTCCGTTGCTCTTTGGGTTATTTTCTATTTCAGTCCTTTAGGAGATGTGTTGTTCCATAACGAACAGACATAAAATATCACTAAGAAACTTGATATTGAAAATGTGTGCCTTTGTTTCAAAGAGATGTTTTGGGTCATTCAAATAATTTTGCAGTTTCCAAAAGTCAATCCAACACATCCTCCTCTTCCTCTTCAATTCTGGGTCCAATCCATCATTTATTTGCAGTATTTGTCCAATATGTATATATATATATGTATATATACATATATATATGCATGTATATATCTATCTATCTATATCTATATCTATATCTGTACTGCTAGATGAAGGGGAAGGGGAGAAGGAAGGGAATAAGCATTTCTGTATAGTGCCTACTATGTTTCAGGCACTGTGCTAAGCACTTTACCAATATTACCTCATTTGATCCTCATAACAATGCTGTGAGGTAGGTGCTGTTATTACCCCCATTTCACAGTTGAGGAAACTGAGGCAGACAGATTAAGTGACATGCTTAGGGTCATACAACTAGTAAGTGTCTGAGGCCAGATTTGAACTCAGGTCTTCCCAACTCCAGGACCAGCATGCTATCCATAGGTATGTGTAAGTCGGCCTAACTGCACTTTAGAACCTGGACAATAAAGCTTTCTTTATCCCCTTGGTTTTACCTGTGTTGATAGTTGGTCAAAATTCTTTTATGTGATTCAATATCTTATCCAGAAGGTAATGTTCCAGAGCTTGGTTCAACCATCACAGTGTCATGTGCTTACAGGAGCATATGGCAAAACTCACCATATATAGAAAATACCTCTTTAACTTGGACTCTGTACTGGATCTTCTCCATGACAGTGATGGACATTAGCAATCACACATCCTCCTATTTTATTCTCTGTCTGATATTAATAATGAGAGGCTCTTGGAATAGGGTTTTAAATGATGTCTCTTAAGAAATCTCATTTAACTCCTAATACATGCATGTGAGACAGTTGGTTAGAAGAGAGTGTTTACAGTAGCATTTTTGTTTTACTGAGTCAAATACTTTTTTTGATTAACAAAATAAAAATACTAGTGGAATTGTGTATTCTCTACAACTTTTAGTCATTTGTGATCTATGGAATCATTTGCGAAAATCTGCCTGTCATAGCCTCATCGAGGATGCCTTGTATGTATGTGGGGATTAAGCTCATAAAATTCTTTCTAGATAGGAAAGCAGACATTTGGATTGGCACAACAAGTTCACATAATTATGAGAGCTGACCTACATAGAATGTTTTAAAACTTACAAAGCACACATTATCTCATTTGATTTTTCACAACTATCCTGTCGGGTGGATATCACAAGTATTATTATCCCCACTTTACAGATGAGGAAAATTAGGTTCAGAGTAACTTACCCAGTCAAATATCTGATAAGGACCAGATGTGGGATTCTCTCTGCTTACTCACAAGACTTGAGGTCCAGCGTGCTTCTCACTATGTCATGAATAGTCAGGCTTACTTCTGAACAAAGTCACAGGTCCACTTGATTACATTCAGTTCAAGGAGAATTTGTTATTAGGTTATTGATAATACTTCAAAGAGTGGGAGAAAGGTCAAATGCAAATTGTAGAAGCTTATCTCAAGTAGGTTGTTTTGTTTTGTCTTTGTGCAGGTGGTAGATACTCTGGTACTACTTTTGTAATAGTTGGTTGTTGTCCTTCCTTCTCTTGAAGAGGACCAAGATGACATCACTATGCTCAAGTCAAGTTATAGTGTGTCTGAAATAATATAGTAGATTAACCAAATTGTGGTGCAGGCTGCTGTCTGGACCTGCATTCCATTCACTTAGCCCTTATAGCTATGGCTTATATGGGTATGGCTTATAGCTAGGGGATGGAGAATGGGATAAAAATGTGTTTAGCCCTTTTCTACAGTATTTATTTTTTTGTCACAAAGAAAAACAAGTAAAACCCACTGACACAATGATTGCATCTGCCAAAATATGGAACTGTTAGGCACCTATAGTCCTCCACCTCCCTTGATGGGAGGGAGATCTATTTCATCATCTGTCTCTTGTCATTGCCTTTAACTTCAAGTTCAGCTAAACTCACTAACAGTATAATACAGTACTGTAAATAATAATTTCTGTAAGTAGAAACATATCCTTAAAAGGCCCATAGGACCTTCTATTTCAGTTCTTTAGATGTGTTGTTCCATAACTAACAGACATAAAATATCACTAGGAAACTTGGTATTAAAAATGTGTGCCTTTGTTTCAAAGAGATGTTTTGGGTCATTCAAATAATTTTTCAGTTTCCAAAAGTCAATCCAACATATTCCCCTCCTTCTCTTCAATTCTGGACCAATCCATCATCTGTAAACAGATAGGCTGTGTCAAAGGGCACAGAAACAAAAATTCCTGTGAACTTGGACACCTGTTTGTGAGGATCAGGTTATCCTTATTCAGGGCCAAACTTTTTGCAATGTCCAATGATACAATACAAATTTAAAAGCAGACAGAGAGGAATAGTAGAAAGAGCACTCGGTCTAGGGTCAGAGGTCCTGGATTCATATCTGCTGTTTACAACCTTTGAGACCTTGAACATGTTACATAATTTCTCTGGGGCCTGTTTCCTCATCTAAGAAATGTGGGTGTTGGACTAGAGACCCCTAAATTCTGTTAGAGGAGAAACATTTCCTCTGAGTTCATGTGGTGAGTAACTGCTGATATATATATATATATATATATATATATATAAATAAAACATATATGTATGTATGTATGTGTATGTCTATATATATATATATATAATATACATGTATATTATATATATACACACCACAGCACAGAAATTATGGAAGTAAAGCCTAGGTTTTATTAATATGCTCAAGTATAGATCAGGCCTCAGAGAAAACCTGAATGAACAATCATCAGGATTCTAAGCAGGTTTCTAATAGGCAAAATTACAGCACAGTGATAGAAAAAAATAATTTACGTATTGCAATCTTGTACATTCCTCTTAAGCTACAGAAGTTAGAGACGATAGATCCATAATCCTATACTTCCTTCAATGTCACAAAAGTTAAACAAATTTACTTAAACAGAGTCATAATTTCATACATCCACTAAGGAAACAAACTTTATAAAACAAACTCTTTAGCTAAACTAAGTCAGGTTACAGATCAAACTCTATTTGGAGGGTTCACAAGTAGGCTGACTGAGGAGGAGGATTTACATGTAGCTAAGGAGTCAGGGACAATTGAGATTCTTCCTCTGGCTTCTTATCTATAGAATATTTAAGGCTCTTAAGTAAATTTTTATATTCCATGAGACAGGTTTTTGGCCAGGTAATGTTAATATTAGCCAAAAGTTGCAGGAGGAATAAAAGAAAATAAAAAATTCCCATAACAATTCTCTTCCAGCTGTTAATCTATGATCTTAAGCCTTTACTAACCTCTTGTCTCACTAGCAGTGTGACTTGTTTCTTTCTTTTTTTTCGGAGCTGATACTTTATTTTTAAAAATTAATTTATTTTTAGTTTTCAACATTCATTTACATAAGTTTTAAATTTTCTCCAACTCCCTCCCCTCCCCCTTCCCCAAGATAGCATGCAATCCAATATAGGCTCTACATATACATTCCTATTAAACATATTTTCACATTTGTTATGTTGTCTAGAAGAATTAGAACGAATGGGAGGAAACTTAAGTTTCTCTTTCTGTTTCTGCTTACAATTTTTTTCTGCTTACAGTTTCAAAGATTAAACATGTAACTGCAGTATACTGATCTGTCATTTGGGGGAGATTTTTATACAAAGGAAAACAATCCAACTGTCTAATCCAATAAACATTTAATAAGCACCTACTGTGTGCCAGGCACTGTGCTAAACACAGGATACAAGTAACAAAAAAGAAAGACAATCCCTGCCATCAAGGAGCTTACAATCTAAAGGAAGAGACAACATACAAAAGGAAACAAGAAAAGGGAAGAGGGTGAGAGGGCATGATCACCAGGAGTACTCAACATGGGGCATCTTCTTCTGTGGAGCTGAGAGCAGCAGATGCAAAGCAGAATGAGCTAAGTGCCCAGTGTCCACTTTCTGTAAAAAGAGGAACTGGGGGAGAGTTTGGTACTTTGCCCTCTAGTCCTGCAATCAGAGGGGGGAGGAGGCTGAGGAAAATAGAGTCAATCAAAGCTTGAGTTAGCAGCATGGTGGTGACTTTAGAAGTGACGAGGCATCTTCATGGAGATAAAACCAGACAACCACATGTCATAACTCATTCGGGGCTCACTGAAATCCAAATCCAAATTCAGCTTCTGATATTTAAACTTTCCAGGGCAACAAAATTTGGAGACATCATCTCAGAAAGATTAAAAGTGATTGTTTCCGTCACTCCCAACACATGACATTATCCAAGCAATTACGACATAATTCTGAGATGCTGAGACAGTGTATGGGTTGATCATGGATTATCCTCTTAAACGGAGCAGTCAGAGGACCCCAGCTATTTATGCGGTTGAACAGAGTAGTACTGTGACTTGCCATGTTTGAAGGAAACTTTCTTTTTCCATGTTTACGGAAAGTGGAAAGGCAAGTGGGGACACTTGTCATAGTGCTTTATATATTCACTCCAAAATCAGTTTACTTCTAGAGCTGAGCACATCAAAGGATTTCAGAGCCCAAAGCTATTCCATCCCATTTTTAAAGTTATCATCTAAGTCTGAACAAGTTTTGAGGGTTCTTATCCAATGTATGCACCCCGTTTGTCCACAATTTCTCAAGCAGATGGAATAAAGTATAATAAATAGTTGGTTCATATCAGGCAATAAGTATTATGTAACAAAATAAGAACTCGCCTTAAACTAATACTTCCATTAAGACAAAATGTGACAGGAGTTTCAATGTAGCTTTTTTGTGCTTTCTAGAGGAGTTTACAAATAAGCTGTTTGAGGGTTGTAGTATACAGACTTGGAATCAGAACCCCTGGGTTGGAATGCCATGCCTGACATGTTCTGTTTCTCTGACCTTAGACAAGTTACTCAGGGTCATCATCTATAAAGTGGGAATAATGATAATAGAGTTAGCATTTTTATAGTCTTTGGTGCTAGAAAGTATTTGCAAAGCACTTGACACGTTATCTCCTTTGAACCTCACAACAACCCTGGGAGGTATGTGCTCTTATTAACTCTATTTTACACATGAGGAAACTGGGGCGCACTGAGGTTAACTGGCTTTGCCCCAAGAGAGCTAGCTGCTAAGTATCTGAGCCAAGGTTTGAACTCAGGTCTCCCTGAAATCCAGTTCAGCACTCTATTCCTGATGCAAATTGGGTTGCCTGAATGAGAATTTTTCTACTACCCACTTCACAGGGTTGTTGGAAGAAAATACATCATGAAGCGCCTTAAGTCCATGGAGTTCTCACTGTGTTCCTCTCTGAGCTCTGCTTTTAACTCTCCCAACTTCTTTCTCTGCAGTATCTTCCCTCCATCACTACCACTTTTCAATTTCTTTTCTGTATCGCCTTCGATCACTACTAGAACGTAAGCTCCCTTTATATTCCCAGTGCTTAGCACGCTGTCTGGCACATAATAAGCACTTAATAAATGCTTGTTGACTCGAGTTGTTGGCTTGCTTTAACATGGCCTTTACTCTGCACTTATGAAGACAGCCATTGTTATTGGAGAAGTTGATAGTGCCATAGGTAAAGGGAACAGCAGATTGGGCCTTCCTTAGCTTCTAAGCACTTTGGCTGGGGAGAGACGAGGAGTTGGCTGCCGTTGGGTTGTACTACCCTGTTGCCATGGCAGCATGTAGATGGAGGGGGCAGGAGACGGCACTTCCTGGAATATTAAACAAGAGAAAGTTTTCCTATTCTTTGCCATGAGATATCACACTTATCAATTTGGGAGCTTTTATGTGAGCCTTGAATGTATTTTGGATTATTCTCAGAACCAGAACTTACAAAGGTTGCTATTACATTGTCTGGGTTTCCTAAGGAGAAATGGCCCTGATGTGGACCCTATGTCTGTTTCCTAGAGCACTGACCAACAGGCAGGCAGTCAGAGCAATGTATGTTTCGAATGTGTCATCTCTTCCACAGGCATCTGATGGCCTGTGCCAACATTTGGTATCAGAGGGCAGAGTTTCAGTTTTCTGGTAGATCCCAGCTTGCCTTCAGACCTGCGTAATCCACATAACTCACTGTACCAGAAAAGGGACTGATCCTCCTACTGTAATTGCTTCTCCAAAGCATGACTGGATATTGGATAGATCTTTCACATAGGGGTCTCCTCTCCTTTGTTTCCAACAAATTATATCTCTTTCTCAGTCCTTCAGTAGCTTCTGAGGAGAGGGGAGAACCTCTCTTCTTCTGCTTCTTCTGTGTTTTCCATCAACACAAGTTTTTCATGAATGTAGCTCCCAAAGAGGTCACATGCTTCTCTGGAGGGGCCTCATGGATGTGCAGTTCTCTCTGCAGAACAGAGTCAGTGTCTGAATATCTCCCCTTTCCCTAGATTTCTCTGCCTTACTAAGGCTGTCATTCAGATATGTGAGCTAGCAATGTCCTTGAGTTAGTGCCAGTATTCCTATCTTTTTTATACTCTTCCGTTCATTCACATGACCTAGCATTGCACCCTCTTCACCACTCCCCTATTCAATTTAATTTGATTACTCAAAATTTATCAAGTGTTTATTGCATGCAGGGCACTTTTTTGGGTGCTAGGGGTACAGAGATAATAAACAAAATAGCCTCAGTTCTTGAGATTATATTGTGCTAGGGAGATATGACAGATACGCAAATATATATATATATATATATGTACATAAATATAGAGTGGATACAAAGTACTAAAAAGAAAGAGGAAAAGAAGGAGGAGAAGAGGAAGAGGAAGAGGGAGAGAAAGACAGAGACACAGAGAAACAGAGAGAGACAAAGAGACACAGAGAGAGAACCAACAGCTAGGGACTCGGAAACACATCATGGAGAAGGTTGCACCTCAGCTGTACTTTGAAAGAAATGGGTAATTCTAACAGGTAGAGGTGAAGGGGCAATGCATTTGCAATATGGTAAGATATAGGAAGGGTGAGGAACCTACGGCCTCAAGGCCACATATGGCCCTCTAGGTCCTCGAGCGTCGTCCTTTGACTGAATCCAAACTTCACAAAACAAATCCCCTAAATAAAAGGATTTGTTCTGTAAAACCCAGGACTCCGTCAAAAGGTCGCACCTAAGGACCTAGAAGGCCACATGTGGCCTCGAGGCTGCAGTTTCCCCACCCCTGATACAGATGGAATGCCGTGGTCAGGGGAATAGGTAGTCAGCTCATTTGGCTGGGAATGGAGATCCTATGAAAGAGAGTAATAGAAAATATGACTGGAAAGCTAGATTAAAGCCAGATGGTTGGAGGGATTTGAATTTCACCCTGCAGGCCATAGTGAACTGTCAGAGTTTTTTAAAACAGCACTTATAAGATAGTACTTTATGCATGTAAATGCGTGTGACAGTCACAACAATCAAAGTGCCATCATTGTTCCCATTTTACAGACGACCAGCTGAGGCACTGAAAAGTTAAGTGATTTGCCCAGGGTCATATATCTGGTTGTATCTGAGATAGAGTTTGAGTTCAGGTCTTCCTGATTCCAAGTCCTGCACTCTGTCTCCTCTTGGTCAGATCTTTGTTTTAGGAACATCAGTTTTGCAAAGATGTGGAGGACTAACTGAAAAGGGAAGTTACTAGAGGCAGGAAGGCCAGTTAGGTGCCTATAGCAATAGATGGGAGCTCAGAATGGTTAAATGACTTAGTGAGGGTGATGCACTTGTTCGCAATCAAGACTCAAAATATGGGTCTTCTGACTCCTAAGTACACGAGTCTTTTCAGGGTACTACTATACTATCTTGTAAAACTGATTTTGAACCAATAAAATCCTCACACTTTTGCTTACTGTCATAGTGAGAGCTAACTTCCTGAGCATATGGAGGAGACATGTCTCATATGTAGGTCATTAGTTCAGGCTTCCTTCAAGCCCTATCAGTATTCTCAAAGATCAACATTTATGTTATTCTTGAAAAATGCAATGACCTTTTCTTTGTCTCTACTTTCCTACACCTCTCCGAAGCAAAAGATACTGCTAAACACACCTTCTTTCTAGACATTCTTTCTTCTTCTTGACTTCTCTGATTCTTTGATATCATGATGATCTTCCTAGTTTTTAACAGGTTTCTCTTTTTCTTTCTCCTACAGATAACTGTGAATGTTCCCCAAGCATCAGTTCTTTTCTTGAGGCCTTCCATTCTGATCTCTCTCCTTTGGTGAACATTTCCACACTTCAGTTAGCACCTCTGTACTGATCACTATCCCAAACATATACATCTAGCTTTGACCTTTCACCCATCTACCTGTTGTTTCTTTCCAAGTCCAGCTACCTAACAGATCTTAAAAGGAATTTAATGTTCTCTCCTAAACTAACTTCCCTCCTAATTTCCCCTTATTCTGCTTTACCTCATCTGTTCTCGAGTCCTGCTGGTTCCTCCTTTGGAATATTTCTAATTTCTTATGTCTTCCACATTCTTATTGCTGCCCTCCTACTTTAGCCTTTCTCTTCCTGAGGTCTGGATGCTCTAACAGCCTGTTAAATGCCCCTCCTGCTTTGAGTCTCAGCATCTCCTATCCATACTCTATATAGAACATACAAGATATAGAATCCTGTACATTAAACCCAAAGAATGTTTTGATACCTTAGAGTTTTTAGGAATCTCAAGACACAGATTATGTCATGGTAATCCCTAAGTTTAAAAACTACAGTGGCTCCCCAGTGCATAAAGCATAAAATCTAAACTCTTTAGCTTATCCTTCAAGGTAGTCTGCAATCTGATTGCAACCTATATTACTAATATTGCCTCCAATTATTTAAAAATAATAGGAGTCAATATTTACATTATCTCATTTGATCCTCACAACAACCATGGGATGCAGATGCTGTTATTATCATCCGCATTGTACAGATGAATAAACTAGGGCAGACAGACAGTATTAAACTCAGGTCCCCCAGTCTAGTTCTCTGCCCATTGCCCTACCTGCCTGCCTTGATATGCTCTCTATTCCAGCCTGGCTGGTAACCTCACTGTCTCCGATGCATGCCATGCTCATTCCATCTTTCTTCAACATTCTAAAACACTTGTTAACCACTTACTGCATGCAGAACATTATTCTGGGAGCTAGATATGGTATATACATCAGATACTTGCCCTAATGGAACTTATGACAAAGCACCAAAACCAGATAGCTTTAACGCCTAATATAATAGCAATCAGTCGACATACATTAATTTATTGTACAGAAAGTACAATAGGGAGATGTATAACAAAGTAGTATTTGAGGTCTGAGGATAAAGGTCATTGCTGTTAGGGAGAATCACAGAAAACTTGATTTGAGTTAGGCTTTAAAGGGTGGACAGGAATTCCAACATGAAACAAGAGGGAGGCAGGACATTTCAGGCACCAGGAACTATGCAAATGAGAGTGTGGAGAAAGGGAAACACAATGTGTTTGGTAGGCAGGAAGTAGACCAGTTTTGTTGGAGTATAAAATGAATGAAAGGGAATAATACAAGGTAAGGTTCAAAATCCAAAGTTGTGAGAAATGAATATTTCTCTCTTATGCTCAATAATTTAATTATTGTATTAGGACCGAGGTTCTTCCACTTTCCTGCTTCCTCATCCAGAATCCAACCAGTGTGGAAAATCTCTCTTAAAGATGTACCCAGGCCGAGATCTAAAAAGACAGTAAAAGAAATTCTAAGTTTGGGCTAATAGGTATAGTCCTGCTCATTGTGTTTGCTCTGACAGGAGAAATTCTAAGTTTGGGCTAATAGGTATAGTCCTGCTCATTGTGTTTGCTCTGACAGGTCTAGGTGGTGTAGTGGAGAGAGTGCCTGGCCTGAAGTCAGAAAAACTCATCTTCACAAGTTTAATATGGCCTCAGACATTTGCTAACTGTGTAACCCTGGGCAAGCCACTTAACCTTGTTTGCCTCAGTTTTCTCATCTGTAGAATGAGCTGGAGAAGGAAACGGCAAACCACTCTAGTATCTTTGCCAAGAAAACCTCAAATGGGACCATGAAGCGTCAGACATGACTGAACAACAATGACAGGTCTGGGAAAATGTGGAAAATTTTTGTCTTAAGAAGTGATATGGAAATTGATGTTTCTTTGACCACCATATGAGTGACACAGGTCACATATGCTAAGACCCTCTTTTTAATATAGCTCACCTCCTATTGGGTTATCCAGTCAGAATTGATTGCCACTCCTCAGAAATACTTACTCTTTGAAGGGTGATTAAATTAAATTAAAATGATTAAATTACCCAGAAATTATGTCTCTCAGAATGTTTTTAATCACCACAGCAGAGTTTCACAGTATGGAGAGCCTTGAATGTCAGGCAAAGGAATATATATTTTACTCAGTAGGAAATAGGGAGATACCTCTAAAGCTATATTGTCCTGAACACACAAAGCCCTGGTGGATGATAGGGCCTCCTCAATGAGATTCATATTATCTTTTCCCCTGAACTCAACAGTTTTCAATGGTCCCCCCATTACCTGCTGAATAAAGCCTACCAGACTCTTCATCCTGACATTCAAGGTCCTCCACAAACCCTAGCTGGCCTTTGCACCCCAATCCAGGAAATTTGGAACCTTCTGCTCTCTATACTTATTTCACTGGATTTGTGATCTCATTAAAATGGATGCTCCCTTCCATAGGGCAAGTCACAATCCAATCGATCATGAATTCTGATACTGTGTGATTCTAGTTCTTGACCTCCCACAAATCCTCCACTTTTTAGATCTTTTGACCGTGGGTGGGTACTATGGAGCATGTAGACGCTCCACGGACCATCCCTCATTCTTACTACATCGACCTGCTTTCTTGTCATACATCTCTGTGATATTCTTCCTTGTTAATATGGAGAGCCTCACTCTGTGCTTTTCCGGTAATGGAATGACTCCTAATGACTCCTTTGGATGACTCCTAATTTTAGTTCTTCAGAGAACTGAGGGTACCTTGATTTGCAGTCATCCAGCATCATCAGAAGCAGTCTCCAGGTTCTATCAATTCTGTGGTTCATGAGGGAGTGGGAAGAACTTGGGCACTGGTCCTGTTAGAATTCCAGCTCTTCTGCTTACACCTATATGAAGGGAGAAAACTCATTTCCCTTTTCTGGGCTTCAATTTCTGATTCTGTAGTGTGATAGACATGGTCTCAGCAATGCATTGTGGGAAGAGCGCTGGATTTAGAGTCAGAGAACCTGGGTTCAAATCCTGGTTCTGGTACTTAGTATGTGTCACTGTGGCGAAGTTATTAACCTGTTTGGTTATAGGTTACATCTGTACAATTTAAGGGTTAGACCAGTTAACCCCTAAGGTGCCTTATAGGTCTAAATCTGTAATTCTATGAAATGCATTCTCTACAAATGTAGCCATGCATAAAAAAATGTGGGTGATCATATCAGTAAGGCTGGGGGCAGACTAGATGTAGGATCATCAATATAGAGCTACAATGGACCTTATGGGTCTAACTCTACATTTTACAAGTGAGGAAACTGATTCCTATAGAGATTAAATGAGTTGCCTAAGTAACAGAACTGGGATTTAAGTCTGGGTAAAGGTCTCTTCCATCTTTAATATTCTGGTATTCTGGCACATGTACCCTGGGAAGCAGTTTGGTGGAGGAAAGAAAGGGCTACAAAGTCCGGAGGAAATGGCCATCCTACCCAGGTGGAAGGAAGTCGGTAACAGAAATACCCTGTAACTATCCCTGCGACCTTGGCTCACCACTTCCCTTCCCTTTCTCTTTAGTCCACTGCTGCCTAAACCTGCCCACCTCTTTCCCCATCCTGTTCCAAATTTTCACCCCTCAAGAGCAGGAATCTCACCAGTTGAATTTCTCTAAAGGAGAAGGAGCTGTAAAGGAAAAACAAACTCCAAGTTGTCTTTCTTCCCTTCCTACACCCATCTTTAGGCTGCCATTCTCTTAGCTCAGTCCCCCTCTCCTGTGCCCCCGAGTGTTCTCATCTGCACTAGGTTGCTCCGCCTGAGGATTAAGCCAGCACCTTATATTCACCTCACTATTTTCGTTGATAGCAGGCACCGTTCATCCAGTTACCCGTGTTTGAAATTTTTGTGTTGTCACTGCCTTTTCCTTCTCCCTCTGTTTCCCCTCCCACATCTAGCCAGTTGCCAAGTCAATTCCCACTTCAGCTCTCACATCACTCTCCTTTCTATTCACAATATGAACAGATCTTTTATGAGCAAACACTAAGGCTGGGTTCAATTCAACAAGCATTTACCGACTACTCAAAGTCCTGCACTGTGTTAGCTGCTGGGGATAAAAAGAAAAGATTAGAATCTTCCCTGCCCTCAAAGAGCTTAACATCTACTGGAAGGAAAGGAAGGCCAGGGGATACAGGTACATAGATTAGTAAATGCAAAAGTATGCCCAAAGAAATAGTACAAAAACATGGGGAGAGTGGGGAGGGTGGGATGTTATGCCCTGTAGGGACCAGGAAAAGCTAGAGACAGGTGGGCTTACTTGAGCCAGTTCTCGAATGAAGCTAAAGATTCAAGGAGGAAGAAGGGAGGAAGCAAACATTACAAAATTGCCTAAACAAAGACATAGTAGTGGGAGATGGAATGTAGGCCGGCAAGTAGGCTAGTTTGATTAGAATGTAGATTGTGTGGGAGATTACTGTGAAATAAATCTGGAAAGATTAGGAAGAGCTTTAAATGCCAAACAGAGGAGAGTGTATTTTATTTTTATCCTAGACTGGAGGCAATGGGGAGCCATAGAAGCTTTCGAGCAAGGGAATTATTATATGGGTCAATTACTTACCTTCTCCAAGTCTCAGTCTCCTTGTACGCAAAATAAAAATATTTGTACTACTTACCTCACAGAGTGATTTTAAAGAAAGTACGTTGTAAGCTTTAAAACTCTGTTACTTGTTGCTTAGTTATTTCAATCGCGTCCAATTTTTCCTGACCCCATTTGGGGTTTTCTTGGCAAAGATACTAGATTGGTTTGCCATTTCGTTCTCCAGCTCATTTTACAGATGAGGAACTGAGGCAAACAGGGTTGAGTGAGTGAGTGACTTGTCCAGGGGCACATAGCCACTAATTGTCTGAGGCTGAATTTGAACTCACAAAGATGTCTTTCTGACTCCAGGCCCAGCACTGTATCCGCTGTGCTACCTAGCAGCCCAAAGCTCTATATAAATGTGAGCTACTATTATCTTGGAAGGAGAGGTTGAAAATGTTCCTTATGCACAGGTATGATCATGTTATTCCTTTGTTCAGGAACTTCCATATCTTCCTGTTGCCTACTAAATAAAATCTAAACTCCTTAGCGTGGCATTCAAGGCTCTCCATAGTCTGTCACCCTTTTTCTAGCTTTATCTCGCTCTTCTATGCTTTAAGTACTCTATATTCCAATCAAACTGGACTACTTATCATTTCTCAAATATAGCTCTTCCACCTCCATACCTTGACTCATGACTTCCTCTCCATCTCTATTTATGGAAGTGCCAGTCATCCTGTAGAACAGCAAGATTGCTTCAGGTCAGCTCAGAAGATACTGACAGTTCCATTGTGGGGAGGTATTAATGTTTGAGTCATACAAAGCAGATCAATCTAGAAGGAAAACAGTGTTTAGAGGAGTTTCCATGAATCAGAGAGGTAAACTAAGGCTAAGAAGTCAAACACATACGGGTCTGTATTCCCCATGGCAGTTAGCAGCAAACTAAAATGATCTGAGGCTCTCACTTCCAGTAAGAATTAAGAGAATATTTAGCAGTGACCTGCATACCACGTGTAATACTTGCATTTCTGCCATGGCCAAGTGTATCTATGCTCAAAGTACAGGTCGATCTTCTTCCTGAAGAGAAGATAAAGTAGCACAAAGCACACCTCTCCCCTCTCCAAACTGGGGGAGGGGGGCGGGGTGAGGAGGGAGCGGAAATTTCTCTTAATAGGCTCTTTCTGAAGGAGTGTATTCCTGGACTCTCTGATGATGAAATAGCTTAATTTTCTCCAAAGATTTATGACATATAGCCATAGGTGTTGTCAAGTTAGGGATCATCAAAAAAAAAGGATAAGAGGAAGAAAAGATGAGCAATGATAGGGATTCCTAGCTAAGGGGTAGTGACATGGCTATTTGTTGGTCTAATAACAAAAACAGAGAGGTCTGCTATCTTCTCAGAGAACATATCCAAAACACAACAGAAAATTGTCCAAGGCTTCCCAAGTAGGATAATTACTGACCATTTCTAGTGATCCTCATGGGCACAAATGATATTGCAACAAGGAATCTAGAAAGCATTTCTAAAGACTATGTGGTCTTGGGAAAGAAGTTGAAGTTGAAGAAGTTGAAGACCTTAGCATTTCCATCATTGCTGCTGAAAAAAAAGGCAAGGACTTCACAAAGACAGACAGGTTGGGGAAATAGAATCCTGATTAAGATGGTATCTGAGGATAGGATTTGGATTTCTGAGGGACATCTTCAGATATAGGAATGATGGGCTCCTGGCCATATATGGAAAGTAATTAACTAGAGCTGGTAAGAATATATTTCCCTGAAGCCTTGTACATCTGATTCAAAAGGCATTAAACTGAAAACAAACAGGCATAAAACTGCTTTCATATGTACAAGCCAAATAACCAAAGGTAGCAGCTACAATACATAAAGAATGGTAGTACAGACTCAAAATTTTATAGAAGATATAATGCAAGAAAGGACCCAGTTTTTAAAAAAAACAAAACAAAACAAAAACAACCTCTAGCCTCAGATATATTGTTTCAACAATCTGGCTAGCAGCTGCTGTAGGGGTGAAAAACCAACAACCAGCTCACAGAATGCTGCAAAAGCCCAGGTTCCTTTGATCTGCTTTACTAAGGACAACAATAAGGGGTTAACAAATTTACTTTAATCCAGCATACAAATATCATTCACCTAATTCAGGGGAAAAAGCCAGCACCCCGAACTTCAGAGCAAATATAAACAAATTACAAACATCAACAGACAGACCAAATGTAATTCATAGTTACCAACATCTGAGTTCAGCCGGGAGCTCATAACAAGGGCTGTCCCAGAGTCACGCAATACACCTGCTGTGGGTCAGAGCTCCGAAAAAAGAAAGCCAACCCCTGGTTTTATATCTTTTTCAGGGTCAAGGGTGAGTCACACATGCCACTCACCCACATGACTTAAAATCGTCACAAAAATTCAACTTAAACCCACGAGGTATAAAAACCTCTGATGTTACAAACATGTCACTCAAACCCATGTAAACTAGGTTTTCCCTTGAGGCAAGGAGGTCATTAAGGACTCCTAATTTAATCAAGTAAACAAAGGCCAAACTCTTCAAGGGCACTTGGTTGAATAAGTGCTAAGAGCCCATCTTGATTCCCAATACATATATATACATACACAAATGTACAAAGTATAGTAACAAACAAGTTGAACTAGGTATCCTAACTCAAAAACAGAAATTTGATTGACTTCATAGATATCACTGAGAGCCGGTGGTATGAGATCCATGATATATGGCTCTGGAATAACTTACATCATTTATTTCAAAAGAATACTATGCTATAAGAAATGATGAGTGTGTTGATTTTAGAAAAATATGGAAAGACTTCTATGAAATAATCAAGAATGAAATGAGCAGAATCAAGGGAAAGTTGTGTATGATAACAGCAATATTGTTTGAAGGACAACTTTATTTACAAAATAAGTTATTCTAAGTATTCTAAATATTCAAATCAACTAGAAAAGACCTATGAAGGAAGATGCTATCTGCCTCCAGAGAAAGAACTGATAAATAGAAGTATGTATAGTAGGATGTGTGTGTAAACGAGTGCGCGTACACACACACGCACGCACACACATTTATTTATTTGCATCTATTGGTAGCCATCTTTAAGGTGGTGAGGGAAGGAAAAAATGTAAAAAGTACACGGCAGAGAATAAAAGGAAATTTAGAAGCATAGAAAGTAGAGTAGCTTTGAAAATGATGTGTAGTACTTATATAGTTTTTTTTATAAACAGCATGCAATGTAAATTCATGGTTTTATAGTGAATCCTCTTTTCTATGCTGTGCTATGCACATGGAAATGTTCTTTTTTTGTCTTTATGTATTTAAGTTAAAAATGAATTTTAAGAAAGAAAAGACATATAAAAAAGAAATAGGAACAGCATAAGGAGAAGTCTGATGGGGGGAGGTGGAGGCAGTAGGGTGTGGTAGCATAATTTATTAACAAGGTCTACTTCTATGAGTAAATCTGGGAATGATAAGGGGGAAAACATAGTAAAAAGCATTTGCATGAAGGTCAATAAAAGTGGTGATGAGAGCAATGTTGTTACTGAAGTATTTAAATCCTCTTCAAAAAAAATGAAATAGATAAGGACTTAGGGAAATAGATTATGTCTGGCATAGAGGCATGATACTATAGTGATCAAATATCACTATTATCCAGACAGCTGCTGAAACACAGAACTATTTCTTGATGAGCTTAAGATAATTTCATCCTTCCAAAGGTAGAACAAACAAAAAGGAATGTCTATGATTGATCTAATCCTTGCCCGAAATGAGAAAGTGGTTGCTGGAGTTGAACTGATGAGAACTTAGGGGAAAGTAATCACTCCCCCTTAAAATTTGTGATCGAAAAGGAAATGAAACAGGCCGAGTCTGACATGCATTCTAGATTTTGCAATGGCAAATTTCAGTGGCCAAATGTGCCATGGCCAAATATTCTACAGGGGAGTCAGGATGGATAAAGAACTCTCAATAATGAAATTCTGATGATAGAAGGTGAAGAATTCCAATGAGTTAGAAAATGGGTAGTTATCTGAAGAGACAACTGTCTAAAGAAACAAATGAGTGAGTTCAAAGAATTCATTAGCCAGTCAAAATTTTCAAGTGATAGTATATAGAAGGAAGGAAGCAAGGGGGAAAATAGAGGATGAATATAAAAGCATATTAGAATTCCATAAGACTATCGGAAGTGTTAAAGCCCAGAATGAGTTGGGGCTAGCAAAAAAAAACAAAACCAAAAAACTTTTTTTTAGACTTTATTGATGGGATGATGATAATGGACTACAGAGAGAAGGTAGGATTAATGGTTCAACTCCCATTTTGCTTCTGTTTTCTTTGCCAAGAAGGATGATCTCTGGAATGGAAAGGACAAAGCAGAAATGGCTACTAATAAAGGAGATGATACTCCAAGTAAGTAGGGAGATTAGTAAAACAGCATCTGACTGCTCTTAATGAGCTTAAGTTACCAGGCCAGATGAACTGTATCTCAGGACACTCAAAGAACTGGCAGATGTGATTGTAGACCCAGTGTCTATGGTAGAGATGGGTGGAGATGTTGTAGGACAACAGAATTTTTAAAAAGAAAAAAATGGAGAAAGAACAAGGTCATTGGACTTATAAGCCCATGAACTTAACTTCAATTCCTGGAAAAATCTAGACATATTAAGAAATATCTAGATAAGGAAGGTGATCACAAAGAGGCAGTATGACTTCATGAAGGATGGGTCATGAAAACCTAAACTGGTTTTCTTTCTTGCTTTCTTCTTTTTTTTTTAAGCATTTTTCTTTTCAGTTCATTTCCTTTTTTTCCTTTATTAGAATGGTAGGTCAGGGGAATGTTATAGGCATGGTTAGGCCAAATTTTAGCAGAGCATTTAATGACATCTGTCATACTATTCTTGGAGACAAGATGGAGATATATAGGTTAGAAGGTAGTACAATTAAGTGGATTAGAAGCTGGCTGGATGACTGGGCAGGAGGAGGAGTCATCATCAGTTCTTTGCCAACTGGCATCTCCCCAGGGATTTGTTCTGTCTGAAAATTTTCATTGATTTGAATAAAGGCAAAGACAGTATTTATAAGAGTCCCAGGCAACTCCAAAGTGGAAGGGATGATCAATGTGTTAGATAACGGAGTCAAGATTTTAAAAGTTCTCTATAGGCTAAAATACTGCAACAAATTTAGCAAGATGGAATTTATAGGGATAAATATAGAGTCTTACACTGGGGTTAAAAAAAAATGTCAGCTTTGCAAATAAGGGAGCTTTGGTTAGATAGCAGGTTATCTGAAAAAGATCTGGAGAATTTTATGGACTGCAAGCCCAAAACAAGTCATCAGTGTGATCTGGCAGCAACAAAAAGTGAATGTGGTCTTGATGTCATCTGCATTAAGAAAGGAGTCTTGTCCAAGATGAGTACCACTGTGCCTTTCCTTTGGCCAGACCACATCATGAATGGTGTGTTCAATTCTTGGCACCATATTTTAGGAAAAAATATTTATAAACTCAAGATTATTTAGAGGATGACAGTGATGATGATGAAAAACCTCCAGGTCATACCACATAAGGAAGAGTTAAAGGAATTAGGAATGTTGAACCTGAAAAATAAAAGAGGCATGATAGCTGTTTCTGAGTATTTGAGAGGTTGCCATGCGGAAGTAGGATTAGTCTTATTTTACACGGCCTAGAAGAAACAACTAGGAACAATGGGTTGAAGTTACAAGGAGATAGATTGAGGCCTGATGTAAATAAAAACCTCCTGACAAGTAGTTATCCAAAACCAGAATGGCGATGCTCAAGAGACAGTGGGATCTTGGCCAGTGCAGAGTTGGACTACATAGCTTATGATATCCCTACCAACTCCGAAATTCTGTGAATCAGGAGCAAGAGGGACTAGATTCTCAGATTGAATCTCTAGGTTCTGTAACATGGGCTACTCTTATTTACAAGCAACGCCTCTGTCTTTCCCTCTATTAAGACTTTATACCTGTGTGGGCAGTAAGGCCCAGGCACCCAGCAAACCAAAATTCTACTATCTCCATATAGCTAACCCATATTCCTCTTAGTTGGAAATGATCTTTTCTTCCTGGATCTGGGAAAGTCTTTTATTTGAACTTACACATTTGTCTTAGTACAGTATAAAATGCCATTCTTAGAGGGAGAAGACTGGGGGTCAAATCTTTGTCTTGCTGCTAGGACTGGCCAATGGCCCAGTTACCCTATTCTTTTAATCCTGCTTTATCATCTGTAAAATGGGAATAATATCTTCACCACATAACTCATTGGGTTGCCATGAATAAAGTACATTGTAAAATTTAATGTGCTTCCCAAATGTAAGCTATTATTTTGTGTTGCAGTTGTTTGTGTGTAAGCAGTATCTCAGACTGTAGTGCAAGAACAGTCTTATTTTTCTTTACCTTCCTCTCCCCCTCCACTAGTGCTTAGTGTTTGTTGAACTGAAATTGAATTTCCTATGGAAAAAAAGACAAATTTCACCTTAATCTTTAGTATATCCAAAGATCTTTACCATTTATGTGCAATTTCATTTTTCTAACAAGATTTCAATGAAAAAAGAGAAGAGTAGAAGAGAAATAGGAGGGGACTTTTTTTTTAATGTTAGAAAATTTCATGTAGGTTATGTACTTTCTTTAGGGAGAGAACAATAGAACAGAAATGAGACAGTGTTCTGGTCCAACTAGGCCAGCGAGGCAGGACACTGTGGTTGGGAGCAAAGGAAGGCAGCCCTTCAAGAAGTATGTGAATTCCTGGAGTCAGGAGGGAAAAAAAGAGAGTAAGTGGTGACCTGACACAAAACCAAGAAATAACTGCCCTTCTACCTCTCTTCACCATCCCTCTCACCCAGCCTGGCCTGATCTTTATTCTATTCTTGTTGCTACCAGTCTTCTGTCTTAGCCACCACTATTGGCTTGAGGTTAGGGAGTTCTCATTTCCCCTCTACTGACCATGGAAGGGGGCCCCTTTACACCTCCTAAATAGTCACCTTCTACTTTCATGTGTCTTGTTAGAATATAAACTCTTTGAAGGCAGGAATTATTTCTTTTAAAATAATTTTTTTTATTTCTACCATTTAGCATAGAGCTTGGCATATAGTAAACACTTAAAAAATACTTTTTTATTCGTTCATCCTTCATATGTTCTTGGCAAATCAGGTTGGAGATCTGAATGTATTTTCCCATAGATGAATTGTCATATATGATGGTTGGTTTTTGTAGTAGTGCTGTTTATCATTGAAACTGTTTTTTTTTTTTCTTTAAGGACCAGTCCTTAACCCCAAATCACTCTGGCTCTCATTGATTGGCCAATAGTTGGTCCCAGGCCAATGTTTGGGTGTGATTGGCTCAGAGTGAATATAAATAGCAGTTGTTTCTGTTTTGCCCAAACCCTCAGGGTCTTCCCCTCCCAGATTTATTTTTTTCTTTTTTTTGGCTAGGTAAAGAGGCCATTCTCTGCTTCATTTCTTACCTAGCCTTTATCAATGAAGGGACACTGCCTCAATCAAACTGAGACCTGGGAAAGACCTTAACTTAAAAAGGCCAAGGTTTCCCATTGCATCCAGAGCCATTTCCAGTCATCCTGATCTATATCTTGCCACTGGAGCCAGATGGCTCTGGAGGAGAAAGTGAGGCTGGTGACTTTGTACAGTCCTCACTCACTTAAATCTGATTCACTTGCATCACCTCTCTGATATTGCGGTCCTCTTCCAGAATGAGGAACAAAATAACAACAACAGTTGTTTAAAGAATGATAGATTTTCAAGAATATTTAGATGGAAAGAGATTTCATGGGCTGGCCTAAAGACCTAACTACTATTTCTCACATTATTTCCGTAGAAAAATGCTTCTAAGTTCCAAAAGACTGACTTTCAAGCAGACTTTGGTGATACAACCTATTTGTAGGTTTGGGGATCCTTGTTTTTTTTTAATCAATTCAGACAATAACATAACAATACAGTAATACACATTTATTGTTTATTGTGTGTGGAACATACAAAGGCTAGATAAGATAACCTTCAAATTGCTTATAGGCAAATCTACAATAATAAAAAAGATATACAATATAATACATTGTCTATGTAGCGCCCCTTCTGGGGCTATTTCTCTAACTCCTATTCTCATTGTTGGGCTGAGTCCCCATAAGATAGTTACTACTTCTTCCTTATAGCAGGGTGGCCCTGACAAGGATAAGTTTTTTTCTAACACTGTATTGCTCATAAAACCTCCATCCAGTCAATTCCCCATTATCAGCCAGTAGCATCACTTAGCTTTTAGAAGACAGTATTTATTGAGTTGGTATAGGAAGAACAGGTGGGGCAAAAACCAATTCCTCCCAAAGTCTGAGGTCTTTCAGAAATATACATAGGGTCCATGGGAAGAGTGGGCACAGACTTAACGTACCAGTGTTGATGAGGTTAGACCACAGGAAGTACATATGGCAAAGGGGTAACTCACAGTTCCCAGTTACTAGGGATTCTTTCCTTCATGACTTCCTCATGAAGTCCCCTCATGGTGGAGCTCTCTTCTGGACTCCAAGGATTAGTTCCCTTACATCATCCTGAACTTGCATTTCCTCAGTGTGCCTTTTAGCCCCCAGTACAAATGCCAAAATTGCCCCTTTTGCTCCAGGGACACTGTTATAGGATCTGGCTGCTGTGAGACCTCTCTGATGACCTGGATGGATCTTCCAAATGTGTGTGTGTGTCTGTGTGTGTGTGTGTCTGTGTGAGAGACAGAGAGAGAGAGAGAGAGAGAGAGAGAGAGAGCGAGCTCCAGCAAGCCAGGGTCTTTTTAGGCCCCTCCCCACTGGGCCCCCCTCCCCCTACTCCATGATTCCCTCTCTGGAGCTTGGCTGGAGCTGTTTCACTACTAGACTGGCCTGCTGTTTTTTATCCAAAGCCATACAAGGTGTGACTGATTCTCTTGAACCATTAGTCACAAAATATTTTCTGTGTAATGTTAAGTGCTCATGATTAAAGCATTTCCCTGCACTCAAACTGATGGACAAACATATTCCCACTTCATTTACACCTTTGACTGGTTCAATTAGAAGTCTGGGCCTTCTATATTTACATTAATTGCAGTTAAAAAATGAGGAACCATCTCAAATCTTCAGAAGAACAGAATGGGGACCTATGAGACTAGGAAATGCTTCATAGAAGAGGTGACATTTAATATGAACCTTAAAGAATAGGGAGGTGGAATGTACAGAGACCCGTAAAAAAAATAATTACCTAGGAAAATCTGATGCTTTGTTCTGGTTAAAAAATTTTCTTAAAATGCTTGTTCATTCTCTTAGCCTAATCCTATTTTCATTTAATGTAGATAAAGGAAAACAGAAAGTTTATCTAATTATGAGGTATATTATTAGGTCTTAATGATTTCTCCTGATTAAAAAAAAACAAGAACATAAAAACAGCTTTTTTCTATTTCAATTCAGTCAAGTAAATCAAGGAAAAAATATAACTCTCAAAAGATGACTAAATTTTAGTAGCTGTTATTTCAAAATCCCTTTTTGAAATTACTATATATTCTTCTGTATATATGTCACATTTACCTATTTTATCCCTCTCCGTAGAATGTATCCTCTCTGAAAGAAATGGCTTTTCTGTTTTTGCCTTTGTATAACTAGCACCCAATGGAGGGCCTTGAACATAGTAGATGATTATTAATAAATGTTTTGAATTAAAAAAAAAAGAATAAGTAGGTGAAGGGAGGGTGTTTCAGTTAGTTCAGATAAAGTATGAACCGAGACCTAGAGTCAAGAAAGCATAGGATATTTACAGGAGATAGAATGATTCATTTTGGCTTCAGCACGGGGTGGATGGAGGCCTAGTATGTTGGAGGCTAGAAAAGAAGGGAGTGACAGGTGGTGAAGGACCCTGAGGGTACAGCAGAGGAGTGTGAACTTTATAACAACAGAAAGCCACAGAAGATTTTGGAGCAGAGAAGTGACATCATCAGATCTACAAGTAGGAAAAATTATTTGCAATATGAAGGATGGTTTAGAATGGGGAGAAAGTGGAGGCACCATCACAGTGGTGGCTAAAGAGGTTAGCACTGAAGGGCAGGCACTGGGTAGGATAGTAGCTGCATAAGAGAGAAAAGTCAAGGGAAACCCCAGTGTACAGAGACCAAAATTAGGTGGGGAAAGTGAGTGTAGAGAAATGGGAACTGAATGTAGGAGCTGGATGTGAGAGAGAAGAGAAGGAAATCACAACATGGGAGATGGAGTGAATAGTAGTGCTATAAATAGAAACTGAGAAATTGTGAACTCAGAAGGATGAAAAGGGTTTAAGAGAAAAGATAATAAGCTTAGTTTGGGACATACTGAATTTGAGGTGCTGGTGAAATAAGACAGGTAGAGATATCCCATGGGTAATTGTAAATAAGGACCTGGAATTCAGAAGAGAGATACAGATCAGCAATCCATTTGCATGAAGTGGTAGTTTGGTCCCAGAGATGATAAAATTGCTAAGGGAGAAGAGAATCAGACCAAAGACAGACCTTTGAGGGAATGTTAAAGGGTCACTTAGAGGACTAGAAACCAGTGAAGGAGCATTTTAACAGCGAAGGGGAGAAATTGGATAGTGTGGTGTCTTCAATGCCCATACCATCAACAACATCAAACACTAGCAGAGATAGAGGATAAGACCTTAAAAAATAAAGGCACTACTAAGTAAAGTGATTAGGACGTCCTTTAAAGGAGCTGTTTCAGTAGAATAATGCTGGCCTAAGGTCAATTGCAAGAGTGAGAAGTGAGTGGTGAGAAAATGAAGGCTTAAGGTACAGACAGCTTTTGAAGAAGTTTAGAAATGAAGGAGAGAAGAGAAATGGAACAGTACCTGGACGGAATGGAAGATCCTTTTTAGGAATGGGGAGAGCCGGGCATGCCTGTAAGCAGATGAGATAGACCCACTGGAGAGAAGAGTGAAGAAGCATGAGAATGAGGGGATGCCTGCTGAAGCAAGGTTCAAAAGCCAGAAGGAATGAGATCAAGTTTACACGAGCAGAGGTTAGACTTATTGAGTACTAGGGTATTATGTGACCAGAGAGGACAGAGGAATGGGTTGATGGTACAATGAGGGATACAGAAATATTAAAAAAAAATAGGCATTTCAAGAGCTTTCAGTCTTATAGGGGAGACAAGGATGCACTTCCCCTTTTTTAAGTGTCAAAATGAGTTAGTACAAATGCTCTATTATCAAGTGTTATATTTGTTCTGAGAAAATAGTGTAGACAAGAATGAATGTCAAAGGTTCATGGAGGAGGTGATAAACTGGCTTTGAAGAATCCATAGAATTTGGTAAGGAAAGAGATTCCTGGTGGGGATAACACTGCCACCCCCCCCCAAAATGAATAAACCTATGGAAACCAGTTGAAGGCTGAACTGAATATAGCAAACAGTTATGTCAGCCAGCTAGAGTTAAGTTGGGATGGATACTGATTGAAGATAGCTACCAAAGAATATGAAACATTTCATGTCCAAGTGTGCAAAAAGGAAGTATTTCATCTGGCATGGAGAATAGGAACATCTTCCCTGGAGGAAAATATGTGATGGTAAATTATAGGTGCAATGATATTTTAAGATTAAGGTATGATAGCTCAATATTCTTTGCAGAACTGTGGGGGATGTGCCAGAATGCAGTGGGGTATGCATTGAATGCATGGTTTAAAAAGAAAAAAGGAGGCAATGCAAGTAGAAGTAGAGGCAACAAAAGGTAAGGGAAAGTGTACTGGGCCTTACATTCTTACAAGTCTTAAGACCTGGTTTTGAAGCCCAGCCATACCACTAATAAGTTGTGTGACCTTGGGTGAGTCACTTTAATTTATTCAAATACTTTTTTCTGGGTCTCATTTTTATCACCTGTAAAATGAGACAATTTAACTTTTAAAGTTCCTTCTAGAGCCACATATTATTATCCTTTAAGTTTTGAAGAATGGAGGAGGGGAGCTCACAGCCACTGGCCTATGAAGTAGGTTTGGTCATCGGCTGTTTGGGGGTGTCACTGGAGGTGGGAAGAGAGGGGAAAAAGGTGGTTTGGAACAGTCAAAATTGACTTGCTGAGAAATGAAACAGGGAATCCATAAGGCTAGAGTAGAATTGTCAAGTTATAGCAACAGTCCAGCTGAGGTTATTATGAAATCATGGAGGGTAAGATTGGCTAGATTTTTACATTTTCTTTAGTCACTCAAAAAGCTGGAGCAGGAGTTGAAGAATAAGATGTTGGGGGACAATCTTAAGAGGAGGATTTGATGGTCAGAAAAGCATGGGATGGCAGGATAGCACCATCCCTTGAAGGAAACCAGGATGCTTTAGGAGCAACTAAGTGGTATGGTGAATAGAGCTTTAGGCCTGCAGTCAGGAAGACCTCAGTTCAAATATATTTGTACAACCCTGGGCAAATCACTTGCCTTCAGTTTACCTCTATCTCCTTATCTGAAAAATGAAGATAATACCACCTATATACCAGGATTGTTGTGAAGATCAAAATTAAAATAACATAAAAATTGCACTTAGCAAGATTTCCCCTGGAGGGGAATGGATGAATGAGTACAATTTGTTCCAATGGCCATGAAGTTGGCTGAAGCTTAGAGCTTGGTTAGACATTGAAGATGCCAAGGTCATCTACTGCATCCTGGGGCCATCACCAGCCATCCTACTTTTGTCTTGCCAATAGATTTTTATGACTCTGGAAGAGGGAGGCTGGTAACTGCGCAACTCTGCCTCACTTAAATCCAATTCACCCTCAAGTCAAGATATCACCTCCGATGTCACTGACCCTCCTGGACAAACAACAATCACTCCTTAGTTTGTGAACTAATACAACTATTGTTTGGGAATTAAAACCTCTTCCATGACCCAGCCTCCATCAACTTTTCTAGAGACTGTATATGATTCCAGGTTCAACTTACTAGTCAGGTTTTGCAAGTCTTCACATTCTCCATCTTCCCTTTGGTTATCTTTGCATTTTCTTTTACCATGATTGGAAGGTTCTTCCTTCTCAACTCTGCTTCTTGGAATCCCAGATTTCCTTCTAAACTCAGCTCGAGTCACTTTTTTTTGAAGTCCTTTCTTGGTCCACTTTGCTGGGTTTTCCCCTTCCCCTTAGTTATACCTAGTATCTACTTAGTGTCCGTATATGTGCTCATGTCTTATCTCCCCCATTAGAATTATCGTCATCTTTTGTTCCAAGAGGACCAAGATGACATCACTATGCTTCAGTCAAGATTCAATGTGTCTGACTGTGGCCTATCAGGCCAATATGAGCTCAGAATGCCGTAACACATGTGAACATTTGGGGTGGATACTCCAAACTTGCACATGCTGTGTTTCCTTTAAGCTGTTTCAATTCTGCTTTGCTCACAGAGCACAGCACCTTCTCTGATGTGGGCACGCCATGCTGAGTGGTCCTGTGCCAATGTCTCCCATGTCACAGTGGATAGAGCACTGGCCTAGGAGGACCTGAGTTCAAATCTGGCCTCAGGTACTTGACACTAGCTGTGTGACCCTGGGCAAGTCATTAGAATGAATGCAAGTTCCGTGAAGTCAGGGAGTCTTTTATCTTAGTCTTAGTAACTTAGACCAGCACTTAATGGATGCTTAATGATTAACTGGTTGATTACAGAGTTGCCTGAGGTCCAATGAAGTTCAGTGACTTAAGTGAATTTATGAGCCACACACAGCCATGAGGATCAGGTGGCCTGGGATTCTAGGACTAGCCGTCTATCCACAATACCAAACTAACTCTAATCAAATGAAAGCACAGCACAGTGCCAGGCACTTACTAGATCATTCTCTCTCTTCCTCTTATTCCCTCCGATTATTTACTTATCCCATCTAATTAAAATTTAAAATTATGTAGAGAGAGCCAAAGTAGTTTTCTAACTTTAAGCAAATTTATTAAACTTCCCTTTCCTTGCTCTTAAAAAAAGGGATAATTAACTTACCAAGAGTTGATCTGAGAACTGACAGTTGCTAAAATACTCTGAAGATAAGGGCTCAACATATTTTTTTAAAAAAATAAGAAATTCTAGAGGGAAGGTAAAGTTTGATTTAATATGTTTAAAAAAGTGAATGTGGGGGGTGGAGCTAAGATGGTAGCTGGAAAGCAGGGACTTGCCTAAAGCTCTCCCCCAGGTCCCTTCAAACACATATGAAAAATGGCTCTGAACAAATTCTGGAACTGCAGAATCCACATAATAGCAGAGGGAAGCAGGGCTCCAGCCCAGGGTAGCCTGGATGGTCACTGGGTAAGGTCTATCACATCATGCTTGGAGCAGAGCCTAGCGTGGGCTGCGCCCAGACCAACCACATTGGTGAGCTGTGGCAGTTATCAGACTTCTCAACCCACAAACACCAAAGACAACAGAGAAGGTTAATGGGAAAAACTTCAGGGGGCAGAGTGAAAGGAGGTCACAGTCGGCCACCACCATACGGGCAGTGGGGGGGGGGGGTGGTGGTGGTGGTGGAGCTCTGAGGCTTCCTACAGAGCTACAGCTGCAGTTGCTTCCGGCCCCAGGCCCACCTGGTGGGAGGAATTAAGTGGCAGATCAGAGTGGGAGTGCAGAGCCTGCTTAGATCTGAGTCACGGTCTGGGTTGGTGGTTCTTCGGGAGGAGGAGTGCTGGTATGGCAGAGCTTGCTGTGTAGAAATAGCTCTGAAAACAACAGCTCAGCTCCTCAAGTTTGGGACAAAGTACTCCCTACACGCAGTCATACCCCAATGAAAAGCTCAAGGGTCAAGTAATTGGCTGGGAACATGAACAGGCAGCAAAAACGCACTCAGATTCAGACTCACACTTTGGATTCTTTCTTTGGTGACAAAGAAAACCAAAACATACAGCGAGAAGAAGTCAACAAAGTCAAAGAGCCTACATCAAAAGCCTCCAAGAAAAACATGAACTGGTCTCAGGCCATGGAAGAGCTCAAAAAGGATTTGGAAAAGCAAGTTAGAGAAGCAGAGGAAAAATTGGGAAGAGAAATGAGAGTGATGTGAGAAAACCATGAAAAACAAGTCAGTGACTTGCTAAAAGAGACCCAAAAAATACTGAAGAAAATAACACCTTAAAAAATAGACTAACTCAAAGGGCAAAAGAGCTCCAAAAAGCCAATGAGGAGAAGAATGTCTTGAAAGGCAGAAATAGCCAAATGGAAAAGGAGGTCCAAAAGACCACTGAAGAAAATACTACCTTAAAAATTAGAATGGAGCAAGTGGAAGCTAGTGACTTGATGAGAAATCAAGATATTATAAAACAAAACCAAAGGAATGAAAAAGTGGAAGACAACATGAAATATCTCATTGGAAAAACCACTGACCTGGAAAATAGATCTAGGACAGATAATTTAAAAATTATTGGACTACCTGAAAGCCATGATCAAAAAAAGGGCCTAGGTATCATCTTTCAAGAAATTATCAAGGAGAACTGCCCTGATATTCTAGAGCCACAGGGTAAAATAGAAATTGAAAGAATCCACAGATTGCCTCCTCAAAAAGATCCCAAAAAGATAACTCCTAGGAATATTGTCACCAAGTTCCAAAGCTCCCAGATCAAGAAGAAAATACTACAAGCAGCCAGAAAGAAACAATTTGAGTATTGTGGAAATACAATCAGGATAACACAAGATCTAGCAGCTTCTACATTAAGAGATCGAAGGGCTTGGAATATGATATTCCAGAGGTCAATAGTACTAGGATTAAAACCAAGAATCACCTACCCAGCAAAAGTGAGTATCATGCTCCAAGGCAAAATATGGATTTTCAATAAAATAGAGGACTTTCAAGCAGAAAATTTGACTTTCAAACACAAGAATCAAGAGAAGCATGAAAAGGTAAACAAGAAAGAGAAATCATAAGGGATTTACTAAAGTGGAATATATTGAGAGAGGGAGAAAGGGAGAGATAGAATGGGTTAAATTATCTGAGTGGCAAGAAAAAGCAGGGAAGGGAAGAGGGGGCATGTGAGGGGGAATGAGTGAATCTTGCTCTCATAGGATTTGACCTGAGGGGGCAATAACATACACACTCAATTGGGTATCTTACCCCACAGGAAAGAAGGAAGAAGGAGATAAAAAAGGGGGGACGATAGAAGGGAGGGCAGATGGGGGAGGAGGTAATCAAAAGCAAACACTTTTGAAAAGGGACAGGGTCAAGGGAGAAAATTGAATAAAGGGCGATAGGATAGGAAGGAGCAAAATATAGTTAGTCTTTCACAACATGAGTATTGTGGAAGGGTTTTACATAATGATACGCATGTGGCCTGTGTTGAATCGCTTGCCTTCTTAGAGAGGGTGGGTGGGAAGGGAAGAGGGGAGAGAATTTGGAACTCAAAGTTTTAAAAGCAGATGTTAAAAAAAAAGTTTTGCATGCAACTAGGAAATAAGATATACTGGCAATAGGGCATAGAAATCTATCTTGCCCCACAAGAAAGTGAGGGAAAAGGGGATGGGGGGGAGTGGGGTGACAGAAGGGAGGGCTGACTGGGGAATAGGGCAACCAGAATATATGCCATCTTGGAGTGGGGGGGGAGGGTAGAAATGGGGAGAAAATTTGTAATTCAAACTCTTGTGGAAATCAATGCTGAAAACTAAAAATATCAAATAATAATTAAAAAAGTGAATGTGTTATTTGTGCTGAGCATTCAGTTCAAAAGTATACAACTTAATAACTGAAATATACTTTCAGATACTTTATGCAGCCATTGGATGAATTTACCATATATTATATAAAATGATAAATACATGGATATACCATGTAAAATACAACCATTGAAACAGGGTTTGTCAGGTTTTTTTTTTTTTTTCTGAAGACCTAGGACGTCATCAAATCTCCCTTAGAGAACTGCCTTGGGGCACTTAAAGGTTAATGACTGGATCAAGGTCATCACCACAGCATTTACGAATCTTCTCTTTTCTCTTCTGCCTACACTTTCCCCAAGTTCAAAGCAGAGGACCTCAAATCACACTTTATTGCAGAAAGAGATCACTCCCAGTAAGAGTCTTTGCCCCCTACTCAGTATTTCAAGACTCCTTGATGTCATCCCCATTCCTTCTTCCTTTGCTCTGGTCTCTGATTAAGAAGTAGCCCTTCAAGGCTAACTCAGCTGCTTTTAACCCTATTTCTTCTGGCAGATCGTCCCTGTAGTCATCTCCTTTCTCTAACTTCAGTCTTTTCCTATATACTGGCTCCTCTTTTTCTGCTTACAAACAGGCTGACGTCTCCCCTGTCCTTTAAAAACAAACCCCAAATCCAAAAAAACACAACCCTGACTTGAATCTATCATTCCCTTAAGTCATATATCCCTTCCCCCTTTCATAGCCAAACTCCTAGAGAAGGGTGATCAGTCCCCTTGTTTCCATTTTCCCTTTCATTCATTCAATCTTTTGTAACTCAACAGCTAAATAAAGCTGCTCCTTCAAAATCATCAATAATTACTACATCCAATGTCCTTTTCTTGATCCTCATCTTTCTTGACTTCTCTGACCACATTTAACCCTCTTCTAAATATTCTTTTCCCTGTCAGTTTTTAAGACACTGTCTCTCTCGGTTCTCCTTTTATCTGTCTGGCTGCTCTTTTCTCAATACCTCCTTACTCCCAAACTGCGGGTGCAACCAAAGGATCTGTACTGGGTCCCCTTCAAACTCTCCCTCTCTCAAAGTTCAATCACCAGCTCTAGGCAGAAGACTCCAGTGCTAGCTTTTCTATTAAACTCTAGTGCTGCGTCACCAACTATCTTTTGGACATTTTGAAATGGATAATCAGTATATAAAATGCAGCATTTCCAAAACAGACCTCATTGTTTCTCTCCTTCCTACTGCAACTACCCTCTTCCAGGCATCTCTGTTTCTTGTGAGGGCACAATCAACCTTCTAGTCACTCAGGGTCACAAGCTTGGAGTCATCTTCAATCAATTTTCCCTCCCCCCACATATATAATCAGTTGCCCCATTCTATCAATACTACCACTGTTATTATTTCAGATTCCACCACCCTAGTTCAGGTAAACTCCACCTCTTGACCTCTACACTTGACTACTGTTGATAGCCCAACTGGATTCTGCCTCAAAGTTTCTTCGCTCCCCAATCCATCTTCCACAGAGCAACCAAAGTGACATTCCTATGTTATATCATTCCTTTCCTCTGCTCAGTCAACTCCAGTGGCTCCCTATTACCTCTAGGATGAAATGCAAACTTCTCTATTTGACAGAGTCCTTTACAAGTCCTCCCAGGTTTCCAGGCTTATTATACATTACTACCCTTCATATACTCTATAGTTCAGCCAAAACAGTTTTCTTACTGCTTCTCCCAATATTCCCTTTCTGCCTTTGTGCCCTGTGCATGGAGTGTACTCTCTCCATCCACCTCCCAGAATCCTTAGGTTCTCTCAAAGCCCAGTGAGAGCCACTTAGTGCTCAGGAAAGACATTCCTGATCGGCCATGTCTGGATACTAGTGCCTGGTCCCCAAATTAACTTCTATTTTGTTTTTTTTGGTAAGTTTCTTATGTAAACTCCTGGAAGGCAGCGTCTATTTCATATCCTAAATGCTTAGAAGAATGCAAATTGTAGGCAGTTAATGCTTTTTGATTGCCAGTATGTATCAAAGAAAAGACTTGAGTCTAGGTTTCCTTCACTCCGAGGCCAGTTCTCTATTCACTACACCATGCTGCTTCTCCTGGAGGTATTAGTGTGGGCCAAAGGAAGGGAAAAGGAATAAGCATTTACATTGTGCCTAGGAGGTTTCAAGCATTGCACTGAGCACTTTTACAAATATTATCGTACTTGATCCTAACTACAACTCTAGGAGGTAGGCACTATTATTATTCTCATTTTACAGTTGAGGAAACTGAGGCCAACAGAGGTTAAGTGACTTCCTCAGGGACAAAGCTAGTAAATTTCTAAGGCTGTAATTGAACTTAGGTCTTCCTTCCTCTAGTCCTAGAGCTCTATCCACTGTGACACCAGTGGCAGTGCTATCACTGTGTTAAGCTCTCATCTTTTCCTATCCAAGAATTCAGTCTGTTTTTGCCCCATGTCATTAAATCCTAAAAGTCTTAGCTTATTAATATAGTACATTTCTAGATCCTCAGGCTGTTCTTAAACTCTTCATACACATAACATATAATTATATAATCCCATTTCTATAGCACTTCACAGATTTAAGACAATTTTAAAAATGCATTTGAGTATTTCTGCCAACATGCTTGTCATTTTTTTTTTAAATGACCAGAACAGACTCATAAAGATTTGCTGTCAAGTACCATAACTATCATTCAAAAATGTTTTGGATATGCTGTACCTAGAGTTGGTCAGCAATCCTGAAATAAGATTTGTGGCTGAGGAATGGTTATTGAAAATAATATGGATATTGAAAACACTCTATGGATAAACTATGAATAGATGGGTAATACATGTCTAATATTTGCTACAATTGTTATTCAAAGATGATACTGAAAGCATTAGTGTGGCTGAAAAGATCACTATGACCTGTAATACTCTCCTCCCGTCATCCATAAGTAGCCAGTTCTTTGACTGTAGCTAGAGCTAACGTGTACAGTAAAAGCCCATTGTTATTTGTGCCTCCCTTTCTTCACCTAACAGATTCCTTGTTATTTGTTTAAAATGAGCTATTTTATCTTTTACATCAGGTTAGCCTGTCTGGTGCTGTGGCTGTTTTTTTGTTCTGTTTTGAGTTATCAGAGCTTATATTGGATTGTTTATGTTCTTAATAATAGATCTTCTGTACCTTTGGGGTGAAATAAATTATTCTGTGAAATGTAAAATTCACCTAGACATTTAAGAGGTGGTGAATAATAATGGCAAGCTCTTCAACTCCCTAGGTAAGGTCCGTACCTTGGTTTGAATGGACTTTAGTGCTCTCACCATAAATCTGACAGTAAAGAAACGAATGGAGAAAGCAGCAGCTGAGAAACCAAAGGAAAAGGAATCCTTTCTGTACCTTTAAAAACAAAGCCTCTTTGGGGGAGGCTTTCAATGACTTCACCTCTAAATTATCTCATTTCTATAGGCTTCATAATCTGTAACACAAAATGGAATCCTTTCATTTGCCATTCTATTGTGGGTGACCCAGGAGTTAGCAGCTTTTTGGGGTGGGGCTAGAGATGGATTTGCTCTAACTGCCTTGTTCCTCTGGTTTTTCAGAGGCCTCTTTCTTCTGTTGCTTTTCACCCCTGGTGAACTACACTCTCTATTCCTTAAATAACTTGACTCTGAACTTATCTCCCTTTTGAAAGGAAAGGCATGACATGGTTTTTCAATGCAGGACTCTGTAGTGGGAGCAACAGCAATGGTACACTGGAATTTGTGTCATCATACTTGGATTCACAACCCTGCTCTGAGGGCTACAATTTGGGTTACCATGGGCTTACCACTTTCATCTCTGGACCTGTTTTCCTCATCTGATGGGGTTGGACTAGACAATTTCTATAAGGATATGATTTACAACCTAAACCCCTCCCCTTTGTTGGTCCTCCTAGGTGTTGTACTACTTATCACAGAATATATAATCAACATACTATTTATATATATGTATAGATTATGTATTTTTAGTTATTAAGCCTAACAGGAGTTTCACCAAATACAGGGTGTTCTACAAGTTTTAATATAGTTTAAAACTAGTCTTAAAATTGCACCAGGACTTTTAGGAAATACTTGGTAGTTTTGATACTGTTTGACCACACTCCATGGCCTTGGTCTGTTAAGGATAATTTGGGTCCAAAGCATAATGTGATAAGACCATCCTCTCCATAAGAAAAAAATAGCTGTTTTAACTTCCTTTCATTTTGAAGAAGAAAAACAGTGCTACAGCACCAAACACAGTGCTAGGCACATAGGTACTTGTTGTATTGAAATGAACTGTGACTTGATTTTAATATTAGAAGAAATCTAAATAGGATCTCTTAATGATTTTATATTACAACATGCACATACAGTATAATACAAAAAGAGTCACTACTAGAATAATATAATTCCTACTCTGTAAAATTATATTACAGAAAATGAACGGGGGCAAAAAGGGCCCCAAAAGCATGTAACTATAAGAGTGATACTCTGTAAGAGCAAAAGGTTAAATATTTGCGTCAGTTTCTGTGATGAGATTCTACAACATGCAGTATTAGTATCTCATTTGTTCTAACAGAAACCAGAGATATTTTGTCTATTTCATTTCACTAGATCCAAAATCACCTTCCTATTTCCATGTTATACCTTCTTACATTTCATCTTCAATTCTTTAGTGCAAAATCTGTAATTTCAAAGGTTTGAGTATCCCACCAAATAAGATTCCAACCCCATTATGCCTTAGTGGATTGTCTTAAAATGTTGTCGTGAAAAATCCATGAATTATTTATAAAAACAAGTTCTAATAGTGATTGGCCATAGGGCCAATTTGATGATTAGCCTCAAATTTAGCTAGGTTGGTACTCCAACATTACATGGACATATGAAACTTTTCCAAGTTTGGAAGTCTGTGGTCCGTTAGTTTAGCCTTGGGGAATCCAGGGTCACCTTTGTACCATCTTATGAGACATTACAGTTGTTCAGTTGTTTTGTATTTGTGTCCAACTCTGAGGCCCCTTTTGGGAATTTTATTGGCAGAGGTACTGGAATGGTTTGCCATTTCTTTCTCCAGTTCATTTTCCCAATGAGGAAACTCAGGTGCCTTTCCCTGGATCACAAAACTTGTGTCTGAGGCCAAATTTGAACTCAGGGAAGATGAATGTTCCTGACTCCAGGCGGGGCACTCTAACCACTGTATCACCTAGGTGACCCTATGAGACATCACAGTAGGTCCTTAATGAAGTCTTTCCCTTGCTTCAAAAGATATATCCCATCACCTCAAACATAGCTTTCCCTGTGTTCTGGGATTGCCTAGTTCCTATGCCATATCAAACTCGATGCTTAAGTCCCTGCAAAAGATTACTAAAATAATGGTTATAAAAACTGTGAAAAGTATAAAGTGATACATAAATGCAAGTAATTTTTTTTGAATCTTGAATTGTGATGAAATCTGTCACTATAGCTCATATATCTCTACTTAATTCTAACAGTTTCTCATTGTAACTCATTTAACACTCTGCTATTGGTTTTGTTGCCTCTCCTACTGGAGGAGTAGGGCCATGAATTGGAAAGTGCCAGTTAAGGAAAGACTTGTCTGTTCTCACACCGCTGCACTACCTTGGGACTTCTCTACCATGCCCCATGTTGGGTACCTTCTCACCCCTCCCCCCTTTCAATCCCCTTCTTTTTCAAACTCCTTTTGTGTGTTGCATTCTCCCATTAGATTGCAGGCTTCTTGAGGGCAGACTTTTTTCGTATTTGTATCTCCAGTGCTTAGCACAGTGCCTAGTACCTAGTAGGCCCTTAATAAGTGTTTTTTGACTATTGATTAGTTCTGTAAGCGAAAATTTCTGAGCAATGGGGATAATGCCCTCTCAATGAATTTCCCAAGGTGTGGATGAGGCAAGAGAAAAAAGACAACATAAACATAGAAGATGTTTGGGAAGAGGAAATAATGTACCTATTTTCAGAGAAAATTCTGGGTTGTAACAGTATTGTCAAAGTACTTCTACAAAGAAAAGCTAAAAATATACCACTGACCTCATCTTTCTGCGCAGGATATGACAGTGTATTTATTGTGGTTAGTAATGTGTTCCTAGGAAACAAACAATATTTTAATACTTTGATCTTGATTATTTTAGAATTTTTTGAATGGGGTAATACTTATCTGAAAAACTAAGTGTCAGATGACTAGACTTGCCTTTTGACCACTCATCTGCTCATTAATTCCTCTGTAGCAGTGCCTTGGTTCAAAAAATGTACCTGTTTAGGAGCTGAAGCTGAAATTTTAAGCGTCAACACAAAGTTTTGTATTTAATGAAGAGTAAGCCATCAAGCAGTTACTTTGACCATGGCTTACAATTTGGCAGGTTAAAAGTAGAGGCAACCAAAGCAGGGACACTTGGGCAGGGCAATAAGACTGGCAAACTTTTTTCAGAAGTTTCAATCCTTCACCATTGTTGTCTAGTAATATTTTTATGAGTATGCAATTCTGCTTCTAAAAGTTATCAAAATCAAGACTACTCTTTAAAAGCTGAAACAAAAGGAATGTATGACTTAATCTAAAATTTGGTCAAGGCCTATGATGATGACAATGGCGACCCTTCACACAGTTCAAGTCAATAAGCACCCAAGTGCATGTCTTGTGCAAGCCAGAGGACAAGGTCTAAAGCCTTATCTTGTAAGGATGAGTAGGATTGTCAAAACGTGAAAGAGGGATTTCAGAATTATATTCATATGAAGTGTAGGTGAAAAGGAATGTTCAAGATTGATCTAAAAAGGCTTTATTCGGAGGGAAGAGACCTCTTTGAAATGGCTTGGTGTCATATAAAGATGGGGGGAAGGGGAATTAGCTGATCCAGAGCCCTTCAACTCGCTAGACTTTAGTTTCCTAAACTGTAAAATAAGGCTGAACTAGATGGTTCCTAAAATCCTGTCCACTCCCACGGTCTAAAACTGTATGCCTCAAGTTCTTAGACTACTCCATAAAAACACTGTAATGAACATAAAGGAAACCAGGTGTAAAGCCTAAACTAGGAAACTGAACATACTTGCCTTTTTAAGAAATTTTGTTTCCATGGAAAACCATTGTATTTGTTGTGTTGGAGAGCATGGGGACTCCACTGAAGATGTGTTCTTCCTATTCCCTAGTAACTTTTCCATCTTAGGTGAGTTCAGAGTGCTCCACCCCTTGTATCACATTACTGCTCCAAAACGGAAGAAATTGTGGCAGACTCCTCGGCTTCTTGGGAAGGGAAGAAGAGCCTTAATGACAACTTTCTTTTGGGAACAGGTAACTGGGGGTCTGAAGAGGCAGAAAGGCAATGAGGTGATTAGGTCCAGGGCAAAGGGATAAGCAAGAAGTGACAATTTAGTATAGAAGGGTTATCGAGGGAGAATAATTCAGTTTTAAAGAACTACTTATGGAGTCAATATCAAACAGCTGTTCAGAGCCCAACATCATTCTGTGTAATTCCCTTTCAACTTCTCAGTCTCCTCCAATTAATTCACAACCTGGTTGAGAAACACTGGATTAACAAGACGGAGAGGGATTAGATGGCTGTATAAAGGGAATTATTTTATCAGCAGATTGGCCTACAGATTTCGCAGGCATTAAGAGATGGAGGGCCTAATTGTTTCTGAAGTCTACTTGAGTCGCAGAAAAAGAGCTAAGCTGTGGATGGGTGGCGGGAAGAAGGAATGCATGTCCTCTCTCACTTGCAAAGGAATCCTAGGTAACCGGGAGGTCAGACCTCGCAGCGGATAGTTCTTTACCCTGGAACCTCCTCCGCGTGCAAAGCAACCACGCTTAGGAACGAGGAACAAATTGGCTGGGCAGCTCAAACCGCAAAGGGGCCAAGCCAGGGCCGGGCGCTTGGGCGACAGAAAACGCGCTTCTCCTAGGGTGGCCCCAGGTTGCCTTCTGGATCAGGACTTATAGCAGGCTGCCTACCCCCGCCCCCCCCCCCCCGCCGGGGTGCGTGCGCTTCACGGCTAATACAAGGCGAAAAGCGGCCTGGGGGGGGTCCCGAAGAGCGGCGGTCTTCTTCGGCTGCCTCTCCCGTCTTTGGGGTTCCCCACCCTGCTGGCCGATCCAGGGTGGCTCGGACCATGTCCGGGCCAGCCGGGTCGTGGCACCGGGGTGGGCCCAGCGCCCCTGGCCAGGACGCGGAGCCCACCGCGCTAGTTTAAGAGAGTTTTTAAATCAATCGAAACCGCGGGGGAAACCACCGGGGCCGGCGCTTTCGGTTTCCTATCGGCCGGTCGGGTGGTCTCGACCTTGGGGATGCCCACGACGCCGACTTCCTCTTTTCCTAAGAAACGGGGCCAGCCGGGACCGGAGGAAATTTCCCTCCCAGACGCAGCTGCAGTCGCAGCCGCAGCCGTCGCCACCGAAGCCTTCCAGCCCCCACAACGGTCTCTACGAGAGCCGAGAGGGGCTACTAGCCGCCACGTGCGCGCCGCGCCTGGAGACGAACGGAGAGGAGGGTGCGGGGGAGGGGAGGCGCGGCTAGGGGAAGACAGATCGGCCGGGGCGGGGGTACGGAGTGGGACTCAGTCACTAATCCGCCGCTAGCCTAAGGGGCCGCTCAGCGGCGGCATGCGGACTTGCTCCAATCAGAAGCGCCGGCCTGGGGGTGCGCGCGGAGTACCAGAATGGACTAGGCTGTGGGGAGGAGGCGGGGAAGGGAGGGAGAGCAGGTCTTCCAATGGGCGCGCCGCTTCGCGCTTGACGTGAGGCTCTCCCGGCCTCCGAGACCGCCAGTCTCTGAGTCTGGGTGGGTGAATTCGAAAGGGAGGAGTGGGGAAGGGAGAGTGGGAGGGACTTCCGCCGGGGTCCCGGAAGTGGGGGGCTGTGGGTTCTCATGCGAACGGGAAGGAGCGTTGGGGATTTGGAGTGTCGAGGTTGAGACATTTTCGGGCCTGAAAGGGGAAGCGTCCGCTGTCGCCGCCGCCGCTGCAGCCGCCCAGCCCGCTCCGCTCCCCACCCCACCCTCCCCCTCCTTCCCGGCGCCCGGCCGCTCCTCCGCCTCTTCCTTCCCCCTTCCCTTCCCCTCTCCTCCCCCCACCTGGGTCCCCGCGTGTGGTGCGGTCGCTGGGAGCAGCCGGGGCTGCGGCGGAGGCGCCCGTGGCCGGGGTCGGGCGGCGGCGGCGGCGTTCGCAGAGCAGCAGCAGCGGCGGCAGCAGTAGCCCGAGCCGGAGCCGGAGCGGCGGCGGCTGTGACAGGTGAGGGCTTCTCGGCGTTCTCTCCTTTCCGACTCCAGATCTCGCCTATGTCTCCCCCTCCTGTCTGGGGCTGCCCCGGGGCCGGGCGGGGGAGGGGGCGTTCAGGGGGGCGCCGGGGCCAGGGTGAGGACCTACCCTTCTCTAGTTCGGACCCGCCGCCGCCCGTCTCGCTCCTGTCACCGGAGCCGCCATCTTCCCGCCGGAGGCTGCTCCCTGGGCCCCGGCCGGGCCGGCTGCTTGCTTTTGCGGGCGGTTCCCTTGGGTGAACCGGGTTCTCTCCCCCACCCCGGGCCGGGCCCGGCCCGAGAAGGGACAGGGTTCGGGGCCCAGGGGCGTGCTGCGGCTCCGGCCCCCGCCCTGCGTTCTCAGGATCATTACTCCGTGACCCTCGCACCCAGATTCTTGACTTTCCCTGCATCCCCCGGAGTACCGTGACGCGGGGAGCCGGAGCCCCCCGGGGTCCGTTTGCGCTTGGGCCCTGGCGACGTTCCCGGTCCCTGGGAGCCGCTAGGGCCCCGGGACCGGGAAGCCATGTGGCCACCGAGGTTCCGGGGCGCTCTCCCTCCGGGCCCCTGGGGGGAGGCGGGAGCGGCGGGGGGCGGCGGCCGGCCGAGTCCGCGCTGTGTCAGCTTCTCCCAGACCTGCAGTGCGGCGGGCCGTGCCCTCCCCTCCCCTCGGCCGCTTCCCTTCCTCCCCTCGGAGAAGTTGAGCGCCGGCCCGTGGAGCGCAGCGCCTCGGCAGCTCCTTTAATTTTCTGGTCCATGAGTCCGGGAGGACTGGGGCTGGGGGAGGGGGCTCACCCCCCTTGCGGACGCCTCGGAGCTACAGAGGGAGGGGGCTCCCGCTAGGGCCGGCCGCCGCCGGCCTGAAACCCGGGAAACCCCGGCATTTTGCCGGGACTCGAAATGGTGTCGCGCATCCTGGGACAGACGGGTCGGGAATTTCTGCCTGACTGGTTCTGTTGGCGGAAGTGGAACCCAAGAACTTTATTCGTTATCCCGGCAGCCGGGTCGTGGTGTCGCATCGCGACGGTGGCGGAGCTGCCTGTGGGAGCCTGGCCTCTGAATGGAAGGGGAAAGAGACGATCGCACTAGCCGGCTGTGAGCTTGAAATGAGTGTGGGAAGAGGTTTTCTTCCCAAGAATGCGTTGCTTTGTAACTCCTAAAGTGCTTTAGGGTTCCAAAGTAATCCTGAAGTGAAAAATGGAGATATGAATACCACACAGGAAAAAGTTTGTATCAAGTACAACTGTCAGTATGTATTTTTCGTAAGTAAGAAGTGGAGTAAACTTCAGAAGTTAAAATAAAGTGCCCTTATTTCTCATTTGTACAAGATCTTTGTCCTTTGTTTTCAGCTTTGTTGAGGAATTTCTATTAGGATGTTACTTCATAAATTTTCTTTAACTGTTAAAAACAGCAAGGTTGAGTTGCGCTTTGCAGAGGTGCTTTTAAGTGCTAGTAAGGCAGCAGAGAAGTTCATTTTTCTTTTAGAAGTCACTGAGTGTGATCAGTTTCCATACTGTTGCCAATCCTTTCTTCGAGGCTTTTTCTTGCCAATCAACTTAATTTCAAAATGTGATACTACGGGACCTCTTCAACTGTTTCATGTATTTTTCAGTAATGGTCTTCCTTTCCTCCCCCCTCCAATATTTATGTACTTCTACAACTTTATCCTTGTTTCATAATATGTAGAGATAGCTTCCTGGAATGTATTTCTATCAAAACAGAGCTATATTGAAGACTTAGAAAAAATTTTTTGGTTAAGATATAAATACTGTGGCTTTCCTTTGAATAGTTGATATTTTCCTGGTTTTATTTGCTTGTAAGGTATACTGTACTTAACTACTAATCTGTCAACTTTATTTGAAATTTGTCTTAAGAAAATCAAGCTGAAATGGCTGCTATTTTGATTAGCATAACATGTTCTTGCTAAAGTTTGTATTGGCCATAATCTACAGTTAGAAGTACCTTTTTTAAGTTATTTACTTAATGAAACCGTATAGTATCCTAGAGTTTAGAGCAGCAAGGGACTTTAGAAATTATCTAATGTAATCTCATTTTGCAGATGAAAAAACAGAACCCCAGAGAGGTTCTTGCTTGAGAGCCACACTGCTACTAAGTGGTACAGCTATAATTTGAACCTGGGTCTTCTGACACAAAATCTGGTGGTGGTTTTTTAACTCAAGACCAAAATAAAATCCCTCATCTTGAAACATTTAAGTGCTGCCTCCCCAATATTGATTCTGATTTTTGTTGTTAGTTGCTGTAAATGGAAATTATATAATGTATTCATTCTAGGGTGTATTTAGCATTGTATAGAATTTTTCTTTTTTTTTTTTCCTCCAGAAATTTTGCTAGAGAGACCTGTGAATATCCCATTTTATTGACCAAGAAGGCAGCTCTCATTCTGGTATTTTGTTCAGGGTCATAAGTACATTAGAATGGTGAAAAAAATCTGTTAGTTTAAGCACAAATCTCCTGACTTCCATTCTGTGTCCATTACATTAGGTGAAGATGATGACCCCTTGAAGCTTTGAAAAGCACACACATATAGCTGCAAAATAATTAAAATACCACTTATTATTATCTAAGTAGATACTGACTAACTTGAGCAAATTGTTTTATGATGAGATACATGTTTTTAATGTGACTCTATATTTCACCTTGTGATTGTTTTGCTGGTTGTTTCTTTGAAGTTTGAAAATTATCTTAGCTTTCTAGCTGCAAAATAATTTCAAGGGGATTTAGTTAGTCGATAATCGATAAATTTTTAAGTACCTGTTATGGGCCAGGCACTGTGCTAAGTGCTGGGGTTACTGAGAGAGGTAAAGACTGTCCCTGTCTTAAAGAGCTCTGTCTGGTGAGGGAGTCAAACAAATACCTACATGCAGGAAAAATAGTAATTAATTAAAAGAGGAAAGGCATTAGATAATGGGGGTGTTGAGTAAGGCTTCCTGTAGAAGGAACGGTTTTAGTTGGGACTTGAAGGAAGCCTGGAAGGTCTACAGAGAGAGCCTTCCAGGCATAGTGGGGACAGCCAGAGAAAATTCAGCTTAGCACTGCCTCCCCCTCCCCCCGGGAGAGATGGAGTTTCTTGTTCCAAAGAACATCCAGGAGGTTTGTGTCACTGGATTGAAGTGTGTGGCAGGTTGTAAGGTGTAAAAAGACTGGAAGGAGGGCGGGGGATTTATTATAATGGGCTTTGAATACTAAAATGAGGGGTTTGTATTTGATTCTAGAGACAGTAGGGAGCCACTAGAGTTTATTGAGTGGGGGGGGGGGGGGTGCTGGTGTGATATGGTCGAATCTTACCTATAGGAAAATCGCTTTTCTGGCTGAATGAAAGTTGAACTGAAGGGACTTGAGGCAGGTGGACTGACCAGCTGGCTATTGCAATAATGCAAGCATAAATTTATGATTTAGTTAACTTAGAGTTCTTTTGTCTAATCCTTATAATGTTGAAACAATCTTTAACTTCTTTCTACTTGTTGAAGATAAAATGATGAAATAAACATTTTAATGTTTCCTGTTAAAGGTGAGCTAACCTGTATGAAATGCAGCAAAAATACTTCAGTATTTCGCTTAGTCTCAATTCTGTTTTTAAAACTTAGCTATTCTCTTAAATATTTTTTCCCTGAATTAGAAAAGTCATAGTGCTTGAGACAAATACTTCCATTCTGGTCAAGCTGTATTAAAGTGGTAATTTTACCACAGCTTAACATTTTGGTCAGAAAGGACTTTTGGCCTTCTGAATCTGCCCAGTAGAAGTTCCTTAAGAGAGAAGACTTTTCTTTTTTTGGGGGGATGGGGATAGAGGGGTCCTGGTGGAGTCTTTGTATCCCTATTGACCGGCAGTGTGCCTTATCCATTACCAGGACTTAATAAATGTTGATTTAAGTTAAATTAATCTGCCTTTACTTGGACCTCCTGATTAGGAGTTGATTGTTGGCTAAAAGGTAGTGCATTGTAGAACCCTGAGGACCTACTGTTAGAACATTGGGGGTGGGGGTGGGGGGGGAGTATAAATTCTTTAATTGAGTGGTGGGAGTCATGCTTAGTAAACTATTTTTATTCAATATTCAAGGAATAATTTTTTGTTTCTGATTTATTAGTTCTTGTTTTTTTTTAACAGGATTTAAAAAGTAGTTTCATTACTCTTGTCCTCTTAATTCCTTTATAACCTCTCTTACATGATCTAAGGCCCATTCCAGATAGAAATCTTAGGTCTTTTCACTCCTTTGGGTGGCACAGACTCTGTTGCTGCTCCCGTTTTAAACTTTCCTTCAGTGTTTTCATTTGTAATGACACATAATTTCACTTCTTCCTCCATACATATTGTTCTTTCTGCACTGCTAACATCTGCATGCCTCTAATGTGATATTAGAATGTTAAAGCCTCATAAAACAATATGGAATCATACCTTGCTGAAGGTATTTGAAGTTTTGCTGATGCTTTTTAAAGATTTATTCGGTTATTTTCTTTTATTACAAAAAAAGTTGCTTTGTGTTTTGTTTTCAAAATGGCAACATTGCTAGATTCACCCAAGTTAATTTTAGAATAGTTGTTTTCAGTTCTTACAGTTGTCCCTTGATTTAAAAAAAACAAAAAACCCTGTGGTTTTATTTGGGTAGTGATGGAAAAACGTCATGTACTCAGCAGTCCAATACCTTCTTTTTGCAAAGGATTGATTTCTGTGTTGATCATTGTGGTTGATTTCATTAGCTCAATTTGGAAAATATTTTTACCATCAAAAATGTCCTTGTGGGGTGCTTTTAGGGGGGAGAGGAAGGTTGATAGAATTTTTCATAAATTGATAAATGAAGCTGAGTAAATATTATGTTAT
Source organism: Trichosurus vulpecula (assembly GCF_011100635.1). Taxonomy (NCBI): domain Eukaryota; kingdom Metazoa; phylum Chordata; class Mammalia; order Diprotodontia; family Phalangeridae; genus Trichosurus; species Trichosurus vulpecula. The sequence continues at coordinate 82,052,521 of NC_050577.1, forward strand.
CAAGAGATGACTTGAACATAGATTTCCTTTAAATAGAATGTCTGTTTGCAACAGTCCAAGAAGACATAAAACACTTATAGAGGTATAGATTATAAGAATTGAGAATTAAGAAACAGCGTTTTTCCTTGAGCCTTATTTTTAGAATGGCTACATTGCAGTTATCTCCTATGTCCCTTTTAGAACAGTGGTTTGTAGGTTAAATTGTGTGTCCCTCGCTTATAAAATAAACAATCAATGTTGACTCTTAGGGACTCGGAATCATTTGTATTCCAAAAAGATTTCACTGTAAAGAATATCCACATATTCTCATTAATGTAAAATGATTTGGTTAAGGCACACCTTTTCAGGAACACATTCATTGCAGTATATGCCTGTGTTCAGACATTATTTCAGAATAGACACAGATTCAAGAGTCACTTAAAAACAATATAAATTAAAGTTGTATGTTACGGGAAAGCTCATAAGGAAGAGGGAAAGATAAGAGGGATGAAAAGGGAATATTTCTTAGAATATTAGACTTTGGAACTTTTATACCTGAACCTTCTTAGTTTCCCTGTATATTTAAAGTTCCACAGACCAAAGTTCTGGGGTACACGTTCTAATGTCTGGCACCTGCACTACATGACTTCCATGTTTTCTTTTAGTTCTCTATTAACCTTTGACTGGGGAACTAAAGACCACATTATAAAGGAAGCCCCCTCAGAATTTTCACATTCTGGGTTCAAATGGATTAGGAGAGATAAATGATAACTGATTTTTTAAAATTTTCACAATGTGCCTAAATTTTAGCTGAGCAAATATTAGAATTTACTTAATGTGCAAAAGGTCTTGCCAGAGATAAGAGATAAAAGACTTAAGACACAGTTGTTATTCTAATGGAACTTATAATTGGCTGGGGAGGAGGAGGTTAGGTTATTTGTTTACTTAAATGCCGTTTTATAGGTAGAAATTGTTATGGGCTCCAGAACAGGGGGAATATCTATTTTTAATTGGAGCAGTGAGAAGGCTTCATGGAGAAAGTGATATTTGGTTTTTGAAGGATGGGTAGGAATTTGACAGAGATGTAGGCACGATCACTCCAGGCAGATGGGACAGGATAAGTAAAGTTGAAAATCATAAGACATACAAAAAGGGCATTGTTTTCTACAGAAAGGATCATCTGGAAGATCTTTCAGTCTATAGGGAATCCTTTCTGTTTGGACTCTGCTGAAAATCTTCCATCAGACTGGCAGGTATGTGTCTCCTTCTTTTATGCCTCACTTGATATTAATAAGATGACAGTCAAATAGAGTTATCTCTATTATTATCTTCTTTGTATGAGTGTAACATATACAGCAGACACTTAATTGGAGTTTGAGGCAGCGTTTTGCTCTACTGAATCAAATACTTTTAAAAATCATCTATAAACAAGCAAAAAGATACTGTATTCTCTACCCTTTTCAGTCAATTCTGTGACTGTAAAGATGTGATCTATTGTAGATAGAATCTTTTGTAAAGGCCTGCCTGTTCCATTTTCATACCTTTATCAAGGATGCTCTCAATATGTGTATAGACTATTTTCCTGAAGATTTTTTTAACAATAAGAAAGGCATGGGATAGTAGTTATGGATATTTTCTTGGTCAACTTTTTTTCCTCCCACTAATAGTAAAGGTTTTTGATATTTTTTTCAAGTCTTTGGCATTCTCCCTTTCCCCATTTTCCTCCCATTGTCTCCAAAACATTGCAGAGCCTTCTATATGCCATCCATAAACACTCAATACTCAACATGTAAGAAAGACAAGTAGATGAGAAATGCAGTAGGATGGATGACCCATAGAGCTAATCCATTGGTACATACAACTTGGACAAATGCCAGTGTGGGTAAGGAACTGCACTTCTAACTGAATAGGAGAAAGGGAGTAGGTTGTATTGCCTTTGGGAAATTTTGTAGTATCTTTAAATGACACTTCTTGAAACATGTGTAGTGCTTATAAATGACACACTTTTTTTCCCTTAATTGTATTTTTTCCCAATTACATGTAAAGGTAGTTATCAACATTTTGTAAAATTTTGAGTTCCACATTTTTCTCCCTTCCCCGCTTCTCCACTCCCCAATATAGCAAGCAATTTTATATAGGTTATACATGTACAATTATGTCAAATATGTTAAATGACACACTTCTTGAAACAAAAATCTGCCATTTTAGCTTATGGTATTCTTGTGATGCTATATGGCTGTTAATCGTGGACTACCACAGTATTGAAAGAATTAAATATATAGGACACCTGGCTGGCAATACAGTAGCATGTGAGGTGGGGTACATTAACATACTACCAACTAGGAGATATAAGGGATACCATCAGTTGTTTAACTGGACAAAACTTGGGTCAGTCATGTTGTCAGGGCAAGGGACAATTTATTGATGAAACTGAGTTTACTGTTAATTGTGTGATAATCAAGAGATATAAAAGAAGGCCTCAGTGAGTCTGGGTGGATGCCCTGTGGAGGGTGTTTATAAGATAATGTACAAAAGTCCATACAGGATTAGAAGGTGTAGGTAGTTTGTGATCTACAATGTTGGAAGTAAGCACCCACGTTTTCAGACCCCAACTTTATTTGAGTGTAGGAAGGAAAATGTTCCAATTCGCCTGGATTGCAGATGGAGTAGTAAGTCAAACGACTAGAAAGGTAAATTGAAGCCACGTTGTGCAGGGATTTGAATGCCAGGCTGACAAGTCTGGACTTTTGTTGGTAGGCAATGGGGAATTGTTAAATGTTTATTTTTTATAAGTTGTCACGTATCTCATTGAAGAGCCCCTGGGCTTTGGTATATTCAGAACAGTGTCACCTATAGACAAGAGCCTTATAAGGTGCTTAGAAATATTAAATTTCATTTTGTTAAATGCAGGCCTACTATAAGATGACAATATTTAAGGCCCTGTTATATGAAATTTTTACCGTCAAGCATTCTTCTCATGTTGAGATTTCTTTGTGCCTTTCAAAAGTTAATAGGAGAATATTATAGTACATTTTGTATTTTTTATGATTTTTTCACACTTGTTTTCTTGAGCTATAATCATAATCGTATGCATTTTCTTAGCTTTGGGTATTTTGGGGGGAAATATTCTGCATTTGACAGTGTTAGAAGATAAAATATACTTTTATTATCAAAAGTTTGAAATTTTCAAAGAAAGTATCTAGTCATTTGGAAAGCAAGCAGCATTTTCTGTTGCATTTATTCAAATACAATTGATAAGGCAAAAAATTGCTCACAAAATAGACAACTTTTAAAGAAACAAGAAACTAATTTCCTGTGTTTTAGTAGCCATCTAGTTGGCTGCTGCTTAGGTATCTCATGGGAAAGTTCAGTTGGAAAATCTGTTGGGGACAATCTTTCAGTAGAATTAATTTGTCTCAAATCCTTTTTTGACTAGTGTTGTTATAACACATTGTACAAACAAGTAATTGAATCAGTCAGAGGACAATGTTCAAATGCAGGCAGTTTGCTTACTTTTTTTACTAGAAGTCCTTATGCTCAATTATCTCACAAATATTTAATTATATCATTGATAAAAATTGGAGGGGAGATGATGAAGACTAAATTGTCTTGAGTTACTAAAACAAGTTAATAGTGTTGGTAGAAAGTTTATAAATATTTTAATGGTTTAGAGAAATTTGTGCTAATTTGTGCCACCTTGTGCCATTTCTATGTACATAGCTTTCTGTGTGCTGAAATTAATTTTCTTGGGTACAATTCAGTAATCAAAATGGCACAAATATACATGTAAGAGAACAGGAAATAGAAAAACAGAATTGTCAAAGAAAAGAGTAAGAGTATTTAGATAGGTGATCTTAGCCTCAATGGTTTGGTCACATTCCAGTTTTAGTAACATTGTATCCCTGCAAAAAGTGCTTTCTAGTGCCTTGTTTCTTAAATGACAACAGGTGGATACCCCCACTGTCTTAGTAACTTTAAATCTTATCCAGAGAGACTTTATTTTCCAGACATGGTATCCATTTGGATTTATCTATATAAAGTTTCAAATTTGACATAAGGAAATTGTGCTTCAAGCATTATTGTGGCAATCTTTCATCTAAGTACTACTTAGTAGTGCTTATCTCATGAGATATCTCATGAGATAAGATATAGCTCGTGAGATATCTCATGAACTTATATAGCTCATCATTGTTAGGTGATACCTAGCATATTATGGCACTGTGTTGCCATAACTCCTGGAATGAAGTCGTGTTATATATGACTTAAATAGCTTAAATGACAAATAAAAGCTGGACCACTAACTCCCAAGATAGACATGTTTTGTGGGAAGGTTTTGTATAAAGTCTTGATTTTTGTATGTATTAATATTATTTAACCAATCTAACTTAAATTCAGTTATCTGAATGTTTTTTTTTTTTTTGTTGGTACTAGTTTTTATGCATCTTGGATTATTTTGGCTATAACCTACCTTCTCCCATTTAAAATTTTGTTGATGCTTTACACTTTTTAAAATAAAAACTGTTTTCTGAATCTGGCTTTTGGTATAAACATTTTTGTTAACTGATATTTCTTTTCTGTCTCAGAGTAAGGGGCTTTTAGACTAGTGATGGTGTGGTTGGATACACTAAAAGAAGATAATGTAATTTTATGGCTGTGTAAACAGAATGGCAGAGAAATTAAGTGACATGGCTGGGGCCACTTAATGTCAGAGTCAGATGAACATTTGCATTTCACAATGGATTATGAAACTTACTTAGGATCTCTGGCTCTGTGTTTCTGCCTCTGTGTCTTTCTTTTTGTCTCTGTCTCTTTCTCTCCTTCCTTCATTTTATTGCTGCTTTTTAAAAACTGAAGTCACTTCCTAATACCCCACTTTCCTCTTCATAACTCCCTATGCGTTAGTGTGCCAGGCTTTTTGCAGCCCCTCTGAAATTTACTATTTTTGTCTTTTGCCATCTTTGCCCATCTGATAAATGTGAGAATTAAAATATTTGAGTTGTTTTAGTTTGCATTTCTTTTGTCATATTAAGCATTCTTTTTGTTGGTTGTTGATTGCATTTGTGTTTTTGCCAAATGCTCATTCCTTTCATTTTTGCCCACTTAATTATCAATTTGGAGAATGACTCTTTCTAGTTTATATTCGTACTACTTTTCTAAGTGTGTTTGATTTTTCTTTCTTCTACATGTGTGATTTCGTTTTCATAGAGTTCCTAGTAGGGAAATTCTCTTTACCAATGTAGGTTGGCCCCTACTCTACACTTTATATTCCTAGAGTTGCCCAGAACATGCAGAGTTTGTGTGACTTACCCAGGATGACTTTTTTCAGTACTTAATTTTGTTCAATTAATGAAGATCTACTTTCTCTCCCACCACTGTCTGCCCCATAGTTGAGAAAGAAAGAAAAGCTAAACCCTTTAAACATGGTTTTCGTGAATGGCTAGACCAGTTCATAGCTCCACCAACAAGGCATTTTTGTTTATTTTTTTGGGAGGGAGCATTTTTATTTGTTTACTTTTTTTCTTTTTGTTAAAACTAACATTTACAGAATTCTGTCAAATAATAGCCATGTTGGACATTTTTACCTATCCTTGGTCTTAGTAGAAAAACTTCTGATATTTTTCTTTTAAAATTATGTTGACTTTTAGATTTAGGTCCTATTTGTCAAAGTCACGAAATATACATATATTCCTCTGATAATGTATTTTTAACTTAAGTGCTATATTTTGTGAAAGACTTTTAGGGTATGTCTTTTGAGATGTATTAATATGATTTTTGTTATTAAGATGACAGGATTATAGATTTTTATCTGAAAGAAATCTTAGAAACCATTGAGTCCAACCCTTTTTTTTTTTAGATGAGAATAGTGGGGCACAGACTAGTTTAAGTGACTGGTCTCAGCTTCAGTCTCAGTCAGTGTAGCTAGCGGGTGTCTGAGGCAGAATTTGAACCCAACTCATCCACTGCATCATACTTCGTTTCATAATTAATTGATCCACTATATTTATAGCTTTTCTAACATTGAGCCCATCTCTTCAATCTTGGTAAAAGTCACAGATTATAGATTTAGAGTTCTAAGAACCTTTATTAGTTACTTAGTAATAAGATCTTGTCCAACCCTCTAATTTAAAGAAGAAACTGAGGATCAGATTAAATGTCATGCCAAAGGCCACATCAATAAAATCTACCTTGCTCATAATATTATGTTTTTAATATATTGCTTTTATGTATTTGCTAGTATTCAGCTGTTTTGCATGTATTGTTTTGGGAGTCAACCATATTTTGTCTAATGGAACCTGTCAAAGGCTCCTTCTACCTCTATTTTTTCATAAACTTATGATATAGGAGTTAGTTTGCTTAAAGGTTAGAATTAGCTTTTTAAAGTACATTTGACTGAGTTTTTTTTCTTGTTTTTCTTTTTCATTTTGGTAGACTATCTATGCCTAGGGGCAGCTTGGTGGTGGAGTGGATAGAGTACCCTGCTGGGCCTGGAGTTAGGAAAACTTCAAGAGTTCAAAATTTGACCTCAAACACTAACTAGCTCTGTGACCCTGGGCAAGTCATTTAAGCCTGTTTGTCTCAGTTTCCTCATCTCTAAATAGAGCTGGAGAAGGAAATGGCAAACCACTCCAGTATCTTTGCGAAGGAAATCCCAAATGGGGTCATGAAGAGTTGGACATGACTGAAATGACTGAAGAAAAACAATTTATGACAACTTTAATTTCCATTTCTGAATTGTTTAGATTATTTTCTGTTGATGTGGATATTTATGTTTTTGTAATTATTCATCAGTTTCATGATCATTTTTCTTGGTATTTGAGTATGATGGTTTCTGACAATTTCTTTTATTTTCTTTTTTTTTTTGGTTATTCAATTTTCATTTTTTATTTTAGTATTTGGTTTTCATCTCACTATTTGGAGAATGTTTTATTTATTGATCTTTAAAAAGTTCTTAGTTGTGTCTGTGTAGGTTTTTCAGTATTGTTTCTCTTTGAGTTTAAACATTTCTGTTTTTGTGTTTTGGGGAGAAATTATTACCTTGTTGATTTTTGTAGCTTTTTTTGAAAAAGTTGCAGCTTAAGTCATTTTGTTGATATAAATATATATAAAGAGAATTCTTCTTAAGGTCTGTTGTGGCTCCATCCCATAATTTGGACATGTTTGATTATTTTATTTCCTTTACTTATTCAACTTTTTTTTTCTTTTGACCATTCTTACATTATTTATTTCCATTTAAATGAATGCTTTCTTCATATTTCTAGCAGGCACAGGGAATAGAGCTCTGGTCCTGGAGTCAGGACAAACCTGATTGAAATCCATTCTCATATACTAGCTGTGTGGCCTGGACAAATCACTTAACCTCTGTGCACCTCAGTTTTCTATATTTTTTTTTAAAAGAGGGCTAATAATAGTACTTACCTTTGAGGGTTGTTGTGAGGATGAAATGAGAAAACAAGGCTTAAAGATGTTATATTATTGAATATAATTTTTTTTATTGGATTGTGGTTTGCAAGTTCTTTTAGCATGTGAAAATGAGTACATTCTTTGTGGTTTACTTTCAGTGACTGTCAAAGTTTAATTTTTAAACTATTCTGTTGAGATGCTTACCTTTTTTCTTGTTTCTTTTTAATTTATCTGAACCTGAAAGGACTTGTCCAAGTCTTTAACAGTTGTTTTATTGTCTCTTTCTCCTTATGGTTTTCTTAGCTTTTTTATTCTTTTATTAAGATGCTTTTCTGAGAATAAGCCTTCAAAGACTTTTTCCTCTTGAGTGATTTCAGTCGTGTCCAGCCTCATCTGGGGTTTTCTTGACAAGGGTAGTGGAATGGTTTGCCATTTCCTTCTTTAGCTAATTTTACAGATGTGTAACTGAGGCAGACAGGATTGAGTGACTTTTCCAGGGTCACACAGTTATGTCTGAGGCTGTATTTGAATTCATAAAGATGAGTCTTATTGACTCAAAGCCCAGTAATGTATCTGCTGTACCACCTAGCTGCCTAATGAAGACTTTGTAGGGGAAAAAATGGAAGATGACTAAAAGCTACAAAATGAGTTGTTTCATAGTTATAACTTGGAATTTATTAATGGTTTTGCAGTTATGTTATTAAAGCAGCTACTATTGCCTTTTAAAAATACTGAAATAAATCATCAATCGTATATAGGAAGACCTAGTATTTGCTGCAAAGGTAGCTCAGTGGGTAGAGTACTGAGACTGGAATCAGAAGACCTGAGTTCAAATTCAGCCTCAGACACTTCTAACCTCTGACCACCTGACAAAATGGATCCACTGGAGAAGGAAATAGCAGATCACTCTTTGCCAAGAAAACCCAAATGGGGTCACCAGGGGTCAGACATGACTGAAACAGCTAAACAACAAATATTTGCCAGACTTTAAATAATGTAGTATTAATAATTGTATAATCCACAGTGGCATACTTGAGGGAAAATAAAACAGTGGTTCAGACATATCCTTCAGTTAAGTAATGATAAACATCTTTAAGAGCAAGCAAGTATAAATTTCTAAAAATGTGGTTTAAAACAGTGTTACCCATCCATCTTAAATTACATACATTCAGATTCATGTGGCTAGATTATGGTATTCATTATTATTAAGCAGTCTATGAAAATCTGTAAAGCTTTTCCTTCCTAAAGCATCAATACAAGTTTCTGCTGTACCATATTTAAATGTATTTAGGCTTTGGAAATGTGTACATCTTGTTCCTATGCATTAACTTTTTAGTAAAGGGGACCCTGATTAAAGAAAATAACATGCTTTGAGTACTATTCTTGCTTCTTTAGGCAGTTTATTATTATGCCTCTATTTTTAGATAAGGCATTTGGTTAGATTAAATGCTAGAAATGCAGATACAAAGGATTGTACCTGTCCTCAAGGAATTTACATTCCAGGAGGGGAAGACAATGCATAAAGGGGAGCAGGAAGGGGTGGGCTGTTGGAGGTAGAGAAGTAGTTGGGAGAGTTGGGGGACTAGTTAGGTTGTAAGTGTACATGGCTACCCTAGGTATTTTTGCCTATTTCTTGCTAGGAACATAACTTTTCTGATTTCCGATTTTAACGGCATATAGCTTTTAGACTAACTGGGAAATCCTACACTACTTCCACTTTTTTTCAGCAAAGTAATGTCTTTTAGTTTTTTGTTCAGAAGATCTCAAAACTTTTATTTTTGGTTAATCTAATAAATCTTTACCTCCTGTCCCAAGAAGGGCACAGTAAATTGGAGATCAGAGACTAGAATGTCTTGCCTCATAAGGTTCCACTTAATACTTCTCAAATTGTACCTCCCTCAAGAAACCAAACCACACATACTTTCGTTCATATCTCCTTTTTGAAGAAATAACTGCAAGTATTATTGTGATAGAAACTTCTGGTAGGTAGAAAACTGGACAAACAATTGTTTGTCTATTTCTCTAGTCCAGTCTCCTCATTCTAAAGAAATGGAGACTGAAGCTCCCAGAGGTTAAGTGATTGCCCAGGGTCACACTTGGGAGTGTTAGAGATAAGATTTGAACTTCTGGATCTCTAATTCGAAGAGCAGTGTGTCAGAGGTACATGGAATTTATTGCTAAGCTTTTAAGAAATGTCATTTGACAACTTCTTTAAAATATATTTTAAATACATTTACAAATATTGTCAGATAGTAGCCTGGTGCAGTACGAAGTGTTGGATTTGGAATAAGAAGCCCTGGGTTTAAATTCTCCTTCTGTCTGTTTTTATTCTTGCCCGCTACTTGTGTAAGTCATTTAAACTCACTTGGCCTCAGTTCCTCATTGAGGGTTGGACTATATAAACCTCTTAAGTCTGTTATCCTATGACCTGTCCTAAATAATGTGCAAGGTAGAGTTAGTTGGTCATTATACTTCTGTAGTTGGGAAAATCCAGGCAAAAAAAGTTGGCTTGGTAAGTCAATAGTAGACCTAAATGTCAGCGAAGTAGAATTATACAATCCTTTGTTTTCCGGACTCATGGTGTACTGTTTTCTGTACAGGAATGTGATTATTATTCACTTACACTTACATACTTTTGGCCTCTAATTGTATTTTTGGTTACTTAGGTGGTTAATATTTTTTAATAGTTAATATTTTAAAAATACTTTTGGTTAAGTAATTTAATGAGTACTTTTTACAAAGTTAAAAATTCATAAATCTTTTGCATATCTGTAAAGTCATGTTTTAATTGTGAAGTTCCATATCCAAAAACCAGTTTCACTTGATACAACTGGACTGTGACCTATGTTATATCCATGTTATAAATGCAGTTAGGCAATCACGAATTAAGGCTCAGCGTCTGGACTGGTGACTTCATTCCCATGGTTAATTCAGGTGAAGAAACTCTCCCCTGTAAATGCAGAGTCATCCTTTCCTGCAACTCAGATTTTGAGAGAGTTGCCTGGAACACTGAAATATTAAATGATTTGCCAGTCTATGTCAGAGGAGGGACTTTGACCCCAGTTATTGGTTTTTTTGCCAGTTCTCTCTCCTGTGCCCGAATGACTAATCACTAGTTAACTACTAGAAATAATTTGTCATTGCATACAGTAGTTGTCTGTGGTGAGGTACATTGTATCCTCAATTACAGAGTTGAGTGACGGAAATTAAACAACTTCCTAAAGATAATCCAAATTCATTTAAATAAGTGATAGAATTAACTATTATTTGTATAAGGTGTTTTGCTTTAGAATGTTTTTGTTATGATACTAGGCAGCATGGCATAGGGGATAGAGACCCAGTTTTGGAGTCACGTAGGCCTGCCTTCAAACATTGTTTCTGACATATTTTGGCTTTGTGAACCTGAGCAACTCAGTTAACACCTCAGTGCTTCAGACTCTGGTCTGTCTATAAATTGAGGGAAATCTGGTAATCTTCATTGACAGAGGAAGTTCCAATGAAATCACAGGTCTATTCCGAATTAGGCAAAAGAGTTTCTTAGCTAGGAGTTAATATTTGTCCATCTTACACTGATAACTCAATCACTATGGTATCTTTCCTAAAAATGGGAACAATACCTATTGAGATGATAAATGTCCTTTGGAGGAAAGTTATATTAATCCTAAATATTAAAGTCCATGTAAAAATAGACGTATTATCTAGCTATATGTCTATGTCTATATATCTCTATATGTGTGTATGTATATAAAATTTGATTATAGATAGGTATATTCTATAACCACGTAGATGCGGAAATATTTTCTTATATATCTATAGTTATGTTTCTATAGCCACCTTCTGATAATTCTAAAAGTTCAATTTCACATGTTTTTTAGGTACCTACAACATACAAGGAACACTGCCAGGTTCTGGGGATACAGTAACAAAATAGATACTATTATTGTCTTTAATAAATTTACGCTTTATTTGGTAGTAAATTTGGGGAGTGGTATACCAAATTGTGAAGTAATTTGAAAAGGAAAAAAAAAACATTATAATTGGGAGGATCAGGGATGAAGCATATCATCTGGGCCACAGGACTTCATAGGATCTAGGAAAACAGCTGAAAATGTGCTTGCATTCCACAGGATAAAAGCTATAATTTAAGCATCTGACTACAAGATAATTTAAATAGAGAGAAGGCATTAAGCTATAGACAATCAAAGAAAGTTTTCTAAAATGGTTGCACCTGCCTGAGCTTAGCCTTGAAGGAAGATGAGGATTCTGAGAGATTGGAGGTAAAGTGTATTCTAGTCATGGGGTTTGTGTAAAGGCATGAAGTAGGGAGTGGACTTTTGAGTTCTGGTATAGTTTGATTAGTGTAAAATGTATAAAGGGGAATGACATAGGACCTGTGCCTTAGAGAGATTATTTTTGTCATTGCATGAAGGATGACTTAACAATTTGACATAGTGAAAGCATGACCTATAGGAGGGTCTTTTGAATGGTCCATGTCATTGATGTCAAACTCAAACAGAAAGGTATTCACTAATTCATTACTACATACAGAGGCTATATATTGACAAAGCTTTAAAATGTAATATTATTTATGTTTTATTGTATATTTATTTTGTTAAATATTTCCCAATTGCATTTTAATCTGGATTGAGCAACATTTGGAAGTATTTATGGATTTTGTGTTTCACACCTCTGATCCCAGTGATATGATGAGGTCCTTGGGGTTCCTAGGGTGGTGATATAGAGCTTTTGTTTGTATGTATTATATGTTCATGTTTACCATATTAAAAATTAAAACAGATAAAATTATGAAATAATTTTTAATGTACTAAAATAATAGCCAATTACATGTTAATGTAAACTTATTTTTATTAAAAATAGCTGTATTTTCTAAAACAACTTTAATGAGAAGTGACTTTGCTTTACATGTTTTTGCAGATTTCTTTAATATCTGATTTAGTAGAAGAGCTGGATTTTCATCTGCTTCTGTACTAAGTCTATTTTGATTTGTTGTTTTGGTTGAAGTATATGAAAAAATACAGCTTCACACAGTTATGTAGTTGGAAAAGGAACGATTCTTCTAATGGGCAAACAATGTTTTAGTTTTATTATGAAAAAGTTTTGACTTCAAGGACCCTCCGAAAAAGTCCTGGAAATTCCCGCCCGCCCCCCCCCCCCCCCCCCCCCCCCCCCACACACATTTTGAGGACCACTGATGTAGATGATGGTGAATCTCAAAGGAGATGTTACCGAGTGTAACAACAATGCTACTTGCAGCTGCTGTGGGGGTGTAAGACCAATAACACCATCACACAGGAGGCCTGCTAGCATAGGTTCTTTGATCTCCTTTTCAAAAAGAAAGCAACTTTAAAGGGGTCAACAGTCTTACTTTAATCAAACATATACATATATATATATGTTTTATATATATATATATATATATATAAAATATACATACACACACCCACACATGCACACGCACAGGCACATCATTCACTTAGTTCAGGAGAAAAGTTAGCACCCTCAAAATATAAACAGAAATTACAAGAAGAAATTATATAAACAGAGCAAATATAAACAACAAAGACCAACAGACAAGGCTTCCAACTGTCTGACCGAAAGCAATACATACAGAGTTACCAGAAGGAGAAGCACCAACATCTGGGTTTTTCAAAGCTGGGGGGCTCCTTAACAGCTACTCAGAGTCTCATCTGGCTGAATCACAGAAACACCCTTCCAGTGAGTGAGCCTCAAAGCAAAATGCTAACCTCAGAGTACATATACACTTCCTCAGGGTCAGAGAGCATCGCAACCTTTGTGACCCAGGCTCATGTGACTCAGGCTTCCATGTGACTCAAGTTCAAAGCAGGTCACGGAGGCCTATTAAGGGGTGGGGAAGATCTTCAAGTTGTATTAACATTACACCGAGTGAGATCCACAGTGGGAGGATTTCATGTAGCAATGCAGAGTAAGGAGTATGCTTATTTTTCCTCTTGGCACACTTGGTTGAGACATGTGAAGAAAGTATGTTCATTTTTCTAAAAGTTAGGTGGCCATGAATGCAGTATCTTCTGGTGGTAGATGGGTGAACCCAGGTTTTACTTTCTACATCCATCCCTTTTATCTCTACAAATATGGCCAATATCCTAGTTCAGGTCCTCATCACGTTTAGCCTGGACTATTATAGTTGTCTTTTATTACATCCAGTCTTTCTGCTCTTTGCTCCATCTTCTACCAAGTTGTTAAGTTGATTTTCCTAAAGAGAAGATCTGATGATGTCATTTTCCTGCTCAAAGATATATTAAAAGTAATGGATAGCATTTATATAGCACTTAAAAGATTGCAAAGTTCTTTGTGTGTATTGACAATACTTCACTAGTTCCCTATTGCCTCTAGGATAAATTATAAACTCTCTTGTTTGGCATTTGTGACTTAAACCTCTCTTTCTGGGCTGATTTCTCCTATTTTCCACTCTTATACACTCGGATTCCAGCCACACCGACCAGCTGGCTTTTCTTTGTAGTTGATATTCCATCTCATTCCCCCATGCTCAAGCTGTAAGTGCTCTGTCTTCATTTCTACTACTTGAAAACCCTAGTTTTTTCAAGACTCAGATTTCAGGGGCCACCTTCTTTAAGGTAGCTATTTGTTTTCTGAATAAATTGAGAGATGGCATCATCTTCTGAGAGAGATGTACAAAAGACATAATGTAAACTTATTTTTAAAATTGTAGTTTAAGCGTGAACATGAAGAATAGTTTTAGGAGAAATGAAAAAAAGGAAATGGAGGGAAAGGAAGTCTGTGTGCCGCTGTGGCTAGAGCATTGACTAGTCACAGGATCTGGGTTTGAATCCTGCCTAGGATTCTCATTTGTTCTTGAAAAAAAAATTACTTCGTTTCCCTGGCCTTAAGTTTCCTCAGCTGTAGAATGAAGGCTTTGACTAGTCCCTGATGTCTTACAGCTTTAGGTCCTTCGAAAAGAAATAGGCTCAGAGAGGAGAGCTGTGTATGCAGTTTTCTTGTGTTAATGTCTGGAAGCACTCATTATCAGGTGGTACAACCAGGTAGCTGTTCTGAAATAGCAAGAGAGGGATGGTATTGTGCAACTTACTATGTTATAAGATGTTTGTAAGTTGTCTGTTCATAACAGGGAATGCTTGCAATAATGTTACGGGCAAAAATTACATACACAGTAAAATACTGTGATGTATTGACAGCAGTTTTGTAACAAGATTTTTAAAATAATCTCTTGAATTGTGTTTCTACTCTTAAGCAGGAATCAACCATTGGAACAATAATAATTGTTAAATTTTTAAAAAAGAAAATATTATTGATACCCTTTGTTTTTTAAACCCCAGTGGTTTTTCAGTATGGTATCTTCCTCTACTCTGTCCTCTGGTTTAGCCATAGTACACCTCTTTGGGAAAAAGCAAAGCCATATGGTAGCACCTGCAATATTATGCACCCATAATATTGTACCTTTGCTAAGAGGAAGGAGATAATTGCTTCATCTGATTAGTTGCACCACAATTGATCATCATGTTGAATCTGAGTTTGGTTAACTTTTAGGGTTGTTTTTATTTTGGATATCATTTTGTTTATCATTTTGTATACTTATACATTCTCACTGTATCAGCTCATCTAAATCTTCCCTCTCTTTCTTCCTTTCTGGCAAAGCAATAATATTACATTAAATTTAAATACTACGATTTGCCAAGCTATTCTCCACTTGATGGTCATTTATTTTGAGTCTTTTTTGCTGACACAAAAAGTGCTGCTAAAGAATATTTTGATTTCTTTGGGACCTTTCTGTCTTTGAAATTCTTGCAGTATATGCAGAGCAGTGGGATAATTGTCTTTTCAGTTTAAGGAAGCAGAGTTTTCTTTTTTCGGTGATTCTTTGTAGTCTCTTCCCCCACCCCCAGCCAAGAATCTTTGCTTTTAAAAGAAGCATATTATGTTATCTTCAAAACAAATGACTTAGTTGGGGCCAACATTGCTACCAAGTCCCCTTTAATGCCAATGCATTGTCACATTTTCCAAATAATCTTGAAGATTTGAGGAGATGAAATAGTATAATACCCAGAATTGTTTGAGAATGCCTCTGCTGTAAGACTGTAGGTTTTTATTAAAAAAAATTTTTTTTTTTTGTATCTTGCACCACCATGGTATTCTATTTCTCCTCCTCCCTGAGAGCCATCCCATATAGAGAGAAGGGAGAAAAAAGAATATTTGATACATTGACAAAGTATGAAACAACATGCAAAATGTGTGACGCCCATGGACCTCTCACCTCCACCAAGGGTACGTTGGGATGTCTTCTCATTTCCTTTCATTTCGTTCCTATTTAATATTTATAATTTTGTTACATTTACTTTTAATTTTTTGGAGTTTGGTTTTCATTTGCATTATTGTAGTTATTTGTGTATTATTCTCTTGGTTCTGCTTCTTCATGTTGCATCACTTCATATAGATTTTTCACTCTTCTCTATGTTTGTCACAAATATCATTTCTTTTTTAAAAAAAATTTATTTTTAGTTTTCAACATTCACTTCCATAAGATTTTGAGTTTTAAATTTTCTCCCCCTCTCTCTCCTTCCCCCTCTGGAAAACAGCATGCATTCTGATAATAGAGTCTACATATACATTCATATTAAACATTTTCACATTAGTCATGATCTAAAGAAGAATTAGAACCAATGAGAGGAACCATGAGAAAGAAGAAACAAAACAAAACAACAAAAGAAAATGCTTCCATCCACATTCAGACTCCAAAATTCTTTCTCTGGATGTGGATAGCATTTTCCATCATGAGTCTTTTGGAGATGCCTTAGATCCTTGCATTGCTGAGAAGAGCTAAGTCTATCAATGTCAGTCATCACACAATGTGGCTGTTACTGTGTACAGTGGTCTCTTGGTTCTGCTCCTTTCATTCAGCATCAGTTCATATAAAGGTTTCCAGGTTTTTCTGAACTCTGCCTGCTCATCATTTCTTACAGCACAATAATATTCTCTTACATTTCATATACCACAACTTGTTCAGTCATTCTCCAGTTGATGGACATCCCCTCAGTTTCCAATTCTTTGCCACCACAAAAAGAGCTGTTACGAATATTTTTTGTATGCCCTTTGGGCATAGTTCCAAATTGCTTTCCAGAAGTGTTGGATCAGTTCACAACTCCATCAACAATGCATTAGTGTTCAATTTTCCCACATTTCCAACATTTATCATTTTTCTGACAAACATCATCTCTTAAAGCATAGTAATATTCCATTACATTCATATACCACAATTTGTATAGCTATTACCCAGTTGATGGGTATCTACTTTGTTTCCACTTCTCTGCCATTACAGAAAGCGGTGTTATAAATAGTTTGGACCATATGGTAACTTTTTCTAATTGGATGGCTTCCTTGAGGTTTAAGTTTAGTAATGGAGTCTCTGATTCAAAGGTTATGAACATTTTAATCAATTGGTTTTCATAATCCCAAATTGCTTTATAAAATGGTTGTAGGAGAATCTTGAAGAAGCAACTAAAACCTGAGATAATTAATAACTTTAGCAAAGTTGCAGGATCTTAAATAATTACTCTATATTACCAACAAAATCCAGCAGGAAGAAATAGAAAGAGGAATTCCATTAAAAATAATGGCTGGCAGTACAAAATACTTGGGAGTCTACCTGCCAAGACAAACCCAGGGACTACACGAACACAACAATGAAATGCTTTTCACATGAATTGAGTTGGCTCCAAGCAATTAGGGAAATATTGATGCTCAGGGGTAGGACAAGCCAATAAAATACAAATGGCAGTTCTCCCTGTTAATTTACTTATTCATTGTCACATCAAACAAAATAACCACAAAAAAATTCTAGCTGTTTTATAGAGCTTGGAAAAAAATAGCAATTCATCCAGAAGAACAAAAGGTCTAGAACATCAGGGGAATCTGTGGAAAAAAAATTGTGAAGGAAAGGTGACTTAGCAGTACCCGATCTCAAACTATATTACAAAGTAGTAATTGTTAAAACACTGTGGTTCTAGCCAAAAAATAGAGTGGTAGATGAGTGGCATAGTTTAGATACACCATATATAGTAGTAAATGACCATAGTAATCTAGTTTTTGATAAACCCAAAGAGCCAAGATTTTGGGACAAGAAACCACTGTTTAACAAAAATTGCTGGGAAAATAAGCAGTTTGGCAGAAACTGGGCATAGACCAACATGTCACATTGTATATAGCAAGATATGGTAAAATGAATCCATGATTTAGACCTAAAGGGTGATATCATAAATAAGTTAGGGGAGTATGGAATATTTTATCTGTCAGATTTATGGATAAGGGAAGAATTTATGACCAAAGTAGAGATAGAGAGCATTCCAGGATGTAAAATGGATACTTTTGATTATATCAAATTAAAAAGGGTTTGCACAGATAAAACTAATGCAGCCAAGATTAGAAGGGAAGCAGGGAATTGGGGATTTTTTTTTATATCAAGTGTCTCTGATAAAGGGCCTATTTCTCAAATATATAGAGAATTGAGTCAAATTTATAAGAATATGAGTCTCATTCCCCAGTTGATAAATGGTCAAAGGATATGCAAAGCTATCTATAGTTTATAAGAAAAAATGCTCTAAGTCACAATTGATTTGCAGAAATACAAATAAAAACGACTCTGAGGTACCGCCTCCCACCTCTCAAATTGGCTAATATGACAAATATTGGAGGAGATGTGGGAAAACTGGAACACTAATGCAGTCTTGGAGTTGTGAACTGATCCAGCCCTTCTGGAGAGCAATTTGGTACTGTGCCCAAAGGGTTACAAAACTGCATACATACCCTTTGACTCAGCAGTTCTACTACTAGGTCTGTATCCCAAAGAGATTGAATAAAGAAGAAAAGGGCCAGTTGGTATAAACATATGGCAGCTCTTTTTTGTGGTGACAAAGAATTGAAAACTGAGGAGATGCCCACCAATTGAGGAATGGCTTAACAAGTTGTGTTATGTGATTGTGATGGAATACTGTTGGGCTATAAGAAATGATGAGCAGGCAGACTTACATGAACTGATGTAAAGTGAAGTGAGCAGAACCAGGAGAATATTGTATAGAATAACAGCAATATCGTATGATGATCAACTGAATGACTTAGGTGTTGTTAGCAAAACAGTGATCCAAAGCAGTTCCAAAGAACTTAACGATGAAAAATGCTGTCCGCCTCTAAAGAAAGAACTGATGGTAATGAATTCATGTTGCAGAATCTTTTTTTTCTTTTAAACTTTCTCAATTGTTCTTATCTTTTTTGGTCTATATTTTCTTTTACAGCATAGCAGTATGGAAATGTTTTTTGTGTAATTATACATGTGTAATAATCTATATGAAATTACCTTTTCAAGGAGAGAGGAGGGAAGGAAAGGAAAGAGAATTTGAAACTCACTATTTTAAAAAACAAATGTTAAAATTTTTTGTTTATGATTTAGAAAAAAATAAAAATTAAATGGGAAAAACCTCCAGTGGCTGTACTACTTCACATGTCCATTGAAATATGTTAGTGTGCTTATTTATTCACATTCCCTTCAACACTATTTGCCATTTTTGCAATTTGCAGGGTGTGAGGTGAAATCTCAGTTTTGATTAGGATTTTATTTATTAGTGATTTGGAGCATTTTTTCATGTGATTGTGAATACTCTGCAATTCCTTCTTGACAACTTTTTGTTCATATATTTTAACGATTTATCTATTGGGGAATGGCTATTAATCTCATTCATATATATATGCGTGTATGTATATATATGTATGTGTGTGTATGTAATATGTGTGTGTGTGTGTGTGTGTACACACACACACACACACACATATATATATGTATCTTCAATGCCCAAACCGTAACAGAGAAATTTGATACTAAGAGCTTTTCCCACTCAGCCATTTTCCTTCTTGTCCTAGATACATTAATGTTATTTGTGCAGAAGTTTTTCAGTTTCAAGTATTTGAAAATTAATCTATTTTATCTTTTTTAGTTGCCCTTCCCTTTTTTGGTTAACAATGCCTCTCTTACCTATAGGCATGAGTTTCTCACATGGTCTGTTTCTCTTTTAATTTTAATTACTAAGATTATGATCTTTTCACATTAAGGTAAAATATCCATTTAGAATGTGTTGTGGCGTTACAGCATGAGGTGTTAGACTAAGCTTGATTTCTGCCAGACTCTTCCAGGTTTCCCAGCAGTTTTTATCAAATATGTTTTTTCTAGGTAACTTATGTCTTCCACTTATGAAACACTGAGTTATTAACATGTTTCTGAATCTCTTGTGTTTAGTCTGCTTCATTGATCTGTCTCTCTATAACCCATGCCAGATGGTTTTGATGACTGTTGCTTTATAATGTATTTTGAGATCTGGAAGTGTTGTTCCCCCTTTGTCCCTCATTTGATCATTTCCGTTAATATTCTAGAACTTTTGTTTTTTTCCAAATACATTTTATTATTATCTTAGCAAGTTCCTGTAAAGTATCCTTTTGGGAATTTGATTGGTATAGCATTAAAAGTATGCATTAATTCTATTAGTTGTATCATTTTTATTATATTGGCATGGCCTAGCCATGAGCACTGAATATTTCTCCACCTTTTAAAAAACTTTATTTTGTTAAATATTTTGCAATTACATATGAAAAAAAAATTTTTTAGATTGTTTAAAAAAAATTCTGAGTTCTAAATTCTCTACCTACCTTCTATACTACCACCTTCTTAGAAGGCAGTTTGATTTCAGTTATATATGTGAGGTCATATAAAATATTTCTATGTTAGCCATGATGCAAAAGAAAACATAAACAAAATAAAACAATAAAAACAAAGAACTTTTTAAAAAAGTATTCTTCAGTCTGCATTCAGAGTTCATCTGTTCTTTCTCTAGAGGTGGATAGCATTGTGGGTCCTATGGAATCGTTTTAGATCATTGTCTTGATCAGAGTTCTTTCACAGTTGACCATCCTTATATTATTGCTGTTACTGTGTACAATGTTCTCATTCTGTTTACCTCGTTTTTATGAGTTGATATTAGTCCTCCCAGATTTTTGAAACTATCCTTTTTTTCATTTCTTATAGCATAAGGGCATCTCCTCAATTCCATTCTTTGCCACTGCAAAAAGAATTGCTATAGATCTTTCTGTACAAATAGATCCTTTCCTTTTTTCTTTGATCTCTTTGGGATACAGACCTAGTGGTGGTATTCCTGATTCAAAGAGTATGAATGGTTTTATAGCCCTTTGGGCATAGTTCCAACTTTTACTCCAGAATAGTTAGAGTAGTTCACAACTTCACCAAGAGTGCATTAGTGTTCCCAGTTTTTCCACATCTCCTCAAGCATTTGTCATTTCCTTTTCTGTCATATTAGCTAATCTGATAGATATGAGGTGGTACTTGATAGTTATTTTCATTTGCATTTCTGCAATCACATAGTGATTTTTTGAAAATAATTTATTTTTACTTTTCAACATTCATTTCCATAAGATTTTGAGTTTTAAATTTTCTTCCCCTCTCTCTTCTGCCCTGTTTGTGAAACATTGTAAGGAAGAATGCTAGAAGAGCATAACGACCAGCCCACCTTTCCAGGCTTACTAAATACTCAACCAATCACTGAGTATTTCTTGAGCAACTCCTATATATTTGGTGCTGTCCCAGGTTCAGGGAAAATAGTCAGTTAATATAGTGTGGCAAGCCTACAGAAAGCAATAAGGTAAACCAGCATTTTACGCATGGAACTAGATAAAGGAACATACAAAAGATAAAAATCATCTGCTATGATCAAACTTTTTTCTGCTTTTATACTCATTGATTACAGTCATCATGACATCACAATTGGATTATTCTAGGCTCTTAACCATTTTTATGTCATGGATCTTTTTGGTAATCTGTGAATGGACCTTTTTGGTAATCTGTGAATCTGACAATGAATGAATCACTTCTCAGGATTGTATTTTATTGCCTTACACTCCTAATTGAAGAGAATGCTAGATTTCAGTTAGAGATTAGTGAAAATAAAGGTGTACCTTTTCCCTATTCAAGTTTATTCAACCCCTAAAGCCTATAGATCCTAATCATGGAACCTAGGTTAAGAACTCTTGGGTCCTATCGTCATAATTCCCACTGTGTTACACAAGGAAGCAGAAATGACTATAAAGAAAATAAAATTGGGAAGAGCAATTGAATTGGACCAGGTATACATGGAAGAGGTCAGTGCTGAAGGAGACACAGTTTAGAGGGCATTGATGGATTGAGAACTCAAGATATCTGAAAAAAGGAATTGTACAGAAGAGTTAGAAAAAAACCTTGGATATTTTTCCCTCCTTCCTCAAAACTGCTAACTGCCCAAATATATACTGGCTTTTCCATCTCCACAAAATTTTTATGAAAATACTCATTCATCAATGACATTCTTGAAGTAAGAGTATTATTAGTTGAGGATAGGCAGATTTGGAGAAGTATGATATTCTACAATAAGCATTTTTGGTGTCAGACAAGAAAAGATTCTACCGCCCTTCTTAATTGTTCATTGTTAAAAAGCATTTGATTTAATAAAGAATAGAGTTGTTTGAAATAATTTTGCTTGATATTCCAGTTGTGGTGGTTCATTAGCATTTACTATCAGAACTCATCACTGCCTACATCACTCATTTATTTATTGGCTTTCGGTTCAGTGTGTACCCATTAATTTAACCTTTTTCATCTGCATATCAATGCAAATGTTACTGGGCATCTCCTTGGCATTTTTCGTTCTAGCATTTTGTTGGGCACATTTTTGACGTTCATAACAAATAGGTTCCAAAGAACTGTATCTTTTGCGCTAGGCAAAAAGGTTATATTGCCATTTAATATGTATAGTTATATTGTCAAAATAATAAATTTGTCCTCATACAACGACTTGTTTCTTTTTTCTCCATTTAGTAATTCTGTTTAACTTCTTAAATGTGTTGGATTAGTAGTGAGAATTACTTAAATTACCCAATCTCAGGGTTTATAACATTTTCTAATTTGATTTTTAACAGCAACATTATACATTGATGAATGTTTTTAACATTTCAAAAATGTTTTTATATATAGTCTCCTGTTATTTTCCCAAGCACTTAGTACAATATGTGGCACATAGAAGGTGCTTAATAAATATTTATTGATTGACTGACAACCTTGTAGGGTTAAAAGTCACTTAATTAGATTGACTTCAATATTGCTTTCAGTTATGAATGCCTTTTTGTTTTTTGACTCTTGTAATGTGATTTTTATAGTTTGTTTTGAGAGAAGGCACTAGCAAAAAAAATACATGCCTATTTCTTTTTTTTAAAAAATTTTTAAATTTAATTTAATTTATTTAATATATTTAGTTTTCAGCATTGATTTTCACAAGAGTTTGAATTACAAATTTTCTCCCCATTTCTACCCTCCCCCCCACTCCAAGATGGCGTATGTTCTGGTTGCCCTGTTCCCCAGTCAGCCCTCCCTTCTGTCACCCCACTCCCCTCCCATCCCCTTTTCCCTTCCTTTCTTGTAGGGCAAGATAAATTTCTACGCCCCATTGCTTGTATATCTTACTTTCTAGTTGCATGCAAAAACTTTTTTTGTTGTTTTTGAACATCTGTTTTTAAAACTTTAAGTTCCAAATTCTCTCCCCTCTTCCCTTCCCACTCACCCTCCCTAAGAAGTCAAGCAATTCAACATAGGCCACATGTGTATCATTATGTATAACCCTTCCACAATATTCATGTTGTGTAAGACTAACTATATTTTGCTCCTTCCTAACCTATCCCCCTTTATCCAATTTTCTCCCTTGACCCTGTCCCTTTTCAAAAGTGTTTGTTTTTGATTACCTCCTCCCCTGTCTGCCCTCCCTTCTATCATCCCCCCTTTTTATCTTCCTCCTCCTTTCCTGTGGGGTAAGATACCCAATTGAGTGTGTATGGTATTCCCTCCTCAGGTCAAATTTGATGAGAGCAAGATTCACTCATTCCCCCTCACCTGCCCCCTCTTCCCTCCCAACAGAACTGCTTTTTCTTGCCACTTTTATGCAAGATAATTTACCCCATTCTGTCTCTCCCTTTCTCCCTCTCTCAATATATTCCTCTCTCATCCCTTAATTTGATTTTATTTCTTTTAGATATCATCCCTTCATCTTCAACTCACCCTGTACCCTCCCTCTCTCTCTCTCTCTCTCTCTCTCTCTCTCCATATATATATATACACACACATATACACACACATACATATACACACACACATGCACACACACACATATACACACACACACACACACACATATATATATATATATATGTATATGCATAACTTCAGCTACCCTAATACTGAGGTCTCATGAATCATACACATCATCTTTCCATGTAGGAATGTAAACAAAACAGTTCCACTTTAGTAAGTCCCTTGCGATTTCTTTCTCTTGATTACCTTTTCATGCTTCTCTTGATTCTTGTGTTTGAAAGTCAAATTTTCTATTCAGCTCTGGTCTTTTCACTGAGAAAGCTTGAAAGTCCTATATTTTATTGAAAGTCCATATTTTGCCTTGGAGCTGGGTAGGTAATCCTTGGTTTTAATCCTAGCTCCATTGACCTCCAGAATATTGTATTCCAAGCCCTTCAGTCTCTTAATGTAGAAGCTGCTAGATCTTGGGTTATTCTGACTGTGTTTCCACAATACTCAAATTGTTTCTTTTTGGCTGCTTGCAGTATTTTCTCCTTGATCTGGGAGCTCTGGAATTTGGCGACAATATTCCTAGAAGATTTCTTTTTGGGATCTTTTTGAGGAGGCGATCGATGGATTCTTTCAATTTCTATTTTGCCCTGTGGCTCTAGAACAACAGGGCAGTTCTCCTTGATAATTTCTTGAAAGATGATATCTAGGCTATTTTTTTGATCATGACTTTCAGGTAGTCCAGTAATTTTTAAATTATCTCTCCTGGATCTATTTTCCAGGTCAGTGGTTTTTCCAATGAGATATTTCACATTGTCTTCTACTTTTTCATTCCTTTGGTTCTGTTTTATAATATCTTGATTTCTCATCAAGTCACTAGCTTCCACTTGCTCCAATCTAATTTTTAAGGTAGTTTTCTCTTCAGACCTCCTTTTCCATTTGGATAATTCTGCCTTTCAAGGCATTCTTCTCCTCATTGGCTTTTTGGAGCCCTTTTGCCATTTGAGTTAGTCAATTTTTTAAGGTGTTGTTTTCTTCAGTATATTTTTCAGTATTTTTTTGGGTCTTCCTTTAGCAAGTCATGGACTTGTTTTTCATGGTTTTCTCGCATCCTTCTCATTTCTCTTCCCAATTTTTCCTCTACTTATCTAACTTGCTTTTCCAAATCCTTTTTGAGCTCTTCCATGGCCTGGGGCCAGTTCATGTTTTTCTTGGAGGCTTTTGTTGTAGGCTCTTTGACTTTGTTGACTTCTTCTGGCTGTATGTTTTGGTCTTCTTTGTCACCAAAGAAAGATTCCAAAGTCTGAAACTGAATCTGGGTGCATTTTCGCTGCTTGGCCATGTTCCCAGGCAACTTACTTGACCCTTGAGTTTTTCATTGGGGTATGACTGCTTGTAGAGTAAAGAGTACTTTGTTCCAAGCTTGAGGGGATGCGCTGTTGATTTCAGAGCTATTACAGCCAGCTCTGCCACACCAGCACTCCTCCTTCCCCAAGAACCCCAACTTAGATCTTCAGTAGGCTGTGCACTCCTGCTCTGATCTGCCACTTAATTCCTCCCACCAGGTGGGCCTGGGGCCAGAAGCAACTGCAGCTATAGTTCTGTAGCTGCCCCACCTCCGCTGCCCTCGGGTAGTTGGCTGAACCGTGAACTCTGTCACCCTGTCCCCAGCAGCTTTTCCCACTAACCTTCTCTGTTGTCTTTGGTGTTTGTGGGTTGAAAAGTCTGGTAACTGCTGCAGCTCACTGATGCAGCGCACTAGGGCATGCTCTGCCCGACTCCTGGTCTGTTTGGTCCGCACCGCCCACGTTGGGCTCTGCTCTGCTCGCAGTGGGATAGACCTCACCCAGAGACCATCCAGGCTGTCCTGGGCTGGATCCCTGCTTCCCTTTGCTGTTTTGTGGGTTCTCCAGTTCTAGAATTGGTTCAGAGCCATTTTTTATAGGTTTTTGGAGGGACTTGGCAGGGAGCTCACACTAGTCCCTGCTTTCCAACCACCATCTTGGCTCCGCCCCGCCATGCCTATTTCTTATGAGCATGATTTCCTCAGAAAAGTTGGATCATCAATTCTTGAATGACTTAGCTTTTACTTACTGTAAAAATAGTATTTGAAAACAATGGAATTTATTCTCTAGTAATTAGAGACAGTCTTTATGTTAAGACTGAATTTCTTTCCTTTTTCCTTTAAAGGTTAGATGAAGTAAATAGCTAACAGTTCTTCCACTAAGGTCCTACTGTGCTGCCTTGTCTTGTCTTAGAGGTGGAATACTGAGCATTTAAAAGCTGTACCATTGAAATGTAAGCTTTTTGAGTTCCTACCAAATCAAAAAAGTTTTAAGAGTTGACTTAGCATGTTTACTACACAACTGGAGAACCAGCCTAAATAAATTCAGAAAACTTCACTGATGACTTAGTTGCCAGGTGATGAATTTTTTTCAGCTACAGAATCTTATGAAGACTGCCTACTAAATAAGGTATGGAAGCATTACAGTCAGATTTAGTGGAGGGAAGAATTACATTCCAAAGTCACATAGATTCCTAAGAATTTAAATAAGAAGCTAAAAGTAGAATCTTTAGCATAGACTTTATTTTTTTTAAAGCACTTATTTCTCAAAACCAACTGAGCATATATATCAGAACAATTTTTAACAAATGATTTTGGAGGAAAAATTGGGCCAGATGTCCCCTTATGTGTAGTACAAATAGAAACATTAGCATCTCTGTCCTTCATTTTTCAAACTATAACAAAGTCAGGAGCATTTTCTGCAATGCTATTGCCTTAAATAAGAGGTAGATTGTAGAGGTACAAGAAAGTTACTTCAATCCTTAACTCTCACTAGACTTTACCATCCCCCTTAAACTGTCATCTTATATCACTGCTCTTTATATTATTCCTTTTAGAACTTCTCTTTTGTTACTGTTTCATTGATACTTGGATGTTTTTTTTTTTATTGCCATCATTATCCTCCTAGACTTTCTCAGAACACCTCACCTCAATGAAACCCCACCATTTTAACAAATAGACACAGTCCAGCAAAAACAAATCTGTGTTGTATGAAAAAATGTATCTCATTTTCTACCTCTAGTCCATTAACTCTCTTCAGAGAGGTGGGAAAGTATGGTCTGTTACCAGTCTTTTGGAATTTTGATTGGTCATTGTATTGATCAGAATTCTTAAATCTTTCAGAGTTATTTTCCTTTATAGGGTTGTTTTTGGTATAAATTATTTTGGTTCTGCTTGGTTTGGTCTGTATCAATTCACTTAAGCCTTCTTAGGTTTCTTTGACTTTTTGAGAAATTTTCCCATTTCTCATATCCAGATAATAAAAGACTATTACTATACTTATTTTTCAGGCATTTTTTACTTAATAGGGAACCATTTGTTTTGATAAGCAATATTGGGAGTATAATTACAAATTACTTTCTAGAGTCACCGAACCATTCATATTATAGGTCCGCTAGCAGTACAATGGCATGTCTGTCTCCTGCAGTCCCTCCAACAGTTGTTAATTTTTCTTTTTTAATTCCTTTTATCAGACCGACTCCTTGAAAGAGTTGGCTAAACTGTACCTCATTTTTGCTCCTTTCAATCTCTCTTAAACCTTCTGTGCTTTGGCTTCTGGCCTCATTAGTTAGTAGCTCAAATTGCTCTCTCCAAAATTACCATTGATCTCTTAATTGCCAAATAGCATTTTGCACTGTTGACTACCCTTTCCTGTTTTCTCTGGATTTTTGTGACTTTGCTCTATTTTTCTTTTCCTCCTGCCTGCTTGACCTCTCTTCATTTGCCTCTACTAGGTCATCTTCCATGTCATTCCCCATAATTGTGTGTCAACACTGCGGCTCTGTCCTGGGCCCCTTCTTTCCCCTTTTTCTTTAGCACATGTCCATAATAGATTTATACGAACAGGGTATTACGTAGACGCCTCAAACTCAGTGTGCCTAAAACACAACTTATCTTTCTCTTCTAAATTTAACCATTCCTTTTGAAGGCACCACCATCCTGCCATTTATCCAGGTGTGCCACTTTGGTGCCATCTTTGTTTCTTCACTCTTTTTCCTCCGCACCCTACGTATCCATTCAATTTCTAAATCATTTTGTTTATACTTATACATTTCTTATATATCCCTTTGTCTCCACTCTAACTATCCTAGTTGAGGCTCTCATTTTCTCTTGCTTGTATTAATGCTGTAGGCTCCTAATTGGTCTGCCTGCCTCAAGTCTTTTTTCACTCTGATTTGCCCTCTACATAACTGACTTCCAAATTTATTTTCCTTCTCTTTTGCCTTTCCTCTACCCACTGAGAATGCAAGCAGCATTTTAATTATACATGTAACGTCATACAAAACATACTACATATTAGCTATGTTGCAAAAAACCCCCAAAGGGTAAAAAGCAAGAGACATAAAGAAAGTGAAAAAGTAGGCTCCAATCATCAGTTCTTTCTTTGGAGGGGGAATAGCATTTTTAATCATGCATTCTTTGAAATTATCTTGCATCATTGTCTTGATCAGAATAGCTAAGTCTTTCACAGTTCATCATTACAGAATTGCTGTTAGCTGTATACGGTGTCCTGCATCTCTTCACTTCGAATCAGTTCATGTAAGTCTTCCCAGGTTTTTCTGAAACCATCTTGATCATCATTTCTTGTAACAGTCATATAATGCAGCTTGTTCAGCCATTCCCTAATTGATAAGCAGCCCCTTAATTTCTACTTTGCTACCACAAAAAAAGAACAACTTTTTGTACAAATAGGTCTTTTTTTTCCTTTTCTTTGCCAAGGGGTAGATCTGAATGTCATTCTTCAATTCCAAGTGCCTTGACTCCCTGTGATTTTTAGTTTTGCCTATTTTCCTTTTTAAAGCTTTTCGGAGCCTGGCCTGATCTTACTTTTCCAACCTTATTTCACAGTATTGCCTTTGTAGCACTAGTTAAACTGACCACTTTGTTCTTCATGCATGATACTGCATGAGTCTCTGGTTTTCTTCAAGACTCAGGTACATGAGACCTACCCCCAACTTTGTCTCCTCTTCCCTTGAGGTTACCTTGTATCTGGGTGTGTGTGTGTGCTGCGTGTCTTTTCTGTTCAAATGTAAGCTCCCTGAAGGCAGAGGTTGTTGCACTTTTGTTTCTGTGGCCTCGGTGTCTGGCATAGTGGGTGATAAAGAATACTTAATAAATGCTCATAGGACCTTAAAACCCTGAAGGTCATCTTGTTTTACACTTTTCATTTTATAAACAGGGAAAATGAATACCAGAGGTTAAGTGACTTGCCCAAGATCACATGTAGATTCAAATTCAGGTCCTCTTTCCACTGTTCCATATGTCCAGTTACCCAAAATTTGTGTGTTTATAAAGACCTTTTTTGTGGTTGCTAGTATTAAAAAGGGGTGGATTTGCTTTTACTAAATGGTACTACAGACAATTTTAATAAATGCCATAATAACAAAATAGCTAATTTTCATATACAATTTATGTTTAAAGTTTGCAAAGTGCTTAATGTATATTCTTTCTGGAAACACACCAAATCTATGAGTTAATAGCTATTATCATTTCCATTTTACAGATGAGGAAACCAAGGCCCAATGAGTTTAAATGACTTACCTGGGGTCAAAAAACTTATAAGTGTATGAGACAGGATTAATAATAGCTAGCATTTATATATGCCAGACACTCTGCTAAGTGCTTTATGACTATAATCTCTTTTGACCCCCACAAAAACCCTTTGGGGTGGGTGTTATCATGACCATCAATTTATAGTTGGTAGCCGAGGCAAATAGACATGACATGACAAAAATACAAAAACAAATTAGACATCAAACCAGATTTAAGATGATCTGGTGTTGAGCCAAATATTGCAAGCCCTGATTCAGTTTTTAGAAGTTGTGCCATTAAAATTAAATCCACATATGATTATTATATTATGTTAAACTTCTTCCAAGTTGTGACTTCATTAAAAATATTCACATTCAACAAAATTTGTTAAAGTAAATATTAAATCTTACAGATGATAGTAAGCTTATGAGTTCTTGTATTGCTTGTTTTAATCTTACAGAATATTTCCCTCCATATTTAAAATTATTTTAAAAGTTTTATAATTCTGTATTTACTTTAAATATTTATAGTTAGAACATTTTATATTTTATGATTATAATTATGTAATATAAATATTAAGTTGTAATATTATGAATACCATGTTAATTTTTCCTAGGAGTTCACAACCCATTTGTTGCTGTAGAAAGAGGTTCAGGGAACCACGACACTAAGCTGTGGTAGTACTTAAAATGAAATGAGTAGTACTTAAAATGCTCAACAGACTCTTATATTTCCAAGGAATTCTACAACACTGCTTGCTATAGTTTTGTGCCTTTAGATTGGTAAGGTAGTAGTGTCTGCATTCAACATATTTCAAGTATTTTGTGACATTTTTTAGAAGTCCTCTAAGTTTGAAAGACCATCCCCAGCATGTTATAATGCTATGCTGTAAAGCATATAGTGGCTATATTTACTCTTTCCTTCTAGCTCCTGTTGTAGTCTTGTGCCTGCAAACAACCTTATAAATGACTTCATGCACCTAAAGTCATCACTGTCTCAGGGGCAAAGCAAAATAAGAGTGTCAGAGATTATTTAATTTTTATTCTATTTCTTTTCCAGTAGCAGTACTGTTGTGCTTATGGGTTTGGAGGTTGCTCTTTTAAGCATGTATGATGACACCATTATAAACTGTGGGTCTGTTCGGAGGAATCGGATTCAACTTTTTTCCCCCCAATTAAGGTTTAATCCTAGGACAGCCATTTTTCCCCCTTTTAATTAGTCAACAAATATTGTGGAGGTTCTGCAAGGCTTTATACTAAGTATTATGGTGACTACAAAGATAAATAATAATGCTTCTCAAAGAGCTTCAGTTTAGTCCAGGGATTTGAATACAGGCTTAAATTCTTAAAATGAGATTCTTTGAAAGAAATATATATGCAGTACACACAAACATAATTGTATAAAACAACAGTTGTCTAAAAATACCTATTGGGAAAAAACCTGTGATAGTTTTCAAAAAGTCATAGATAAATAAACTTAATGCTATATAAAAATACAGGGCTGTATTTCTTTTTCTTTCGTTTTTTATTTTGGTTCTGAGCTATGACTTCATTCTGGAGAAGTCCCAATGCAGAAACTCCCCTCCACTGAAGAGGGGAGGGAATTTTTTCCCCTACCTAATAGTTAAGTGACATGTCCATAGTCACATAGATAGCTTCAGAGGCAGAAAAGACCAACACTTAGTCAACAAATACTCGTTAGGCATTGTGCTCAGGCCATAGGGCTGTGAAGTGAAACCTTCCCTGATTTAAAGGAACTTATGTTCTAATAGGGAAACAAACATGAATACAAAGTATGGCTTGAGTGAAGATTCAGCAGAGGAGAGTTAAAGAAATGGTTGAATAGGTAGAAGGATACCCAAGAGAGGGTAGTGTCATGAAAACT
Organism: Trichosurus vulpecula; assembly: GCF_011100635.1. Taxonomy (NCBI): domain Eukaryota; kingdom Metazoa; phylum Chordata; class Mammalia; order Diprotodontia; family Phalangeridae; genus Trichosurus; species Trichosurus vulpecula. Next base: position 82,083,570 of record NC_050577.1, read on the forward strand.
TTGACAGAGCATAATTAGCAATGTTGGAGGCTACAGAGAGATATAGAAGGATGAGAATTGAGAAAAGACCATTCAGTTTGGCAGTTATCAGATCACCGATAACTTTGGAGTGAGCAGTTTCAGTTGATTGAGATCAGAAGCCAGATTGCAGAGGGTCAAGAAGAGTGAGGAAAGTAAGCAGAGGTACATAGCATAGATGCCTTTCTTGAGTTTAGCCAAGAACGGCAGAGGAGGCATAGAAATGACTTTATCAAATGAAGTTTGTTTTTGTTTTGTTTTTTTCAAATGAGGTTTTTTTTTTTTTTAAAGGCAGGAGAAGACATGGGTGTTTTATTATAGGCAGTAGGGGAAAACAGTAAGATAGACAGTGGGAATGGTAGTGGGAGTAATCGAATGGAGAACATGGGAGGGCGTTGGATCAGGAACTGTGAAGAATCGAATAGCAAGTCAACTAGGGTGGTATAAAAAGATTGCCTCCTTGTGGTCAGGGCCCATTGTAGATAATGTAAATGTATAGTGGGCCCAGTTAGCACACTTATATGAAACCTAGTGCACTGAAGTGAGGGACTGTAAGGAGGGTTTGGGAAGACATTATCAGTGATAGTACAAAAGTGCAAGGGATAAAATGGAAAGGTTAGTGTTGAGTTACCTTGGTTCACCAAGGAGTTGAGATATTAAAAGGAGATGAATATAGTCAATGCAGGGGTGATGGCCTGGGAAAGAACTTAAAGATGGGGATATTGGAGGTCACAGTGAGGATGAAGAACTGGATTTTAGACACTAGGAAAGATGAAATAATATAACGGCTGATGTCTGATAAATATCTGATAAGACAAAGGGATTACAGAGTTTATGAAGATTGAAATAAAATACTGTGAGTCATGTGATATATGAGATGCTGAGGTAAAATCTAGTACATTATGGTAAATTAGTAAATTGAAGAACAGAGAAGTTTGAAGGAGTATCCCTATATTTCCAAGTCTTTTGTTATGAGGACAGGAGTTGGGTTGGAGAGAAAGCCCCCCATGAGCTGGCACTGCACTACATTCCGTGAGGAAAGGAGGAGTATGTTTTAGGAGTTAGTGGATAACGGCTTCTAGAATTTTGATTGGGTGATAAGTAATTGATTGAATGAGCCTCAAAGGAGGAGAGTTTATTGAGTAGTATTGATAGAGGAAGAGTCTGCAAGTGGCACTGGGGAGCAAGAAGTATTCTCTGCTTCCTCCACCATAACTGACAGTTGAGGTTATGAGTGAAAGTGCATCTGGTACTTAAAAGGATGGCCAGCAATGCATTATCATCAAGAGGGAGCCAGGTCTGAGTGGGAAAGGAAAAGGTTTAAGATCTAAAGAAGTTCTGTCATGGGATAGTCATTCTAGAGAGTACAGCAGAAGGGGTGGTTGGATTTCAAGTCAGATATTGAGGAGGGCTGAAGTTGAAGAGAGGTAAAGGAGTAGGGCTTGTATTTTGTCAGCCAGTTGTCCCAAGTCACAAGAATTGTGGGAGTATAAGGGAGTGGCAGTTATGCTAACCATTGAAGAATGAGTCCAGGCAGAGTATCACAGGTTGTTCAGAGGCTCATTGACCAGAGGCCCGTTGATGGAGATATGGGATAAGTGCTGAAGGTCCTTTCTTGAAGTGTCTAACCTTTTGGCTGGTGGTAATATGACACTGTTCTACAAACTGTATCCCCCCACCTCTGCAAAGAAGAGGAGGATGTACCTTCTCATATCTCTTCTTTGGGTTTAAGTTTAGGCATAATTTTATAGCATTCACAGTTTCTATTTGTTATTTTCCAGTAACACTGTTTTTAGCATCATTTTCGTAGTTGTGCTTCATTTTGTGTCAGTTCATATAAGTCTTGATGTGCTTCTCTGTGTTTGTCATATTTGTCATTTGTTACAACACAGTAATATCTATTACATTCCTGAGTTGAGAGTCAGCTTGATGCAGTGCCTGTTTTCCCACAACTTCTCCAATGTTAATTATTTCACTCTTTTGCCAGTTTTTTTGAGTTAGTTGAATCTTCATGTTTTCATTTGCATTTCACTTATACTGATATACTTCTGAGTCTGTGATTGCATCAGTTCCAGTGCTCCCTTCAGCCATGTCTTCCTGTCTGGTGCTACTCTTTTCTATATAGTGTCCTATAAATTAGCTTTGAGTAAGGGCACTGGAGAAGTCCACCCACTGTATCTTCTTTGCTTTCTCCTGGCATTTAAAAGGTACTAGGGAAGTGGAACACTGATTTCTGCCTTGTTCTTGCACATGACCAGCTCATTTTTTCCTCTTAATGCAGTGTCGTGGTGACATTCTTACTCATTTTTCATGTCTTCACTGGTGATATGTGGTAGTCTGTTCACACCTGCCATGTGCCTCTAAATTCTCCTTTGCTGTGTACGATACTTATTTTTAGTTCTTCAGAGGTAGTTGTACTCCAGTATCTCATTGTCATGTAGCAACACCAGTTAGATCCGTAGTATTAAAAAGATTGACCTTTGCTTTCATAGGAAGCTTAGGGTTAATAGTTTCTTATAGGCAGTCTACTTGGTTTTCCTACATCTCTGCAGCAGTGGTCCAAACTTGTCCATCTTTATAGTCTATCCTGGTTATACATACTGATGGAAGAAATATGTAAGATGTCTCTTGAAATATATGTTGAAATCTGTACAGCAGGCATCCATTTTCTAGGTCAGGCTGTCCAACCATAGGTTTTTATTGAAACAATAGACAATATATTTTGATTTGCCATTTTAGTGAGAGCTGTGGGGTAGCTTGGCTTCCTTTACTAAAGCATTTATGTAAATTTCTATGCTTGTAGGTGGACTGCTAAATCGCACTGCAGGCTGCATGCAGCCCTTGGACAGCCCTTTTCTAGGTCTTTGCTATGTGAATACATGGGTCTAACTCCTTGAAGTGATTGCACATCTCATCTAGGAAGCGATCAGCCTGCTGTCTATTGCAAGCTGATGCATTTTTGCTCCTTAACACACCAACTGCTGTTTTAAGAAAAGTCATTCTTTCATGTAAATACGTAAAATTTAGGTTGCTTATTTAGAAATCCCATTTACTTACGGGATCCAAAAATCAAGTAACCCAGCTGGATCAAATTAAAATCATTGAAACACTTTTCCAATTATCTGCTGTGTGCAGAGCACTAATAAATCAGGGAGATACAAAGAATTAAATGAGGTGATTCTTTCTGTGATCACAGCTCCTAGTAGAGAGATGTGACACATACATAAATAACTACAATGCAAAATGGGACATGAAATACATAAGAAATGCAAAGGAAGTACTGAGTAAGGAGCAGAGGAGGATGGGTGCAGTGGTGGTGATGAATTTGTGTTTGGCAGGTGGGATATTAGTGACAGGGAAATTAGGAAAGACTTGGGAATAAAATTAAATTTTTATTTTTAATAGCTTAATATTTCCTTTCCATTTGAATTATGGACTGTGTTAGAGGGGCAGCCCCCCCCCCCCAAAAAAAAAAACTGGGACTACAATTCTCCTTCTTGCCTTTATAGTTGTCAGTCAGAAGCTCAGAATTTTTTTTAAGGTAGCTAAATGTTGTGGTAACATTGATTGTTTTGAAATATTTCCTCAAAACAGATAAAAGTTGGAAATTTTTAAAAGACATTTATAAACATAATTGTAAATCTGTTTGTTTAAAAATTGACTTTTGAACTCACCCATGCAGCTCTACCATTCATAATTTTTTTAGAACCTGGACTGATAGGTCAGATCTTTTAAGGAGCGAGAAAAAAATCCAAAATTTTTGAGTCATTTAACATTTTTTCCCTCTTTCTACTTCTTTTGTTAATTTAACATTACCCAGGAATGTTAATGAAAGATTCATGTAGTCCAGAAATGATAGCCCAGGACTCCAGAGCTCAAAACTGTTGATTTCATTTAACATTCATCAAATAGGGTGACTGGCTTCAAAGCTGGAATGGGGAAATTCCCTGCTAATTGCAAGAAAACCAGGGTGAACTATAATCCTGTAATCAATAGAGTTCCCCTTTCCCTACTTAACTTGAAGACCAAAAAGAAAAAAAAAAACATATGACAAGAAAATGTGTTGCTATTCTTAAAAAAGTTTTTAGAGAAGGTCCTGGAATTGTTATACTTCTTCATTTATAATGTCAGTTTTACTACAACAGTTGTTTAGAAATTTGTTTGAAATTGTTCCAGCGGGATTGATTAATGTTTGCTTATGCAAGATATTTTGTCTGCAAGAAACAGTAAAAGAGCACACAAAAATTGCACCATTTCACAGTTAACTCACAGGCTGCATTCCCTCTGATGCTTACTTCCACGAGCAAACATGTCTTTTTCAAGGTAAAGTTCCATATTTATTGTATGTCTTCTGCTGCAGTAGGAGCTATGGGTGGAGAAGGGGTGCTCTGCCCCTCCCCCTTTCATCCTGGCATGGGCCACCAGCCCTGGAGTTTTGGTGGGCCCACTGTTCCTTCCCACTGCTACTTTGTCATTGTAGACCATTTGAGAATGAGGGTACAAGCCAAGCAGCAGCTCTATGCTCAGATACTGCTACTGTTCATTGTATTTATGTATTTCTTAACCATTTAAAACATATAAAATGGTGTTACTTTTTTTGTTATGTTGTGTCCCCCATTTTCCCCATAAACTGTGGCTTTTATTGCACAGTTTTGTCTAGCTTGGTCATCTTTAGGAACATGTGTCAACTTAAAGCAGAACCAACTGCCATAGAACTGAGGACAACTAACTGCTTGGTGTGGTAGAAAGAGAACTTAATTTGGAGTTCTAGGTCCTACATTAGAATCTCTGCCTTGCCACTTAGTACCTCTGTGACTTTTGGCAAGTCACTTAGTCTCTCTATCTAGGGCACAGCTAGGTGACTCAGTGGATAGAGTCCAGGACTTAAAAGAATCCTGGAGTCAGAAAGACCTGAGTTTGAATCTTGCCTGAGGCAAATAATAGCTGTGTGACTGGGCAAGTTGCTTAGCAGCTCTGTGCCTCAGTTTTCTTATCTGTAAAATAAGGATAATAATTAGCATCTGCTCATATTTTTAAGATCAAATGAGGTATTTGTAAAGCTTTTTCAAACCATAAAGTTCTGTATAAATGATAGTGATGATTATTAGCTTTTATCAACTACTCTGGGCCTCAATTTCCTTATCTACATAGAAGATTGAACTAGATCAGAGATTCTTAACCTATAGTGCATGAACTTGTTTTTATAAAAAAAAAATTTGAAAATTGCATTTTAGTATCATTAGTTTCCTTTGTAATCCAAGAATTTTTATGCATTCATAAACATTCTGAGGTGTAGGACTAGTACTGTAGGCTTCAGTAGCCTGCCAGAAATGTCTTTTACACATAAAAATAAGCTTTGGACTAGATGATTTTAATGACTCTTCTTGTCTTAAAAATGTGATTATGAAGATAAATGAAAATAGGACTGACCTTTCCCCCACTGCCCATTAGCAGCTTTGGAGCATTAAAATAACAAAGTGACTTCTTCACTTGACATTGATGGTGGACCACAGTGGTAGTTGGGGGTAAAGGAACCTAAGGGGTATAATACCTATACATTTTCTTTTTCAATGGATGTGGATAGTTGTTGAAGAAATTAAAGGGATGATGGTTCTTTCTTGAAATTGATAATCCTTTAAAGATGTCCATGTAATTCTATAAATGCTAGCAATAGTAGGAGAATGAAATTAGAGGTGAAAATAGGAGTTAAAACTGTCATTATTATTGTGATATGATGATTTGCATAGAAAAAGCCTGATGAATAGGCAAAGATTCTAATTGAGACAACTATTAGCTTCAGCAAAGTTGCGGGCTACAAAATAAATTCTTCAAAATCAATAGCATTTCTGTATAATAATAAAATCCATGAAGCAACAATAGAGAAAACCAATGTGTGCCAAAGCATGTGAAATACTGGGATAGATTGAATTACCAAATGTACTTTAAAGAAACAAAGAACAGTTTAAAAATTAACCAGAGCAATACTCAATACCCATAATCGGGCCCTGCTTATATATTAAAAATTGACAATATTGACAAAGTTAATTTACACTTCTAATGTATACCAGACTTTTGTAACTGTATAGGATTCAAAAAAAAAGACACAAAACAAAGCCTTATTTAAGGAAGAACAAAAGATTTAGAAGAGCCAGGGAATTAATTTTTAAAAGGTAGGAATGAGTGGGAAATACCGTTTACAAATTTTAAACAATCATCAAAGCCTTTTGACAGGGGTTTAAAAATAAATAATTTCAACAGGATAGACTAGAGAAGGGAGAATCAAAATTAATGGAATTTATTTGGTAATAAGCTGCTGGGGAAGTTAAAACACATACTGGAAAAAATTCAGCTTACACTTCACATCTTATACCATATTCTGTATATTTCAAAATGGGTACATGACCTGAATATTAAAGATAATAACATAAAAAAGAAGACAATCATCATATACCTTTCAAAAATATGGGTAGATGTATTTTGAATAAAGATTAGAGGCAGTTATAAAAAGATAAAACTGATCATTTTGATTAGATGAAATTTAAAAACTCAAATGATTTCCTTCAGTGTATGAAGGGAACTAGTCAAATGGGTTCAAATATCTTTGTGTCTAATTTCTCAGATAAGGGTTTGGAATTCAAGATAGCATGTATGTGTCTGCCTGCCTGCCTGTCTGTTTCTCTTTTTCTTTATCTCCCTCTTCCCTCTACCCTTTCCCTGTTATTCTACCCCTACTCTTCCTCCTCTTCCTCTTCCTTCTCCCCCCCATCCTTTCTCTATTAACAACCATATGAAAGAATGCTCTACATCAGTAATAAAAGAAATGAAAATCAGACCAACTGAGTTTTCAAGTTTTCATCTCATACTCAGTAAATTGTCATATGTGGCAAAAGATGGCAATAGTAAGTGATTAAGAGGTTGGAGAAGATAGGTACAGTAGGGTATGTTGGTAGAGCAGTGAATCAGTATAAACATTGGAATGCGATAAAACAACCAAAATATCCACATACGTCCTGAACTAGAGATTGTACTTACTGTATTTCACCATGTATGATTTGCACCCTTTCCTGAAAATTTTGGGGTCTAAAAACTGAGTGCATCTTATACAGTGGTTGTAGATTTTTTTACTTGCATTTCCCGCTTTTTCGTGCTTGTTTTTGTGCTCATTGTTGTAGATTTTTTTACTTGCATTTCCCGCTTTTTCACTCTTCTTGTCTTTGTGATCATTGTTTCACATTTGTTACCAGTATATTAGGTTATGTTTTGCCATGTTCTGCCCAGAAATGGCTCAGAAAAGATTTTTGTACAGTGCTGAATTCAAGTTAAAAGTGATCCAGTTTGCAAAAGTGAATGGAAATCGTGCTGCTGAACTTAAGTTTGGTCCTCCTCCAACTGAGAAAACAATCCGAGACTGGCTATAAGAAGAAAAAACCCTACTGAAAACTCCACGGCAGAAGAAGGCCACAAGAGGCAAGTCAGCAAAATGGCCTGATTTAGAGAGGGAATTGAAGATAACGGTTTGAAGAGCAAAGGGCAATTGGAATTCTTGTGTCCACAGAGGTGGTTCAGCATGAGGCAAGAAGAATTGCTGATGAAAAAGAAGTTACTAATTTCAAAGGAGGACACAATTGGTGCTTCAGGTTCATGAAGTGGAATGGATTAAGCATGCATACATGCACCAGACTTGCTCAAAAGATGCCCGAAAGCTATGAGCAGATGAATAGAACTTCAGTTCAATAACTTTATGTAATACATTTTTTTTTCAAATTTCAGGCCCCAAAATTAAGGTGCGTCTTATACATGGGAAAATACAGTATTAGCTTATACCCCAAAGAGATCATTCGTTAAAAAAAAGGAAAGTCTCTATATACACCAAAAATAAGTATGTTTAAATGAACTATTTTTACTGGTAGCAAAGAACATTAAATAAAGTATATGACCATCTACTGGGAAATGGCTGCACAAATTGTGGTATCTGAATGTAACAGAATTTTACCATGCTGTGAGAAAAACCAATTATTTCAATTAGGAGAAAAGCATGAATTCTAGATCTTTTTAAACTATAATTTTCATAACTAATAATGTGGCCTTCATGTTTGCAGGTTATGGTGTACTTCAGTAATGATTTATGCAGGTTGTACTCACATTTAACCCTCAAAATTTAGATAAGATTATGTTGTTTGTTCTACCAGTTTTTGTTTTGGTTTTACTTCTGGACTCCTACCTTACTAAAATTACTCCAACCTTCTTCCAATAGGCCTTTGTTCTCCTACTCTTGAGAGTTTTTGCTTCCATAAACAAGTTAGATAGACTCATGTAAAGATGTAAATATACTACAAATGATGGCTTTTCTCTCTCTTTTTTTCTTAGATTTTTTTATTTTTAGTTCACAACACTCAGTTCCACAAGTTTTTGAGTTCCAAATTTTCTTCTGCTCCCTCCCCTCCCCTCTTCCCCCCAAGATGGCATGGAATCCGATACAGTTTCTACATAAATCTTTTCATTAAACTTATTTATGCAGTAGTAAAGTTGTAAAGAAGAATTATGACCAATGGAATGAATCATGAGAAAGAAGAAACAAAACCAAAAAAGAGAGAGCAAATAGTTTGTCTCAATCTGCATTCAGATCCATATCTGGATATAGATAGCCCTTTCCATCATGAGTCCTTTGGGGCTGTCTTTGAGCCTTGTATTGCTGAGAAGAGCCAAGTCCATCAGAGTTAGTCATCACAGAAGCAATATGACTCTGGCTGTGTACAATGTTCTCCTGGTTCTGCTCTTCTCACTCAGCATCATATCATGTAGGTCTTTCCAGGTTATCATGAAGTCCGTATGTTCCCCATTTCTTATAGCACAATAGTATTCCATTACATTCATATACCACAACTTGTCCAGCCATTCCGCAATTGATGGGCATTCCATTGATTTCCAATTCTTTGCTACCACAAAAAAAGCTGCTATAAACATTTTTGTACATACGGGTACCTTTTCCATTTGTGTGATTTCTTTGGGATACAGACCTAGAAGTGGTATTCTTGGGTCAAAGGGTATGCACATCTTTATAGCCCTTTGGGCGTAGTTCCAAATTGCTCTCCAGAATGGCTGGATCTGTTCACAAATCCACCAACAGTGTAATAGTGTTCCAGTTTTCCCACATCCTCTCCAGCATTTATCATTTTCCTGTTTTGTCATGTTGATGGCTTTTTTTTCTTAACAGCAGCAGATATAAATATATGATGTTAATATCCTTGCAGAGACATAGCTTATAGTCTAAAAACAAAGAAGTTAATAGGACTTTCTGCTTAAAAGTGTATTCTGAGTAGGTCTCTTTTAACTTTTCTAAAGTTTTTAACAGTGTTAAAAAGATTTTCTTTAAGATTGGATCTGTTATATACATCATGCTTATTTAAATATAAATTAGTCTTATTTAAAACAAATATAAAATTAGTAATATAATAATAAAATAAAAATAAAAATATAAAACCAATTAATATACGGTGATGCGAATAACCCATCATCAATAAAGCATTGGTTTCAACTTATTTTTCCAAGTAGTTATGAATTTGTATTGCTTTACCTGGGTTTTTATCACTGCTATTTGCTAAAGGAATATAGTGTGTGTTTTCAAGACAGCTAGCTGACCAAGGTTAAAGGCGCATTTAACTTGTGACCATAAAACAAAATAAGTAAAGTACCCTAGAGTATACCTTGGCCTTGTTAGCACTATACTTTAACTGAACTAATCAGTCAGAAACATTATAATTTCTAATTATGTAATATTAGAGACAGTCTCCATTCTATGATATTTTAAAACTTTCACATATCTTAAAGCTATCTATCGTTTCCCCCCCAAAAAATGTTGCTTTCACATCTAGACTCAAGCTAGTATCTAAACATATATGTCTTTCCTAAGAAATAAAATGGAGTGTTAAATATGATAAGCATTTATTCAGCACTTACTATGTCCTAGAAGCTTGAAGGTGCTTGAGGTACCCTCCCTTCTCCCTGGCCCCATGAAAACAATCTCTGCCTACAGTGAGTCTAAGTCTTGCTGAAGGCCTGGGAATATGGGAAGAAATCAAATGTACACATTTAATAAATATAAAGTATAATCAAAATAATATCTTAGAGAAGGAAAATCTACAGGAAAATCGGGAAAGGACTCTTGTAGAATGTGGCAAATAAGCTGAGCCTTTTGAGTGGAGCTGGTCGTTTTGAGAATGCTTAAGTGAAGAAAGGGAGAGTGCATAAGGGCAAGGAGGCAAGAGTTTGCATGCCATTAATTGGCTCCAGCAATTTATTTCATATAGCAAATACCTAATGAATGTTTGTTAAACGATGAGAAGACAGAAGTGGGAATAGATTCTTCTCAGGATAATAGAATCAGGACTCTAAGATAAACAATTACTGTTTTCCTGGGAATACAGTTCAGTTAGGTTACTGCCTCTGGCGACTTAAAACAGACCCTTTCTCCTTTCCCCCAAACTTTACTCTTTGCTTAGGCTTTCTCCTCTAGCGCCAGGAAAATTGAGCATCTGTGGTGAGGTTGTAAGATGAATATGAGAATAAATTATATGAAGAATAGGTTCCTTTTATATCAGTCATTTATGCAAAGTACAGTTAATGTAATGTCCATTGTATATGAAGTAGCCTGGACTTATCTACTGTCTTCAGTTGAGTTAATTGTTGAATTTGTATTCGACATCCATACGATAGAATATAGGTGCTCCTTGATAGAAGTAGCCTCTTTCTGTTAGCTTTACTAACATAACAGGATTTCTTTCTTGAGGCAGTAGATGGTACAGTGGACAGAACAGTGGAGGCAGGAAAACCTGAGTTCAAATGTGGCCTCAGACACTTCTTAGCTATGTGACCCTGGGCAAGTCACTCTTTGCCTCAGTTTCCTCAACTGTAAAATGGAGATAATGATAGTACCTACATCATGGGGGTGATTGGAAGGCTCACATGAGGTAGTTATAAAAAACACTTGGCACAGTGCCTTGCACATAATAGGTAACATAAATGCTTATTCCCTTACCTCCTTTAGTCGAGTCTCTACAAGACCTCAATGTAGCTAGTAGACAACAGTAAAGACTTTCCTTTGAGTTCTTAAAAGACATCAGTATAAATAACTTTCAGTCTTGATAACTGCCTCTTTTATTTTATTTTTTTTGCTTAGTATTTATACTGTTGTTTTGTTAATAACCAGATGAGGCTGATAAAGTGATGTTCAGAAAATGATGGTCTTATCAAGTGTGAAGAGAGACAGTGGTGAAAAAAGAGAGGGTGTGTGTGTGTGTGTGTGTGTGTGTGTGTGTGTGTGTGTGTATTTAAATGAGGTGGTGGTAGAATCAAGGAAATACTAACCCAGCTGGCAGGAAAGTGCTTCAATTCACTAAAATCAACAAACATTTTAAAAGAGTTTGTTTACAGAACCATCAGATAGGATATGATACAACTGTCCTCTTAATGGAGGTGAGGAACTTATAAAAGTAAGGGTAAAATACTTTCTCTAACATGGCGTTATCTTAAATTCTTACCTTCTTTTTGGGCACCTAGAAGCGGATTACCAAAGGATTTCAAGTTCACAAAAATACACTAAATAACATATAGTTGATTATTATCAACATGTTTCTTTTCAAGAAAAGTTACTTTGTTTCCATATTGTACCAATCCTGCCAAAAGATTTGTTTACTTTTTTATTAAGATGATTTTTATGTTGAAGGAAGAATAATTTGGTGCTGAAAGTAGATTGATGGAATACTTAATTTTAGTATCATATAATGTTACCTAATATGCTACTTATTGAATGATTTCCATTGTAACAAACACTTATTAAGTATTTAATATATTCCAAGACCCACAGGCCAACTCTTCAACCCTTTTTGGTTGTGCTGTAGGTGACCATGAGTTCTCAAAAGCCAGGCCTGTGATGCATAAGTTCTGGTGAAATTTTACAGTGTTGGCAAGACTGAATATGGTCTCAGCAATAGGCTTTTCTCTATGCTGTCCATTCGGTGAAGATTTCTTTGACTATGTCAAGCCATGAAAGGCTTTCTCAGTATTGTCATATAGTCAACAAGCATTTAGTGGTACTTATTATGTGCCAGGAACTGTACTAAACCCCGGGGTACAAATATAGGCTCCTGAAGGAGCTTATATTCTTGTGGGAGGAGGTACAGCACAGAAAAGAGGGCCAGGAGGGTGGGCTGGGGAAAGCGACCGCTTTGGGGTATGATGGCAAAGTCATCAGAAGCAAAGCTGAGAGGAATGGGATTCTGTGTGAGTCCCTTCTTGGATCACCAAAGAGTGGTGAGAAAAGGTGTAAAGTTGTGAGGACCATTGAGAGACACTTTAGTTGTTAGCACTTTTAGTGATAGTCTTGTCCTGGGATCAGTGACTAAGCATAATATTTGAGGAACTCTGAAGGATTTTAATCACATTTGTTATAAAGTAAATCAGAAATCAAAAAGAAAGTTGGAATTATGTGAAAAGATGGCTCACAGATTGTCCTGGAGATAAACACAAAGGAGCTTTTGGATTTGGTTTTAATGTATATTCAAAGGCAGCAAGAAATATAATGTCATGGGACATTTGGTCATCTTATGTTGAAGTGTGTTATAATAAGCATTTGTCAGAAGATCACCATGAAAATTATTGTACCTTATTTTTCAACATTTGTTGCAGAGAGGAAGAAATAGAGAAATTGTAGGAAGAATACATTAAGATCCTCCAAATAAACTCACTATGTGCTTAAGTGCTCCAAGCAAAAATGAGGATGGGAAAGATGGTGAAACATGTTGTAAAATAGTTTTTAAAAGTGAATAAAAAAAACAAGAGGCCAAAAGCATGTAAACTACATGGCACCTCCAGTCTATCTGTGATGAATATTTTTTTCTTTTTGAAGGGGAGGCAAGAGAGTCAGATACCCAACATGACAAGTACCAAATGGTAACAATGGCAACAAAATAAAATTGATTATAACTTAACAAACAGAAAAGGACTGAATACTGATATGAGTGATATTCCTTATTTATGTATAGTTAGATCACTCATTAACTTGTGAAAGCAAAGATCAAAATCAGTACTAAATTAGAAGAGTAAAAATGAGAAGGCATAATGTATAATTGCCAGTGAAGAATTACACAGGAGAAGCAGTGTAAACACTGTCAGCAAAGAGATGTGTGACCAGAAGAAAAAGTTAGGCTGTTTGATCCTAAGTGCTCAGACTCCAAATCCAGGGCTCCTTTAATTGTATGGTTAGTACAAACCCATCCCTGCCTCTAGAGTGGTGAAAAACTCAGAACACACATCTACTTGTTAGGGGATCAGTAGTTGTGTCATTTTCATATACAGAATATAGTAATATAACATTTTGTATAACTTGGTGCAGATATATACGTAAGTAGGAAATTATTAGATCAAGGTTTTGATGTGCAGACTTGGTGTGCATGGACATTATAGGCTTTTTTCTTATTTACTTTAGGAAGAAGATAAAGTGAGACTACTGTCCTTTAAAGGGGATGCAAAATGATAATGAGTATAAATTGTATAAAGCATAAAGTCTTGATAATGAGTATAAATTGAGATATTAGCAAGAAAGATAGGCAAACAAATTGTAAAGGCTTATTTACTTTAATAACATAAGAGAAATTTTATTAGTATCTTTTACATAAAATGCTTTCATAACTTGTCAAATCTATTTGGGGGGGGGGGTGGAGTTAAGAATCTCATCTCCAGTTTCTTCTGTGTCCCACTTCCCACATGGCAAGGAAAAACTTACTCTCCATACAAATTGCCCTTCCTGCCTTGGCCCGTACTGTTTTGAATCCTCATTTGAATCTTTCCTTGCCCTCCTTTTTTGTTTCCCCAAAGCAAAAAATAACTGCAAGAAAAACACATGGTATTTATTGTTTGTACCAGTTAAGTTGGTTTCCCATTTCATGCTTTGTTCTTTCTTTTACTCCTTCCTCACTCATTTACCCTTCTATTAATATGTTCAGTTTTTTGATAGCTACATTTATCTTTTACAGATATGGACTTGCCAGAAATGTTGAGTATAACCAGTCCCCTATTATTAAGCATCCGCTCTAGAGTCATTTGGTTAAGAACATTAAAATGTATGACATGCTGAGGTTTGTTATGACATAGCAGATTTGTTGTAACATTTTAAAATACTTTATTCAGACAAGTAGAAGTTTACCAATTGAGTACTTTTTAATATTTTCCTGTAAACATATTTAAATTTCAACATTTTGGAGCTACCTAGTATCTTATTTTTTGACGGTAGGTAAGAAATTGGTCAAAACAATCAGCTTTGTAGTAAAATAAAGGAAATTCTCGTTTTCTAACTGTAACCAGTTCTTATAAGAGCATTGATTTATTTTTTGGCAGGGGGGGCGGGGGAAGCTTATATTTCTTAAGTTTGCAGAGAAGCTGTGGGGAGAAACTCAACCACAGCTTCTTGAATATAAAATTCTTGTCATATGGAACATTGGTTAATCAATTTTATTTTCTGAGCTGTCATTACAGCAATTTCCTTATATTAGTACTTAGTTTTTTGTCACCCTCGTTGTCTAAAAATTAGAAATTCTTCTAGGTTGAGATAAACTTCTTTGGCACTTTTATTTCTTGATTTTATGTTTTCTCCTAATATAAGCCTATAATGAGGTGTTTGGCCAGCCAACGACAATTTTGTTTTGCTACCTATTTTGTTTTAAGCTTTAACACTTAAAAAAAAATCAGGTAATTCTCTCCCCTCTCTCAAGTATTCATCTGCAAATAATGCACAGTTTGTGAAATTTTAAAAAACACTAAATTTTTATTTTTTCATTTTTCTAGTATACTTTTGCCTTGTTTAACCAAGTAATTTCTTATTTGGGGAATGCTTTGCTGTTTCTGCTTTTTATGGGCTTTGAACTAATTTTAAGAAATTTGAGGAGAGAATAAGTTTGTACATAGTACCTACTGTGCTCTTTTACAAATACTGCCTCATTTGATCCTCACTGCCACTTTGTGTTAAGTACTACTATCTCCCCTTTTACATTTGAGGAAACTGAGGCAAACAGAGGTTAAGGGACTTGCCCAGCCAGGGTCACAAAGCTGGCTTCTTGATTCCAGACTGAGCACTCTATCCATCATGCCATCAGCTGCCTCCAAAGTAGGCTACTAAAAACATAGGTGCCGATCACTAAATAGGTTTTCTTGTACAAAAAAATTTTTTTTGTGAAAATGTCCTTACCAGGCCAGACCCAAGGATTATCTTTGATGTAATTATTCATATTTGGTTTTTTATCGGGACAATTACTTTTTTTTTCCACTGCTGTGGCTGTTTTGTTATTGAGAATGTTACATCATAAGAAATTTTTGGAAATACTACTTTTTTTGTATCACAGTTCCATTGTTCCATAGTTATAGAAATGTCCTATAAATTGAAATTTGCCAATGAGGAATTCCTTGCACTTAGTGATAGTGTTAGATTAGAGACAGGGATGTATAGTAGGAGTATGATTTCATTGCTATGGAGAACTCCAGGATGAAGAAACCTCATTTATCAGGATAGTTTGACACTTTTTGTACAACTCGTTCTCTTACATAGGCATTATTTGCCATGGAGGGGACTTGAACCCAGGTCTTCTTGGCTTAAAGGCCACCTCTCTACTAAGCTGCAATACATCTCATTTTTCAGAACTTTTATTTATTTAAAATCTACTTAAATGTCTTCTTGCACTTCATCAGTGTACCTAGCTGTGTCCATAATCACTTTAGGGTGGATTTGGTACTTGATAGGCATGACTTGGAGGGCTGTCCCTGGCTAGATGAGGTAAAGATCACATATAGGCTTTGAGACACAGGGAGAGTGTCCAGATTACCAAATGGTAAGGAGGTAGAGGAAATGGTCCAAGTAGCAGAGGCTTGCCATGGAGTATTAGAAGTGGAGAGGAGACCTGGATCTTTGCGTGATAACAGCAGTGACTCACCTCTACATATGTAGTAAATGGGAGAGCCTAGGATTTGAACTCAAGACCTTGGTGACCAAATCCAGTTCTCCTCTGACTTTATAGCGCCAATGCAATACCCACTGTGGCTGCCATGCGTATTCGCAGGTTTGAATGGCAAGATATAAATAGACTCCTCAGGGGAGACAAAACCAAAACATTTATTCAAACACCAGAAAGCCAAATCCATCATTGTAATAAAGAAGTTAATACACATTACCAATGCAGGGTGCACCGCCATCCCCAAGGGTTCCCTCCCTCAGGGCCTCCCCACAAACAAATTCCCTTAAGCAAAATCTCTCCCTCTCTCACTCATGCCAGTTACTCTGCCCTCTCTCCCCAAGCTCAAAATCACTCTACCTTCCTGCTGCAAGCTCCTTCCCACACAGGCTCATGTGACTCAGGCTTCCTTGTGACTCAAGCAGGTCACATAGGCCTATTAAATGGATGGGAAAGATCTTCTCATTTCAGTAACAATACATTAACAATACAGACTTGAAATGAATTACTTTCACAGAGCCCCTTCATAGTAAGTCAGCTTGGGTAAGGAGTGGGGGAGTGATCATTTCTATCAGAAACCGCTGTGTCATATTCTTAGCTAATGCTGTATTCTCTTTTTTAATTAAAGATCTTTCAGCTGTTGAACTTTATAGAACTTAGAACTAAAAGGGGTCTCAATGATTATGTAGTTCTTATTTTACAGATGAGGAAACTAAAGATTTTTGCAGAAGCTCAAGTGATTTGGCCAAAGAATTGGCAGGCTAGTAAGCAGCAGAGCTGGAATTTGAAACCAGACTCCCAAATCTAGTTCCCCTTTCTGCTACTTCAGATTTCTTCTCAAAGCCTTCACCTCAAAGGAAAGGCCAAATCTGCCATCTTTTTCTAATGTAGCATGCAGTATTATTTTTTATTTTTCCATGTCTCTATTATCTGTTTATAATAATTTTATTTCTTATATTGTGGCATTGTCTTCCTTGTTCAACATAAGGTGGGCTAGTATTAAATTTTCCAATCTATCCTTCTAAACTTACATTTACACAGAAACGAAATCTTTTACAGAGCTTTATTTACAAAAATTCTGTGTGGCATGTAGTGCAATTAGCATCAATTTGCAGACGAGCAAACTGAGGGTGAGGTTAAACAGCATGTCCAAAATGACTTTCCTGCTCAGATAGCTGCTGCAGGCTCCCATTTATTGCCCCTGGGAACAAATTCCTCTGTCTGGAATTTAGAATCTTGAGCCACTTATATCTTTCCAGATTTAATTCACATTGGTTCCTCTTACACATTTCAGCTAGATTATCCTGCTTGCTTGATATGACAATATATCTCTTGCCTCTGCCTTTTCACAAGTTGCTTCCCATATCCCTAACTAGGCTTCAAGGTTTTGCTGAAGTGTCTCCTTCTACGTGTGACCATTCCTGATATCTTAGGGTATATGGGGTGGGGGGGGGGGTCAAGGAGAACTAGAACCTCTGGTTTAAAGGTTTACCAAGCCTTTTTCAGGGATGCTCAGCCACCTTTGTTGTCCACTTGTCACCTACTTCTGTCTCCTGTGGCTCCAAGAAGCTGTAGCATGTGCATTGGCCATACCCTGGAAAACTGTCTAGGCAGACAGGCTAAACCAGGTTGAGGGTATCTGACAGGCCTCAAACCTGTTGGTGAGTTAGGGGGATGTCTGCCTCAAGCATGTGAAGACTTCCCCTGGGGGAATGGCAGATGAGAACAATTTGTTCCGTTGGCCATGCAGTACTTAGAACTTGGTCAGAGCATTTAGAGCTTGGAAAGTCAATTGCCAGTCTTCCTGACTTCTGTCTTGCCATTGGACTTTGGAAGACTATGGAAAAGTGAGGCTGACAACTTTTTAAGCCTCATTTAAATCAGTTACTCACAGTTGAAGACATCACCTGTCATCCACTGATACACCTCAGTATCATGATGTCATTGGTCATCTTAAAAAATTAAGGATGAACAGCATGCTCTTTTTCTTAGATACTTGGCATAGATAGTTTCCCTATAATGTAGGATATATTTATTTGTACATTATTGTTTAAAAATCTCAGTGCCCAAAACAATGTCTTTGGTTTTTTTGTCCTCAAAGGATTGATCACCTGACTCCTGAAGTTATTCCCTATATGTAGGAACTGCAGACTTATCAATATGAAATCAATACAGAAGAATTGGAAGCTAGGAGCTCTACTTCTAGTTTCACATCTGGCATCCAAATATTACAGGAAAATAATTGAACTTTTTCCTCTGATACCTCAAGTATGCTATAGCATGCTTTGTGTTCTTTATCAGTGTTAGTGTTTGAGCTCATGTAATTCTAATTTTTACAGTCAAAATTACGGCCCAACAAATGGCAAAGCTAGATCCAAAACTCACGTCTTTTGACTCCTGGTCTCATTCTTTGTCCTTAACCTGCTTGACTCAACAATGCATGTATTATTAATCTCCTTAAAGGTTCATCTAATCAAAAGGAATTCACTATTTCTAATTACTGAAGATGTTTCCAGAACTTCAAAGGAAGAAACTACTCTAAAGACATAATAAAGTACTTTGATAGTTTTAGTTATAGCACTGATAAAATGATCACATGCCATCCACAGGAAGTAAAAAAGTCTATTTCTAATATGACATGGGGAAAAGTTGAAATGTTTTTGTCTTTGTGTTGAGTCTAGTTTTCTTCTCTCTCACTTGCAACAAAGAATCCTCTTTCAAATCTCAAAGCTTACATTTTGACAGTTTGTTTCCAGGACCATTTTAAGCCCTTGTTTCTTCCCTCTCTTTTCTATTCTACATTACTGTTTCTATCTGAATTTCTTGTTCAATGTTTTCTCCTGATTTGTCTAAATCAATCTTCATTAATAATGAATTTTTTTCATATTAAGATGTGCTATGTTGTCTTTTCTTTGTCTTCCATATAAATATTTATTGGCTCTATATTTATTAGAATAATTTGTTTATTGTTTAGTGGACAGAAGTTTATTGTTCAGTGGACAGAAGTAATTTTTTCCCACTTAAAGGCAAACCTAAGAAATTTATTCCTAGTAATGTTAATTCTTAGTTTAACATAATTGACAAACTTTTGATTTAATTTCTCTTTTTAAATTTTTTTTAAACTTTATTTTTTTTGGAGGGGGGGCAGGCAGGGCATTTGGGGTTAAGTGACTTGCCCAAGGTTACACAGCTAGTAAGTGTGTCAAATGTCTGAGGCTGGATTTGAACTCAGGTCCTTCTGACTCCAGGGCCAGTGCTCTACTCACTGTACCACCTAGCTGTCCCTGATTTCATTTCTAACTTACAGAAATAATGCTCCTAGTACTGATCATATGAGATTTATCATTTACTTAAAATTTTCCCCCCACTATGACTTTATATGCCTAATCGTGACTTGACTGGATTCTCAGAGGCTATGTGCATCTGGAACATAAACAATGGATGCCTGCAACAGACTGTGTCTATTGAACAGTCAGTCAGTTACCAGTCCTCATGACTTTTGTCTCGCCTAGTTTAATTTAGTGCCATATATTAGCAGATAGTTGACCACAGAAATATGGCTTTGTTCCAGTCTTGGATCATTTGAAGTAAAACATCCTTGTGTTGTTTTTCTAGGTGAATATAAAAAGCAGGAGCTTGAAGAATACTTTTTGTTATAATTCATCCTTTGTCTAGACTGATCTTTGGCAAGTTATTTAACTTGGGTTTACTTTTCTTATCTGTAGAACCTAGAAAAATAAAGAAAATAGCTGCATTATTTCTATGTCTAGAGAAGTTAAGGAAAGGGAAAGAAGATCACCTTTCTCAGACAATCTAGTAAGGAAAGAGAGGCTTCAGGAGCTGTTAAGAGAATTTGTACCCTTTCAAGTACTTTTTAGATTTTCAAGCCTCTGTGCCAGGAAATACTTTGCTTGGATTAGTGGATCCATTCATTTGAATGCTTTTTCTCTTTTTAATCTGTGAAGCTAAATTTTTTGATGTGGCGTAAAAGAAGAGTTTTTGGAGTTCAGCAGTAAAACTGCTTGCTAGACATGGGTAATGAAAAGTTATGGAAAAGTTTTTGTTTTATAGTAGTATGAATGACTGGCAATATAAGCAACTAAACTCAGTGAATATTTACATTATTTTCAGTGCAAAGAAATAACACTGATCACTCCCTCTAAGTGCCCACAAAAGTTTTGCCATTTATTTTTTCCTCATGATACCAGTAAGTACTCCATTCTTGTTCTCTTTTTTCCCATTTTGTCTTATTTTTTAAAGGTTTTTATATGTCTTTGCAATCTTAATACTAGTCGGTATTAATAGCATAATATTCCATTAGATTAATGTACCACATTAAACATTGCCCTGTGGGTATTTAGACTGATTTCAGTTTTTTGCAATTATACTTTCAACATATAGTAGGAATTATTGGGTCGGAAAGTATCAACATTTTTTGTCAGCTTTTATTGTATACTGCTAGAGTGTTCTCCCCAAAAGACTCTACAGTTCTTTTAATTCTATCAGCAGTAAGAGTAAATCTTCTCTACAGTGCTTTGATTGCTAAATGATAGTATTTTTGTTGTTTAAAAAATTAACACCTGTTTAGTGAAGCCCAGAATTTTTTTCAAGTGACTGCTAATAATTTGAACTTCCACTTCTGAAAAACATCTCTTCATACCCTTTAAATATTTATTGGGATTTACCATTGCAATGTGGCATTTCCTTATTTATGTATTTTAGATATGAGATTTCTATTTATTTGCCTTAAATATTCTTCCCAAACTATTTACCTTTCTTATATTATATTTGTTGTTCATCTTATACCATATGCCAAGATAACGTCAAAATGGGCACATGATTTAAACATATAAAGGTGACATCATAATCGAATTAGGAGAGCAAAGAGTAGTTTACCAGTCAGATCTATAGAGAAGGGAAGAATTTATGATCAAACAAGAGATAGAGAGCATTATGAGATGTGAAATGGATAATTTTGATTATATTAAATCACAAAGGTTTTGCACAAACAAAACCCATGCAGGCAAGACTAGAAGGAAAGCAGAAAGCTGGGAAACAAGTTTTACAAGTGTCTCAGATAGAGGCGTCATTTCTCAAATTTATAAGAATGAGAGCTGTTATCTAATTGATAAATGGTCAAAGGATGTGAACATTTCTTCAAAGAAGAAATCAAAGCTATCTATAGTCATATGAAAAAATGCTCTAAAGCACTGTTGATTAGAGAAATGTAAATTAAAACAACTCTGTGGTACCATGTCACACTTATCAGACTGGCTAATATGACATAAAAAGATGAAAAATGTTGGAAAGGATCTGGGAAAATTGGGACACAAATGCACCTCTTGTTGAATTTGTGAACTGATCCAGCCATTGTGGAAAACAGTTTGGAACTGTGCTCAAAAGACTATAAAACTATGCATACCCTTTGACCAAGCAATACCACTATTAAGCCTGTATCTCAAGGAGAGACTTAAAAAAAAAAAAGGAAAATAGGACCTACATGTACAACAATATTTATAGCAGCTCTTTTTTTTAGTGGCAAAGAATTGGAAATTGAGGGGATGTCCATCACCTGGGGAATAGCTAAACAAGCTGTAGTATGTAAATGTAATAGAATACTATTGTGCTATAAGAAATGATGAGCAGGTGGATTTCAGAAAAACCTAGAAAGAGTTACATGAACTGATACTGAGTGAAGTGAGCAGAACAGGAGAATGGCGTACACAATAACAGCAATATTGTATGATGATCAACTGTGAATGACTTAGCTATTCTCAGTAATAATTCTACAAGAAGGTTCCAAAGAACTCAAAATGAAAAATGCCATGCACCCCCACAGAAAGAACTGAGAGTCTGAATTACATATCAAAGCATACTATTTTCACTTTCTTTATCTTTATGTGGTTTTTTCCCCCTTTTAGAATATGGTTAATAGGGAAACGTTTTACATGCCTATCATCTGACATTGCTTACTATTTTAGAGGGCGGGGGGAAGAAAGGAGGTACAAAATCGGCAACTCAGGATTTTTTTATTTATTTGTTTTTGGCAAGGCAGTTGGGGTTAAGTGACTTGCTCAAGGTCACATAGCTAGTAAATGTCAAGCGTCTGAGGTTGGATTTGAATTCAGGACACCAGTGCCAGTGCTTTATTCACTGGGCTACCTAGCTTTCCCCACCCCAAGTTTTTTTTACCTGAATATTAAAAGCTGTTTTTATGTGCAATTGGGAAAAACAAAATAACTATTAAAATTTATTGTTTGTAAAAATGTTTTGATTTGGCAAAATACGTTCATTTAATCCCCAATTATTGCGTCCTTTCGTTAATTGAGAAGAAAAGCCACTTCTTCACGTCCCGCTACACTTGAGATAAATGCAATCTTTTTTCCTAGAGTTCATTTTTATGTTTAAATCTCTCATCCTTAAATGATATAGAAATTAGCCAAAGAATATACAAATGAGAGGCATAAAAGATAATTAATGCCCTAGAATCAGTGTCAAAAAAACCTCAAGTTTGTCTGCCTTTAGTCCCTTATTAGTGTGACTCCAGCAGAGAGTGGAATTCACTGGGGTAATACGATACAATAGGCAGACTGTAGTTCCAAACGCTTTTTCCATCAAGATGATAAAAATTTACCAAGTACATTTACTTATTAAACATTTTGCCCATTAATTTTTTTAAAGTTTGACAGGCATATGTTCTATATATTTGCTCTATCTTTGTTATAGTTATCTTATTCCACTAACCTTTTTATTTATTTAGTACTCAGTACTGGATAATTTTGAGGTAATTACCTTGCATTATGTGTTTTAAAGTCTTGGAATATTATGACCACTCCTAGCACCATTAGTTTTTCTCTTCCATGTAAACCTTAATATTCTTGCTTCCTAAGTAGGCCTTATCGCAACTAGCCATTTCCTATTTGAATCAGTCCTTAACGGTTTGCAGCCAAAGTAATTTTTCCTAAGCATAGTTCTGACATCATGACTCCCCAACTTAAGTGACTCTAATAGTTTCCAGTTATCTCTAGGATGAAATAAAACTCTTGTTTAGCTTTTAAAGTTCTGTTCAACTAAGCCCTAAACTTTCTTTTCAGCCTTAATAAATAATACTCTTCCATCCAAACTCTTGTCATACTGGCAAATTGGCCCTCTCTCTGTTCCTCACATGGGACCCTCTCATGTCACTATGTATGCATGAATGTGTGTCCTCCAATGGAATGTAATTTCCTTGAATATTAAAATTGTTTTGCTTTTATTAGCACCAGGTATAGGTGGTGCTATTTTAAGCAGATGAAATAGCCATAAAAAGTCTAACACTAACTGTATGACTTTGGGCAAGTCACTTAAACTCTTTGAGCCTCATTTTCTTCACCCATAAAATGGATAAAATGCTGGCTTTAGCATTTATTTTTTAGAATCGTGTGTAGCAAATTTTGTATATTTTTACATGTTCACACTAAATTTGAGTGATGTAGATGTTGGCTATTATTGCTTCATTGATACTGTAGTTCTTGATAACTATTTTTACTTATTATCAAATGTTGCTTTTGTGACACTGATTTAATTTTATTTCCAGTTATTATTTTAAATTTAATAGCTCATGCATTCTAGTTTTTTGACTATTTGAACTATATTTGGATTGTTTCCTCTTTTTTATAATGGGTCCATATAATTAAATTTGGCTTATTTTCATTTCTCTGTATATAAACATCAGAATATTGCTTTTGATTGTGACTAAGTCCTTTAAGACCTTGGTATATGGGGTCAGTGATTCTATGGCATTGTTGTCATTGAATTCTTTCTGTAAGTACCCAATGAAATAAAATACAAATGTTTCTACATTTATTGTCCAGATATCTGGTAATAGTATAGGTTTTCTCAAATTCTTGATTTTGTATCAGGTCTGAAAATGTTTAGAAGCATTTAATTTCAAAAGGGGTTATTTAAGAAATCTCAAGGGAAAGATGGTAAGCAGTGAATGACAAATATTTGAGGGAAGACTTGTGTAAGCACACCTCTAGTTTTTTCATTGTGTAAGCCATAGTTAAATTTTCTCTGCCATTTCCTCACCCTGCGATTTCTCTTATTAAATTACTTTTTATGGGAATAGTGGTGTGCCCCTATGGAAAAAGCCTTGCATTTGGAGTTGGGGGATTGGATTTGATTATTGGTTCTGTGTTTTACTTCCTGTGTTACCTTGTGAAAGTCACTTACCCTCTTTTGGGCTTACTTCCCTCATTTGTAAAATGAGAGGATTAAATGAAGTGACTTCTCAGTTTCCTTCCAACTAAATCTATTGTCCTATAATTATGTATCAATATTCTTAACTAAACTAAATCCTTGTATTCTTTTAGGTAAATTGTTAGACATATAAGTAGTTACACATACCAGGATAGTCATTCTGCTAATAAAAGTTAAGTATGTTTTCAAATGTTGACATGGTCAGTGAAGCAAAATATTAAGTATAGAATGTTTTAGTTACGTTAAAGCGATCTGATTTTCATTTTTAATTTACAATTAACATAGGAATTAAAGTGATACTGTTTTTTCATTACGAAATAGAACTACAAGTTGGTGGTGGTTGCTGTGACATGCTTTGAATAAGGCTGATGGTCCAAAATATTTAATTAATTTAATTTAGTTTATTACAAATGTTATGAATTATGCTTAAACATGATAATCCATGGTTATTGAGTTTGAGGATATTTCCTTAATAATTAGTCTCAAAAGTAGTTCATTAGTGAATTGTTTCTTAAGACTGAGTAGACCTAAGACTTTAATTTTAGATCATTTAAAAGAAGATAGGGAAGAATAAGAGGCAGTGGCACAATGGACAAAGTGCCCAGCCTCAAGTCAGGGAGACTTCTCTTCCCACATTCAAATTTGGCTGTAGACACTTAGTAGTTGTCTGACTCTGGGCAAGTCACTTCCCCTGTTTCTCATCTGTAAAATGAGTTAGAGAAAGAAATGACAAAGAAAACCCCAAATGGGTTCACAGAGAGTTGGACACAACTGAAACACTGAATAACAACAACAAAACGCTTAAAATCAAAAGCGGACAGCTTCAAGGTTTTCATTAATTTACTATATGTAATCTGTAGTATATTAATATCTAGTGTACTACCAGAGTGGGTTCATTTTAAAAATTGGGAATATGGAAATCTTTGTACAACTTTTTACACTGTTTTCATTTTCTGTTATTTCGTAGCACAAGAAGATTACCAGCAAAGTTCTCTCTGAAGAGTCATAAAGTAGACAGCTCATGACTTCTGATCAGGACACTAAAGTTGTGGCTGAACCGCAGGTGCAGCAAGTACAAGAAGTAAAAGACAGTTCTCATCTAGTAAGTATAATAAGTGTACGGAGTTTAGGTAAGAAGTTTAATTTCCTGAATTTCCTGTGTGGTAGTTTGTATGTTAAGACTATTTACTGATTTGGAAATCAAGCTGCTAATCAAAAACTGATTCTTTTGTTACAGGCAGATTTTAATATCTCAGAATTTTGTGAAGTGAGAAAAAGTAGAAATAACTGGTTACAAATGAGAGGAAGATAAGTGATAATTTACAGAATTCATAGAGCCTCATTAACTTCATGAAGACTTTTATTTTCCACTCATTTAATGAGTCTTTTTTAGTAAGAAGTTTGGGGAAATATTTAAAGCATTTGTTATGTATCTGAAACTTAACTTTCTTTGCAAAGTAATTAAGATTGCCTAATTTTAAAAACTTTTCCTTTGCTGGATTGTCATTTATGGGATCGTTTAGTTAAGTGTGATATAGTATTTTGAATTTCTACACATTTTCTCTGGAAAACTAATTCCTTAACTTTAAGCCTTTGTATCTTATTTCCTTTATAAGGTTAAAAGGGAATTCAGCTTGTGATTCAGGGTCTTTAAAAGTATATAATATTGCATATTTATTTTATTCACCTTATTACATTACATGTTTACAAAAGAGCTTCTTCATTAATATTTTTTTAAAAAAAAAAGGTGGGGTCAACCTCAAGCTGTGGGCTTGGAAGTTCTACCTCTTAAGACTACAAATTACAGATGATCTGATACCTTCACTGGTGGAAGGAATTTCATCATTTGGAAATTTCCACCCTACTGAAATAATTGATTCCAACTCCTTCCTGTGATAAAAGAGGTTTTTAAGTTAAACTGGATATATTGTTTTTGTCTAATCTTAAAATTGTTGGCAGTATATGCAAATGATAGTGATGTTGGTAATAATACTTTCCCAGATTACTGGGACCGTATTATTCTACCTCTGAGTCAGGTAGCTTTTATTATGCATAAACACTCACAGGAAATTTATCTTAGAGGCTCAAAATTATATTTTGATAGTAGGGTCTTCTATCACAGAGAATGCAAGAAGTAAGCTTTCTCTGAGGACAAGAACTTTAGCGAATATAGCTTATAAGTGCTTAAATGCCAGCAAAAAAAATGTAATTTAGTATTCCCATCTGCTTTATTTTAACAATAACAATGTTACTGACAAGTTTGAATAAGGCTGATGGTCCAAAATATTTAATTAATTTAATTTATTACAAATGTTATTTGTACTACTCTTCCCTTCTTTCCCCCAATTTAGTATGAATGGCACCAGGCCGTGGTTTGGTAGATATTTTTTTTAAGTAACATTTTCAGTTTAACACCCACCCACCAGACACACAAAAACACTTTTAAAGAGCTGGAATATGACAATTCAGAAAAACTGTAAGGAATGAAAGTGTGTGTGCGTGCACGCACGCGTGTGTGTGTTCAAGTGGAAGGATGCTTTGAAAAGTCTCAAAAGCAACAGTGATTTGAACCTAGTTTTTTTGCATCAAGCTAACTATTTTTGGGGGGGAAAATTTTTGTGCCAGTTTGTTAGCAAGTTTTATATAAAGTTTCCTATTTTTTCCTTCACATCTTTTAATAAGTCCTCTCAATGAAGAATAGTTTGACATTTTATAGTATAATTATTATTTAGCATATTAAAAATATCAAAGTAGATTTGGTAATGTTATGGAGTACTCCTCAAAATTTAATTTCTGTTATTTGAAATATACAATCAGATGAAATATAAGTTTCTTATTAGTCCCAGGTAGAAAAAGCAGATATTGTTTTGTGGATATTTTAGAAGTTTAAAAGCATTAATCTCAAGCATAAGGATATGGCATTTTTTTACAGAATTGTCACTTTCCCAAATAAGTTTATAGTAATTACCAAATGTATTTTAGAATTAATTGACTGAAGCTGTGTTTTAAGAATTTGTTCCAGGGAGGCTTTTATAGGTCAGTAGTTGGGGTAGGGGCGGGGTAGAGAGAGAATAGATAGCATTTATTTGCAGGGAAGTAATTTATAACTGCAGCTTGTTTTATTGTAGATATGTTTTATAAATGGTATGGGATTTTAGAGCTGGAGGGGCATCTCAAAGTTTACATAGTTCAGGAATCAAGATCTTCTGTGACTCCAAATCTCTTTTCTTGTGATTGGGATTCTCGATAGTCCTTTAGTCCGTCAGTGAGCCCTTTCAGGTAAGTGAAAAATAACTTGTCCCAAATTCTTGGAAACCTTCATCTAGTAAGATAATATCACAGTTTTAAGAGATCTCAGAAACTAGTGAACTCACGCTTAGGGAAGAATCCCTTCTACAACATAGCCTCCAGTCTTTGCTGGAAGACCTCCAATGATAGTAACCTACAGCCTCTTAAGGCAACCCATTCCACCTTTGATGAGATCCAGTTCTTAAGAGTGTTTTTAAAAGTAGCTTATGTGAAGCCTAACTTTGATCATTTGTAACTTCATTAGTTTGAGTAAAACTTTCTGTTGCTGAGGAGAACAAGTCTAATTCTACTCTTCCACATTATATGGCCCTTCACATAACTTGAAGATAGGTATCCTTTCTCCTCTCCTCCCCAGTCTTTTCTTTTTCTGGCTAGTCATACCTAATTCCTTTAGCTGATACTCATGGTATGAACTGGACCATCCTGATTGTCCATCCAATGGACTTTCTCTAGCTTAGTAATTTCCTCTCTAAAATGTGGAGTCTAAAATAGTAATACTCCAGGTGGGGTCTGACCAGAGCAGAGAATAACTTAGCTTGGGTAACTTATATTTAAATCAATTTCAGTTCACAAAGTAGTCTAAACTTTTTCATTTATACCATTTTAGTGTTCATTAGGATACTGTTTTTGACTTCATTTTCATCCACTTTTCCCTTTAGTGAGAGTTGTTAGTCTATACTCCATTCTTCTGGTTTTTCTCTATTTGCATTATTCATAAATATCTCTTCATATTTTTGTTTACTTAGATTTCTCATTAATATACTACAGTTTTTGTTGTTAGCCTTTGCCTTATTAGATGTTGTTTTTAGTTTGTGCAATTTATAAAGAGATTGCTTTTTTTTCTTTTTCTCTTTTAAATAGCATTTTTAGAGTATGTGTCTCACAATGGAACTTGGGGTCAAAAAGTATAATTATTTTTATGATTTTTACTCTTCTTCCATTTTGTTCTCCAAAAATTTAGTAGAGTATTCTTATTTCTCTGCAAGCCTGTGCACAGCATATTTCATAGCTTCTAACTTTGAGCTTTCTAACAGTTTGAGTGAATGGCAATATAGTAACTAGAAATCTTTGTACCTGTGTGTGATAAGTGGCAGAAAAGTCACTTGTTATTGAAATGGAATTGGCCTTCTCAGACTGGAGCATGTCAGAGAAGTAGGCAGACCTGTTAAGTTTCCAAGAATCACTCTTTACTCAGGCCCCTGGGGTGAAATTTTACCTGGAAGAATAGGACAAAAAGGAAGCTGGACACAAAAACTTTATTTATTTTAAAAAAAAAATTTTCCCAATTGCACCTAAAAACAATTTTTTTTGGAGGAGGGAGGGCAGGCATTTGGGGTTAAGTGACTTGCCCAAGGTCACACAGCTTGTAAGTGTGTCAAGTGGCTGAGGTAAGATTTGAAGTCAGGTCCTCCTGACTCCAGGGCTGGTACTCTACTTGCTGCACTACCTACCTGCCCCATAAAAAACAATTTTTAACTTTTGTTTTCTTAAAATGTTAAGTTCCAAGTTCTCTCCCTCCCTCCTTTTCCCCCTGCCTTAGGTGGTAAGCAATTTGTTATAGGTTATATATGTATAGTCATGTAAAACATATTCCCCTATTAGTTATGTTGTGAAAGAAAACAGACCAAAAGGGGAAAAAAACACACCAGAAAAAGTGAAAAGCAGTATGCTTTGATCTGTATTCAGACTATCAGTATTTTCTCTGGACATGGATATCATTTTTCATCATAAATCCCTTGGAATTGTCTCAGATGATTGTATTGCTGAGAATAGCTAGGTTATTCACAGTTGATCGTCTTACAGTATTGCTGTCACTGTGTTCAGCATTCTCTTGATTCTGTTCACATCACTCTGCATCAGTTAATGTCTTTTCTGAAATCATCCTGCTCATCCTTTTTTATAGCCGTATAGTATTCCTTCACAATCATATCCCACAACTT
This sequence comes from Trichosurus vulpecula, assembly GCF_011100635.1. Lineage (NCBI taxonomy): Eukaryota > Metazoa > Chordata > Mammalia > Diprotodontia > Phalangeridae > Trichosurus > Trichosurus vulpecula. The sequence goes on from NC_050577.1 coordinate 82,113,073, forward strand.
GTTCAGCCATTCTCCAACTGATGTACATCGCTTCAATTTCTGCTTCTTTGCCACCACAAAAAGAGCTGCTGTAAATATGTCCTTTTCCTTTTTCTTTCATCTCTTTGGGATACAGGTGTAGTAGTGGTATTGCTGGATCAAAGGGTATACATTCTTATAACTCTTTGGGCATAATTTCAGATTACTCTCTACAATGGTTAGATCAGTTCACAACACCACCAAGAGTGCATTAGTGTCCCAATTTTCCCAAATCCCTTCCAACATTTATCATTTTCCTTTTCTGTCACATTAGTCAATCCGATAGGTGTGATGTGATATCTTAGAGTTGTTTTTGTTTTCATTTCTCTAATCAGTAATGACTTAGAGTATATTTTCATATGACTATAGATAGCTTTGATTTCTTTATCCGAAAACAGCGTGTTCATATCCTTTGGCCATTTATCAATCGCAGAGCGATTTGACTCCGAAGAACTTTATCTTTCAGTGACATGAACTTTCAAAGCCTTCCTCTCCCATGACCCCCAATCTAATTTACAATAACCACTTTGAGCTCAACTACTACTAGGCCTATACTGTAAAATGATCAAAGAAAAGAAGAAAGGGACTCATGTACAAAATGTATACATTTGTAGCTGTTCTTTTTATAATAAAGAACTAGAAATTAACAGATGCCTATTTATCAAGCACACTTTTACCAGTAAACAAATTAAGCTTATAGATATGAGAATATTTTTGCACCAGGAGAAATAATGAACTGGATGGTTTCAGAGAACATTGAGTAAACCTGTATGAAATTTAGAGTAAAATGAGCAGAAATAAGAGTAACAACATTTTGAAGAAAAATAGCTCAAAGATTTGCAAATTCAAGTCAGTGTAGTGGCTGCCTCTTAATAGAAAGTTGATAAAGAAAAGAAAGAAGAATGAGACATTTTCAGACACATCAGATGTGAGAATTGATTTTGCTTGATCAGACATACTTGTTGCAGTGATTTTGTAACATACAGTGGCAAGAATGCTGATTTTGAAGTCAGAGCCTATCTCTGTTACTTAGGCAAGAACCTTCAACTTAGCTCATTTGTAAAATGAAAGAGTTGGACTGTATGACCTTTCAGCTATAAATACCTGTTCCTGTATTGGCCCTAATATTGCTTGTTTCCTGTTTTCATTTCTTTAGTGTGATTTGCCTTCCTCTAGTAGCACATCTTTACCTTTGACGATGAAAAATGTTCAATATAAAATTTTTTTTCAGATCTTTCCCACTTTTCTTCTCTTTGGTGTGCTTCCATTTTCACTTAGAAATGCCCTTAGGATGACTTTACCTAACTTGGACATGTCAATAAGGTTTTTGTTTTTTTTTTAAATCAATTTTAGCCTTCTACTGCTTTTTTGTTGTTGTTTTATGAGCTAGTACTGCTTATAATCCACCATTATCTTTGTCTGATTGTACTAACAAGTTCATATTCTAAATCATTGCTGCTTTTGGCTGCCTGCTATCTTGGAGTAAAAAGTAAGTGAAGTATTTGCTAAAGTCTTGACTATTTTTGTTCTCCTGGTTATGGTAACTGATTTACATCATAAAAATGTAATTAATACTATCTTTGGCCATCTGTTGTTATTCTTGAAGCACTTAAAATCCTTTTTGAATTTCATCAGTCTCCTACTAACACATGACTTTTGTCCTACTTTTATTGTATTTTATTTGGCATCTTAAAGAAAATGCTATAGACAAGAAGACATAGTCCTAATCCCTTGTATGGCTATTCTGTGCAATGTGTCATGTCCAGTTCTATGCAACCCCTCTCTTCCTTCTCCCCCCCACCTCCATAATATTGAACAAAAAGCAGGGCACCATTTTTAAAATAATGCATTTTTAATAATATTTCCAGTAGTATGTTCTGTACTTACTTCATTAGAGATTTTTGGTGAACTTGAAAGAGAACTTTTGATTTTTCCCAATTAAAATTAGGGGACTCTTCTTAGCAGATAGATATATAATATCCCACAAAATATGTTCCATTATTGGAGATTTTCAGAATCCACCAGGCCTTCAAGTTAACTACCCACAAAAAACAAAGGAAACTTAAGTTTAAGGGTAATAATTAATTAAGTTTAATTTAATTAATTAAGCATAACTCATTATGTCTTATTCTAATGACTGGGACACAGTGAAAATATCCCCAGAATCATCACAAAGATCATTGATGATGCTAAAGGTCCAGTTTGTTCTGGAAATTATAGTTGTGCCATACAGATCCCCTTTCTTTAGAGACAGTGGTGTACGTGGAAAGAAGGACTTCCAAGTAATCATCCATTATTTCCTAAGATACTTGATTAATATGATTCCAAACATTTGATTTTTTACAGATAATAAATTTAATTACAAATTAGTCATTGTAAATGCTGATATGGTTGACTGAGACTTTCTCAGTACATCTTTAGAACATGATGCCTTATCAAAATGGGAAATGATCCAGAAGTAGCTTTCAGAAAGGAGAGGTAATTAGTCTTTTACCCAGAGATGAAGATGCCAGTGGAGTCCAGTGTCTGTCACATTGTAGGTGTTAAATGAATGCTTGTTGATTATGTACTTATAGGTAATCAAGGGAAATGGGTTCAGACTCAGGCTATTTTTCTTTGGAGGGGGGAAGGCAAGGTAATTGGGGTTAAGTGACTTGCCCAAAGTCACACAGCTAGTAAGTGTCAAGTGTCTGCAGCTGGATTTGAACTCAGGTCCTCCTGACTCCACTGCGCCACCTAGGTGTCCCCTGGCTATTTCTAAAATAACCCTATTTTCAAGCCAGACAAATCAGCATGGACCAAAAATGTTGTTCAGTATTCATTGAACATGTCTAAGGCATAAAAGTTAAAATGAAGATATGAGTCTAGAAGGGTAGTTACCTTTTACATGACTTAAGAGAATGTTTGGGCTGAATTCTAATGTACATGCTATAGTTATTTGCTTTTTGTTTTCTTATTCATGGACCAAAAAAAAAAAAGGTTATAAATGTGTTAGGAATCTAGGACTATGCTGTCATAATACTTTCAAAATCTAAAACTAAAGACCAAATGAAGAATTCTTAGTAGCTTTTCAATTCATGTATGGTACAAGATGGACCTCATAAACGCTTAAAAGTCAACTTTGCATGCTATTCTCACCCTAATACCTTTTGGGAGTATCTTGACAGGAACAGTTCTAGACACCTGTTCTGTAGTAGGAGCTTTATTATTATATGTGATTAATATAGTATGATACCAATGGACTGACTTTCAATAGTTTGATAAGAAGCTGTAAGTTGCAAATATGAAAGTCCTTTGCTTTTTTTTGTATTCCCAGGGCATAGGACAGTGCCTGCCACATAGTAGGCTTATTGATAGATTTTTTAAAAATATTTTTATTTATGTTGTTAATGTTTCCCAATTACATTATTAATTGATTTTTGAAAAAAATATTATTCAGGGTTATTTTTCCCAGGTTCTCTTCTGTTTTTGACTCATTGGAAACAATAAAAAATTTTCTTTGTTAAAACGAAATTGGAAGTTAGGAAATATGCTCTACCATTCTTCTGTAAGTGATCTTGGGTATGGCATAATTCCTTAGAAATATAGTTTTACCTTAGATCTCTCCCATTACTGTACTATTCTATGAAGCAGAGATCTGAAATTTCCTCTTTCTATCTTTCATCTCTCCCATTGACTCATTCCTCACACTTTATTTTCACCATTACCCTTAGATGATGCATTCGCATTTCTGCATATCATGGCTATTAAGTTAGAACATTTATGCTTTTATTCATACGTTTGTTTATTTTTCTTTGTTAGAACAGTGGTTACTTTTTGCATTTAACCTGGTTTTTTTATGATTTTTTTTTATTATTGCCTCAATTCATCATCAATAAGACAAATTCTCATCCTGGGTCTGACACTGATTTATAAAGGTCTGTGCTCTGACTTTATTTTCTTACTTTAGTCTTGAAATTACAGGTGATGAACTCAACCAAATGTATTCTCTAATCTTGAATACGGTGTTCCCATGTTACAATTGCCACTGACTCTTTACCAAACATCAGCCCCGGGGTTAGCTGCTCCCCTTACCCTCAGTTTGTGCAGGTGACAACAGAAATCAAAGACGTATAGCTAAAATTAAGTAATGGAGATTAGGATTGATCGATCTTAATAAGATCATACACTGGGCTGAATCTAATAAAAAATTTAATAGGGATAAATATAAAGTCTTAAATTCAGGTTAAAATCAACTTCATATAAATCAGAGAGACAGGACTAGATAGACAGCAATAATTATGAAAAAAGATGGGAGTGTTTAGGGGCTATATAAGCTCAAAATGAATCAACAGTAGTTTGCTGATGTTGCTTGGGGCTCTAGTCTAGTATTGTAGAATTGACTGTCCACCTGTCTTCTGCCCTCATCAGTGCACACTTGGAATATTATGTTCGTTTCAGAGCATCACATTTTAGGAATGACGAAATCGAGGCTCATAGACGTTTAGTGATTTGCCCAGAATCACACAACTAAGCTATGAAGCGTCCAAGGCACACCTAGACTCCCCAGTCCAGCATGTTATTTATTGTTACACAGTCTCCGTTACAAAGGTGAGGTGGGTTTATTGTTAGGAGGAAAGGTGAGTCAAGGATAAGATACTAAAAAATCAAAAGAAATGAGTGTTGAAGTTTTTAGTAAAATTTTGTTTGTTTTTTAAATACACAGAAGAGAAGACAGTTCGGAGGGAGACAGATAAGCAGAATGGCTTTTAAACTAACATGTTTAATTGATTATATGCTTTCCGTTAGTACAGCTTCTCTTATTTTCTTTATTAAAATATTCAAGGTTTGACGTGCACTCCCTTTTCCTATTTGTATATGGAAAATGCTCATGTTAGTATTTACCAAGGTCATAATAACAAATTTTAAAAAGAAAATTGTCTTCTGTTTACCCATTGCTGTTCTTAAAATTTTATGTATTCTTTCCTATTGCCTTCTGTTTTTGTAATTTGTTAGTTTTCAGAGTCTTAAAAAATTCTTGATTCTGTAGGAGGACAAGTCATTTTTACAAGGTATGTTTTCCACAATAGATATTAAGTTGTATATAAACAAAATCATCATGAATGGAATTACTTTAGAGGTACAAAGGCCATTTGGCCTTTTGCCCTTTTAAAACAGTACTCACATTTCTGCCTTAGAAATTTGGATTTTGATATTTGATTGCTTAAATCAAGACATACCTGCACACTCTTAACAAACTTGAAAAACTTTCCTTCCAGTTTTTCTGTTTTTTTCATGGTTTTGTCCTTTAAGAAAAACAAGTTCATCATTTGTTTTTCTAGGTCATATCTCCCAGATAAGTTAACTTTATGCATTTGCATTTCTACATATCATGCCTTAGGTTAGAGCATTTATGTTTTATTTTTTTTTCTTTGTTAAAACTCTGGTCACTTTTTACTCTTAACCTATCTTTTATAACTGTTTTCTTATTGCCTCATCATTAATAAGATAGGAGTTCCAGTCCTACCTCTGCCACTGATTTTCAAAAGGCCCAGAGTGCCTCATTTGTTCTACTGGTATAAAAGGTACTTTGTTGTAGTTGTGGTGGTGTAAGGATTACAGTGAATGTAGAAGTAGGTCAATAAATGTGGCTTATAAGAATTTTTCTCTTAAATTGGATCTTAGGGACAAAAAATTACGTGTTATCCTTATCTACTTATCATTATTTCCTTGTACCTGTTAGAAGACATCATTTTGGTCCAGACTCTTCACAAAATAAGAAAATCATTGTTTTTCTTGACCAACACTATGTAGTCCTTACACGCTTTAGAAATCCTGACAAGCCAAAGAGAATGGTGAATAGTCTTCGTGTATATAAATAGAAGGAGGTTTACCAATAATTTTTAAGATTCATTTGCTGCCACCTTGACCTTTGCTTCTGTTGGCTTGTTGTCACATTTGCCTAATTAACAACATTCTCCCTGACCCCCCACTTTTTTCCCCTCCATTTCTACCCTAATTAATTATAAGAGTTTTGATTTTTAACAATTTGTCATCTTAAATTTGGAAGTCCCCTAGTGTATATGAATATAGTAGGTACAAAGCTTTGTTTACCGAAGAGATAAGATAGATTTTGATTCAGGAAGTTGTAGTGTTTCAACAGTCCAGCTAGCAGCTGCTGTGGGGGGTGTAAAATCAACAACCAGCTCACAGAATGCTGCAAAAGCCTAGGTTCTTTTGATCTGCTTTACTAAGGAAAGCAACATTAGGGGGTTAACAAGCTTACTTTAATCTACCATACAAATACCATTCACTTAGTTCAGGGGAAAAATCCAGCACCCTGAACTTCAGAGCAAATACAAATTACAGACATCAACAGACAGACCAAATACAATTCATAGTTACCAACATCTGAGTTCAGCCCCGGAGCTCATAACAAGAGCTGGCCCAGAGTCACGCATGCCACCACGGCTGTGGGTCAGAGATCCAAAAAAGAGAAAGCCAACCTCTGGTTTTATACCTTTTTCAGGGTCAAGGGTGACTCACACGTGGGACTCACCCACGTGACCTAGAATCGTCACAAAGAGGTGACTTAAACCCATGTAGTCTAAAAGCCTCTGATGTCACAAATATGTCACTCAAACCCATGTAAACTAGGCTTTCCCTGGAGGCAAGGAGGTCATCAAGGACTCCTAATTTAATCAAGGAAGTAAAGGCCAAACTCTTCAAGGGCACTTGGTTGGTGCTAAGAGCCTATTTTGATTGCCAACACATGTAGTCCTAGTTATCTAACCATACTACTACACAAATCAAGTTTGTTTCTTCATCTATAAAATTGCCATCATAGAGTTGTGGTGAGGACCAAGATTAACACATAGGGTAAGAAGCTTAGAAATTGATTCTAGAGGAAGAGAGTGGAATCTTTGCATCAGCTTTCTGACAAGGGCCTGATTGTGTGTGCTTGTATGTATATAAAGTACGTATATGTGGAAGTAGCACATATAAAGTCAAAAGCCTTCTTATGATAGATAAGTGGTCAAAAGATGTGAATAAACTTCTTGAAAGGGAATTGTAGAACTATTATTAGTAATATTAGTTAATAATTTGGAATAGCAGTAATAAGAAAAGTACAAATCAGAACAACTCAGATTTTACCTCACATCCTTTAAACTGGTAAATTTGATAAAAAACGAAAATGATATTGAAGGGTTTATAGAAAGACCAGCACATTGATGTGTTGTTGGTGTAATTGTAAGTTGATTCAGCCATTCTGGAGAGCAAATGGAATTAATGTCTGAAATGTATACTTTGACCATTTGATCTTACCATTAGGCATATGCCCCAGGTAGATCATTGTCACAAAGCATGGTCCCACACATCTGGATTTTTATGGCATCACATCCTGCCATAGCAGATAATTGGAAACAAAGGTGATGGCTCAGTTGATTGGGAAATGACTAAACAAAAGTTGTATTATATGAATAATATATGAAATTATACTGTGCAATAAATATGAGTACAACAAGCTTGGGTAGTCATATGAACTGATATAACATGAAATAAGTAGAACCAAGAAAACAGGATAAACTACAAAACTGAGCAAAAGAACAAAACAGTTGAAACTAATGCTATTAAAACCATAATGACCAAACTTGGCCCCAAAGAAGAGAGAAGAAAGTCTTCCCGCTTCCCCCTTTCTTTGCAGAGGTATGGGGACTAGGTATGAAATACTGTATGTGGTGTCATTTTTTTTAAAGTGTTTTTATTAGCTTCTAAAATCTCAGGGATGGCCTCCTGGTAAGGGCAGATAGAAGAATATGTTGGGAAATGTAGGTGATGTAAAAACCAAAGATCAATAAAAACATTCTCTTCAGTGAAGTATTTAGATGTCTACTCTCTGAGGCCTATAAGAAGTGGTACAGGGGGTATAAGATCAAATGAATGAAAGAAAGGAAAAAAAAAAACATATTTATTACTATGTCCAAAAGCATGGTGCTAAGTGCTAGAAATAAAAATTGAGCCCACATTGAAGACAGCACTGGAAGGTTTTAGCTACAAGTCACAGGAGAAAATTCCCATGGTACTTAGGGTGCAGCAACAAAGCAGATGGTAACAGTGCTTCTTCAATATGATGTTCACTGATAAAGTCATTTTACTTTTTTAAACTACTTAATGTTGCCTAGAACTCTGGTAGCAAGAAATTTCCCATTTGACTCACAAGTTGCTATGGTTGTAGCTCCTGTAGGAACATTTGCCAGGCTGCAAATCTGTAGGTGTTACTTCCTGGGATGATGGTTGAGGGCATGGGCCTGGAAGTAATGCTACTTCTAAGGCTATCTCCTTTCAGGGTCTGAGAGGGGAGATGATGGTAAAGTTCATGATGGTGGTATGAATAAAGGAGGAAATAAAACAAATTTAGTAATATGAGGAAAACAATAGAGGTGTATAAAGTGATGTTGAGGGTCAAGAGAAGGGAGAGATCACATTTCTTTTAGAGCAAAGAATGTATCATGAAGAGGTAATAGCATTTGAGGTAAGTTTTGAAGGATGGGTTCAGTTTCAAGGAAATTTTAAGAACATATATGGGGAGGATGTTCTAATTTGAGTGAAGCAAGATGAACAAAAATGGGGAAACTGGGACTTGTTATATAATTGGATTTATATGACATTAATTTGAAAAAATTACTGGACAAATCTGTTATTCAGTAGATAATTCATTACTCATTAGGAAAGACTTCCTAATGAAGGAATGTTTTTTTTTTGTTTGTTTTTTTGCTTTATAAAATGTTTAATTCTAAGTCCAGTAAAAAGTTCACATTCTTCACAGTGGAGGTTGTCTACATAAGTTCTCTTACTGGTCATTAGAGAAATTCTGTTATTGTATATGTCTTGGTTTAATAACTTTTGCTTTAATCTACTCGAATATACCGAAGTTTGTGATGGTTCCTATTTGCCCGTGGAATTTAAGAGATTATTGTTTCTAAGGGAACTTGGATTGTTATGTGGTATTGAACTTAGGTGTAGTAATGCTCTCCTTATATACACATATGGCGAATTGTGGCATTTATAAATTAAACTTATTAATGGCACATGCTTTATGGGGAACAAGAAATTTCCTACTATGGCTCTTAAGTATAGTTTTTAGGTTTAAGAACATGTATATATGGCATAACTTTTGAAAAAACTGAAAGCTGTGGTCTGTTGTAATTGGGATTTGGGATTTGAGTGGCAGTAACATGTGAGTGTCTCGCACAGTACTATTTTTGGTTTCTGGGTGTTGGCTTCTCTTCAGTAGCTATAGAAAGCTAGTTGAGGTATATTTGGAGGTCCTGAAATTAATGGGTCCTTTTAATATGATTTTTTCGAACTTTTAAACATGGGTTGCTGCTTCAGCAAAGAATTAAACAACAGCAATAACAATGAAAAAACTGGCCTTTTAGGAAAATCTGAGGAGGAAGAAGTACCAGAAAGCAGGATAAGTAAAACTTTATCTTCATTATTTGATACCGTGGAAGGTAAGGAGCTACACAAAGTAGAAAATAGAGCCAATGGGACAACTACGAGAATTGGTCGTTGGGAGGAGCCAGATCATAAACATCTGTTTCGGGCTAAAAAAGTGAAGTTTCCTTCTTTTCATATTTCAGAGACTAAAAGTGAAGTGCCTTGTAGCACTAGCAATTCATTTAATTCTATTCCTTCATTAAATTTGGTACACAAGGTCTTAAATAGATATGAAAATTTAGAGAAAAATGAAAGGAAAAAAGATTTAGTTGCTTGTGAGCATCCTTCTGAAAGGCCTAATACTGATGCATGCTGTATTGATAATGGAAGGAAACTTAACGTATCTGAAGATAAGAGTTCTCAAGGCTGTATTTCTCTTTCCTATGTGCCAGTGCTTTCAGACCAAAGCTTGCAGGAAGAGATTTTTTTGAATACAAGCCATCTGGAATATTACCCAGGAACTTGTAAAAGCTCATTAGCAGAGGGGGAAATAGTGGCGAATGTCCAAATCAGCAATAATAATGAGAGCAGCAAAATTTTAGATATTTCTCAAGGACAAACAGTGGGCGAAAAATCAACTTCTATTGATCACAAACTAAATAGAAATTCAAGAGAGAATGAATTTTATAGTATTTGTGTTATTGATTCTGAGTGTCTAAAAATGGATCAAGAGATATCTACTAATATGCATGGAGAAACTGCAACAGATGAAAACCACTCAGCTGTTACCAGTGAGGGAATGTGTGCTGTGGCATGGCCTCTAGATACTGGGAAAGAATTTGTAGTCTGGCACGCTGTTCAAGGGGGAACGGAGTTAAACACACAACAGGAAGAATTGTCCCAGCACAAAATACTACCTCCAAATCAACAAAAGAAAGTTTCTAATGAGGAAATTAAATGTACTGACCTACTAACCAAAAATGATCCAACTTATACATTGGAAGATACTTGTGGAATGTCAGGTGATAATTTAAAAATAAAAGCTTGTGCTGGATTTCCTAAATCATATATACAGAGCAATCCATTGCATAGTGATACCATTCTCTCTGAATTAAACTTTAACGTAGATGATACTTCATTAAAAGATAGGTGTGTTGATCAAGAAGAAAGAGATTTTCCTATTTTAGACAAATTAAATCATTTGGACAAATTGTTGGACTGTGGAGATAGTAAAATTTGTGATGAATGTGATGCTACAGCTGTTACTGTAGGTCAGAACTTAAGTTCCAGAGATGAAGTGGAAAATATTTATCTGAAGGAAACCTTAAATGACAGTAAAAGTAAAGTTGAATTAGAATTCAGCAGAACAGAGGACTTTTTTTCTGACGGTCTAGGTGAACTTCATCTAAGTGCAAATTCCCATTTTAAGAATTCTCAAAATAAGTTCCTTCAGCTGCACTGTGATACAAAAGATGGAGTGTCTAATTCTAATGACCATCACAGTGAATTTTCTTATGTCTTAGACACCAGTGAGAACATCTTAGACAAATGTAGCTTGACAAAGGAAAAATTACAGCTTGTAAACACTGACTTACCTTTGAGATCTGAGGATCATTCTCAGTTTCAAAATGAGATAAACATTTTAGAAGATGAGAATCGTGCTATAGGTACAATTGAACCTAAACTCTTAAATCAGGTACATTTATCTACTGGAATAAATGGAAGCAAACCATTAACACAGACCAGAGATACCTTAACTTGTGAATTTTACGAAGTAAACCATGGACCAAAGAACCCAACACCTGCTCTTTCACCAGAAGTACTTGAAAGTAAAGATAAAGGTTATCTCCAGCCTTCCAGTTCTGTAAACAAAAACTCTATTGTCCCCACATCTCTCTTAACTTGCCCTGATAATCAAGTAGACCTGGAGTCATTTCATATATTGCACAAGGATGAAGGTGATCATCACAGAGTAATTAAAGGTGAAACAGATCCATTAAAAAATCTAGTATCCAAAACAGTCCATCATGAGATTACTAACTGTGAGACAGAAAGTTTCAAATCAGATTGTGAAACTATCTTTGATCAAGAAGCAAATATACTGATCTGTAAGGAAAATTTATTGCAGAGTCAGAATGTTCTTTTGGTGTCTCGTGATGGCCCTGAAATTTTGAAAGCCTCTGAACTGAAAAATAATCAAATGAAAAGCAACTCTGAAACCCAGAAAATGGTTAATAAGTGTAAAACAGAATCTCCTAAATTATTGCCATGTTCAGTTCAGTGTTTTAATTCAAGTGTACCTCAGCCAGAAACTGAAGAGTGTAACTTGAAGAGTAATGAAAATTCACAACTAAAACAAGTTTATTGTAAATCAGTGAAAGAAGTTAATGATATTTCTGGTAATGATAACTCAAATTTAAGTAAACTAGGATTTCATAATGAAGAAAATGAAGAAAGACCATGCACAAAGGAGGATATTGGTCTTAGTGTTAACGATTCATTATATACTTATGAAATGAATGACCACCAGGTATGCCTTTTAGAAGAAGTAAATCCTGAGCCACAAATTAGGAAATATATTTTAAGTGCCAAAGAAAAAGAGGTGGAAAATTATAAGTTGACACGTGAAAAACTGAAATTTGGTGACACAAAAACTCTGGGTGTAGTTGACTCAACTCCAGTGGATAAGTACATAGCTGCTCCCTCTTGTGACATACCTCAAGCAATTCCTGTCATCTCGGTTGATGGCAAAGAAGTGGTACCACTCAATGAGAATTGTGCCCGTCATCATATGGAAGATAAGTTGAATGTGTCAGAAAATCCCTTCAAAGTGAATTTCCAGGATGAATTGAATTTTCATTTCTTAAATGAACTTTGTTACTACCAATCTGGAGGGATAGCAAGTCAGATATTTTCTAATAGACTTATTAATGGTTGTGGCGATTGCCATATGGGCTACCAGCAGTGGGCTAATTCAGTCCCTAAAGAGGTAATGGAAGATATAAGCAACAAGTTACAAAATAAGCCAGAAGACTTGGAAGTTGTGTCGTTTTCAGTGGAAAGCTATCCTTATCAACAGCTGATACCAGAGGATGGTGGTATTTGGGGATGGCAAGAGAAAGGTGAAGAATTGGTAAGTATTTTTAAATGATTTATTGTTGTTGTTAGGAACCAGTAATGCAACAAATTCCAGGATTTTTTTTTTCAGGGGTAGGGTAGGGCAATTGGGATTAAATGACTTGCCCAAGGTAACACAGCTAGTACTCTGTGAAGTGTCTGAGGCCAGATTTGAACTCAGGTTCTCCTGACTCCAGGGCCAGCAGTCTACTCACTGTGCCACCTAGCTGCCCCCAGGATCATTTTTTTAAAAAAGTTATTACCTAGCTAGTTGACATTGCTCATTGCTCTTTTGTTCTTCCTAATACTGACCCATAAATAGTTACTTTTATGTTCTGTATGATTGCATAGTCCTACTGGCTTTTCCCAAGTAATCTCTACATTTTGATTTTTATTTTAAAAGTAAAGTAAAATTTGAGTCAAATAGAAGGTTAAGGTAAGTTCTCAATTGTGATTGTCATTGCTGAACCAGCTGCTTTTTATAGTTGTAAACTAGAAGATATATTCTTCACACTTATTTAATCCAAAATTATGTGTTTTAAATGATGTTAGTACTGAGATACAGATCACTAATCTGCATAAGAATTTCTTTTTTAAATCCAGAAGTCCAGCACAGTACTGAATTGAAAATTTTTGTGTATCTGTGAGTCCAATAACTGGGAATATTTTAATTTAATTTTAATTTAAATTTTTTCTTTAAGACTTCACCAGTTTTACAGCCCTAAGGAAACTACATTTATCCTAAAAAACCAGTTCTAATAAATATTGTCCAAAAATTTGTCTGCAAGGGGAACAAAAAAAATTTTTTTTACATAAACCTGACTCTACTTCTTAATCTTATTCACTCATTGTCTCATGTAACTCTATTTTAAGTTTGTTATAAATATAAATTTTACTGTCAGTTTGAAATAGGTGAACGCTGTCATAGGCCATAAGTTTTCATTAAAAGTTTTAATATGAGTACAAAATGCAGCATCTTTTGTAGAATAAATTTCTTGAAATTTTGCCATTTTATAATATTGAGTAAAATATTGACATGTGCCTGTCAGCTGCCACTAGTATTGCAATTAAATACATAGACTTATAGATTTAGAGTTAGAAAGGACCTTAATGGCTACTGAGTCCAATTCTCTCATATTACAGATGGGTAAAACTAAATCTCAAAGATAAAGTGATTTACCCTCTATAGTGTCTTTATTTTTATTATATTTTATTTTTAGTATTTTAATTATTTCATTATTATGACTGCAAATCCTTTGACCCATTTCCACTACACCATGCTGCATCCTCCACATCTCAGTACCAAGTTGCTCTTGGAGGATGAAAGTATTGTTAGACTACTGGGCAGGGAAGATTACTTGCTATGTTTCCAGGCCTTTTCAAAGCAACAGCATTAACGGAGTCATGGATGTCTAGAATGGTACAATGAATAGGATGCTACGCCTGGAATCAGGAAGACTTGAGTTTGAATCCTGCCTCAGACACTTATTAACTGTGTGACTTTGGGCAAGTTACTTAATCTTTGTGTCCCTCAGTTTCCTCAGCTGTAAAATGGCAGTTATGATAGCAACTTTCTCACAAGGCTGTTGTGAGGATCAAATGAGATAATATTTGTAAAGCACTTAGCATGCATTTAATGAATTCTACACACCTTACCATCTGGAGATTTTATCACAGTTCACTTCAACAAGCATATTAGTGGACATTAGCATACATATTCCTTCTCCTTCAAGTGCCCTAACCACTCAGTTCTTCAATTTACTCACTTCCAATTACCTCACTTCTCATTCTGTCTTAGGTAGACACAAAGATGGCCATATCTTTTATTTTGCTATTGCCCACAAATATACTACCTCTGTGTTCAAGAATTTGGAAGTTCTCTTTGTTGTTGTTCAGTTGTGTTTGACTCTTACATGATCCCATTTGGGTTTTCTTGGCAAAGATACTGGAGTGATTTGTCATTCCCTTGTCCAGCTCATTTTACAGATGAGGAAACTGAGGCAAACAGGGTTAAGTGATTTGCCCAGGGTCACATGGCTAGTAAGAGTCTGAGGCCTGATTTGAACTCAGGAAAGTGAGGCTTTCTGATTCCAGGCCTGGTGCTGTATCCACTTAAATGCAGTATGTCCAAAGCAGAACTCATTTTGCTCCTCTCCATCCCCCCCCCCCCCCCCCCCCATTCTCTGTTACTATAGAAGGCAATGCCATCTCTTAGGCTCACAATGTAGGAGTCATCCTGAATTCTTCACTATCTCTAACTCCCCCATATCCAAGCTGTTCCCAAGGCCTGTCCATTTCACCTTTGTAACACCTTTTAAATATGCTCCATTCTCTCCTCTGACAGTGTCATCACTCTGGTACAGGCCTTCATCACCTCATTCCTGAATTATTTCAGTGGGCTCCTGGTAGGTCTACCTGCCTTTAAGTCTTCAATTCACTCGCACTTCAATTCATTCTCCATTAAGCCACCCACATGATTTTCTTAAAGTGTGTGTCTGATCATTTCGGGCAGGGCTGTCCAAAATGCAGTCGGCCTACAAGCATTGAAATTTACATAAATGCTCTAGTAAAGGAAGCAGAGCTACCCCAGAACTCTCACTAAAATGGCAAATCAAAATACATTGTCTATTGTTTCAATAAATCCTAAGGTTTGACAGCTCAGATTTAGGGACTGAGCACTTGCTTGCATGTGCACATACACAGTCATACTCAATAAACTATTTCATTGGCTTCCGGTTGCCTCTAGGATCAAATAGAAAATGCTCTGTGTGGCATTCATAGTTCTTTATAACCTAGCCCCCTCCTACCATTCCAGTCTTCTTACACCATTCCACAAACAAAATATGACATCTCTTGGATGTTTTCTCTGGCAGTCCCTCATGCTTGGAACTCTTTCTCCTCAGCTGTGTCTGCTTACCTTCCTGGCTTTCTTTAAGTTCCACCTAAAATCTACAGGAAGCCTTCCCTACCTCCCCCCTCCGCATTCCAGTACCATCTCTGTTTATTATGTCTTATTTATTCTGTGTACAGCTCACTTTTTATGTACTTGTTTGCATATTTGTGTCCTGTTCCTCCTGTCCTACCATTAGAGTGTAAGCTTCTTGAGGCAAGGACTGACATTTGCTTCTTTTTATATCCCAATACTTAGCACAGCGCCTGGCACATACATAGTAGGCACTTAATAAATCTTTGTTGATTGATTGATAAATTCCTTCTATAGAATAGATATCAGGTTTTGTGCATACAAAAATAGGACATTCTCTGCCTTAGAGTTTACATTCTACTGGTGGCAAGCAGCATGTACGTAGATAAGTAATTTGGGAGTGGGGTAAGGTACCAACAAACTTTGGTAAGAAGGAGCACTTGAGCTGAGCTTTGAGGGGAAGTAGGAACTTTTTCATTCTTTTTCAGGCCACACTTCTGACTCATCTCCCTGAGATTTTGTTTAACTTGCCCCTGTACAGAGGACTATCTTCATCTGAATACACATTCTGTTCCCTACCCCACACCCCCTACACAGGTTTTTTCAGCTCCCTTTTGTGTGTTGTCTTTACCTATTAGAATGTAAACTTCTTGAGACCCTCCTTTGTATTCTCAGTACAGCACTTGGCACACAGTAAATGACTAATAAATGCTTGTTGACTGACTGGCTAGCAAAGTCAAAAGATAGGAGTGAATTTGATAGAACATTCTAGGTTATTAGGAACACTGTGCAGAGGAACAGAAGACAGAGATTGGATGTTTTGTAGGGGGTACAGCAAACAGACCAGTTTCGTTGTAGAGTGTGTTAAAAGATGTTAGTGTGGTATCTGCCACAACGGGGATTCTTAACCATTTTGCTTTCATGGACTCCTTTGTCAGGCTGATGAAGCTTCTCAAACCTTTCTCAGAATAATGTTTTTAAATGCATAAGAAAATCCATAGGATTACAAAGTTAACCAATTACATTGAAAGGAAATTATCAAAATATTAAAAATACAAATTCATAGTTCTCTGCTTTAAGAACCTGTGATATAGAAGTGTCATTGCAGCTAGATTTTGAAGGTCTTTAAATGTTAAACGGGATTTTTTGTTTAATTCAAAAAACACTGAAGCTTTTTGAGCAGCAGTGACATAGTCAAACGTCTGCTTTGGTAGAGGAACATGCAGGGATCAAAAGAGATACTTAAGTTTGGACAACAGTCTGGTGGGGTTACTGTCATACCACAGATTTGCAAGCAAAATAATCTCTCCTTTTCCCCACTTGTGTTCCCTTTGAGCAGTTTGTGGAAGGATCCCAAAGTATAGTAAAAAAAAAAAACAAAAAAAAAACACTACTTGCCTTGTAGTCAGGAGACTTGGATTCACCTGTGTGAACAGTCTCTTAGGGCCTTTCGAACTCTAAATACATTGATTCTTTGATGACAGAGGAATTTCTCAGATATAAGATGTAAGCAGACTAATATTAAATTGAATCTAGTTGAGAAAATTATTTCTTGATGTTTCAGACCCTATCCACAACTATTACCCACCCATCTCTACCTTCTGTAGTTATGAACTTTTACTTACCATTCCTTTGCTCCTCAGACTCTCCAAATAATGAAAAGTTGATAAAAGGCAATTGATTGAAAAAAGAATAGCTAGATGATGTTAGGACCACCAGTTTTTAAGTATTCAAGCTACTAACTTTTGAAAGAATGTGAAAGGCAGATTTTCTACAATTAGGCAACCATCAGAAAAATGGCAAAATTGAATGAATTGCTTTCCATTATCCACAGAAAATTTGTGCTATGTATCTTTTGTAGATAGTAACAGGGAATTCTGATTAGGGAACTAATTTTGATTTCCCTTGAAATCCTATGATTGCTGATAGAAATAAAGAGGGTGTTTAGTGGGTCACATGCCAGTCTTAGGGGAAAGCATTCTTGCACAGTGTTTTTCCTTGACCTTGAGGCAGCATTGCTGACTATACTCTTACTTCCAGGGGAACTCCCTAAAGAGACACGATGGTGGCAACTCCAGACTCCAAGTAAATCAGTCTTCTTAACTTGGGATTTATATACTCTCAGGGGGATAGTGGATAGATTTCAAGGAGTCCATGAACTTAAAGGGAAAAAAAAAATTTTTTTTCAATAAAATGTAATCTATGTAGTTAATTTTATACATTTAAAAACATTATTATGATAAGGTGATCATAGATTATTAGCATTTTGAAAGTGTAGTCTTAGTTCATTTTATTCCTGTATTTGGTTTTATTGGCTGTCTGAAAAAGATACCTCCCAAATGTCTATGCCTTTAAGTAATTTACATTCTAATAGGAGAAGAGAGCACATACAGTAAAGCTGGAAAGTGGCATGATTTGAAGCTGGTTTCTGGGAAGGGAAATGAAGATTGGTTCTAGGCAAGTCCCAAAAGTCTTAAGTTTCCAGAATTGAGTAGGGTCAGAATGATGGCTGAAGTGAAGGTACCAGATTTTTTTATCAGTTCTTTTTCCAGGAGCTATGTTTTTTATTCAGCATTGTTTTCTGATTCTTGCTTATCTAATCTGTTTCAGTAAATTAACTTTTTCAAAATTTTAAATAATTGTAAATAGTTTTGATAATAAAAACTTATTTGATGTAGTTTTAAAGGTGGTAATGTTAGGTCTCATACTCGTCCTTGAAAGAGTGACATAGTATGACCACACAAGCTATTAGGTAAGAGATTATCCAAAAAGGGACAGAGAAAGAAGAGAAGTTGGTACTTCTTTGCTCAGGTGTACCAAGGTGATAAGGTACAAGGGTACTCTAAAATGTTGGGGTACGAGGTTTGTCTCATCAGAGGCAGCTGTTTGTTAACCTGACAACAGCTGAGTAGCCCATTGTCTTCTTAAAACGGATATTATCCAAGATGTAACAGAGAATATCTCAAGAGTTATCAAAACAGACTCCCTTCTGAATGCTTGTAGGAGGAGAAATGATACTTCCAAAAAGAACCTTAAAAGTTTTGCCAATGATTATGAAGTCTTGGGAAAGAAATTGAAGATCATAGAGTCACAGGTTCTCTTTTCCTCACTTCTGCATACTGAAGACAAGAGTTGCGGAAGAGAAAAATAAATGTGAGAAGAAAACAGCAGGTTAGGAAAATGGTGTCTGAGAATGGGATTTGGACTTACAGATCAGGGCCTAAGGTAAAGGGTTAACAGATTCCTAGCCATAGATGAAGTATATACAGCTAGCAAAGGTTAGTAAGAATATTTCTCAGATGCCTTGCATATCTAATCAAAGGTACTTAAAGAACTAAATGGATTGGGGTAGCGAAAAGACTGCCTGTGTATATTTCATAAGTTAGACATAAGGAAGGAAAAAGAATATAGTGGCTGGACAGTGGCAGATTCACAGGAGAGAAGTCCAAGAAAGGAGACAGTAATAAAACTTATGGTTTCAGGTTTCTTTTCACAAATAACCAAAAGTTCCCCAACAAACAAGAGGAGCTAGAGTTTCAAACCCAAGGGGAAAAATTTGACATCAAGGTATCACTGAGACTTGGTGGTTGGAGCTTATGGCTAGTAGGTAGTAGGTGAAAGGATGGGGTAGAATGTAGCGCTACTTTTGAAGAAAGTATTCTTATGAGGAAATCCAGGAATCAGAAAGGGTGAATACGTAGGTCAGAGGAGGGAAATGTAAAAAGTAGTTTTGTTTTTCAAGTGTACTACACCACTTGGACAAAAAGAAAAAGGAGGAAATAGACGTGGGGAGCAGATCACAAGTCTGGGGCAGAGCCATGGAATACAAGTGATGGGGAACTTATTTCATCTAGACATGTGGGTAGTGCTTTTGCCCTCCACCCTCCTTTCTTTTGGCTCCCCTCCTCTCTGCCAAAAGCAGGGTAGCTGATACCTTAGTTATTTGCTTTAGTAATAATTTCATCTTTCAAAAGATGGAGAAATGATTAAAGGAAAATTCTTTTCTCGATCTGATTCTCACTAACAGGGAGAATCTGATTGCCAGGGTGGATGTAATGGAAACCCTGAAGAGAAGTGAGTGCTACATCCTCGAGTTAATGACAGGAGAATAAATCTGGGCATAGACTGACATGCACCCTAAACTTTGGGAATGGACATGTCTAAAAGAACAGAGGAAAGATAAGTGGGATCCTGTAGGATAAAATACTTCAGGGGACGTTAACTTGCAAGAGATGCTCAGTAAGGAAATCCTTATGACACAAAAGGAAGTTGTTCCAATGAAGAGGAAATTGATAATTTCAGAAGAGGTGAATGTATGTGGATAGGGACCTCACTAATCAATCTAGATTTTAAAAAGAAATGTATAGATGGAAGTAAGGCCAGGTAACAAGAGAAGAGTAGCAGGGTTCTGTACTAGTGGGAGTAATGTTGCAGGTCAGAACGAGCCAAGGCTGGTGAGGAAAGAGAAATGACCTATATATAATTAGAAATGACAAAACAAACGTTACTAACATAGTTGATACCCCCAAGATAAGTAAGATGAAAAAATAAAAGTAGTAGAAGAGTTCTTTATTGGCTTATGATGAAATCAGGTCACCTAGCCCAAATGAATTATATCCTTCGGTTCTGAAAGAACTGGCAAATGCAATTGCTGAGCCACTGTCTGTGATGTTTGAAAGATCATAGAGAAAACAAGAAGTACCACAAAATTAGAGAAGCTTTCCCAATTTTTTTAATAAAGAGAAAAGCAAAATCGGCACATTGTAGTGCTTCAAAGAGTTTGACTTCAATCTTTGGTTAAATTCTAGAATGAATCACTAAAAAGACAATTGGTAAAAACATCGAAGTTAGGAGATACAGGGCAAATGTTGTAATAGAGTTTAACCTGATTTTAGCAAAGCTTTTGATAAAGAATCTCATCATATTCTTGTGAAGAAGATATTTATGAATTAGACAATAATACAATCAAAGGAATGTAGAACTGATGGCATAACCAGGCTAGTCATTAGTGATTTTATGTCAAGCTGTTACTGTCATCTCTGCTTGGTCCTATGTTTAACATTTTTATCATTGATTTGGATAAAATCATGCATTTTGTAATCATCAGATTTGCAGATGATGGAAAGTTAAGGGAAATAGTGAAGACACTAGATGTTATTCGTGATCCAAAAGAATCTTGATAGATTAACATATTGGACTAAATCTAATAAGATAAAATTCAGTAGTGGTAAATATAAACTCTGGCATTTGAGTACAAAAAAATCAACTTTACAAATAAAAGATTAAGAAGGTATTGATATACAACAGTTCTGAAAAAGATATTTTTGATGAACTTCAAACTCAGTATGAGCCAGTGTTGTGAAGTGACTGCCCAAAAAGCTGCTACTTAGGCTGTTCCAAGACGAGCATGGCTTCAGGTAATAAAGAGGTCATGCACCTTCATCCGGAGTATTGTACTTTATTTTAGACACCATAGTTTAAGAAGTGACCATGGAGAGCAGCCAGGATAGTGAATATCCTTGAGCCCATGTCTTAAAGGAATCATTTGAAGAAACTGGACATGTTTAGGTTGGAGAAGAAAAATGACATGATTTGATTGTGGTTTTTTTGGTACAGTTGTATCAGTTGTGTCTGACTCGTCATGACCCCATTTGGGGTTTTATTTGCAAAGGTACTGGAATTCCTTCTCCAGCTCATTTTACGGATGAGGAAACTGAGGCAAACAGGGTTAAGTGACTTGCCCAGGATCACACAGCTAGTTAG
This sequence comes from Trichosurus vulpecula, assembly GCF_011100635.1. NCBI lineage: Eukaryota > Metazoa > Chordata > Mammalia > Diprotodontia > Phalangeridae > Trichosurus > Trichosurus vulpecula. The sequence continues at coordinate 82,134,314 of NC_050577.1, forward strand.
TTTTGTGTCTGAGGCCAAACCTGAACTCAGGTCTTCCTGATTCCAGCACTTCATCCACTGAGTCACCTACCTGCCTATAAGAGACATAGTAGCTGTCTTCAAGTATTTGGAGCATTGTCATGTGGAAGAGAGATGAGACTTGTTTTGTTTAGCTGCAAAAGGCAGAACCAGAAGTAATGGAAAGTGGCACAGAATCGAATTTAGGCTCATTGGAAAAATTTTTCTAAAATTAGAGTTGTTCAAAATTGGAATAAATGGTAAGGTATTATCCCTTCCTTGGAGTTCTTAAAGCAAAGATTGGATAGCCACTTGTCTGCCATGTTATGTGGTGATTTCTTTCATCTGTGGATTGGACTAGATCAGGGCTGTCCAAAATGCGGTGGCATGTGGCCTGCCTACAAGCATAGAAATTTATATAAATGCTTTAGTAAAGGAATCCGAGTTACTGCAGAGCTCTCACTAAAATGGCAAATCAAAATATATTGTCTTTTGTTTCAATAAAAACTGAGGTTGGACAGCCCTAGGCTAGATGACTACTTTGCCATTCCTTCCAACTCTCAGGTTCTGTGGTTCTATTATTACTACATCTACCCTTTCCCATTATTTACTTGAGGTTTTTTATCTTTTGTTCTCCCTAATAATTTGTGGTTTGATTAGCACCTATTCCTACATCGTTGAATCTCTGAGTTGATTAAAAAAAAAAAGCCCTAGGGGTATGCTTTAAAAACACATTTCTAGGATGAAGGTTCTTGAGATCCTAGGATCGAAGCCAGAAGATCTGTGAACTTGGATGGGAAAAATTATATCTTTAATATAATGAACCCCTCACTGAAATTTAACATTTTGTTGTATTATGAAGGAAACAAACCATTTAGTAGTACCTGTAACTTCGTCATTAAGAGAGATCATTGTAATTTTCATTTCTATTACAGTTGTTGCAGATGTCTTGAAATACTGTTTACACTCATCACTACCCTGAAATTACTGTAGTTATTAGACCTTTCTTTAGATTGAATATAATGACAGAAAGGCCTCAAAGGATTCTAAAAAAAAACTTTTGATCCATCAGCAAATCACATTCAGTATAATATTTAGTACTGAATGGACTTTTATTCTTTGAAAATTTCTTATCTATAATGATAATATTTGGAAAACTCAAACTTTAAAATGCTATATAAATGCCAGGTAATAATAATAATAATAGTATTAGTAGCAGCAGCAATAATAATAATCAGGATGTTTAACTGGAGTATGTCATTCCTTGTTTGTTTTGGATGCAGAGTGGTGGGTTTGAACCCCATGAGATATGAGGAGGTCTGAGTTTGTAGCCCTATTGAACAACTCTGTGAAAGTCACATTGTCCTGTGCTTCAGTTTTCTAACATGTCAGACAGATACAGTCTAATCGTAGAGATGACAGTGAAGTGATAGATAAAAGCACTTTGAAAAATATAAAGCCACTTACAAATTAGAAATAGTACCATAACGGTTCTATGTTGTGGTAAGTATTGGGTTTTGAAAGTGTTGCAAGATAAAATAAAATTGGGAGGCTTCTTTTCCCCAAATCGAAAAATTGTAAAAATCATGTGACTTAGACCCAGAAAAGTGTAATAAAGTTTTATCATTTAAGTGTATCTCTTTTTTAAAAATGTAAATTCAAGTTTGACTCATTTTCATGAAACATCTTATGGAAGTTAACTGTGACTTGTAGACATTAATGACTCTTAAATGTTGGATAAACCTTTTTCCTTTCTGAATGTATGGCTTTTGTTTTGTTACCTAATCTTTCTAAAGAAAAAGGCCATTTTCATAGTATTTTTGACTATACAATTTTTGAAGATCTGTATTATTTCATTTATGCAAGCCAATATTTTTAAAATTTAGCCTTTATAAGTTTATACAATACCAATATAATATTTCATACCAGAAGGCATTTGTAACAATGTGTATCTGGCCTAGGAATTAGAAGACAGCACCTTGTGAGGTCATGAGGAGATATGAGAGCTCCAGGCCTGAGTATTTCTTGTCTCCAGAGCTCAGTTATTGGTGTTTTATAACATATCTACTTGTTAATGAGGAATGAACACTGAGTTGTTTTATGTGTTTGTTGTGGTGAAAAGAACTGTCAAAGATTTACTAAAGGAACCTGTAAGGAAGGCTTAGTAGATTTGGTCAAAGAAGTGTCTACTGAGGTTGTATGAAATGAATTAGATGTTTGGTCCTTTAATTCAATTCTCTCCCCACCAACCTCTCCTATTAATTTCATACTGCAGATTCATTTTTACTTCATGTACAAAGTAAAATCTGTATACTGTTTTACTATAGTAAAAATATTTCCTAAAATTCCCTTTTAGGAACCAGCCAAGGTTTCAGAGTTAAACCCTAATGCAAAAGTATGGGGAAATCATTTGTTACACTTGGAAGCAAGTGGTACCACTGATGGAAATGTGAGCAAAGCCTGGGAAGAAATAGCAGACCACCCTCCAGATGCCTGCAAAGAAGGTATACTTTAAATTTGAAAACTCTTCTAGCTAAGGCACTGTTGAAATTACATTATTGTTTTATAATTACAGCGTTATTGTTTTCTACAGAGAGACTATTAGTTTATCAAATATGAAGACTATACTATTATCAGTTTTTAGTAATTTACATTCTGAGGACCGATATTAAAGACTTTTTTAAAAAATAACAAGCCTGAGGAAACTTTTTTTGAGAGAATTTTTTTTCCTTTTCCCTTCTGGGGAACAATTTTCATTTGCAGGATTGGATGCCAGCAGTAATGGCGACACATCATATCCTAATGCAGTGTTAGCAGACCTGCAAGAGCCAGTTTCATTGTCAGACCAAACAGATATGAACACTTTGGTCCTGGACCATTCAGAATATGAGTCTATGCCTGAAAACCCCCAGACAGGTAAGGCTGACATATTTGATGTAAAATGTTTTCATAGAAGAATTATGACATTAATCTACTAAATTTTGGAGAGAGGACAGAGGGGTTCACCCTGCAGTGAAACAGCACTAATAGACTGAAAATCAGCAGGCTTGGTGCCTAGTACTAGCTTGGCCATTAATTTGCTTTAACAAATTGCCCAAGTTGCTCTTTCATTTTCCCAAACTATTAAGTAGAGATGTCGACTAATTGATCTCTAAGGCCTCTTCCAACTTCTTAACATTGTTTGATTTACTTCATAACATTTTATTATGTTTTGATATGATTCCTCCATAAATGTATTTTTTCAGTTTTAGTAGCTATAGTGAAAAACATTGTAACAGTATGCTCTTTTTGTCAAAATTCAGTATTGATGATTTCCTACATGCAGAAGTGCTTTGGTAGACTATGAAAAAAAGATTTTTGTATAAACGTGTGAAAAGTGAAAAACAGAATTAGAATTAAATATTCAATTTAAGATATTCATGATCTTATTGATGAGGTTTCTCCTTCCACTGGTTCAAATTAAAACTCTTCTATTTCTTTTCATTCAATACATTTCTTCTCTGTCCTCTCATAAAGAATATACTCAGTTCTGGAGGTTTTCTACTGGATCTCTTAAGTTCCATCAACAACACTGTAGACCTTGGGCTAATTATCTGTTGTTGTTCCTTGCTCTCACTAACAGGCCACTTCTTTTTCCAGTCATTTTCTGTAATATTTCTTTTATGTGACTTCTTGCATCCAAGTCATTGTTGGTAGTAAGTATATTACACCTTAGTAACATTGAGCAAGTAACATCCACCATTCATCTTTACGTTGCCTTTTGTGTAATCTTCAGTTTTATTCTGAAATTGTATTGTTCTGTGATTCTTAGCCTTGTCATAAGCAGAAAAATAGCTAAGTATCTATGGTTTTATCATCCTAGAGAACTCTCAGTATGGGAACCTTCTCCATCAACACAGATCGAAAGCTGGCTACCTGTGACTTAGAGAATTGCCTGAGGTACTTAAGAGATTAAGTGACCTGTTCACATTTACAAAGCTAGAAACGGAATCAGTCTTCCCCGACAGTAAGCCACATGGCTTTTGTGTTCTTTATAAAAGAAAAAAAGAGGCTAGGAAGTTCAAGTTATGTCAGTGTGGGGAAGAAAGAAATATTCAAAAAGCTGTTTAGATTTGCATGGAGGAAGCAAGGAAAAATGAGTCTAGGACTTAGATATGCGCCAGATTTTGGAAGACCTTAAGTGTCAGGCAGTGGCATTTGTATTTATCACATAGCTAATAGAGAACCATTGGAATTGTTTAAGGAGGGGGAGGGGAGGACAATAAAAATTCTGTTTCATCTTGGTTTTGTAAAAGAATACCAGAGTGGGAATCAAAAAGATCTAAATTTCAGTCCTGATTTTGCCTTCTGCTAACTTTGCAATCTGTGACAAATCGCTAAACCTAATGTATTTCCATATATGGAGAATGAGAATAATGATGCTTTAGTTTCCTGTTTCTTAGCATTACTGTAAAGAAAAAGAAAAAATCTTGTAAACCTTAAAGTGCTATATGAAGAGGAGCTATTAATTTTACTAAGTTAAATCTGGTAGTATATAAGATGGATTGGAGTAGCATTGGGAGAAAACCTGTGCAAAATTATGAGGAGTTATACTACCACAAATATGAAATAATAAGAGTTAGAATTGGGATGATGGCAATAGGAATGGAAATTAAGTGGTTTTAACAGTTACTGAGAATTGTCAGAATTTGGTGACTTACTTGCATCATGTATGCAAGTACTTTAGGTCAGTAGTTACCTTCTTAGGGGGAATTACTTATTTTCATTTTGTTGTAATGGTGAAAAAATGAATTTTCCAAGATAGTTCCATATCACAGTTATAATAGTGATTCTCCCAAGGTGGAAGTTATCAAGGTTTGTTCCAAATATTAGAGTGTTTTGTTTTTAAGCTGGGAGACTTAAATCATCTAGTCTAACACTTTAGTTTTATAGGTGAGGAATCTGAGGTCCAAGAAGAATAAAGTAACTTGTGCAAAAAATAGCTTTATTTATGCTTCAGCTGGACTTATTTAATAAAGATGCAGAATTAGAATTTTATATAACCAATTGGATACTTTTTTTACTTTTTTGTGAAATTGAGCAAGGATATATAAGGATTCCAGATGCATAATAAACCTGATTCAAATTAATAAACCTCTTACTAAGCACCACCTATTTGTGAGGCAGTGTCCTAGGCTGTGTGGACACAGAAATGAAATTATCCCTGACTTGTTTTAGTCTTGCTTCTTGCTGGCATTTAAAAACATTGTTAACTTGGCTGTCACTTTATTGACCTTACTGTCTTAACTCTGGTCCAATCAATTAAACCTTCTTATTGCTCCTCATAGAGAACATTGTACTTCTCTGCCTCTTAGAATCCCAGGTTAACTCCGGAAATCATCACAAGCTCCACATTCTATGTGAAGCCTTTCCTATTTTCTCTTTTATGCTTTCCCCTCTAAATTACCTTGGGTTGTTGTTGGGCAATCATGTGTATTTTGTGTATGCCTACATTTATACATGTGGTCTCTTCCCTAGAATGTAAGCTCCTGGGGGACTAAGGGCTGTTTCTTTCTGGTTTGTGCCTGGAACAAAATAGGCATTTGACAAATATTGTTAAGTCATGGTTTAAACTTTCCCTTTCTTTTGTAATCTCTAGTGGGCTTCCTCTTCTTCTTGACTTCTCTTTGGTGTTTGACACTATTACCTTTTTCCCTTGATGTTTTCTGTAGGTTTTTGTGACCTTAGTATCTTTTGGTGCTTCTGACCTGTTTGACCATTCATTCTCCATTTCCTTCCCAGGATGTTCACCTATACACCCTTTGCATGAATGCAACCCAAGGTTCTGTATTGGGGGCAGGGGTGGTATCTCATTAGCTCCCATGTGTTCAGTTATCTATGTGGGCATGATTCCCAAATCTAACATCCAGCACTCTAGTTCCTTGTCACCAGCTGCCTGCACAGGTCTAACATAGAACAAATATTTCAAAACCACCCCTCTGCCTAACTTTGCTATTTCTATTGAGTGTATTACCATCTTTCTAAATGCCCATGTTCACACTTTGGTCATCCTCATACCTTACTTCGTATAGTATACTCGGTTGCAAAGTTCTACTGATTGTCCCTCTCATCCTTTCCTTTCTCTTCACTCACATACTCTACCCTAATTCAGGCCTTCATCACCTCTCATCAAGGCTGTAGTAACTGCTTTCTCATTGATTTGTTCTCCTTCCCTTTCCTCTTGCTTTTCACATATCAGTATTCCTAATGCACAAGTGTGATTGTGTCTAAACCTGTTCAAGAAGCTTCAGTGACTCCCTATTGCCTCAAGCACAAAATACAAAAACTCTTTCCTTTTGGTCTTTAAGGCCTTGCATATTTATAGCACTGCTTCAGTAGAAAAATTAATTCTAACTTCTAGATAGTTGGTTTACTGCTGCTTGTGGTATAATTCTAGGACCCTGTACAAGGGGTGGGTTTTTTTTTTCTGCAGCAGAATTTTGATTTTTAATTTTATTTTAAAATTTCTGAACTTAAACACCAAGAAGAGGACATTTCAGTATATACAATAGAAGACAAAAAGAGGATTCTAAAACCATGAGTATTCATTCTATATTGCTTGGTATTTTTTCCTTTTTTAAAAAAATTTATTTTTAATTTTCAGCATCCACTTTCATAAGTTTTTGAGTTTTAAATTTTCCCCTTTCCATTCTTTTCCCGCCTCCCCAAGATGGCATGCAATCTGATATAGGCTCTACATAAATATTCATATTAAACATTTTCACATTAGTCATGTTGTTAAGAAGAATTAGAACCAATGGGAGGAACCATGAGAAAGAAAAAACAAAACAACACCAACAAAAGAGCAAATAGTATGCTTCCATCTGCATTCAGACTCTATAGTTCTTTGGCTGTAGATAGTATTTTCTATCATGAGTCTTTTGGAGTTGCCTTAGATCCTTGTGTTGCTGAGAAGAGTCAAGTCTATGAAAGTTAGTCATTGAACAATGTGGCTTTCACTATGTACAATGTTCTTCTGGTTCTCACTTCACTCAGCATCAGTTCATGTAAGTCTTTCCAGGTTTTTCTGAAGTCTGCCTGCTTAACAGTTCTTTTGTGTGTGTGTGCGCATTTCAAAAATATTTTTTTTCACAGTTACTTTTGCTACCTGTATTTCCCTCCAGCCTATTCCCCCATCCCCGTTTATTCTATTCTTCTGTTCTCTCTCTCCTTTCACCCTGTCTTTCAAGTGTTTGGCTTCAGATTACCCCTTCCCCCAATCTGCCTTCCCTTCTATCACCACCACCACCCCTATCCTCTTTTATCCCCCTTCCCTCCTATTTTCCTGTAGGGCAGGGCTGTCCAACCTTAGGTTTTTATTGAAACAGTAGACAATATATTTGATTTGCTATTTTAGTGAGAGCTCTGCTAAATTTCTATGCATGTAGGCAAGCCGCATAAATCACACTCCAGCCACCCACGGGCCTCATTTTAGACAGCCCTGCTGTAGGGTAAGGTAAATTTCCACACCCAGCTGAGTGTGTATGTTATTCCTTCCTTGAGCCATTCCGATAAGAGTAAGGTTTATTCATTCCTTCTCACCTCCCTCCTCTTGTCTTCATTGTAAAAGGTTTTTCTTGCCTCTTTTATGTGAGATAATTTACTCCATTGTACCTCTCTGTTTCTCCTTCTCCCAATACATTCCTCTCTCACCCATAATTTCATTTTTTAGATATCATCCCTTCATATTTAACTCACCCTGTGCCCCCTGTCTTATATATACACATGTACACCCTCCAAGTACCTAATACTGAGAAAGATCTCATGAGTTACAAATATCATCTTTCCATGTAGAAATGTAAATAGTTCAACTCTAATAAGTCCTTTATACTTTCTCCTCCTGTTTACCTTTTCATGCTTCTCTTGAGTCTTATATTTCGAAGTCAGTTTTTCAGTTTAGCTCTGGTTTTTTCTCAAGAATGCATTAAACTCCTCTGTATCATCGAATATCAATTTTTTGCCCTCATTGATTACACTCATTTTTGCTGGGTAGGTGATTCTTGATTTTAATCCTAGCTCCTTTACCTCTGGAGTATTACAAGGGAGTTTTAATTTACCATAAGAACTTTGTTGTAGTATAGTTGGGCTTTTGATAGTTTCCAGTGTAGGTGCCAAGTACAGTATTACAGAAATATTCCAAGGTATTAGCTTCATTAATTAAGGAATTCACACATCACTACTCTTATTCCCTCTGTAGTCATAGTTGCCCACAAAATAGGTGGAGTGTCTTTGTTTTTTTAGAGGACAGGATTTTTTTTTATTTTTTGTTGGAAATTTTTGAATTTTCAGATTCTCAGTTTTACAATAGTAAGGTACTGTCAAAACATAAGATTCTGTGATTTTGATTTTTGTTAATAAAGTTCCTTTTGATAGCTAGCTGAACTTCTTAGTTTATATGGGGAAGGATGGAGTAAGAAGAGTCAAAAGGTAGGCCAGGGGCAGAAGACCTGATTGAGCCAAGGAATAGCATAAAAATATTCACAGCCAAGTAGAGTGAAGACACTGGATACTCTTCTTACCTACTTAATCTTTGCGTAGGCCATGTCCTAGAAGTAACTCTCAGCAGTCTTCTAGTAATTCCATTGTATGTGTGCAAAAAACCATAAATACAAGTTAGACAAAATAGAAGAGTGACAATGTGTATCTAAGCTCAGGCCTCCAATCCCATGTTACTTCAGAATAGCAAAACAGGTTAGGCATAACAAGAGAGGAAGAATGAAAAGATACTTACAAGGTAATCAGTCCCTAAATTTAAAAAGCAGCAGAGGATCACACTACAATATCTGTAGTCTTCTTTGCCCTTCCTTGGCCAGGCTCCACTGAACAGTGTCATCTAAATTGTAGTTATCTCTGCAGTAGACCCCACCACCAAGTCTCATCAGTCACTTCATCTTTGCTTCAAAGTCTTCTCTTCTTCCTCTCTCTCTAGCACATTCTCTTCCCCTGAATTTCCTTGGTAGGTTGAACTTTTAATCTTAGAGACTGTTAATGTGGATACCCTGAGATGTTAAGTGATTTGTTTGGGGGTCATGTGATCCAATGTAGGTCAGAGGTATAACTTAACCCTGGAATATTCCTGAATCTGAGACTGGCTTTGCTCATTCATTATACCCATGAATTCACTCCTTTGAGGTAAACTAACATGGAAAAAAACATGCACAGATTCTTCTATGAAAAAATACTGTGAAGTAAAAGAATCCAGGATAAAATTCCAAAAGAAGATAATTCTCTAATAGCTTCAGCTGAAACACCTGAAAAAAGAATGGAATTGGATATAAATACCAGAGAATGGTTGGAATCCCTATGGAAATGATAAGGAGTAAAATTAGATTTCTTAATTTAAAAAACTCCAAAGGAGGCTTGACGGCTTAGAACTGAAGCTAGAAATGTTTGACAAAGCATTCAACATAATGGGATAAAAAGAATGAAGGAGAAAACTAAAAAGTCTCATGATGCAATGAGAAGTATTAGAGGAAAATTAGAACTACAAAATTGAAAGAACATGATATTTTTTATCAAAAAACAGGTTTCTTGAAAAGCAGAAATACCAGAAATACAATGGAACATAAAAACCCAACTACTGTATTTTGAGAAATAGAAAAGAAAATTGCCTAAAAGTACTGAAACTAAACAGAAAAATGGAGATTTAGAGAATCCACAGGGGACCCAAATAAAGAAGCAAACAGTTTTAACTCGCTCAGAATGGTAATTGCTGAAATTTAGCGGTCCAGATCAAAGAGAAAACATCAAAATGAGCTGGGAAGATACAGATAATGCCCCATTTACTCAAGGCACAATTGCACAGATCTATGCATCATTAGGAGGAAAGATAATATCGGAATAAAATATACAGAAGAATATAGGAAAATATACAACAAAAAATAATAGTCTAGTAAGTTGAATATTATAGTATTTTAAAAAGCCTTTAAATAAAATTTGACTTCCATTCATTCCTGTTGAAAAAACATTGCTGGGTAGAGTTGCTCAAAATGTAAACACACTGGCAAAAGAAACTTAAGGAAGGTAGGTAAGCAAATTAAAAAATCTTGAAAAGCTTCAGAGCTTACTCTCTGAAGAAAGGGGGCAAAAAGAACCATTATACTTTGACCAACATACTTTCACAAACAAATGAAAATATGAGCTCCAAACTTGGATGGTCAAAAGACAAGGGACAAAAATCCTGAAGTGAGAGATTTATTTCTCATACTTAAACATCCCAGGTGAAGGACAAAATATATATATTTAAGAGAATAAAGTAGCTATTATATGCAATTTACCCTTACCCAAGCTGAACAAAGAAGGGTTTTATATATAAACAAGGAGGATGGAGCAAGCAAAACAAAAGGGGAAAAAAAGCAAGACAGTAATTTGGGCCTGGATCAACGAGAAAGAGACAAGGTTCTTATCTAAGCATTATAAACTATGTATACCTATGTATATACGTAGATGTGTATGATATATGTGATTTTTTTTTTCTTTTAAAAGAGAAGAAACAAAGTAATAGACCTTGGTAAGGGGAAAAACAAGCTTGACAGTTAAAATCTTAACTGTTAAAAAGAAGGAAAACTCATGCAGAAAATGTAGATATACAGGAGAATGAATTAGAAAGAAAATTCCCAAATTTAATGTTTAAGATAAAACGTCAGGATTACAACATGGTTAAATAAGGTTGGAGTAGAATTTATTATGCCTCACAGTTTTAAAAAAGCAGTAACAATCATGTTCCTCGGATAATGCAATGGTAAAGAATTAATTGGATTACAGGAAGTACTAGATAAATTTCTAGGAGCTTCATAATTTGTCAATTTTTCATAAATGTAACTGAAAGATAAGAAATATGTACAGACTGCTAGAAAAACTAAATATGATGCATTTTTGCAATTATGGAATCTTAAAAGAATGCCAAGGTTTCATCATCACACATCACCTTCACAAAATAAAAAGATCGATCATTCAGTCATAAAGAACACAAGTGCAGGAAGGTAAAAGTATTAAAACAATTTGTGGACTACAACAGCAAAATGGAATCAATGAGTAAAATATGAGCAGAGGATCCAGGCTTAGAAAGAACACTGTTTTCCTTAAGAAATAGGTCAAGGAATAAATTGTCAAAAAAAAAAATTTAAGTTACATATCCAAATTTGTAGGATGTATCTAAAGTAGTTTTAGGGGAAATGATTCCTGTCTGTCTATTCATCCATCCATCCATCCATCTATTTTATCTATTTCAATCAAAGGCAAGTAAAAATGAGCATGCAACTTAAAAAATCAAATCCTAGAAATTTAATGAAGGAATTCCTGGGCAAACACCAAAGAGAAATTCTTGAAAGTCAAGGCTGTTAAGCTAAAAATATTAACCTAATTTAAAAAAAAATATATTAGGTTGAGAATAATATGAGAAAGGGATTATTTTAATTCTTGTCTTTGGCTACCCACTTCCTGACACACAGTAGGTACTTATTAAGTGCTCTTAGGTTTATTGATCCTAAAAGGCCAACGAAATGTCACCCCCAGTATTTCTCCTCCTTCCTCTCCCGGAGAAACATTCTGTATAATAGCTATTATTTTTAAAGACAAAAATGATAAGAAATAAAAAACAACACAATCAATAAATTGAAAAAGTCTCAGAATATATGCAATTTAGCAAATTTTTCTTTTTTCTTCTTTCCATTTACATCTTATTACGTATAGTTTTCTTATCTTTGCTTACTTCACTCTTCTGTCGATTTTCTTATCATTGGCCTTCTTATGTATATCAGCCTATTAGTGGTGTGAGAACCCTGGTTTTCGCGATCACTGAACTTCCTAGGCAGGGCCAAAGTCCTGAAGAAGAACCCTAGTTTTCCTAGGTTATACAATTTATATAAATAGGGTAATAAGGATACAGAAGCAAAAGTGAAGTTAATTAGATTTTCCTTGTCTTAGTTTAGGATTAAACTATATTCTTTTACTTCCCCTACTTTCCCTCTTTAACATATGCAAATGATGCAAATCAGTAGGCCTGGATTCTTGACCAAGACCAGACCCTAGATAAGCTTGAACAGGTTCAAGTGGGTTTGGCCTCTCTAATCCCCCAGACTGCCTTCTCAAAAAGTATGCACATGAGTACAAGCCTCTGACCTCTCACCTGACCAACCTTGATGCCTGGTCTCTGCTAAAGCTGGGGTGGGGGAGGGCGGGGAAGCACACCTTTACTTCTGTGGAAACAAAACTCCTCCTCCCATTTCTTACAATTTCCCCCTCTTCTTTTATTCACATTTTTGTTTCCACATTTTTAATATTCCCTTACTCTCTTTCTCATCTGAATTTTTCTCCTTAATCATCATCCCCTTAAATATGGGAAGGATTAATCGACGCATTGAAAAATCAAGGGGGGCAGTCCCCTTTGTAAATACAGATACAGAGACCCAAAAGAAAATGATAATGCAATTGTCCCTTTAAGATTCAAAAGTCTCTTCCCATAAGCTGTCTGGCAGGGAACATCAGTGAAGTCTTCTGGTCCTTGGTATTTGTTCCAGCCATCTCCAGCATCTTCTTCTTGCCTTCTTGTAGGAACCAGCTTTCTTTCCATTCTACAAAAGTTACCTTGGCACAATTTTCTAATCCTTATACCCTGATCATTTTTACAAATTCAAAATTGGAACTTTGGCCAATTGCCATGTTTAAGAAATTTTACATCAGAACCCAGTTCCTCATACTTTACATTAACTCCCTACATACTTTACTTAACATACTTTACATTAACATTTCCTCACCAGGAGGATAATATTTCACTAAGGAATTAACAGCAGACTCCAGCACCTACCTAAATACATTAGATAACCAATTCTTAACACAGTACATATATAAAACTTTTAGTCATGCCATGTTTCTTTGATGGCATGTACGAAATAAACCACAAGCCATTCTTCTTTTAACATTACTAATTGTAACAAAGCTTTAGACAAGCATGATATTAACCAAATAACAAAATATTCTCACAAGCCCTTGACCTAATTGTCTCCATACCATTTCCAAGAAAAAAGACCCTAACTTAACACTAGTCCCGGTCCTAGAGTAATCTAAGATGTTCCATAATCAATTATTTTAATAGATTTACAAAACCTTCTGATTATAGAAATTTGCCACCAAGAGAGTAGGGACTTAGAGTAAGGGGACCATATTTTTCCCAGCTTCCTGTCAACTCCAGGCAGAGGCTGTGTCAAACTGCAAGCTGCATTGAGCCAGGCCTAGTCTGCCAGGTTTCAGTTGAGGCATCAGGTCAAGACGGTCCCACCTCAGCACATGCTGAACAGTTGCCCCCTCAACTTTGCCAAGAAATCATACCTGCAGCTCATGCCTGCCCTCCCACAGGGCTGCTGGCATCTTGGGTCAGCCTTCTTTGATACTCACACCTGGAGTTAGACTCAGAAAAACAGTTAACAGTCCCGTTAAGTCTTTGAATGACAAGTTCCAATAATTGGTGACTATAAAGTCACATTGCTTCAGGAACATCCTTAAAGCTAGCTCTAAATAGCTTGCATGCATTTCCTCCCTTGTTCATAAAATCTTCCCATTAAGATCATAAGTTACTGCTCTGACACATTTGCATCAGTTTCTCCTCTATTTCTCTATTCTTCTCTAATTATACCTGATCTGAAAGAATTGAACCATACAATTTTTATCTTTATGTTTTAAACGATGGAATGAATTCAAATCCATATTTAACTTTTTCCATCAATACATAACCATTCTACAACTTCTCTCCTAAAGAGACTTACTTTGAAATTCCTTTCCCTAAACTGAAGATGTCTCTGATTTAGTTCCAGTGATTAATTACACTATTTGTATCAATACCTAATTGCTCTTATATCACTTTAAAACATCTAAGGACCCTATCCCAGAAAGATACAATATTACTTTAAATCCCAGCCTTAGTCTATGGGATAATGATTCAATAATATTATCTCATAAAACTTCTTCCCCCCCCCCCCCCCCTTTTCGGACTTTTGCTCCCACACTTCTTATTCACTCCTATTCTCAAATTGTTTTAACATTAATTCACATTCTTCATCATCTTTCCCATCATCTGTTTTTACAATCAACATTTTTAACCCTCCCTCCTTCATTAAAATATACCGCCCCCATACCCTGAATGGCAGTTTTGGTAACCAATTGTATAATACAGGGTATACATAGAGGTAACAAGAATAGGCCACATAATGCTAGCAGGAAGACTCCAATAATTTGTTTCCACCAGGAACCCTTGAACCAATCAAACCAAGAAGGATTGAATGGACTGGTCCATGTCTGAATTGGGACATCTTTTACAACCTGTCCATTATCATCTATTTTTATGCAACAACTAGAGAGGTTGAGTTTCCCACAAACACCTCCCTCTTCTGCTAGCAAATAATAAGACAGCCTCTCTGGTTTGGGTAGCCTGATCAGCCAGTAGGCCAATGCCTTGGCAGTCTGGTTGGTGATAATCTCTACCACAGATTTTGAACAATTCTTTGTGGGGGCCACTCATCTCCCCACCCATTGGCATCCCGGGTGACTGTTAGGAAAGTATCTATCTCCCACTTGAACCTCTCACTTGGGGGCATTAGATCATCATATAGCTGTATTCCCAATTTGTTCCCTTCTTGTCCTGCTAAAAAGAAAAATTTTGGTCTAACCAACCCCACACAGCACACCCCTGTCCAATTTAAAGGGAGATGGGTATAGGCCATATGGCCACAAATCCAGTCCTTTTAGGGCTGGTTGCTCTGTCTTGTGTATTTTGGAAGCGCTCCAAAGAAAGGGATAATATTGCTTATCATGGAACCCCAAGGGCCCTCCTTGGTAAGACCGGGTTCCATTCCTTCGATATTGGCACCTCCACAGCTGCTCTGTCCTTCTACATTCACACTTTTCTACCCGGGGGCTACTTGTTTTGTTACTTTTACTCCAAAAAGTATCAAAATGTCCAAAATAAGAACCATTATCCCTTCCCCACTGTCTATAAGGATCCAGGAGTATTCCACTAGTTTTTCTTTCTGCTTGACACCTTGCTATACTGACACCGAGTGCCAGAAATTCCAACCTATATTACCCTTACTCATAAGCCTTATACCACAAGAGATCATTAGGTCTGGTATGGAAGAGACCAATTACTAAGGATCCAGGCCGGACTCAGAGGTACAGGTACCCAGGGCCAATTTTCAAATTGTTGTGGACCCCCAGAGATCCAACAATTAGTTAAACTTATTCTCCTCCTTCCATGGAGGGGAGATAGGGGCTCCGATGGTCAGAGCGATCCAAGTAACCAGGACAATAGGAGTGTATCTGGATCTCATTTTCTTGACTAATTTTTAAGCTCTCTTTTACCTTTTCCAGAAGAAATAAGCCTGTGCTTTCCCTTATGCCTCCCCCCTTAGTCTGATGGAAGGAAAAAAAAAATGCCACTGTCCCTGTTATCCCCACTATTCCTAATTTTCAACTAGTGGAATAATCCCTCCATCCTTCATTGAAGCTGGTATATACTGAATGATTAACAAGATAATGGAAACAATATTAATACAAAGGTTATTAGTCCGTTCTCTCCTGGTGTCCCTCTCCCTTCCGGTGTAGAATAATCTTCAAGGGGTCGGAATTGTCCTTAATAGTCCATTCTTGGGATTCCCCCCACAGGTCCTTTTACCTTGGTGTAATGAGTCCACCCTTTCTCAGCAGTTCGTATAGCGGTCTCTGTAGTGAGAAGTACCTGGAACAGTCCCTCCCAGCTGGGCTGAAGCTTAGTTTCTCTCCAGGATTTAATCAGCACCCAGTCTCAATAGGTTTGAACTGCAACCAATTAGCTTACAGGTAGAAATTCAGCAGGCCTTCTAAAAATTATAAGAACAATTATTTGGACAGCTCTAAAATGAGATGTGTCTCCTTCTTAAAGCAAAGTAACCTTTAAACATTGGGATTAATTCAAATTCCCAAAGTGCCATCACCAATTAGTCCATAAACCTCCAGATTAACATACATAAATATATCTTTAGATGATACAGGCTTGAAAATCACACCCCTGTATTTTTCAAAGTATTATAACAACTCAATTCTTTGTTATTACAGAATTTCCAGATATCACAAAATTCCTTAGTCAAAAGGGTGTTGTAATGGGGAGAACACTTAGTTTCTATACATTACATACCCTTTGTCCATAGGAATCCCTCTACCCTGAAAACTTTACACAAGATTGAATATCTAAAAATCCTTGGTCCACTTAACAACATCAATTTCTTAACTAAGTACAATTCCTAATCTAACCTCTAGATTACAAGAGAAATTATTTTAATCACTAATGGTAACATTTTCATTTTTAAGGCCCAATACTCTTAGTATTGTAAGAAAATTTATAAAGCCACATTTCTAACTGTTCACAATGTATCCTAAATTGACAGGAGGACCCAACAAGGCCTTTGTATTTCAATTGAACTTCCAGACAAAACTTGGAAGTTATAATTTCTTAGGTTATAGCAATTGTCCAACTTCTTAAACCTAATGCAGCTCTAACAAAATGTAATAATGCCCTAAACATTATTATGTATGTAAAATTTGAACTACCCATTTCAGTCTAGGTAAATACATTTCTAAACCAAATATGACAGTTCAGAATTATCAAATTTTCATCACATCCTTTAAAAGCACCCAATTCACATATATCAAACTCAGATTAAAATCACAATGGTCTTCTCAAACTTCACAATCTAAGAGAATTTTAGAAATACAGAAACAATAAATTTCAGATGACATCAATTGCACTTCCAGGTCACCACATATAGGAATTGTTGATCCTATTACTTCTGATATATATAAAAAAAATTGAGCAACAACCTGTTGACCCTTCCAATAGATAGGGGTCCAGTCTAAGATCAGTACCTGGAAATCCTCACCCTTAACTCGCATAACCTTTAGGATTTTTCTCCCAATTTTTACCCCAATGGGTAGTGTACAAAGGGAAGATCTCTCTGTCCCTGTCTACCAAGAATATTATGTCTTCTTTATGATCCCCAAACTTTAGGTTTACTAGGGGTTCTCAGCTGGGTCTAGAGACAGAACCCCAGACCACAATAGTCTTCTTCCTCAAAAGTGAGGAGGGGAGCTCCCTGTTCTTCCTTTCTTAAGTCACTCTCTCTTAAAATGTCCTTTATTACAATAGTAACAGACTGTCCTACCCGCCCATTTACCCATATCTCTCCTATATCCTGAAGCCCTGTGCCCTTTGAGATTCTCCCTTAAGGATTGTTTATGATCCCCTCTTCCTTCTTGTTTCCTCATAATTTCCCTCATAGTATTGGCCACGACCTGAGCTTTCTGTTTCTGTCTTTCATCCTCCCATCTTACATATACTTTCTGAGCCTCTCTCAATAATTCGCCTATTGATCTCTCACTCCATCTCTCTCAATTTCTTATTTATATCTGGCCATACCCTAGCAACAAAGTTTACTTTTAGTATCCCTTGGGCCACAGTGATGAGGGCACAGTCTCTGGGAACCCCCTTCAATCTGGAATACAGTCTCTGGAGCCCCCGTGAACTGTCCTTGAATCTTCCAACTAGATCTGGCCTTCCCCTAAGGCCACAAGCCTTACATTATCATTAGGCCCAAATCTCTACCTAGCTTTGCTCTTTATTGTCCAGCTACTTCCCACCCCTGATACTATCAACATCCAGGCCTTCAGGTACTTCCAACCCTTAATTCCATTCTCTTGGTTGCTGGAGTCTGACCTCATCTCGTCCTCCTTAGACTCCTCCCCAAGACCCTTCCTAAAGCCCTCCTCTAGTCACCCCAGACCATCCCTCAATGCCTCCTACAATCTTTGTGTATATAATCTCCATCTTGCCTCCTTGAAGGTGCTCAGATTCAATCTAGCTCAGCCCAGACTAAGTCTGGCCCACCTGACAGGTGTCACAAAGGGGTGGGACCACCCAAGACAACCCCTCATAGTGAACCTCCAACAAACCCCGTCCCCTCCCTTGGCCGAGAAGGCCCAAGCCGAATTCCTTCGGCAGGACCCAGCGTGTGGGCACCTTGGGGTCTTGAGCACCCCCAGAAACCAATGGTTCACTAACAACCTTCATTTTGATTTAACCTCTTTAACAGGATCCTGAATATCTCCTAATTCTTTCTAGGAAGTGAGAAGGAGATTCATTTTTTTTTTATTTTTCCTGATTTCAAAAGCCTTATATTCTGTGATTTTGGCACAGCTTCCCTTATCCCTTCTATTACCAATTGTCTAAGATCCTGCATATTCCTATGATGTTCTTTAATATTGTTATCCCAGCTTGGATCTTCATTTGGGAATTCTCTATCTGCAGCTGCCACTCCTGGTCCTGGAGGGTGTCCCCTTTTTCATCCCTCCATGGCTGCCTTTCTAATCATACCCTTTTCTTCTCCCAAAAAGAGGAGGTTGAGTATGGACATTAATTCTGCCTAGTATTAGGAATATTTGCCTGGTCAAACTTATAAAAAAAAGAAAACTTTATTTCATATCATTATTTGCTTTAAGAACCATCCAGTTTTGAATTTGGCACCCTGCTTTCTCCAAGCTTCGTCTTATGCATACTGGCAATTAACAAAATGCCTAAGGATTCTAAGGATTTTTGAGGGGGAAGGGGTGGGGCAATTCTCTTAAAAAAAAAAAAACTTTTTGGACTCTTAAGGACCACAGGACCAACTTCCCCCACTCATTCTTTATACTAAGCTAAAATATTTCTCAGTTTCCCCTTCAGCCTGCTGCCTCTGATAAAGGGAAAAATCCCTTTCAGTTTTCTAAGGGCTCCTCCCTAGGTGGGGCCTGGCAGCCCCTTGAGGGCAAGGGAGCTTACCTTTCTAAGCACTAACTAATCCTAATTGACACACCCAGTCTTCTAAGATGGGGTGGGGGGGAGGGGGAGGCCAAGAACAGCACGTGGACTGAATACCAGGTGGTCTCAAGCCACCATTCTACAACCCCCCCCTTTTATCTCTACCTTCTATCTCTCTTATTTTCCCAATCTTACTGAAACTTTACTCTCCATATTTCCAGTTTCAATCTTTCTTTTCTTAATCTTGACCCAAATTTCAAATAAATAAATTACATACTCACCCAGCTTTCCTTTTTCCCAGCTGCTTTCTTTTTACCTTAAAACTTAAAAATGACCAACAATTTTTAATCACATTCTAAGCAGACCACTGAGCCTCTTTAAAGTGGTCATCCAATTTTTCATACAGACCCCTTTACTTCTCCTCTATAGTTTAAACACTTGCCTGATGTTAGATAGGCTAACTCAATACAAAATACACAGATTTTTCCTCTAAAATCTAACCAACCCTTAATTCAGAGCCCCCAGCCCTGCCGACTGGCAGTTTCAGCTCTGATTCCTTATCTAACTATTTTAATACCAAAGGTCTCCTAGAGTTAAACATTTTTACCTGAACATAGAACAAAAAAGCACAGACAAAACATTAGACAGACATTTCACTTGAACAATTTAGAATTTGAATTCAGACTCACTTCCAATATTAAACCAAATCACTTTCCTTGGGTCGACCCACGAGTGCTTTTCTTCCAAGCACTAGGAGAAATCCATTCTCCCCACTTAGGTACACTTTCCCTGGGTTGACTTATTGTCTTCCCAGCTAGCCAACATTCTTCCTAACGGGAGGAGGAATGTTAGGAGGATCCTTTCCATCCTCCCCAGGTACCTTTTCTTAGAGCTCTTATTTCCCATTCTAGGCAAACCTTACTTCTCAACCTAGAACCCCCAGACTTGACAAGGCAGTACTACTACCCGTTTGTTCCTACCTTGCTCAGGTGACCTGACTTGCGCAGTCTCCGGCCGTTCCCTTTGCGTTTGTCTGCACACTCTTCTTATTCAAACAAGGTCTCGGGTCCTTTAGAGCCTCCAGGGGATTTTCAGCTTAAGACAGTGGGACCGCTCTAACAGTGAGCAGGAGCGGTCTTCCCTCTGCCCTATCTTACTCACCCTTCCTGGGGTCTTCAGAATCCCGGACGAGCCCCCAAATTGTGAGAAACGTGGTTTTGGCGATCACTGGACTTCCTAGGCAGGGCCAAAGTCCTGAAGAAGAACACTGTGATAATCCCTAGGGAAGGCTGTACAGACCACAGGACTCCCAGAGGAAGACCAAGTAGTAGCCATCCCTTAATTTGTGGGGATCACAGGGCCTCCTAGGGGTCAGACCCTAAGGAAGACCCAAGTGATGGCCCCTTAGGATGGCAGTAAGATCACAAGGCTCCCGAGACAGGGCCGGAAGTCCCATGTGATATCCCCTTAAGAAGGCCGTACAGACCACAGGGTTCCCCAAGGGAATCCAGAGTGGTAGCCCTCTTAACACCGCAGTGGGGATCACAGGACACCCCAAGGCAAGATCCAGGAGTAAGCCTGGCGAGCTTCCGCTGCCTGTTGCTTCCCTTCACTTGACCTTAGGAAAATCCATGTGATTTGCCCATTCATACCCAAAGAATTCAGGACCAGAGTGGGCAGAGGAAGGCATTTTATTACGCTCCCCAGGAGAGTGGGTGTAGTGCTCGCGGGAACACTCACACTGATACAGCTGCAGGAGCAGGGGTAACCATTCCCTCCACTCCTGCTAGAGTCATGGTTAGTTTACAATCTTTGTTTTTTACATAGTTTTCCTAGGTTATACAGTTTATATAAATAGGGTAATAAGGATACAGAAGCAAAAGTGAAGTTAATTAGATTTTCCTTGTCTTAGTTTAGGATTAAACTATATTCTTTTACTTCCCCTACTTTCCCTCTTTAACATATGCAAATGATGCAAATCAGTAGGCCTGGATTCTTGACCAAGACCAGACCCTAGATAAGCTTGAACAGGTTCAAGTGGGTTTGGCCTCTCTGATCCCCCAGACTGCCTTCTCAAAAAGTATGCACATGAGTACAAGCCTCTGACCTCTCACCTGACCAACCTTGATGCCTGGTCTCTGCTAAAGCTGGGGTGGGGGAGGGCGGGGAAGCACACCTTTACTTCTGTGGAAACAAAACTCCTCCTCCCATTTCTTACAGTGGGATCAAAGAATGTGGACATTTTAATCACTTTGCATAATTTCATCTTGCTTTCTAAAATAGTTGTAGTGATTCATAGCTACACCAATGCAGTAGTGTGCCTATCCTCCCATAACCCTTCTGATATTAACAATACCTATCTTGTGTCTATTTTGCCATTTGCTGCATTTCTCTTAATAGTCATTTGGAGTATTTTTTTTAGAATTATTATTAGTAACTTGCAATTTTTTTTTTTGAGAACCCTTTATTTATATCCTTTTACCATTTAGCTTTTTGTTCATATCCTTTCACCAATTAACCACTGGCAAATGGCTTTTGGTCTTATTTTGAAATATGCGTGGATTGTGTCTGGGTGTGGATGGGTGTATTTCATATATAACTATATATCTGTTAATTTTTTTTTTAATTTCTTGGATATCAGGTCTTTATTGTAGTGATTTTTTTTGTTTGACCACTTATCTTGTTATCCTGGGCGCATTAGTTTTATTTGTACATAAGGTTTTCAGTTTGAGGTGATCAAAGTTTTCTATTTTTATCTTTTGTAATTACTTCTATCCCTTGTTTGGTTAATAATGCATCTGCTCATAACTCTGAAAGGCATTTGGTCTGCTTCTCCTAATTTTTCTGTGATATGATTCATTTGAAATGTATTGTGGAATATAGGGTTGGTGTTATCCCATGCCTCGTTTCTGCCAGGCTACTTTTTAATTTTCCTGGCAGTTTTTATCAAATAAACCTAGACAAAAGTAATTTAAAAAAAAATAGAACTCAATGACCCAATGTTTGATAAATTAAAAAGCACAAATTACTTATGAAAGAATTTCCTCATTGATAAAGCTGCAATATATTTTAAGTGGATATGTGACCTCACCATTAAAGATCATGCATAAAAAATTAGATTTTCAAGTCATTCATAACTACGGGTAGAGGTATTCTTAACCAAAGAAGAAGGGATAGAGGAAATTACAAAAGATCAAATAAATAACTTTGATTACATAAAAGTAATTTGATTTTTTTTTTAAGAAGAGAAGAGGGAATTTGCATTCACAATGGAGAAGAAAGAAAATAATTTCTAAAAACCCTACTCTGCCTAATTATATACTGTCCGCAGATGTAAAACTAATAAAATGAATGATTATCTATAAAGATTTAAAAATACCTGGATTAAACAACCTCGTCAGAGATAATTAGATCAAAACATAAAAGAATTGTCAAAGAAACAAATTCTTGTCTGGATAGGTATATAAGTGGATTCTGATTAACATTTTTCAAAAACAAACCCACAAATAACTACTATGTTAACTCTGATAGGAATTGGACCTGTGATTTCATTGCTAAAGGAAGTGAGAAAACTTTTCTCAAGTGAGAAAATACCCCCTGCCAATGAAGCAATCTATAGTATTGGCAATTGCCTAGAGTGGAATGTTTACAAAAATTAAGATGATACTGTTCTACATATCCTCTATGAAACAAAGATGATTCTGATAGCTAGACTAAGTAGAGAAAGGTGAAGAAAGAGAGCAGTATCACTAATGAACTTATTATGATTGTGTAAATGTATTAAATAAAATATTAGCACAGAAGCTACAATAATATGTTCAAAAAGTATTCTCTATGATCAGATTAGATTTTTGCTAGGCATGCAAGAATAGTTCAATATTTGGAAAATTATAAACATAAATATTAAAAACAAATAATATTTTAAATCATTATGTCTATATAGACATATTAAAAGTCTTTAGCAAAATACACAAAGAACTAAAAAGCATAGGAATAAAAGGACCTTACCTTGATTTGACAAAAAGTGTCTAGGAGCTAGAATTCCAGAAATGCTGGAAGCTTTCAGAGTAACATCAAGAGAAAAGTAGAAAGGGTGCTATTATCTGCACTTTCAACTTACATAGTATATGCTATAAAGAAAAAAAGAAAAAGAAATTAGTGGAGTAAAGCACATGCAAAAGAGGAGGTAAATTTTTTCTCTATTACTGTTTATATTTATTGTTATTGTTATAAGATGTTAGCTTTTTGTGCCATGAAAAACAAATGGATTCAAAACCCATTGAAATTCTTCATTTAAAAGATATTAAAGCAGTGTATAAAATCTTCTTTGCAAATTTTAAGTTTGTAGCTACAAGTATTTTTTGTAAGTTATCCTTATATCTTTTTTTGCTACAAAATGTCTGACTGTGGTGACTTCATACTATGATTGGCCAATATCTCAAGGTGTTATATACACTTTGGGACCAGATCATTGTTTATAATAGGGGATATAAACACACATTTCAAATAATCTACTTGATAATGTTGATTATTTTTGCTTGTTGGATCTGATTATTTCCTTTTTCTTTTTTTAACTTACATAGCTAATAAAAAGGTTACAGTAGGCACAGAAGAAATGTCACCTGCCATTTTCATCTGTTATTCACTTGTACCTGAATTATTGATGTCATCTTCAGGCTTCTTTAGAAAGTCTTTTTAAACTCTTGTCCATTTTTGACAGTCTTTAGTTAAAACTAGATGATATAATGTATAAAGTAATTTAGCCATGCACATAATACATAAAAATGATGGCCCTCATGTTAATTCCTCTAGGTTTTGTGGAAATCCTTTTCCCTCATGCAACACATGACCATCTGATAGGGAGTAAGACTGCCAGAGTCATTTCTTATGTTAAATATTAGTAAATTTTTACTTTTTAAAATTAAAACTTAAATAGAATTTCTAATTTTTTTCATGTACCTAAATGTATCCTCCTGTATATCCAATTTTGGAGAGTCAGTAGATAAAATTGAGACTGACTTTAGCAAAGTAGTATAATACAAAATAAATGTACACGAATCTCTTATCTGTTTTCATCGTACTAACAAAACTAAGAAAGAGGAGAAGAAATTCCTTTTAGAAATAACAGAATATTTTAAATGTCTAGGGATTAACCTCCCAAGTTATATAAGGCATTTAAATAACTTTACCTACAAAATAATTCTTAGAAATTCAAAACTATCTAAACTGTTAGAGGTTATTTGAAGTTTGAACTTAGCCAATTCGATAAAAATGATACTACTGCTCAAATTATTCCATAAGTTTTCTATCAAGATGAAATAATTAGAACAGGTTTGGTTCATAGAATTAGCAAAAATAAGTATATTTGGCGCAATAAAAGGTCAAGAATATCAAGAGATATAATGGGGAACATAAGAATGAAGGGAGCATCTTGCTTTTGAGTCCCAAAATATACTACAAAGCAACATTTCAGAACTGGTAATTGGGTATAAAAAATAAGTGAATAGACTAAATAAACAAGCAAGACTTTATTAATAAGTGCATGTAGAAATCTATTATTTCGATAATTTAAGAATATGACTAGCTGAAAAGGGACAAGAAGGGAAAAAAATAGAAAACTGCTTGACAAAAAAATAGATTTAGATCAACATCTCATCCCTTATACCATAATGAAGTCCATATGTGTTAAATATAGAAAAAAGTTGTACCACAAGGAAGTAGAGGAGAATGGAAAATTTTTTCTCATACCCTATGAATTGAGGGAAATTTATGTGATCAGAGAAAGGTAGAAGAGATCATAAATGACAAAATTAATAATCTTGATTAAATAAAATTAAGCATTTATGAACAAACAAAAAATTTGCAGCTAGAATTGTGAGAAAAAATGAAAATGGAAAGGAAAAAACCTTTTCATTAAATATCTGATCAGGCAAATGTCCAAAATCTGTAGAGAATTGACACAAATATATAGAGTCAAGATCTGTTCCTCAGTAGGCAGGTGATCAAGGACTATAAGCAAACAATTTTCAAAAGGAAAAATTCAGGCTATTTAAGGTAGTTAGAGAATAGAAAATATTAAAAACCACCTCCAGGGAAATCCAAATCAAAACAACTCTGTCATATCATTTCACACCCATTGATCCAGAAAAGATGGGGAAATTTCATTCAAAGAGCTATGAGAAGACAAGCAAACCAATTCACTGTTGATTGTACCTGTTAAGTGGTTTATTAGTTAATATAATTCAGGGAATGTACTTATGAAGGTGTTTTTGGAAATTTCTGTTACAGCAAAGCAAAATGCATAAGTTGGATAAATGACATATCTACTACCCTTCTCTTTCATTAGAAAATTCAGTATAATAAAATACTAGAGTTTTATCTAGTATGGCATTTTAGAACTGGAATAAACTTTAGAGGTTATCTAGTCCAACTCTATTTGAAACATAACTTCCTACAGCTCTAGCAGATGGACTCCCAAAGACTCATTATCAATTGCCTTCTTTCCCCCACGTTTGCATGTTGGATGGGTAGTTGATAACTTTTATTCTTCATCTCCATTGATTGACCATGAAGGAATAGTAATAATAATGTTAAATCAGAAAATTGGTTCTAACATTTTCAGAATAGTTATTTAGTAGTAGTAGTTGTATACTTTTATCTTGTTTTCTGAGTTATTTGTTATTTTTGTATAGAAGAAAGTGAAGAAGTCCCGGAAGACCCCCGAGAAGTACTTAAAAAAACACTGGAATTCTGCTTATCTCGGTAAGACTACTGTTATGATTTATAGGGACTTAGTGTCAATTTAAAAAATATTATTAGGGGTGTATGGCCATGTGCAGGAGTTTGCTGGAATAAAGATGGAGTACATGTATCAAAAATTTTAATCTGAAATCTTAAGTAGCTATTCACTTTTCATGAAACATGGGAGAATTTAAGACCCTCTTCTGCGTTATATCTAAAAACATAAGACCAATATCTACTGTCACTTAGAATGCCAAATATTCCATTTTTATAGCTGTACATTTCGTAACATTTTTTGTTCTCTGAGAAGCAAATGGATTCTTTGAGGAATAGTGAAAAGTAAGTGGAAAAGACAGAAAGTTCTGAATTCCCTTGTTGAATTGGATATTTACTCTCCTACTGTCAAATAGATGGACTGTGCTTTGCATTTTTATAATGATATATTTATACTAAACCAGTCTTCTACTTCTGCGACAACCTTGTTTCCAAAAGTACATGTATTAGAGGTGGCTGGTCAGAAATGGAAGAGCAGTCATTTTCTACAACGTATAGTCGTTAGTTGATATTATTGTTATGGTGATGGTGGTGTGGTTGTTATTATTAATTCTCTAGCTCTCAAATGAGGTTCAGTTAGAAAATGTCCAAAGTTCGTTCCAGCTGTAAGATTCTCTTCAACTTACTGGCTAATATCTTGCTAAAGGGAAAAGTCATTTGTATTCACAAGAATTATAACTCTTTAAAATTGTTATTTAAGTAGATTTCTGGGGCAAATAAGTGTATGTCACTTTAAAACCAGATTTAATTAAAAAATAAGGTCAGGACTGTTATTTTATTTTCCAAAAAAATGTTTTTTCATATAAGTTTTCTTCCCAGATTTCAATTCGTCCACACTCTAATAAAAAATTGTAAGTTGCTGTGGCCAAAAGTTTTATCACTTGGTGGCTCATTTTTGGTAAGAAGCCTTATTGAGGTGATCCAGGCTAGTTTTTGTATAACACAGCCTACCCTTTATCTACTATAATTATAGCTTCTCAGAATTTAGAATCTACTTAAATCATTTTTGAGAACCCAGGGCTACCTCAATTCCAAGATGAATCATTGAATCTAAGGACTTCAGTTGTAGAATCATGTCTAATATTCAAGGAATAATTCAAAGTATAAAATTTGTATTACATGAACCCTATAAGGAATATGCCATGTAAAGCAAGAAATATGTGTGGATTCATCCCTGCCTATATCTGAAGAAGTAATACACTTTGATTTTATTGTTTAATAATGATTCATAAAATAAACCCCTCTTTTTTTTTAAACAGAGAGAATCTTGCAAGTGACATGTATCTCATATCACAGATGGATAGTGATCAATATGTGCCAATAACAACAGTAGCTAACCTTGACCATATCAAGAAACTCAGTACTGATTTGGATTTAATTGTTGAAGTTCTTCGATGTAAGTGAAAGATCTTTTGAAGTAAATAACGTATGTGATCCCTATTCTTTATGCACCAGTGAAATATCTGTTGTTTAAAAAAAAAAAAAACCTTGATTATTTCAAGGTAGTACTTGGTATGTTTTGGTCGTCAGTATTTCCATGTGAATTTTTAATCTGCTTCATATCACTATTTTAGTAGATTGCAAGGTCTTTAAAGGCAAATGTCTAAATCCATTATTCTATATTTTCATATTTTGGTGCCATATGTCTTATATGTGCTAATTTAATTAATAACAAACTAAAAATGCAGTTTAATAAAGCCAGAAAAGTAACTATTTTCTTAAAATAAATTTTTAAAATAAAATGGTGATGTTTATTAGCTAACCTAATACATGAAGTAAAATACCATTGTTGTTGGGAAGTTAATTAAAGGCATTCTTAACATTGGGTTTATTTCTTTCATTCCTGAAATAACTTCTACATGGTTTTATTGAACTGTTAGCAGGGATTTGGGGGAAGGAATTTTTAAATGCTATGACTGGATATGATACATTCTCACGGCAATAAAACAAAGGAGCAGATGCCAGTAACTTTAGATTGGCACAGGTTTCTTTCTGTAGATGTT
Source organism: Trichosurus vulpecula (assembly GCF_011100635.1). Classification (NCBI taxonomy): domain Eukaryota; kingdom Metazoa; phylum Chordata; class Mammalia; order Diprotodontia; family Phalangeridae; genus Trichosurus; species Trichosurus vulpecula. The sequence continues at coordinate 82,161,965 of NC_050577.1, forward strand.
AAATTATGATGGTAAATGTGGAAATTGCTTAAATGTAATCTCTATATTCAGATATTCAAAGTAAACAAAGAAATGGGATATTTGTGTTTTGCATTTGTGTAATGCAACCGTGTGGTTTTGAGTCTCTTGAGAATAGTCTTCAGCTTATATATGTCAGTGAACAGATATTTATATATATTTTATATATATGTCAGGCATGATGCTGGGCACTGGGGACAGAAAGTCCTCAGAAAGTTAACCTCGGACTCTTCTTCCCTCAAATCCAATCCCAGCTCAGTTTCCTTTTTTACAGTGTGATTTCGTTCAAATGATTTGACCCCTTTGGATCCCTGTTTCCTCCGGTAAAACGAGGTTACATTTGATGACTTCTAATTTTCCTTCCAGCTCTAGATCTATGATCATGAGCATAGCAAAAATGAAAGTCTTTGCCATCAATGAGATTACATTCTATTGAGAGTGACAACACATTTATTTATAGAAACATATAAAACAAATACAAAGTAATTTAGATGGAGGCAGAGAGGAGACAGCAGCAGCCAGTGTGATCTCATGTAGGAGGGGGTGTTTAAGCTGAATTTTGAAGGGGGAAAAAAACAAAGAAACTATAGATTTTAAGAACAGAGGTGAAGAGGGAGGAGTACATCCCAGGCATCTGTAACAGTCTTGCAAAGAAATAGAGAAGTAGGGAATTGAAGAAGAATTAAGGAGAGAAGTTTGGCTAGACCAAAGAATGGGAGTAATGGTGTATTATTAGCTTGGAAAGGTGGACTAGAGTCAAGTTGTAGGGGACTCTAAATGCCAAACAAGAGTTTGCATTTGATAGTAGAGACAATATGGAGCCATTGGCGTTTACTAAGCAGGGAAATGAGGTATTCAAATTTGTGCTTTACTAATATCACTTCAGCCACTGTGGAGAATCAATTGGAGAGGCAAGAACCCTGAGGCAAGGATACCAATAAATGAGTTATTGCAGGTTAGAGGTGATGAAGGCCTCAACCAAGGAGGAAGGTGGGCGGAGGGGAAGAGGAGGTGGCCATATGAGTAGAGAGAATGGAACAGTTGCTGTGGAGGTAGATGCAGTAAGACCAGATGATTGATTGGATAAGTGTGGTGACAGAAGGTAAGTGGAGGTGACTTCAAGGTTTCAAACTCATGTTACTGGAAGGATTGTGGTATACTCTAAAGAAATTGCGAAGTTCAGCAGAAGAGTGAATTTGAGGTGGATAGATTAATAATGAGTTCTTTTTTGGACATGATGTTTCATATGCCTACAGGATATCCATGTTGAAGTGTCTAGTAGGCAGTTGGTGATGTTGGTCTGGAGCTGAGGAGAGAAACTAAGGCTAGATAAATAGATCTAGGAGCTGTCTTTAGTAAAGTAAAAATTCAATCTGTGGAAGCTGATGAGGTCATCGAGAGAGAATAAGGTAATGGACCAATTCCTTGTGGTATAGGTGCAATTAGCGAGTGGGGTACAGATGAAGATCCAGAAAAGGGGGTTGACAAGGGTGGTCAGAGAGCCAAGAGAAAAGAGAGAAGACATCTAAGACAGGAATGTAGTCAGTGGTGCCAGAAAAACAAATGAGGAACACTATTTAGCTTAGAAATTGATAGGTCATTAGTAATGTAGGACAAGTAGTTTCCTTTGAGTAATAGGGTTGGAAGCCATATTTCAAGAAGTTGAAGTGTGGAAAGAAAGGACAATGGGGGCAGTGAGTATAGATAGCTTTTTTTTCTAGGAATTTGACTGTTAAAGAGAAGGTAGATATAATATGATCATTTGAGAAGATGGCAAGCTAAGTGAGGGTTATCTTTAAGAAACTGGAGAATCTGAGCATATTTGTAGATAGCAGGGAATGAAGCAGTAGATCCTGAGAGGCAGAGGTTTATTTTATGAGGCAGGATAATTGTGTGGGCAAGCTGCCAAATGAATCAGGGAAAGGATGGAATTAAGGGATTAAATAGGTGGGTTAGACTAGGTAAAGAGAAGAGTCTAATCCCCTGTAGTTTCTAATACAATGCCTTGTAGGTGTTTTTAACAGATTTTTTTTTTTAATTAAAAAATGAAATTTGAGCATACCCTTTGATAATATACGAGCTATGGGTGCTGAAGTGTTTCTATTGTCAAAAATACATTTCTGGCCCATGGGGATATTTTCCGTTACCTCAGGTACATGAAAGTACATCTTGCAGTTACTGGTATATACATCTAAATTTTTTAATAACAATAAAATGCCTTTTTCAAAAAATGGAAAACTGGAGGCAGCTAGGTGGCACGGTGAGTAGAGCACCAGCCCTGGAGTCAGGAGGACCTGAGTTCAAAGCTGGCCTCAGACACTCTTATACACTTACTAGCTGTGTGACCTTGGGCAAGTCACTGAAAGATTGTGCATCAATTGACAACTTTATAAATTATTTGTATATATAATTTTAAACTAAGAGTTTGTTCTTTTTTGTCTTTCCAATACTGTTGCTTCTAGAATATTATAAAATCAGAATAAGACTGTTAAAGATCTTTATTGGCATTTCTCTAGCTAGGTTAAATGTCATGTAAAACAATTTGTTTCATTTGGTAATTAAAGATAAATCAGTTTCAGAATTGATAGCTCAATAATTCTTATTCATATAAAGACTGTACAAAATATCTATTTGTATTGAACTTTTGAGTGACTTTTGGGCTTAGTCTGATTTCATAGAAAATTTAGTTTCACAGTGCTGTTTATTAGGATGCTTTTTAAACTTTTTTCAAAACTACATCTTAAACTTCTACTATATGAGAACAGCTGAAAAAATCAGTGTGGTACCATAATGATTTTTAACAACGGTTTCTGACAGTTGTTAATTTGGCAAGTGTACTTTTGCGGGGTTTAGTTCTTAATTGTATAGTTTGCTTGAAATGTTATATAGCTGTGATTAAGATAATTTATTTTTAAGCTCAAAATGTACTATTTACTGCCTATTTGGTAACAAAAATTCTATGCAATGACTGTCATTTGTGAATTATGAAGGTTTTAATATATTGGTTTAAGTAGTCTGTTTCTTTCAGTGTTAACACAGAAAATTTCATCCCTCTGTATTTTTCTTCTATGTAGCATTGCCTTTAGTCCAAGTGGATGAGAATGGAGAAAAAGTCAGGCCAAATCAGAATCGCTGCATTGTTATATTGCGTGAAATACCCGAATCTACTCCTGTAGAAGTAAGGAATTTATATTCGGGGTTAGACTGTCAAGTATACTTTGAAACTATGGGGAGGAGGGAGTGGTTTTGGGATGGGTTTTTTTTTGTTTAATGAAAAATTGAAGATGTCATAAAATCCACGACTCACTATTTTCTTTAATTTTCATAAGTTGTTGGTCAAACTACTTACCTCCCTGATAAGCCTCAATTTTCTCATCTCTTAAAATGAGGGATTGGACTAGAACACCCTCCAGCTCTAAATAATGAGCTCAGAAATTACAAGGTATTTGCTTAGGTTCATGTATGTGTGTGTGTGTGTGTGTATGCTACACACACACGTGCATGTGTGCACGCTCATAATAATAAATATATAATAATTACATTATCATTATATACAATATATAGTGCTTATAAATATATTACAAATATATTTGTCACACACACACACACACGTGTGTGTGTGTGTGTGTGTGCACGTACGTATAAATGGTTTATAAAAAAGTAGTACCTGAGGGGGAAAGTGTTTAGACCTGTAGTCCATTGCTTTTGCAGTGTTTTCCTAATTGACTAAGGGGACAGTTGATATTTTTTAATAGTAAAGAAACAGAATTGATAGACACTTAAGTCCTCTTTGGTGACTAAAAATGTTTGAGAGTTTTTGTTAAATGAGTTAATGAAACAACAACTTAGCTTCAGTGAAACAGCTTATCTTCCCTTAAAAATGAACATGCACCTATTTTGAGTGGTGTTTTTCATGAGGAAATCAGTTTCTCTGTTCAATGGGTGTTTCCAAAGTCTTAGATAGTTTGAGCTTTGTTTATTTGTGGTATATATCTTTTAAGGTTACCTCCTTTGCTGCTAAAATCTACATTCCTGGCTATGCTTCCAGGGTTTGTTTCTTCAAGAGACTAGAAACTGCATATTTTCCACAAGGGCTCAGTTTGGAATTTGTTGTCTAAACTAGTCCAACAAAATCCCATTTTATTGACCTTCAGGCTGTATTGCAAAATTCATCTTCCTTAGTAGTTGCACATGGATATATTAAATGGGATGTTATTTTAAAATATTTTTATTACATTCTTTCAACACTATAAAATCCTTGTAAATCTAAGTGGAAAGAAAGGTTGGCTTGGAGGTGAAGATCTGGTATGTTTTTTAAAAGATTGAATCTTTATCTTAAGAAAATATTTTCTCAATTTAGCACCAGTGACTTGAAAAATTGATGCTAATAATCTAGAAAAACAGCTCTTGTAATAAAAATTTCAGTGTTTTAATTATGTACAGAAATAATCCCAATTGGGGGGCTGAGCAGATTTCAGTTCAGTCTAGAACAAGGATAGAAATTTGTACATTTTAGTATAATTCTTTATGTCCTTCATGTGTTTATGCCTAATAGGTACAAAATGCTTCATAACAAGGTCATTTTGATACCACACACACAACACACACACACACCAGGATGACACACAAACAAAATCTTTCTCATGTAAACAGAATATTACAAAAATCTTAACCTTTGAGAGCTTTTGGAATATAAGAGTAGACTATGCTCAAAGTTAAAATGCTTCAGGGATAAAGAGAGTGACAGAAAGAGAGGCCTTAATAGAAAGTCATATAATCCACTTCACTCTTGGGCTAGTAGGTATCAGGATGTCTTCCTGTTCATCTCAAGCTATTTTTCTAATACTTTATACAGTACCAAAGAAAGAATTACGAATAAAAGGCCTAGCCAGTTCCTTCAGCTTTCCTGTATAGAAAGTCTAAACTCTTAAAGTAGTTTATAGTAAAATCTCTTTTTATTAGTTCAAGTAACATTTAAACCTAATTGGTTAATAATGAAAATTTCAGGGCAAAACATTTGTACTGCATAGTAAAAGAACAGAGTTAGAATGCCATAAAATTATATGCTTAATCCATGCAATATTGTTGGCATTGCCTTTGAAAGAAAGTATGGCTTCATTATATAAACATTTCAGCCTAGGTTTTTTGAGGATTTGGGCAATTTAGCCTTTTTTTATGAATATGCTTCATAATATGTAAAGTTTTGTGGAGAGGTCTTTTTTTTTTTTAACAACATAGTCCTTGTTGAGTCTCTTTTCCACCTGACTCTCCTTTTCTAAAGGAGATTCTAAATTCGGATACATTAAGTTGTAACTTCTTTTGTTTGCACTATTGTATAGGAAGTAGAAGCACTCTTCACAGGAGATAACTTGCCTAAGTTCGTCAATTGTGAGTTTGCCTATAATGACAATTGGTTTATAACATTTGAGTCGGAAGCTGATGCACAACAGGTGAGCACTTCTTTTTCTCTTGCAAGTAAAATATGCTATGAGTACATTGACTAGTATTCTGTGAGTCAGTAGCACAGCTGAAGTTAAACACCATGCTCTATCTCCAGCCTAGAGGAAAGTGTCTTTATATACATATAGGTCAAAAAGGAAATTGAGAGGGGTTTTATTTTTTTTTAAATAAAAAGTTTTAGTAAGCTTAATTAATATTTATAATAGCAGTATTAAAAGTAATAAACCCAAAGAAGTTTATCAGGTACTTAAATTGTACTAAAATTACACTTGGATTGTACCTAACGTATATTTTTCCTGTTGCTAGTAATCTCATTATCTGAACTATATAATAGGCTGGAAATTCTTAATGTTCATTCACGAATTGAGCAACAAGTCTTAATTGCTTATGCTGTGCTTTGCACTATGATAGTTTCCTGTGTACAAAAGAAGATCTTCATAGAGAAACAAGACAAACATAGCAAATTATAGCAACTAATATATAAGGCATTATAATAGTCACATGCTAAGCTATGGTGGAGCCTGTAAATGATGTAAAAGTTTACAAATAGGCAGGAAAGGTTATGAAAGAATTTAAATTGAGCAGGATTTTTAAAGAAAGATTATACTTAGATAGGCAGGGGGCAGAGCAGGGCAAGAATATGAATACATACTCAGAGGTAGGAATGATTATGGTCTGTGGGACAGTGGACAGACCAAAGAGATTAGACCAGTGTTAAGGAATAATGAAAAATAAGTGTGGTTAGTTAGAACATGATCAGATTAAGGGGGACCTTTAAAATTTGTCATAGGACTTTGGATAGCTGTGGTATGAAATCAGGAGCCCTACATCTATGAAGAATATGAGGTTTAGTATTTACCCTAGCTTCCCCTCTTATATCTTTTTCCAAATTATATAACCTTAATTCCAAGTAAGGTAATCCAATCATTATTTATGCTAGTAAATTGACCTATAAAAGTAGTTTATAAAAATGAAGAAATTATATTTTGAACATTTTTCATCTTAGGCTTATAGATACCTGAGAGAAGAAGTGAAAATTTTTCAAGGAAAACCAATAAAGGTAATCAAGAACACTGGCCTCATTTTGTTTAATATCAAATTCTTATTCTTAAGTATCCTAATAGGAATTTAATATTTTTGTGAAGGCACGGATAAAAGCAAAGGCTATTGCTATAAACACATTTTTGCCAAAGAATGGATATAGACCTCTGGACATGAACCTCTACACACAACAGCGTTATACAACATCGTTTTATTTACCTCCAGTATACAGTCCCCAGCAACAGTTTCCATTGTACAGCTTAATTACTCCACAGACCTGGTCAGCTACGCATAGTTATCTTGATCCTTCCTTGGTAAGTTCCCTTATTTTTCACCTCCTAGTAAGATTATAGTGTCCCTACAGTTGTTTTGGTTTGGTTTGGTTTTTAAAAGAATTCTTGGGATTGAGAAAGTAGTTTTAAAATTAATCTTTTTGGCAATTGTCATATGTATTGTGAAAGCAGCCATTGACTTTCCATTTAGTGGTATCAAGATGTATCCATTGCAGAGACAGGTGAGTTAAACCTTTAATTTCTTTCCACCAAAAAAAAAAATTTTACATGTCAATGTTAATTAAATATCTACAATGAAGAAAAATATAAATCCTCTCCTCAAGTATCTTTACAATCTTATGCTTATGAGAAGCAGTACATTACTATTCGGGGGGGTGTCATACAAGGGTTATATGATTAGGGAGGTGAAAAGTATAAAGGAGAAATAGATCATTAGGATTAATTTAAGCTCCTGGAACTAGGTAGCTTTTTTTTTTTTTTTGGAAATGTTTCATGAAGGGAAAAAAGTTGAATGGAGTAGTTTAAGGAAAAAGGAATTATTGAATGCTGTTATTTGTGAGGACTATGCTAATCACTGAGAGGAGCAAAAAAGAATGACAATTATTGCTTTATATGATCTTTTAACGTATTTGAGGAGTTGAAATACAGACTTACTAAATACTACATAACTGAGTTTTGAATTAGTCTTATATTAATTACAAGTGCTATTAAAATGCAGAAAAGGGAAACATCTGACCTCAAGGAACTTGCAGTCTGAATGGGGAGACAACGTGCAAACAAATATATTCAGACAAGCTATATACAGGATAAATGACAAAATAATTAACAGAAGGAAGGCTAGAATTATTGTGTTGTTGTTGTGTTTGTCTTTCGTTCTTGAAGAGGACCATGACATCAGGGAATTAAGAGGAGTTGTGAAAGGCTTGCTATAGAAGATGAGATTTTATTTAGGACTTAAAGGAAGCTGGGGAAGTCATCAAGCTGACAAGGGAGAGTTTCAAGCATGTGAGACATCCAGAGAAAACTCACAGAGCCAAGAGATAGGGTGTCTTGTTCATGGAACCAGGAGGCCGGTATCACTGGATTGAAAAATAGGTTACCAGTGTAAGTACCAGGGGTTTTGGGGGGATAGATTATGAAGGGATTTGAATGCCAAACAGAGTATTTTGTATTGGTTCCTGGAGACAATAGGAAGCCAGTGGAGTTTATTAAGTAGGGGAATGACATGGTCTGACCTGCCCTTTAGAAAAAATCACTTTAATTGCTGAATGGAGGATAGATTGGAATGGTGAGAGACTTGAGGCCGGCAGACTGGCCAGCGGACTCTTGCAGTAATCCAGGTATGAGGTGGATAAGGAGATGTGCTCCAGAGTGGTGGCAGGGTCAGAGGAGAGAAGAAGGCGTAAAATGAGAGATGTTACAAAGGAAAAATAAACTGGCTTGGCAATACATTGGATATGGGAGGATGTGAGATAATTGAGGAGTACAGGTTGACTCCTAGGCATTGAAAGTGGGCTTGGACAAGATACTTTGACACTTATACAATGGCTATTTGAGAGGTCAGTCCTGCCTGAGGTTAGCCTTTCCTGAACCATTCTTATTTTCACAGCTTTGCTTCTTCTAATTCTTAACTCAGATTCCCTGAATGCATCACATTGTTTATTTATTGCACACAGTGGGGTATTAGGGATCGCCTAGTTTTAACCGTGTTAGTCTACAAATAAGGAAAGAGAAGCCCATGATGGAGGAAGGGGAAGGAAATGAGCATTTATATAGCACCTACTGTATGCTAGGTACATTGCCAAGCACTTTACAAAGATTTCACCGGAGAGAGGTGAGGTTACTTATTCATTGTTAGACAGCTAGTGGTTGTCAGCCTTGGAACTCAAGAAGCCTCAGTCTTCTGACACTCTCCCAGTACTCTTTCCATTATATCACACTTCTCCTTATAGTCTTAGCATTGAGGCCACTGACAACAGAGAGGTAGTAAAAGGATAGTGGTGTATTTTTTTAACATGAACTTTTTGTAAGTTCTACGCATATTAAAACTCTACTTGCGCCTTGAAGACTCAGTAGGATTTCAGATGTTTAAATGAGAGAAGGGTGAGTGTTCCATGAATACAGGAAGGATAAAAAAACTGAAGGTATGAAGGTGGTAATAAAAGACTATTTAAATAAAAAGTCAAGACTGACAATAACAGAAGGTAGATATTGGATATAAGGTTGTACTCTTTAGGCAAAATCAACTGGAGGGCCTAGAAAGCTGGGCAAACAAAGTTTAACATCTGATATAGTGAGTAAAAGTAACATTTTAGGAAGAATAGACTTCCATCATTATGTACAGTAAGAAGAGACTAAATTCAAGAGGATCCTCTAGAACTCTTTAAAATATCTCAGGTTAAGGTGAATTGTAGTCTAAATTTATGTAATGGCAATGGGAATAATAAAAGTACTGGTCCAGAGCAGCAAACTGAAGGAAAAACAGAAAGAGAATATTTCATTGAACATCAAAATTATCTAGTCTGACTCCCCTTTTAGAATTTTGGAAACAGAAAGGTGAAGCAGCTTCCTTAAGGTCATACGTTATTGGTGGTGCAAGTGAGTCTAGGACTTGGTTCTCCCCACTCTTAACAAGTATGTTTCCCCTTGTCATCATACCTCTAGTAATGTTAAGACTTAGGAAAATTCGGGTATTGGCAGAACAAGGTATTTTCCCTCTAGAAGTCTTTTGGGGGAAGGCAGGTAAGGATGTCTTTAAAAATTGAAACTGTTTTAGGGGGAGTGGAGTTTAGAAATATGAAAAATACCGTTCAGGGTGTTCCTATATTATCCAACCTTAAGCAACATTTTAAAAAGTTGTGGTATAGATCTTTAATATAAAAGTGATAAATAGTATCATTTTCCTGTCCTTTGAGAACAAGAACAGTTTCCAGTGTGGAGAAAAGCTGAATTTTGATCTCCAGGAGCACCACCATTTTTACCAAAGAAAGAAAGGAGAATTCAGTCAGTGCCTTTGCTTGCTTGTGTACTTCCTCTTGTTGACTTTTGATATAGAGGTTGGTGGCCACGTTCCTGTTCTCCTGGATGGGCCTCTTAAGAATTGGGAGTGGAGTGGACGCAGGCAGTCACCTCCTTTCATTCTAATAGAGGTTAGAAATAGAGAACTTCTTTGTCCTGCTTGCTCAAAAGACTCACGAAAAAGACAACGGTGTGCAAATCTAAAGGTTTTGGAGTCAGAAGGATATTGGAACCTAGTTTTCTTTCCTTTTAACTTGGAGATCTACAAAGGAGCTGAGAGAAAATGCTATATTAGAAGGTAAGAATTTAAATTTAATCTAAGTTTTGAATGCTCAATTATATTTCAGCTGCATTAATCTATTTTCATTAAGTCACAACTTTTAAAGCACAATTGAGTTTTTACCAGTCTAATATTTTGGTGCAGAATCACCTGTTCAATTTTAGCAATGAGGTGATGTTTCTCTGGCTAGGAAGTTAACAGCTAACAGGAAAAAACAAAAACCAAATTTATGTGTGCTAAAGCTTAATATTTGTATGAAAACTAGCCACTAAAACAGATTTTTCTGTTTTCATCTCTTCAGCAAATTGGTGAGACCCGCTCTGAAGACATTTCCACACTGAAGGAGTGGTGAACCAACATGATTTATATACATTGTCAAATTTAATATGAATTTCAGATATATTTAGTATGAACATCCAACATATCCTTCCTTATATCTAAGAAATGTACTGCCGATGTTTAAAAAAAATTTTTTTATGGACAACGACCACCACGATGAAGAAAGTACCAGCAAATCTTTCCAGTGTTTTAGATCCAGATGTCTTCATGCATTTTCTGCATCTGTAAGAGCAGCAGTATCATAAAAGAGAGAGGTGCAATATTCTTAAGTAACTGAATACCATAAGTACCTACCTACCCAAAGTTTCTATTTCTAGATGAGATGACAACTGAAACCAAGAAAAAACTTGAGCAAGTACTTCGGAGAGCATTATACTCCTCTTCAGAACCTCTACTGCCAATAAATGAAAATATTTACCGGCAAGGAAATGTTTTGCTTTTGTAAATTCACATTTAGCCCATCAGAGATTCTTTGAATAAGGATGCTTCTTTGAGTGAGAATATGAAGGGTTAATAGCGTGTGTAGAAAGAAGAATCAGTGAAGCATTTATTCAACTTACTTTGGAGCACCTTCCACAGACAAGGAACCATGTTAGGTAATGTGGGAAATAAAGAGATGTATCACACTCACTCCTTTAATACCTGCAGTACATGGCACTATAAACTAATTGCTAAAAACTGGCACCAGGCATTAGAAGGGATCACTTCCAACCAGAGTGATCAGGGAAGGCTTCGTTTCATGCTGAAACCTAATATTTCAGCTGTGTCTTGTAGGAGGAAGTATATTTCTACAGGAAGACATGCAGGACTGGAAAACCAAAATATGTAGGTAGAAAAGCACAGAGTCTGTCTGGGGAACCACAGCAGGTAAACCAGTTATGTTGCAGTGCACATATAGGGAAGGGAGATGAAAATGCTCATGGGGTCCTTGAATGGCAGGCTAGGAGTTTGGACTTTACCCAGCAAGGCAGGGTTAACCATGGAGGGTTTTGAGGAAGGAATTAAAGCAGAATGCAAGGTGCAGAGTATTTAAAGTCAGGTACCCGAATTCAAATTCTGGCGATTATGTTTACTATCTGTGTGGCCTTGAACAAGTTTCTTAATTTTTGGAGTTTTCATCTACAAAATGAGAACATTGGACTAGTTAATCTCCATGATATTTATCTACTTTAAATCTATGATCCTTTAGGAATGTTCAGCTGAACCAACAGCATTTGGATTATTTGAATTGGGAAGGGAAGATAGCTGTTAAGCTATTGCAATGTTTCAAGGATGAAATGATAAGAGGGCCTAAATTAGGGTCATATTGGGAGAGGAAACAACTTTTGATATGAAAGAAAAATCAGAAGAATTTAGCAACTGATAAGATATCAGAGGGAGGATCCAAGGATAATTTACCAAATATGAAACTTGAGGGACTGGTGCCAGAATTGAAATGCACAACACAGTTTGAATATTTGAAGGTAAATCTTGAGAGAGAAGGGAAGCTAGCAATCAGAGTAGATTGGAAACAAGTGTGGGCAGTGCCCACCTTTAAAACTCTACTCAGCAAAAGTAGTAGCTAAAGGGATAGAAGAAGCACAGAAATGACTCAGTGTCACAGAAGCCAAGGGAATACTTATTTTCAAGAAGAAAGGTTGTCATATGTACAAAAATGTTCATAAAAGCATTATTTGTGATACAAAGAAGCTCTTGGAAACAAAATGTGCCCAATCATTGGGGAATGGCTGAATAAATTATGACACATGAGTACAATGGAATATTACTGCACCATGACAAATATGAAGAATTCAGAGAAACATGAAAAGACTTATATGGAGTGATGCAAAGTGAAGAAAGCCAGAACCAAAAAATCAGGATGTACAATATCTACAACAATGCAAAGTCAACATGGAGAGGCAACAAACTTTGGTCAAATGCAGTGGTCAATGTTAATACCTTATTGTAAAGGTTAAAGGACAAATCTCTCCTTTCAATTAGCAATCAATAAGATGTTTGATTGGGGTGGGGAGTGAATTACATGTCAAAAAGCATGTGTGTATTAAAATAATAAATTGTCTTATAAAAAGGAGAGTGGTCAGCGATGTCAGATATCTTAGGCTACAGCTTAAAGGAGGAACAATCCCAATGGATTTAGCAAAGAAGTAGTTGATGATCTTTGAAAGAATAGATATAGTAGGAGTCATGGATAGAGTTCAGATTTCGATTTGAACAGAATTGAGAGTGAAAATGCATATTTGGAGTTCTTTTGTTCAAGAATGTAGGGGAAAAGTAGGGTATCTAGAAGAGTAAGAAACAGTGAATAAAAGTTCTGGTTTTCTTCTCCAAAATAGGTATTTGTTTATAGTAGGAAGGTACCAATAGATAGGAAGAGATTGGAAAGGATTTTTTTTTTAAATTTATGTTTTATTTATTTTTAGTTTTCAACATTCACTTCCACAAGACTTTGAGTTCCAAGTTTTTCTCTCCATCTCTCCCCTCCTCCCACCCCAAGATGGAGGACATTCTGATTACTCCTTTGTCCAATTTGCCCTCCCTTCTATCACACCCCACTCCCCCCATCATGGGCAAGATAGATTTTTATACCACATTTCCTGTATTTCCCAGTTGCGTGTAAAAACAGTTTTTAACATTCATTTTTAAAACTTTGAGTTCCAAATTCTCTCCCTTCCTCCCTCCCCACCGACCCTCACTGAGAAGGCAAACAATTCGATATAGGTTATACATGTATAGTCATACTAAACACTTATATAACAGTCATGTTTTGAAAGACTCAACTATATTCCCCTCCATCTTATCCCACCCTTCATTTATTCTATTCTCTCCTTTGACCCTGTCCCTCCTAAAAAGTGTTTTCTTTTGATTACCCTCTCTCCCAATCTGCCCTCCCTTCTATCATCCCCCCCTCCCCTGCCCCCAATCTCCTTACCCCCTACTTTGCTGGAGGGTAAGATAAATTTCCATACCCACTTGAGTTATTCCCTTCTTAAGCTAAATCCAATGAGAGTAAGGTTCACTCATTCCCTCTCACCTCCCCCCTCTTCCCCTCCATTGTAAAAGCTTTTTCTTGCCTCCTTTAAGTGAGATGATTTACCCCATTCTACCTCTCCCAGTACAGTCCTCCCTCACCCCTTAATTTTATTTTTCAGACATCATCCCTTCATATTTAATTCACCCTGTGCCCTCTGTCTTTACATATATCTGTATTCCTTCCAACTACCGTAGTACTGAGAAAAGTCTCATGAGTTACAAATGTCATCTTTTCATGTAGAAATGTAAACAGTTCAACTTTAATAAGTTGCTTATGGTTTCCCTTTCCCGTTTACCTGGAAAAGAAGTTTTGGCCAAGGTATCTATAAGGCCTTAATGGCATGGTACAAAGAATCTTGGATTTGGAGGCAGAGTACCTAGCTCTACTACTTACTGGCTGATATCATTTTCCATGAGCCCCAGTACCTTCATCTATAAAATGAAGGATTGCAAATTTCTAGAATCTTTTTAGTTTCTGAATCCAGTGTTTTTGCTTTGCTAATGCTGCAGATAATGTTAAGGCAGGCATTGAACTTAATCCTCTAAGGTTTCAGGATCATAGAACTAGAAGGAGTCTTTGAAGCTATATAGACCAACCCTGTTCCATCCCTCCTCCACTCTCTTTGTTTTATAAATGAGAACATGGGACCAGAGAAATATGCTTCTCTACAAATCTGCTTTAAGGTATCAGAGGTACCTAGTACCAGAAATAGGATTTCAACCCAGTTTTTTTATGCCAAATCTAGTACTTTTTCCTTGGCACATCAAGAGACGTTATGGATAGATGTCTGTGTAATGTAAATACCATCCATGTCTTTAACTTCCCCAGAAGACCTGTAAAAGACAGAGTAATTAAAAAGCATACAAAAGCTATATGTATCTTATGTCTTTAAGGATAAGCAAGAAAAAAGAATGAAATTAGTAAAACAGTGATGTTGAAACTGTAGTGAACTCAGTGAGGCAGATAAATGATGCCCTTTGGAAGATTTATTAAAACAATAGAAACAGCAATAAAAGTTGGGACTCCTGATATACCCGGAAGGGGAAATAGACTGCAGAACTCCCATGTGATTTTAAAGATTTTTTTTTTAGAAGATGTCACTACATTCAAATTATTTGTTCTTTTGTCAAAGTGTCCTTGGGAGCATATATAGGTATCTTTGCTTTTAGAAGAAAGTGAAAGACTATTCTGTAGGAAAGACCTTGTTATCAGGCACTTCATATATACTCTACTAATCTCTTAGATTCAAGAGGCAGAAAAAAACTACTGCTTCTATGTCACTTGACTCATTGTAAATCATTCAGTACCTTTAGGTCTTGGTATTGGGGGTAGGAATCATAAATCTTGTAATAATGCCTCAGCCAGGTTTTTATAGTCAATAGCCAGCAAGGATTTGTTAAATGCTTCCTAAGTACTAGATACTATGCTGAACATGAGAATAGGGAAACAAAAACATTGTCCCTTCTCTCAAGGAGCTCATGTTCTGATGAAGTGAACAGACTTTGTAGAATAGATCTGCTATCCACTATAGAATATCAAGTTCCCCAACTCCACTCTCACTCACCCTGTATCTGCAGTGATCTCTTCTGTTATTTCTACGTTTCACAACCTCTCTTATACTCCTACCTCTCTCCACTCATATTGCTGTCACCCTGTTCAGGACCTTGTCACCTCTTACCTGGAATGTTAAAATAGTTAACCTTTTCATTTATCTCTCTGCCTCATGTCTCTCCCAACTCTTACCTATACCCCACCCAGCTGCTAAAGTCATTTTTCTAAAGGGTAGGTCTGACCATGTTATCCCCCATTGTGTGAATTTCCATGCAGTACTCTTATCTTCCCTCCCTCTGCTTCTTCACTGGCTAATGAAGTTCCTTATATGCTCTACTGCCTCATCTCTGCCTCTTGGTTTCATTAACTTTCTTCAAGACATAGCTTAAATACCACCTTCTGTAGAAGGTCTTTCTACCCTACCCTGCAATTGCTGGAGTCTATCCTGAGGATATTTTTCAATCAATCTAGGTATCTTGTATGTATCTATTCCATTATGTATTGTCTAACTCATTAGAATGTAACCTATTTGATAGCAGAGACTTTTCATATTTCCAACAGTCAACACAGTGTCTGACACGTAATAATCCTTAATAAATGAGTTATTTGATTGATTGAAGTGAATCCTGCCCAAGCACGGCCCTCCTGCAACATGGAGGCAAGATTCATGAGTTCTTCAGATTCCTTAATCGTCTGTTCAATCTAAATGAAGTTAGCCTGTGTTTGGAAGTATACAAATCAAAAAATAAAAAGCGTCTGTGAAAGGGTAAGGTTGAAAAACTTGTATCTTTTATCTGAGTGTTACTAAATGATGCCACCAACAGTACTAAGTATACTTTAGAAAATTATTAATGATCAGAGTTCTATCGACAAAAGTTGTCACATCAAATTTTTGCTTCTTTGTCTTCTAAACTCCCCAGGCTATCATTCTAGATTTTTAAGTTTTTTAGTTTGTAGTTTCATTTGTAACATAACATTTTGAAACAATTTCAATTAGTATATTTACAATTGGTCTGATTAAAGTAGTCTTTTAAATTTAGTATACCAGACATGATAGTTTTACGTTTAAACAAATTACTATATACACACACACACACACACACACACACACACACACACACATTTAATATATACTTTATGTCATACATCCTTTTTTAAAAATGTTACAGATTTTTTTTTCCCCCCAGGAGCCAAAAAAAATGGGTTTTCATGGCATCTGAATTTGGGGAATTCTGATTTTTAAAGAGGTAATGAGATAGAAAACCAGGAGATGACTTAGGTTTCAGAATTATGTCACAAGGCAGATGGTGGACTGGACAATGAAGCTAATTGAAAAGAGGAACTAATTTTGGTACTGAAGACTTGTCAAAATTTATTTAATTTTAACATGGGGGGAAAAAGAATGAAAGAGGAAAAACGTTTTTGTTAGTGCCAGTCGTACTTGCTGTGAAGTTTAATAAGTGTTTTTTTTTTCTTTCATTGGTTCATAAGTGACAGAGAATTGTTGTTCAAATCAAATGCCATTGAAATAATAAGAAAAGCACAGTTTGTTTAATAATTGTATAGTCCAGTAGATAAATTTATCTTCCTTTTAAAATAGTTTTAAGCTATATCTGTTGTTTTTGGTTCAGTACATTTCCAGTCATGTATGCTCTCTTGACAGTAAAACGTTTTCTACTTGGTGTGCCTTATCCTTGGTATCAATCAGTTGTTGTAGTTTGGCTCTTTCCTTTCAGGGGTGGGGGTGGGAATGTGAGTGGATGTTAATGGAAATATTATTGTTGATAACTTTTAGATTAGTAGAATACTATGTTATAAGTTGTTGCATTTAACTTTTCTAAGTAGAAAAGTAAGAAATAGAGGGATTCTTCCTTGTAATTAAAGCTTATGGCTTGGTCTGGTAAAATTAAGAAAATAGCTATTATTAATATATGAGAATCTTATATAAGTGAATCTATTTGTAAAATAGTCAAAGAATAACTTGTAAGTTATTCTAAACATACTGTATTTAAAATTGGGTTTGTTACCAGTCAAAATCCTTTGGAATTAGTAATTTAATGAACCTGCTATTGTAGAAAAGAATGATTACTTTTTAGACACTGTTTTCAGTATTAAGCAGACATTCAGCAAACATTTGTTAAGTGCTTACTTTGTTCCAGCATTGTGCTAAGTGCTAGTAGATTAAAAAAAAAAGACCCTTTTCCTGCCCTCAAAGAACTTAAGGAGAGACAACATTTAAATAACTAGATATATTGAATATATAAATACACACACACACACACACACACACACACACACACACACACGATACAGTAGACTAGGAAAGGCTTCCCACTGAAGATGGTATTTAAGTCTTGAAGGAAGCCAAGACAAACTGAGCAGTGCAAGTAAAGAGGGAGAGCATCTCAGGCACAGGGAACAGCCACTGCTAAACCCCAAAGGTGGGAGATGATGTCCAGTATAGCTGGTGTGCATGGACTGGAAAGGTAGCAGTGCTTTGGGTTACTAAGAACTTTAAATGCCAGAGGATTATGTATTTTATCAGGAAGATAATGGGTAGACAATGTATTTTATTAATTGGGGGAGGGGTGTTGATAGAGTCAGAGTACACTTTAGGAAAATCACTCCTGTCAGCTGAGTGGCAGATTGGCCTGTTAAGACCAATTATGAGGTGAAGGCAGTAGTCTAGAATAGTAGGGATTAGAGGCTTGTCCTAGGGTAGGAACTTTGTAAATAGAAGAAAGTGCATAAGAGAATAGCTAGCATTTCTATAGAGTATTAAAGTTTGTAGAGTGCTTTATAAATACCTCCCTTAATCAATCCGAATCAATCCTAAAACCAGCCTTGGAAGGTAGGTCTTATCTCTATTTTATAGTTAAGGTAACCAAAGGCTAAGTGACTTGTCCGGTGTCACACAGCTAATAAATATCTGAGGCCAGATTTAAGTTAGGTTTTCCTGACTCCAGGTCTAGCACTCTATCCACTGAACCATCTGTTGGATATCTAGGGTAAGTGAATGTGAGGAGCTGAAGATGACATCAGATTGTCCTGTTTAATTCAGAGGAAAATAGTGATGGGAAATGTGGAAGAAAGGAAGATTCGGGTAGGAGAGATAAATAATGAATTCTCTTTTGAACATGTTCACTTCAAAGACAGTTGCTGATGGAGCACTGTAGTTCAGTAGTGAGTCCTAGGGCTGGATATATAGATCTGGGAATCTTCTTAGATTATGATGGGGGGAGGCGGGTAGGATGGCGCTAATGAATTCAACAAACAAGGTCATGTAGAGGGAAATGAAAAAAGGTCCCAGAACAGAACTGGGGAATGGAGAGACACCCACAGTTAGTGGTTATGACATGGATAAAGATCCCGTTTAAAAAAAAAGTTTGAGGAGTGGTCAGAGAGATAGGAGGAGAACCAGGAGAGAGAGCAGTGTCGTGAGAACCTTATCTAGGAAGAAAAAGTGATCAGCAATGTCTAACGCTGCAAAGAAATTAAGAAAAATAAAGCCTGAGAAAATTCCAAAATGTATTTTTAAAAGACCTCTCTCTTAGAAAACACTTAAAATATTATCTTGTCCTTTTTATTTATTTTTCCTACCAAGAATGATAAGAGAAACTTATGGAAAGTAGATTTCATAGAATTTCAGGGCTGGGCCGGCCTAGGCCTTCATTTTGAAAATAAACAGACCTAGAGCAACAATGACTTCACAGAGTTTTAATAATTATGGTAGAAGCAGTTTAGAATCAAGGTCTTCAAATCCCAGTGCAGTATGTTTTTCCATGACGCTGTACTATTTATTGTAGTTCTGCAGTTAGGATCACAGTTATTCTTTAAAAAATTGCCCATGCCTGTTTGTTGTATATAGATTATCATGTTAACTGAAGCTTTTTTTTTGCCTAGTCGACAGTTTTTTATCAGCTTAAATAATTTTGAAAGTATAAGTGTTTAGTA
Organism: Trichosurus vulpecula; assembly: GCF_011100635.1. NCBI lineage: Eukaryota > Metazoa > Chordata > Mammalia > Diprotodontia > Phalangeridae > Trichosurus > Trichosurus vulpecula. Next base: position 82,180,950 of record NC_050577.1, read on the forward strand.
TACCACATAATGATTTCTGTCAGCTTTGTGCAGAGGACTTTTGTTGCTTTCAGATATCCTTAGGAAGATTAAAAAAAAATGAGGAGTGTGCTCAGAATATTTTAACTATTTGATATAAGCTGAGTTGAAAGGAGGATGAGTAGCCTCATAAATAGTAAAGACTACAAAATTAGCATTAGGATTATCTGCCCTCTTCCCACCCTGCCAGGAAGGTACCAAATTATTATTTTCATGACAGACTTAAAGTTTTTTTAATATTGATTCTGATATTGGGGGATTTAAGTGTTTTGAGTGGCTTTGAACACGTAACATCTGTTTAGATGCCTTTGTTCTGTCCTGACTTCCAAATATTTTAAAGCAGTAATGTAAATAAGTCACTGTTATTATCAGTTAACTAGCATTTATCATTGCTACATAATACAGGGCTGTCCAGAATGCAGCCTGCAGGCCACATGGGGCCTGTAGTGCGATTTATTCGGCCTACTTATAAGCATAGAAATTTACGTAAATGCTTTAGTAAACAAAGCCGAGCTACTGCAGAGCTCTCAATAAAATTGCAAAGAAAAATATGTTGTCTGTTGTTTCAATGAAAACCTAAGGTTGGACAGCCCTCATCTAGAATATTGGGCCCTCTCTTCTAGTGATTCAGATATACATGACCTTTCCAATTATCATTAACAAAAGCTTATTTTAGAATTTTGTTGTTTTAAATGTCTCATCTTTAATATGTGAGTCACTTATGCTCATTTCTTTGTGGGGGTCTTTGGGTGGAAAAGGGGGGATCTCTTCACTGAATAGTATCTGTTATCACATTCAGGCCTCTGGCAGGTAATGTCACACAGTGTTCTTTTATCCAATTGTATCTCTTAATTACCATCAACAATAATTATTACGTGACACTGTTGTGACAAGTAATGAAGGAAATAATGATAAAAATAATTTTTAAATAGCACTTAATGTTTTCCCACAAATCATTTCATGATAGAAATACTAAGCAATTTTGAAACAAACTCCTCTCAGTTCTTTCTAAATAGTATATGTTCAAGACAATACCTCATGTTACGTTTGTTTTCATGTGTATCCCAAAAGTTGTACTGGACGACTCATTTGTATACCTGTCAATAAAAAAAGACGTTATTTTAAAATGCTTAATTTAGTCCAAATAAACAAAATAATTTCTGTAAGAATGGTCCTACTCTTTCTTCATGAAGTTTTACACCCAGACCTCCTCTCACATATACACAAATACCATAAAACTTTTGACATAAAAATATTGATATAAACTTGGGTTATTATATGCCCTCTAGCCCAAGTCTTGTCTGGAGGTATTACTAGTTTGATCATATTCCCCTTTTTTCACATTGCACCTTACCCCAAACTTCTATAGGTTATGCAAGGGCTTTTTTTTTTTTATCTGCCTCTCGGCACAAAATTCAGGGAGAATAAGTGGTTCCTAGTTGGAGTTTATATGGATAATTTTCCTACAGAACTAGTGAAAGCAAATAACTCTTAAAGTTTTTTTAAATTTTATTTTTAAAATTATTTTAATTCCCCCCCCCAAGATTCCCCTGCCTGCCTCCTTCCCCCTTCAAAACCCCATTCTCCATTGAGAAAGCAATATTCTGTATACTCAAGCAAATTAAATCTTTGAATTGACTATATCCAAAAAACATCTCTCCATCTGTACCCTTGAATCTGTTGCCTCTCTATCATGAGGTGGGTAGCATGTTGCATCACAAGTCCTTTGGTCATTATGTTGTTTAGAGTTCTTAAGTCTTTTGGAGTTGTTTATCTTTATGATTCTGTTGTTAGTTGTGTAAATTATTCTCCTAGTTCTGCTTAATAAACTCTGTTACAGCTCATACAAGTCTTTTGTTGTTTCTCTGAAGCCATCATATTCTTTTTACCATAACTTGTTTAGCTTTGCCTCAATTGATGAATATATCTTTAATTTCCAGTTCCTTGCCTCCTTTAAAAATGCTGCTTTAAATGTTTTTTTTCTCATGGGTCCTTTTTCCTCTTTTATCTTGCCGGGGTATAAAGCTAGTAGTGAGATTGCTAGGTCAGAGGGTACATAGGCATAGTGGCTTTGGAGGCATAGTTCCAAAATGCTTTCTAAATGACTGGACCAGTTCACAGCTCCATTAATAGTACATTGATGTTCCTGTTTTCCCACATCCCCTACAATTGTGTTAGTGTGTTGGGTGCATTTCTCCAGTATTTAATACTTTAGGTCAAATTTTCATAAAGCAATTATTAGCTTGGATTTCTTCCTTTGAAAATTCCTTTGACCATTTATCATTTGGGGAATGACTCTTGTTTTTATAAATTTGAATCAGTTCCTTATGTATCTTAAAAATGAGACCTTTTTAAAAGAAACTTGCTTACATTTTTTCTATCTTGCATCGGTTTGGTTAAAAAAAGTTTTTAATTTTATATACTCATAAAATGTCCATTTTGCATTTTTTTATCCTATCTCTTGTTTATGAACTTTTCCCTTAACCATGATCTGACAGTAATTTCTTGATTCTCTAATTTGTTTAGAATGTCCCCCTTTATGTGTAAGTCATGTACTTTTTTGGAGCTTGTATTGGTAAAAGGTATGAGATGTTGTCTATATGTAATATAGTTTCTACCCAATAGCTTTCCAGTTTTACCAACAGTTTTTATGGAATAGTGAGTTTTTGCCCCGGTAGCTGAGAACATCGGATTTATCAAACACTAGGTTGCTGTGCTTATTTTTTCTGTATTTAGAGTACTTCTGCTTCAGTCTGATCTTCAATCTGCTTCACTGATCAACCTGTTTCTTGGCCAATACCAAGTTATTTTGATGATTACTATTTCGTAGTAAAGAGTGAGATCTAGTACTGGTACATCCCCTTCCTTCCTATCTTTTTCCCCCTGTTCCCTTGAGATTCTTTACCTCTTATTCTAACCAATTTTTTTCTTTTTTCTAGCTCTGTAAAATTATTCTTTGGTAACTTAATTGTATGAAATAGAATAAGTAAATTAATTTTAATAGTATTGTCATTTTTATATTAATCAGAAAGAGGGCTTTATGTTTTTCCAGAATTTCTCTATCTCTTTCTGCTAGATTATTTTGAAAGGGTGTGTTGATAAACAAAATGGGCTCTTAGCACTCAGTTCAACCAAGTGCCCTTGAAGGCCAAAGCCTTTGTTTCCTTGATTAGATTTTGGAGTCCTTGGTGACCTCCTTGCCTCAGGGGAGGGCCTAGTTTACACATGAGTTTGAGTGACATGTTTGGGACATCAGAGGCTTTTAGACCACGTAGGTTTAAGTCACCTCTTTGTGAGGATTCTAGGCCACGTGGGTGAGTCGCATGTGTGACTCACCCTTGACCCTGAAAAAGATATAAAACCAGGGGTTGGCTTTCTCTTTTTCAGAGCTCTTACCCACACTATGGTGGCACGAGTGACCCTGGGCCAGCCCTTGTTATGAGCTCCCGGGCTGAACTCAGATGTTGGTAACTATGAATTGTGTTTGGTGTGCCTGTCCATGTTTGTAATTTGTTTGTATTTTGCCCCGAAGTTCAGGGTGCTGGATTTTTCTCCTGAACTAAGTGAATGGTATTCATATGCTGAATTAACCCCTTAATGTTGCTTTCCTTAGTAAAGCAGATCAAAAGAACCTACGCTGGTAGCGTACTTGTTGTTGGGCTTGTGTTGGTCTATCACCCCCACAACAGCTGCTAGCCGGATTGTTGAAACAAAGGGTTAAGGGTTAGAAGTGCTGATGATTCATGTAGGTTTATTTTATATGCTGCAACTTTGCTGAAGTTAATAGTTTCGGTTGGTTTGGTTTTCTAAGTTACCATTGTATCATTTGCAAAAAGCAATGGTTATGTGTCTTTGCCTATGGTTATTGTCTCTTCTTCTTATCTTATTGCTACAACTAGAATTTCTAGTATTCTATTGATGATGAGCATCTTTTCTCTACTTCAGATCTAAAAGGAAAGGCCTCTACCTTATCACCAATAGAGATAATGTTGGCTCTTTTAAACACAGACTCATATTAAGTAAAGATCCATTTATTCCTGTCCTTTGTAGTATTTTTAAAGGAATGGATGTTGTATCATGTCAAATGTTTTTTCTACATCTATGTATCATATGGGTTTTTTTTTTCTAGTTATTGAAATAGTTATGTTTAGAGACTTTTTAGTACTGAACCAGGCCTGCTTTCCTTCTATAAATTCAGCCCAGTCATATTGTGTGATCTTTTTGATATGCTTCTGTAGTCTCTTTGCTAGTATTTTATTATAAAATTTCACATCAATATTCATCATGGAGATTGTTCTGTGGTTTTTCTTCTCTGTTATGACTCCCTGGTTTAGGTACCAAGATTATATTTGTTTCATGGAAGAAATTTGGCAGGGCCTCATCTTTTCCTATTTTTCCTACAGTTTATGTAATATTAGAATTAGTTGTTAGGGCTTTTTTTGGTTTTTGTTTTTTAACTTTAGGAGTTCATTTATGGCCTCAATTTCTTTTTTCTAAAATTGGATTGTCATGTTTCTTATTAATTTGCTTTATTTAGATATTCATCTATTTCATTTAGATTGTCAGTTTTATTGCCCTGTCGTAGAGCAGAATAGTTACTAATAGTTTATTTCATTTGGTTATGAATTCACCTTTAAACTTTTTGTGCTAGTAATTTGTTTTTCTTTAATTGATTTAATGGTTTTTTTAAATAAACATCCTACTTTTATTAATTCATTGGATCTTTTGCTTTCAATTTTGTTAATCTATTCATTTTCAGGATTTCAATTTTGGTGTTTAATTGAGGGTTCTTGATTTGTTGATTTTTCTAGTTTTTTTTTTAATAGTTTATTCAGTCCATCATTGAGTATGGTTTTTATTGCATTGTGGTTTATATAGGATATTTAATATTTTTGCTTTTTTTTTTCATTTTGCAAGGTTTTAATGCCCTACAATTTTTGTAGAAGTACCATACATAGCTAAGAAATATGTATACTTTCTCTTTCTGTTCTATAATTTCCAGAGGTCTATCATATCTAACTTTTGTAAAATTCGATTCTGATCATTTTGGGGCAGAGGAAGAGGTACTTTTAATGTTCTGTTTATGTTAAATTTTTTTAGGTCTGAGATGGGTGCATTGACATCTGCCATTATTACAGCTTAACTATCTATTTCTCCCTATAACTCTTAAACTGTTCCTTTTAATATTTAGGTAGTATGCCATTTGGTGTATCGATGTTAAATATTGCTATTAATGCATTGTTTATGATACTTTTCAGTAAATGTAGTTACCTTGCTTTTCTTTTCTTTTAATTGTCTGTTTTTGCTGTTGCTTTGTCTAAGAAGATAATTGCTATTCCTGCCTTTTTTCTTTTCCACTGAAGCTTAATAGATGATGCTACAGCCTTTTATTTTAACTCGTGTACATTTTTCTGCTTGAAATGATTTTATTGTAAAGAACCTATTTTTGTAATCCATTTTTTCATCGTTTTACGAATGAATACGTCCCTTTCACATTCACAGTTACAGTTGTTAATTGTACATTTCCCTCCATTTCTTACGCTGCTCTTTTTCTTGCTTCCCCTTCCCTCTTTTAAAGAAGTGATGAGAAAGAATTGTGTTCAGTACCAATGCTTTAGGTTTAGTGTAATGTGCTTTTGCTTCTTCACCCCTCTTCACTTTGCCTCACCCAAAGTGAAATTTAAAAAAGGTTATTTCTTTTAAGCTTTGTCTTAAATCTATCATCTTTAATTTGGATTTATTTTTCTTAAAACTAATCTCTCCCTTTATCTCTACTTATTCTTCCTCTTACTTATCCCTATTCCTTGTTTAGTTAAATGTATTTCCTAAATTCTCCTCTGTGTTTCTGTTCTCTCTTTTGACTCATTCAGATGAGAATGAATGAAGTGTTCCCTGTCCGCCACCCCCTCCCCGCGCCCCGCCCCATGATTTTCTCCTTGTTTGTTAGACTTCTACTTGCATGGCTCAATAATCAGAGATAATTTTCCTCCTCCTTCCTCTCTTTTCCTCCTCTCCTCCCAGTATATTCCTCTTTCCTTTCTTCTTTTAAGGTGATCAAAACATAAGAGAAACACATCTAGACTCTCTTATTAAATTCTCTCTATGACCCCTGAGGATTCTGAGAGAGACACATGTGTTGTCTCCTCATATTAGAATGTAAACTGTTTAACCTTATTCAGACAATCTCTTAAGATTGTTCACTCATGTTTACCTGTTTATGTTCCTCTTGACTCCCAATGTTGGTATTGCAAAGTTTCTACTCAGCCTTTGTCTTCATCAGGAATGCTTGGCAGTCTTATTTTATTAAATTTCCATTTATTCTCCCGTATTCAGTTTTAGTGGGCGAATCATTTATCCTTTGTCTTCTAGAATATCATATTCTAAACTCTAAATTCTTTCACAGTGACAGCTCACAAATTTGCATGTCTCTGACTATGGATCCTCAGTGCTTCATTTCTTTTTGGCTACTTGGAATTTGTATTTTTCTTTAGCCTAGAATCTCTTTATTTTATCTGTAGTATTTCTAGGAGTTTTTATTTGGGGTTTCTTTCAGGACATGACTGATGAATTCTTTCTGTTTTCACTTTGCCCTCTTGTTATAAGAGATCTGGGCATTTTTCTTTTATCATTTCTTGTGTTACATTTGAAAACAAAGGTAATCTGAAAGAAATGGTCATAGCATGATCAGTCAATTAGTTAGGCTCACAGTAACCAATAAATTAGGTCAGTGGCCTCTCAATGAGCAAAGGCCCTTCGGTAGGACTCATCAGCTATAATATAGTTTTGGGGAATTCAGAGTTAGTAGGTGAGGAAAACAGTGTGATTGGTTGCAAGGTAAACAGCATTGTGGAGAGGTTGGGGCAATATAATCAGTTATTTTAAAGAAAGTGGGCTGTGAGGCTGGTAACCACCCTTCTCTGACAATTAAAGAATGTTAATTGTTTATGAGACCCAGCCACATCTTGCACACCTTGTCAGTAGTCCCGAGATTGCAGACTTCTTGGTGTCTCAAAAGATTTGTTACACCCCACCTCCCCTTAATTGTATGAGGATAGGCAAGGATGGACAGTATGCCTTTTAGGAATGAAGTTTTAAATGGTAACTTTCACTCCAAGGAAAACCTGACTCATTTATAAAATGAAGAGATCATAAAATCATGTCTTTTAACAGAAAGCACAAAAACATTTTATTTATTTAGAGAAACTAAAGCTATTTTTATACCAGACTTGGGAAATAGGAGCTCTCATAGAGAAATCCCTGTTCTAGCTATAAGATTATAGAATGGAAAGAAAAGGAATTATATGTGTTTCTCAGCTATGTGTGACACTTTATAAAAATTAAACATGTTAGGTCATTAAAACCTTGCAAAGAAAAGCAGAAATAATAAGCACATCTTTAATAAACCACTTTACATAATCTTTATTTTGATCAATTTTTTTTTTGTTTGTTATTGTTGTTGTTGCTTTGTCCGTTCTTCTGATTACATTAGTGGGAAAGGTCTCAATTTGTTCCAAATCTTTTTTTTTATTATTTTGTTTAGTATTTAATATGATATGTGTCTAATACATTCTGATTTTCTCCAAGTACAGCTTTTAGTCTCTTCAGGAAAGAATGTACAACTTTAAGAAAACAAAAGTAAACACAAGATAGCCGCCAGGCTAGTGGACGCAGAAACAAAAGTCAATTGCATCCATAGCTGTCATCCAATTCTTTTCGTTGTGGTCTTTTGCCTTTTGAAAAAATCAGACCCTGTTTGAACGTTTCTTTTTTTGCCACGTATTTGCTCAGAGTTTTGGAGTGCCTTAGCAATAGTTGGATAGAAGTTAGCCTCAAAAGTATATTGTGTAAGAAGTATAGAATATGGATAGATAGCTGTGATGTAATGGGAAGAATCCTGGACTAGGAATAAGAAGATCATGTTCCAACCTGATTTTGCCAGTAGTAAGCCCTGTTCCTCAGCCAAATCATTTCTCCTTTCTGAGCCTTTCCTCATCTGTAAAATGAGGAGATTGACCTCTGTATTTTTACAGATAAAGAAACTGAGGTCCAGGGAAGTTAAAATGACTTGACAAGTTCCCACAGGTAGTAAACATCAAAAGGAGGATTGAAACCAAGGTCCTCTGAATGTAGAGCCAGTGTTTTTCCTATGTGTACTGCCCCTTTGAACTCTGAAGTTCTATGATTCTTTGTTTCTTCATGGAAGAACTCTGTATGGAAATATAGTATGGACCAAAGCAAGCATATAAGGAAAGATAGATGCCTGGTTTTAGGATCTGGATATAAGCTGCTGATGGTATCAGAGATATAGAAGTATTATTCAGACTGTGCCAACTGGTAAATAATTATTAGGGGTTTTCTTAAGATAGTATGGACAGTTTAAATATGAAAATAGGCTATCATATTTGACTAAATTACGATGTGATACTGAAATATGGAATAATAAATTGTCTTTATATCCTTTGTCACAAAATATTAATTGAAACTAAATTAGCAAATCGTTTTGGTTACTGTTTTCTGCCTCTCCCTCTTTCCCTGTCATTCTTCCCCACCCCCCACCCCCACCCCCACATCTAGGTAACACCATTTCCAAATACTGGATTTATCAATGGGTTTACATCTCCCACCTTCAAACCTGCAGCATCTCCCCTAACTTCACTCAGACAGTATCCTCCTAGAAACAGGTAAGTCAAAAGACTCAAGTATTTACCTTCCCCTCTCCCACTCCTCTCTTCCCCCTCTCCGCCCCTTCTAGCCCAAGTTGAATATAAGCTCTTTAGTGGCAGGAACTATTGCATTTTGGGGGAATTTTGTCTCCTTAGCACCTTAAATTGAATTTATAGTTTTATTTATTTGTATAATTAAAGTAGAAATAGTAGTTTTCTTAAAAGATTTCAAAAATCCTGTAAATGTGTCTCTGTTTATTCTTTAAAATAGAATCCTACACTCAAGTTAAATGGTAAACTCTAAAGTTATAACGTGCAAATTTTTAAAGTACCTTTTGTGCACCAGAAATCATAATCACAAATGATGAAAATTATTAAATGGGGCACTCACACTATTCCATAGAGAAATGGACTTTTTGACTAGTTTTTTTAAAATAGTTGATAGTCATGTACATGCAAAGGATATGTTAAGTACCTGTTTAAATGGTGGTTATTGTCCACAATAGCTTCCTAAACAGATCTCATTTGTAAATGAATACCTTAAGAACAAAACTGAATTAAAGGAATCTATGGTATGAAATTTTTCTATATGGATTGGGGGGGGGGAATGAGCAATTTTGTAGTAGGTTGACTTTTTCAAGTAAAAATACATTTCCCTTGAAAAAGATAATTATTAGCTGCAATTAACTGTTAGGTTTTAGTTGAGATATATTTCCAAAAACCTTGACCAAAGTCTTGACAAGATTGCTTATTATAATAGGTTTTTGATAATAGTCAAAGAATTAAAGATATATGCAAATCAATTTGCAGGAATCCTAGTAAATCACATCTGCGACATACGCTGCCCACTGCAGATAGAAGACCTGGACTATTAGAAAGTCCTACAATATTTAATTTCTCTGCTGACCACTTAATTAATGGTGTCCGGAGTCCACAAACAAGGCAACCAGGACAGAACAGAACACGGATGCAAAACACTTCAACTTATGCCAAGAGGGATATTGGAATTGGACGAATGGAGCAGAATAATCTTGAATCCTCTTCAGTTTTAGGTAGAGGAAGGTAAGTTATATAGAATTAAGTGCATTTTTTAGCATGAGATTTTTCAATCCAAAAATATCTTTGAATCCTAACTTTCAACCATAACTCAGAGCAAGGGATGTAATGTGTACTGCAGTAGTACCACATCATTAACATACCTTTGATGTTGTATTGGCCATTCATTATATCTTGGAAGCTACCGTTTCAGTAAATCCATCTTTGTGTTACCAAACTGCTGTGGTAGAGGAATGTAATCAGCTTTTAAGTACACAGTCACTGAAGAATTTGGTGACTTTGAGGAACACACCTATTCTTTACTGCCTTCTTTATTCCTTACCTCGTACCTGCTTAGCAAAAACTCCCTTGTGATAAATTTTATTCCTTAGCTTTCTGTGTATGCTATTTCTTACTCTCACACACCTCTCAATCAGCCAGCCTTCCCACGTTCTAGTCCCTGTCTTTGGCGTACATAATTGATCATTTCTACTCCCTGAGGGATTCTGTAGAGTAGTGGACTGTTTTGACAGGTGGCCTTCTAATACAGATTTTTTCTAATCTAAAGTAGTCTTTGTGGAAATTTGAAAAAATAAGTAAGGATGAAATATGTGTATTTATGTGTATACAGGAAGCAAACATTTTTCCAAGGCTATAGTTTTAACACTTGGTTGTTCTTCTATTCCCCTAGGAAAAATTCCTATGGCTTTCGAAAAAAAAGAGAGGACAAGTTTACAGTGAGTAAACATTTGTAACTATTCTTTTTAGTTTTATTTCATAATGTTTGGTCTTGAAAGCATGAAAAGCTAATTATAACCAAACTCTATACAGATAAAACTTCCTAAGGAAGAGTGTTTACACCTTAGAATTCTAGATTTCCAATTGATAATAATGAGTCAGCATCAGTAAAAATTTTTGAAAATTTATGAACATAGGATAAAATAAAACACAACTAATAATTGGACAATTAAATAAAGTAGGAGATAGTATTGGAGTGTTCAAAATATAGTTGCCTAAGAGTTTCTGGGTTTCATTTTAAAAAATTTTTAACATAATATAAATGTTTTGGCCCATATATAGAATCCTGTTCATCTGTAACTAGATTATGTTACTTACTATGATAAACAATGGATGAGTACTCACAACACAGTTTGCATATCTACCAACATAATTGTGTATTTGTCATGAATGTGAAGTGAGGAGCAGTGTTTGTCTTAAGTTTAGAAATGCTTTTTCTTTTCCCATAAATTCGTTTTAAAAATGTTACCTAGTCCTGCTGCCAGTTCATTTTAGCAGAGAGAAAAACAGATTGGTTATTGGAATTTGTCCCACTATTTCTCTGCTCTTAAGTAAATTTAGAATCATTTTTTCCAAAAAATTTTCCCTACCAATGTGTTTTTTGTTTAAGGGGAGGGAGGAGGAGAGAGGGAAGCACTTTTTAAACCTTAAAGTGTTATTTAAATGTATGTTATTACTGTTTGCACATATACAGTGCCTACTTTTGCAAAACTACTTAGTAAAATTTAGAATCATTGGTCTGTTCTGACTTGAACATAATACAATCTGCCAGAAGAATTTAGCTGTGTTTTTCTGTTGTTTACTTTTAAAGATTCGTTTGTTTGACAAATATTTGAGTGCCTATGGATATTAATGGGACAAATAAAGATAAAGAAAACATTTCGTCCCAACCTCAAGAGATTTACTATCTAGAATATACGTAAATGATTCTGATACAGACCAGTGTTTAAATTTTCATTTGAATATAGATCAGTGTGCTATTGGACTTCAGAGAAGGAAAAATATAACTTTACATAATCAGGGTTAGTTGTATAGCAGAAAGTGAAATTTTATAGGCAAAAGAAGATATTCTAGGTTAAGATTTTTAAAAGCATGGGAGTAGAAAGGTGAGAAAGAGTTCGTTATAAAGAATAGTTCTAATAGTTCAATTTGATCCTAGAATGATAGACTCAACTCTGGAAGAGACCATGGGAAATCATCTGATTCAGCCCACTATTTTCAGGTGTGTGGATGGCTACTCCATCTCTAATAGCTACTGCTGTATTCTTAGAATCTTCACAAATGAATAAATCACAACTTCCTTTAGTTCAGTAATTTCAGTGTTTGACGGGAAAAAAAAAAGTTTTTCCTAGTTTAACTGTCCTTTATGATTATCATTTTAAAAATCACTCTTAGTTTTTGCTTAGTTTACAAAGTGCTTACTTTGTATGCAACACTTTACTTATTATTGTAATAAAGCATAAAAAGAAAATCTTTTCTAGGTCTGAAATTGTTTGGGTTGCAGTTACAGAATTTGCCCAACAAAATACAATAATCCAACTTTTTTACAGAGCAACATATCAACAAGTATAAATATTTCTATTGTTTTTCAGTGGTGTTCAACTGTTCGTGACCATAATACAGCAGTCCCTTCTGTCCTCTACCATTTTTAGAATTCTGTCCATTGTTTTCATGATACTGTCTGTCTATCTTATCTTCTGCCATCCTTTTTTCCTTTTGCTTTCAATCTTTCCTAACATTAGGATCTTTTTCAGTGAGTCCTGACTTCTCATTATGTAGCCAAGATACTTAAGCTTCAGCTTCAATATTTGACCTTCCAGTGAATAACCTGAGTTAATTGCTTTAAGTGTTGACTGCTTTGACCTTCTTGCTGTCCAAGGGACTCTGAAGACTACTTTAGCACCACAGTTTGAAAGCATCAATTCTGCAGCATTCACTTTTCCTCTTCTACAACTTGTCCGACTCTCACAGCTGTATGTTGTTACTGGAAAAAACCATGGCTTTGAGTATATGTACCTTCGTTGGCAAGATGGTTCCTCTGCTTTTTAGTATGCTGTCTACAAATTCAGTTGACACTTTTTTGAGCACCTTTTGTGCTCGCCTGAGAGATGTACAAAGGTGACCGGCATATTGCCCCTGACCTTGAAGCATTTACAGTTGAGTAGAAAGGAATAAGAAATACATAGATAAATATAATACAGAGCAGAGCATAAATATTTCTAAGAAGTTTAGAATATGGTGACAATTTCAGGGTCCTTGGGAGATCACTTACTTGTGGTTGGGATGGTAGGATTTTATTTATCATTAGGTTAATATCAGAATCAGAGAAAAGTGATTCACAGTATCATTTTCATGAGTAAATCCACATTTAATGCAGTTTGAATAATAATCTTAAATCATATTTTTTATTTAGTGAAAAGAACTGACTTAATAAAGCAAAGATAACCTGTTCCCTCAACAATTATATGAAAAAACATTAAAATATTTAGCATTAGTTATACACTAGTCACTAGAATCTATTAGAAATAACAGTAGTGGTGATTTGGAATGTAATTTGTTGTCATTTTAGCTTTGTGCCTGACCTTATATTAAGGCTGCTAATATCTCCCAGTTCCTTCTTGCTTCATATATAGGAAAGGTGTTGTTTGAGAATTAGCCTTGCCACCACATCATTATTCTTGTGGTCATAACAATTCATTAAACAGTTTACCATTTTCCTTAATTTGGACCTGCTTACAGGAGGTAATGTCAAGAACACAGAAATCTTAGCCTTTTTGAAGTATACTAATTAACCCTTGCATAAGTGCTGTCCTCTTAAAGAACTGGGGACCATTTCAAAAACTCAGTAATTTAAGAAACTATAATACTATCAGTTTGGGATTACATCTCTTATAATTTAGCCAAAGGCCAGCCAGTCCACAAGCATTCCTTAATCACCTCACGTGCCAGCCACTGCTGGTGGTACAAAGAAAAGTCCCCCCCCCCCCCCCAAAAAAAAACAAACCCCCAATCCTTCTCTGAAGCAACAACAGTCTAATGGTAGAGACAAAACGCAAAAGCTATGTATATAAACAAGTTGTGCACAAGATAACTTAAATATAATCAGCAGAGGGAAGGCACAATCATGAATAAGGATCGAGAAAGTCTTCTTGCAGAAGGGGTTATAGAAGAGAAGTGAAGCCAGCCAGGAAAGCTGGGAGACGAGAGGTGAAGAGTGAGAGAGTACTTGATTGGAAGACAGCAGGTAAAAATGCCCACAGTTAGGGAATGAAACATCTAGCGCAAAGAAAAACAACAAAGGAGCCCAGTATCATTCAGTCTCAGAATATAAAAAGACAGGAAGAGGCCAGGTTATATGCTTTAGGAAGTTTAATTTGACAGCTGAAAGAAGGGTGAACTAGAGTGGGGAGAGTATTGAGGCAGGATGGTAATCCAGCTGAATATTGTAGTAATATTCTAGGTAGTATAGGGACAAGGTGATAAGGGCCTGTATCTAGGTCACTGTCAGACATGAATTTAATAGTTGGTGTAGTCAAAAATTTCATCACCAAGCAGATAGCCTGGTGAGATTGTCTAGACTGAACTTGACAGATCATTTGTAGCCATCCCTCAGTTTATACTCAAAGCTTTTCCAGCTTGGTAGTACTTGCCAGACTTTATATTCCATTGGCACAACCCTTCATAGTCCTGGGTCATTGGGCATGCCTTAGTAAAGCTTTCAAGTGGGACTAGTAAGAGCCATGAAGAAGAGAGGATTGGTCAAGATGACCTCTTGAGGTCATTTATAATTCTAAATCTGTTATCCTATAAAAGATTCACAGGATTTTGTATGTACTAGAATATTGTCTTATGTCAGGAGGAGTCATAAGGTAATGGATGAACAAGTAGCGTGGTGTCAGCAAGCTGTAGAACTGATATCCAAGCCTGTTTTTTGCAGCTATATTTCAAAAATGTTCAGGACCTTCACTGGTCATGTAAAGGATAGTTTTTAACTCCAGTCATCTGACTACAAATTCATTGTTATTTCTGCTGTACCACATTGCCCTCTTCTGGCTAATAGTGTTTGGAAATATGGTCTATCACATGACTAAATAAAATTTTTCTAAGCACAAATGGTCATCAGCCATCATTGAAGTCTAAGCATGTATGGCTTTTTAGAATTTGGTTTTTCCCTTCTTTAGCTTGATTTTGTTCTTGGATCTTAGATGTCTTTTCCTTGGTTAGAAAGATCATCGTTATTATGGATTTCTGATTTTTGCCAGCCTTTTCACATTCCTGCTGAGTAAAATATGGATTAGCCTAGCTGACCAATCCCCGGTTATATTTACAGTTTTTCCTTATCTGTTCCTTGTTTTCCTAATGGAAGATTTTATAGCTTGAAATCAATCTTTGGCCCGCTAAAGTAGGTATCCAATAAATATCCAATATTCAATTGCCTTCAACATACCAGGCAGTGTGCCAAGTCCCAGGATATAACCAAGTAATATTGATATTCTAAAAAATAAATGTCCTGTTTTTAGCTGAGATTTTGGACTTGCATAAAAATTTATAAATTTTTCGAAGGATACAGTGAACACAGTTTAACCATGATTTTATTGACCAGTGCTTAATATGTACATGAATTATTATACTATACTAAAGTAATTATTTCAGATGCTATTGAGGGATGTAGTCATTCACTAATAGTTTCAGACTAGTCTGCTTTTTCAGTTCTTGTAAATTTTTAAACAGCCTTTTGTCTTCTCTAAAATGTTTTTTGTCATTAATATTATTGATGCCTTTTTTTTGCATCAGATGTTAATCAGCCATGCCTCGTACCCACCTGATCCTCCCACCCCCAGCCTTCCCTCACCCATTGACCTCATTTAAATGTACATGCAAAATTCTACATCCATAGCACCCCACCCCTTGCCCCATTTCTTTAATGAAAGACCAGAGATATTTCTTCTTTGAGATGTTATAATTATAGAGTTGGAATGATTGGATATTATAATTAAATGGCCTTATTCATGTTTAGGGGTCGCATCTAAACAGTCTACCCACCACACATATCTTTTTAATCTGCTGTCAACTAAGAAACCAGATAGCTAAGCTTATCAAAATGAGAGCAAATTGAATCTAAAAGACCTTTTAGATAGAAATGCTTAAGCTTTTGTGCATAAACTCTCTAATCCGTATTTTGACCTCTTAAAGGTCCTTTTTTAAAAGCTTGAGATATTAAACTATGAGACTTCTTTTAGATTCCCTGGCTCATATCTTTTTCTGTAGTACCCCCATTCATTTATCTGTGAGTATTGCAGTTTTTCCCCCATTAAATACTAACTTTGTTTTTTGTTACAGAGAAGTCAGACTCAGTCTCCAACACCACCAAAGCCTCCATCTCCTAGCTTTGAATTAGGCTTGTCTAGTTTTCCACCTTTACCTGGAGCTGCAGGCAATTTGAAGACAGAGGATTTATTTGAGAACAGGTTGTCTAGCGTGGTAATGGGAACATCAAAAGAAAGAGTAAGTAATATGTATTATAAAAGGAGGAAAAATTATAAATATTTTGGATATATTGTCCCATCCTTGAAAATGTGTTTGTATAATAATGAAAGCATCTTCTTAGAATGTGTCACTAAATGAAATAGAGAGAAAAACACTCAACTCTTTCTACCCCAGTGCTGTGGCATGTAACTAATTCCAGCAGCTAAAGCCAGGTAAGTGGAAAATTGGCCTTAAGTTGGGAAGATCTGGGTTCGGGTGTCAATTTACTTCTCTGAGCCTCAGCCTCCTCTAGTAGATTAGCTCTGTACCACCTTCCAGCTTTAAAATCAGTCTCATTTACAACCTTGGGTACCAAAACAAAATGTGTCTAAAATACACAGGTTTTGTGCCTACCTTTCCTATAAATTCCACCTTTCAGCAGTACCTGGATGTTGTTGTGTCCCCTGGTGGACACTAACGTGCTTGTGTTCCTAGGGTAACAACTAGAAATGAGATTGAGATTTAGCTCTGGATCCATAACATATGCTTTCAGCTACTGGCTCACCCCAAATTCCCAACTCCTGCATCCTATCTGGATTTCCCGAGGTTGTACCTCTCCTTGCTCCTGCCTTTTGTGAATCTGGACTTTTGCACCATACAGAATGCAGCATCACCTTTGCTTAATTGAGGCATGACCACGAGCCTGGACTCTGTGCCAGCTTGGCTATGCCAAGCCTTCACGCTGTACTGGCTACCTGATTTCCTGCCTTCCCTGTCTCAAAACCTTGGTAATCCAGTTTAGCTATACATTATCCTCTTAAACTAGAGTACTTTGCCTCCTTTGCCTATTATGCCTTGCCAAGCCCCAGACTTGCATTATTCACACCATCTACCTCTACTCCTGTTCTTATTAAATAAAGCTGAAGAAAATCACAAAAATATGCTTATTTGAGGTGGCTACAAATTTATGTTGCATACTCTTAATAGGGTTCTCACTATAACAATTACCTCAGTCACCATTATGGCTATTCCAGACCTTTTCTTCCTTCCTTAACCCTCCTTTGGCACCCTCTTCCCCAGATCTCTTAGCAGAGGACTTGGCTTCCTACTAGTTAAAAAAAATTGAGAGGATTCTCTTCTCCCCTTTTCATCATCTCACATCAACCAAATATTTCCTTCATCCCTATGTCACATGAAGAAGTGGCACTCCTCCTTTACCATGCAAAATCATTTCCACATACAGGTGATCCCATTCCATTGTCTTCTCTAATTGATTGCCCCTTTGATCATTCCAACTCTATCACTAATCTTCATTCTCTCTGTTTGCTATTTGCTTCTCTACTACCTACATGTTCATGTCTCCCCTATTCTTAAAAAATCTTCACTTGATCCAACCATCCCCATTAGCTTTTGTCCTTTATCTTTCCTTCCTTTCTCACCTAAGCTCCTTGAGAAAGTCATCTCCGATGAATGCCCCCACTTCATCACCTCTGTCTCTTGTAAACCCTTTACAATTTGGCTTCTAGCATCATTGTTCTACTGAAACTGCTTTCTTCAAAGTTACCAGTGATAGCTTGATGGCCACATTTAATGGTTTTTTCTCAATCCTCATCCTTCTTGACCTGCAGCCTTTGGCATTGTTGATGGCCTTCATCTGGTTCCTCTCTAGGTTTTCATGACACTACTCTCTCTTGGTTCTTCTCTTTACCTTTCTGATTGCTCTTTTCTCCTCTTTTACTAGATCTTTATCTAGATTGCACCCAGTAACTGTAATAATTACTGACCCTTCTTCCTCTTTGCTGTCTTCATGATCTCATCAGCTTCCAAAGATTCAGTTATCCCTATGTAGATAATTCTCAAATCTCCTTATCTCCACCTAAACTCTGTCTTCATCTCGAGTATGACCTCACCAAGTACCTGTTGAACACCAGTAACTATATGGCCCATGGACATCTCAAACTCAGCATGTTTAAATAGAATGCATTATATTTTCCCTCAAACCCTCCCCCTTTCCTAACTCCCCTTTTTCTTTTGGTTCATAATTCCTTGCCATTCTCAACTCCCCACTCTGAGACTCTTCCTAAATCTTATCATTTCTACCTTCACATATCTCATATGTCCCCTTCTTTCTACTCCTACAGCTGTTGGTGGAATCCCTCATTGCATCACACCAGGACTATTGCTGTAGCCCTCTGATTGGTCTCGTTCTCTCAAGTGTCTTCCCACTCTTATCCACCCCCCATTCAGCTGTCAAAGAAAGCGCAGGTCAGAGCACGTCACTCCTTTTACTCAATAAACTCCAGTGACTCCTTGTTTCCTCTAGAATGAAATGTAAAATTCTGTCTTTTAAAGCCCTTTATATCACTACCCCTTTCTGCCTTTTCAGTCTTTTTACAATTTACCCTCTTCCCTATACTCTACCATCCAGTGTCCCCTGACCTTCTTGGTATACTTCTTATACTGTGATCCATTTTCATTGACTACTTCCTGTTCCTGAAAATCTTCTCCCTCACCTTCTTTACCTACTGGCTTCCTTCAAGATTCAGCTCAAATCTCACCTTCTATAATAAGCCTTACCCAAACTCATCCTCTTCTTGAGATTACCTTGTATTTATACTCTGATATATTGTATGGGTTTTGTAGTTCTTTGCTTATCCTCTCCACTAGTAGAATATGAGCTCTTTGAGACACAGGTCTATATGTTTTCTGTTTGTTTCCCTGCTGCTTAGCGCAGTGCTTCATATATGGTTAAGTGCTTAATAAATGCTTGTTGATAATGCTGATGACTTTGTAATGCACCTTGGAAGCATATTGTCAGGAAAGGCTTTTAATTCATTTTATGTAAATAGGTGATTTTCTGCTGCGCCGAACTCTTAACTTTTCAATTTAGTAATCAAGACATGCAACCAAGCCATGACTATTATGTGCATGTATTCAGGAAAATCAACAGAGTCCCTTATGATTTCTCTTTCTTGTTTACCTTTTCATACTTCTCTTGATTCTTGTCTTTGAAAGTCGTATTTTCTATTCAGCTCTGGTCTTTTCATTGAGAAAGCTTGAATGTCCCCTATTTTATTGGAAGTCCATATTTTGCCTTGGAGTATTATACTCAGTTTTGCTGGGTAGGTGATTCTTGGTTTTAATCCTAACTCCTTTGACCTTCAGAATATCGTATTCCAAGCCCTCGATCCCTTATTGTAGAAACTGATAGATCTTGTGTTATCCTGATTGTGTCTCCACAATACTCAAATTGTTTCTTTTTGGCTGCTTGCAGTATTTTCTCCTTGACCTGGGAACTCTGGAATTTGGCAACAATATTCCTAGGAGTTATTTTTTTGGGATCTTTCTGAGGGGACAATCTGTGGATTCTTTCACTTTCTATTTTACCCCTTTGGCTTTACAATATCAGGGCAGTTTTCTTTGATAATTTCTTGAAGGATGATGTCTAGGCTCCTTTTTTGATCCTGGCTTTCAGGTAGTCCAATAATTTTTAAATTGTCTCTCCTAGATCTATTTTCCAGGTCAGTGGTTTTTCCAGTGAGATATTTCACATTGTCTTCCATTTTTTCATTCCTTTGGTTCTGTTTTATAATATCTTGATTTCTCATAAAGTCACTAGCTTCCACTTGCTCCATTCTAATTTTTAAGGTAGTA
Organism: Trichosurus vulpecula; assembly: GCF_011100635.1. NCBI lineage: Eukaryota > Metazoa > Chordata > Mammalia > Diprotodontia > Phalangeridae > Trichosurus > Trichosurus vulpecula. The sequence goes on from NC_050577.1 coordinate 82,200,584, forward strand.
TTTTCTTCAGTGGTCTTTTGAAGCTCCTTTTCCATTTGGCTAATTCTGTCTTTCAAGGCATTCTTCTCCTCATTGGCTTTTTAGAGCTCTTTTGCCGTTTGAGTTAGTCTATTTTTTAAAGTGTTATTTTCTTCAGTATTTTTTTGGGTCTCCTTAGAAAGTCACTGACATGTTTTTCATGATTTTCTTGCATCACTCTCATTTCTCTTCCCAATTTTTCCTCTACTTTTCTTACTTGCTTTTCCAAATCCTTTTTGAGCTCTTCCATGGCCTGAGACCAATTCATATTTTTTTTGGAGGCTTTTGATGTAGGCTCTTTGACTTTGTTGACTTCTTCTGGCTGTATGTTTTGGTCTTCTTTGTCACCAAAAAAAGATTCAGACTTTGAGTCTGAGTCTGCGTCCTTTTACACTGTCTGGCAATGTTCCCAGCCAACTACTTGACCTTTGAACTTTTTGTCAGGGTATGACTGCTTATAGAGTTACTTTGTCCTAAGCTTTAGGGACTGCACTGCTCTTTTCAGAGCTATTTCTCCACAGCAAATTCTGCCACACCAGTGCTCCTCCTCCCCCAAGAACCGCCAACTAGGATTGTGACCCAGATCCAAGTAGGACAAAGTAGGCTCTGCATTCCCATTGTCATCTGCCACTTAATTCCTCCCACCAGGTGGGCCTGGGGCCAGCTGCAGCTGGAGCTCTGGAAGCAGCTGCAGAGCTGCAATACCTCTGCCACCCCCTGGGCTGGGGCCAACTGCGGACTCCTCTCACTCCAATCCAGCAGTTTTTCCACTAACTTGCTCTGTTGTCTTTGGTGTTTGTGGATTGAGAAGTCTGGTAACTGCCACAGCTCAATGATGCAGGGCCCTACAGCCTGTTTTGCCCAGCTCCTGGTCTGGTTGGTCCTGATGCAGCCCTTGCTGGGCTGTACTCTGTTCCCAGCACCGTGTGATAGACCCTTCCCAGCAATCATCCAGGCTTTCCTGGCCTGGAGCCCTGCAACCCTCTTCTATTTCATGGTTTCTGCAGTCTAGAATTTGTTTAGAGCCATTTTTTACAGGGGTTTGGAGGGACCTGGGGGAGAGCTTAAGCAAGTCCCTGATTTCTAGCTGCCATCTTGGCTTCACCCCCTAGAAAGAAATTTTTAACATGATACCCACCTAGAGTTTTGATACCAACCAGCAAAATAGCCATAATTGCTTAGCGTTACATTTCCCAGACTGTATACTGGTGAACTCAGGTGCATGATGGGATAATTTAAATTTTCAAGAGAAAAAGTTGCTGCATTGTTTTTTATTGTTTCTTTACATATATTTGATGATATTTTAAGTGGGTATTTGGCCTAGGGGCACTATGAAAAAAAATGTTTAGACACTAAGGTTGCCACTAGCTTAGTTTGTAAGCTTAGGGATACAGATCTCTTTTTCTGTATTTACATGATATTGTTTTTTATTTATCATGATGCATTTGATACTTAGATCTGTAAATTCGCTGTTATGAGTACTTCTTCCATTGATACTGATAATTAGCCAAGATATTTGTAGACAGTTTGTCTCAAGTTATGGCCAAAATAATGTATGACCTGATAGCTAGACTTGTGAGTATAATTATTTCTAAATTTAGCCAGTCATTGTTCAAACAAGAGAAATCTAGCTCCTCCACACTGAACCAAGATTCGAAGCCATTCCAGTCTGGCAGGATCACCCACAACTTAGATTTTGTTGATGTAGCCTTCAATAAACTAGCATTATATTCATGACATTGTTGACGTATAGGAGTAAACTCGAATGGAAGAGTTTTAAGGCAGAAAAACGTTTAGAATGCAAAGCTCCTTACTTCAGAACATTTAAGTGTCCACAGTCATTCTTTTACAAATTATGAAAGGCTTTATTTTTTCCCAGAAACATTTTTTTAAAGATTCTCCTCTTTTTAAATCTTGAGCTCCAAATTCTCTCCCACATACTGCAGACAAACAAAATGTTACCCATCATACATGTGAAATCATGCGACATACATTTCCATATTAGCCGTATTGCCCAAAAAAAGACAAAAACAAAAAAGTAAAGAAAATGAGAAAACTATCCTTTAGTTTGCACTCCAAGTTCATCAGTTCTCTCTCTGTAGGTAAATAGCATTTTTTTTTCATCATGGGTCTTCTAATTGTCTTGAATTATTGCATTGATTAGAGCTGCCACGTCTTTCATTGTTGATCATCATGACAACATTGCTCCTAATGTGCACAGTGATCTCCCAGTTCTTCTCACTTTGCATCATGTGCATGGGTCTTGCGTATTTTTTTCTGAAACTACTCCCCTAATTTTCTTGCATCACTCTCCTTTCTTTTCCCAGTTTTTCCTCTACTGCTTTTATCTCTACCACTTCTAGGAATTCTTGTTGGGCTTGTGTCTAATTAGCATTTTCTTTGAGGCTTCGGTTGTATTTGTTTTCACATTGTTGTCTTCTGAGTTTATGTCTTCCTTGCCACTGTAGTAGCTTTTTATGGTCAAATCCTTTTTTGTTGTTGTTTGCTCATTTTTTTCAGCCTGTTCCTTGGCTTGAAACTTCAAGTTAAAGTTGGGCTCTGTTCACCTGGGGTTGGGGAGGCACTATCCCAAGCTTCAGGCTTTTTCATGCTGCTGTTTTCAGAGCTAGTTCTAGGGATCTGCAAGTTTTTGGTGCTTCCAAGGTGATGTGATCCTGAGAGAGGTATGGTCACTGCTCTTATCTTTACCAAGGAAGGGTCCCTGGTCTGCTGTAGCTGCAGGCACTGGTACTCCTCTCTGCTTTGGAACTGTGAGTAGGGCCCCTGCTCCCTTGTAACAAACCACTAGCCCTCTCCTCTGGCCTATGGAACCAGAAGTATATATAGGCAGTAGAGTTGCCAAATCTGATTTCAGTAGTAATTTTAAAGTTATTTGAAAGGAAATGTGAGAGGCCAGCTGGGTTGCTGTCTATATTCTGCTATCTTGAGTCTGTCCAACCTGTGATCAATTTTGATTTAGGTACTGTTGCAAATCACAGCTCATCCTTGCTTTCTCATCTTGTACCATTCTTGTCCATGTTCTTCATTTTAACTCTTTATAGAATAACTAAAGGTTCAGTAGGTTTTTCTCTGCGTCTGTTTAATACCTTGGGTATAGCAGTGCAGCATCTGGTTTGGACGTTCTTGTCACTGTATGATTAGCCAACCCCTTTACCCAGTCATAGATGTAATAGTTGGTTTCTTTCTGTTGCTTCTAATGCACAAGTTATCTATTGGCAGTATACTACATCCTTGTCACACCCATTGTTTCAGTGACACACTGTCTTTCTATTACATGGATGTACCAGTGTGTTTAGCTAACTCCTACCTTGAGAGTCTTTCCTAATTTTTTACTATTACAAGTAACATTGCTACAAATGTTTTCACATAGGAAGTCCTGTTATATCACTTGTTCTTTGCCAAATTGACATATTGTACCAATTTTCAATATCACCAATGACCCAAAACTCTTAACATCAATAAGTTTTAACTTTTTACAAATTTGGACATGAAGTGATACCTCAAAATTATTTAACGTTATATATTTTAAAATTGTTAGCAAGGTCAAACATTTTTCAAATAGTAATTTACAGTTGGGTTGGGGTTTTTTTTAATACTCTATACCTGTTCCTTTTGTCATTTTTCTATTGGTGACTGGGTATTATATTTATACTTTTATACCAGTTCCTTAAAGATTCTATATTTCAGATTTCTCTGTGGGAGGGAATACATTTCAGGCACGTTGGATTAACCGTGCAAAGGCATGGACATATGGGAGTTGGATTTCTTTTAAAGAACTAAAAGCAATAGGCCATTTAGTCTGGTTTAGAGAGTTCCTACAGAACAGCCCAGGAAGTTTTGTTTTTATTATCTCCATGCTTTAAAAGAATGGTATGTATTGTTATATAACACTTCCATAGAGGATCCTACCTGTGTTCTAGAGTCCTTCCTCTGGTTGCTGTAATATTTTAAGTAAGTCTGTGCACTCCTCAGGCGGTCTTTTAATTATAAATCATTACGATGATTTTATGTTAACATTATTATATTATTTATTAAGTACATGACTAGCTTACTTCCTTTTTCCTGTCATACGTGTCCATAATGGTATCTATAATAATTGTTAAGGTAATTATAATATGTGCTTACCCAGCACATTTTCTTATTTAAAGTTTCTCTGATTCCTCTGAAATTTAGGGAATCCTTAAAAAGGAGAACTCCCCTATGGTATTTTCTTAGATTTTATTAGAGCAGAAGTTGGCAAACTTTGAAAGATGAGGTGCCAAGATTCCAGTATTTCAGTCCTTACTCTTTCAGTCCTGTGTCCCCATGCACTAAAAAATGATAGCATTTTGACGCTTCTTGCCCCTCTCTCTAAATGATTTAACGTTACCCTTATTGTCACAGATTCATTAGGCAGCAGACTCCTGTTTTGTAGCCATAAACTGCTTTTTTATATAAATCACTTATTTCTTGTACCTCTTGAAAATGAACTGAATTCAGTTATTTTGTTTTTCCCTCTTTTTAGCCCGTGAATGTGGATGCAAGTACAAACACTATTCCTTCAGTAATGCCTAGAGAGCCTTCAGTGTCAGGTTCTTCTGTTCTGTCAGCAGCGTATGAACAGTCTCCTTCCCCAGTCCAGTTACCTGAGTAAGGATTTGAATTTTCACAACTGTGTCTTTGATTTTATTAATTTTGAATCCAGAATTAGAGAAGACATTAAAGATCTGTCTATTCACTATAAAAAAAAGAATGTTGTTTCATGGTAAGCTGTTAGTAAATGAAATAAATTTATTCTTTTTTAAATTATCTGATGATAAATTTTTAAAAATCATGAGAACTAAGCCTACCCTTTAAATTGGGTATGTATCCCCTAATAAAAAGCTTGTATTACTCCTTCAGAAGATATGCACGCGCGCGCGCGCACACACACATTTACATACATACATACTTATCTATATGCATATATGTATGTGTGTGTGTGTATATAGTTACTGTTACATAGTTTTACTGAATATTGTTGTTTGCTCTTTGCAAATGTTTATATATCCAAATAAAATCCTGTACAGATTTCCATCTTGGTTCTCTTTGTTTCATGTATTTGAAGTTATCTGAGACCTTGAAAGCAAGTAATTTTTTTAAATTATTTTTGATTGTCTCCTATTTAGAAAGGTTTTGCTTTGTGTGGAAATAACATTAATTTTTTTCATTATTTGATTAATTATGAGGGTGATATATTTATTTTGTATCCAGAGTCTATCTTCTGGTAGAATATGCATTAACTTTTTAACACTTTTTTTACTACTTGGTTCTAATAATTGGGCATCAGATGTAAAAGTACAGGAATCTGTCTTCAAATTTACATGTAACATTGTTTTACAGAGAATCCAAGATTGTGGAAAACAAGCAGAGGGAAACGCACAGTGTGGAACGGCTTCCTTGTGCCCTTGCTCCCACTGCGTGTAGATCGGTGCAAGTCAATGGAGTTCCAGCAGTATGTCTCTAACTCTTCTTCCTTCTAAATTGCCTAATCTGTTCATATACATATATATGTATGTATGTATGTATGTATGTATAACTCTCCTGGGTGCTGCTCAGGAGGCTTATTTTCTTATGTATCTCTTTTTTTTTAACAATTTTTTTAAAATTTAATTTATTTAATATATTTAGTTTTCAGCATTGATTTTCACAAGAGTTTGAATTATGAATTTTCTCCCCATTTCTACCCTCCTGCCCACTCCAAGATGGCATATATTCTGGTTGCCCCGTTCCCCAGTCAGCCCTCACTTCTGTCACCCCACTCCCCTCCCATCCCCCTTTCCCTTCTTCTCTTGTAGCCTGTGTATCTTATTTCCTAGTTCCATGCAAAAACTTGTTTGTTTGTTTTTGAACGTCTGTTTTTAAAACTTTGAGTTCCAAATTCTCTCCCCTCTTCCTTCCCCGCCCACCCTCCCTAAGAAGGCAAGCAATTCAACATAGGCCACATGTGTATCATTATGTAAAACCCTTCCACAATACTCATGTTGTGAAAGATTAACTATGTTTTGCTCCTTCCTAACCTATCCCCTTTATTGAATTTTCTCCTTTGACCCTGTCCCTTTTCAAAAGTGTTTGTTTTTGATTACCGCCCTCCCATGTCTGCCCTCCCTTCTATCTTCCCCCCTCTTTTATCTTCTTCCTGCTTCTTTCCTGTGGGGTAAGATACCCAATTGAGTGTATATGGTATTCCCTCCTCAGGTCAAATCTGATGAGAGCAAGATTTACTCATTCCTCCTCACCTGCCCCCTCTTCCCTTCCTACAGAACCGTTTTTTCTTGCCACTTTTATGCAAGATAATTTACCCCATTCTGTCTCTCCCTTTCTCCCTCTCTCAATATATTCCTCTCTTATCCCTTAATTTGATTTTTTTTTAGATATCCCTTCATGTTCAACTCACCCTGTGCCCTCTGTCTCTCTCTGTCTCTCTGTCTCTCTCTCTCTCTCTCTGTCTCTCTCTCTCTGTCTCTCTCTCTCTCTCTCTCTCTCTATATATATATATATATGTATACACACACACACCTACATATATACATACATAGACACACATGTGTGTATATATATACACATACATACATACATACATACATACATACATACATACATACATACGTGTGTGTATATATGTATATATATGCATATTCCTTTCGACTACTCTGATACTAAGGTCTCATGAATCATACACATCATCTTTCCATATAGGAATGTAAACAAAACAGTTCAACTTTAGTAAGTCCCTTGTGATTTCTCTTTCTTGTTTACCGTTTCATGCTTCTCTTGATTCTTGTGTTTGAAAGTCAAATTTTCTATTCAGCTCTGGTCTTTTCACTGAGAAAGCTTGAAAGTCCTCTATTTTATTGAAAGTCAATATTTTGCCTTGGAGCATGATACTCAGTTTTGCTGGGTAGGTGATTCTTGGTTTTAATCCTAGCTCCATTGACCTCCAGAATATCATAATTCCAAGCCCTTCGATCCCTTAATGTAGAAGCTGCTAGATCCTGTGTTATCCTGATTTTTTTTCCACAATACTCAAATTGTTTCATTCTGGCTGCTTGCAGTATTTTCTCCTTGACCTGGGAGCTCTGGAATTTGGCAACAATATTCCTAGGAGTTTTCTTTTTGAGGGGGCGATCTGTGGATTTTTTCAATTTCTATTTTACCCTCTGGCTCTAGAATATCAGGGCAGTTCTCTTTGATAATTTCTTGAAAGATGACATCTAGGCTCTTTTTTTGATCATGGCTTTCAGGTAGTCCAGTAATTTTTAAATTATCTCTCCTGGATCTATTTTCTAGGTCAGTGGTTTTTTCCAATGAGATATTTCACATTGTCTTCCACTTTTTCATTCCTTTGGTTCTGTTTTATAATATCTTGATTTTTCATCAAGTCACTCGCTTCCACTTGCTCCAGTCTCATTTTTAAGGTAGTATTTTCTTCAGTGGTCTTTTGGAGCTCCTTTTACATTTGCCTCATTCTGCCTTTCAAGGCATTCTTCTCCTCATTGGCTTTTTGGAGCTCTTTTGCCGTTTGAGTTAGTCTATTTTTTAAGGTGTTGTTTTCTTCAATATTTTTTTCAGTATTTTTTTGGGTGTCCTTTAGCAAGTCATTGACTTGTTTTTCATGGTTTTCTCACATCATTCTCGTTTCTCTTCCCAATTTTTCCTCTACTTCTCTAACTTGCTTTTCCAAATCCTTTTTGAGCTCTTGCATGGCCTGAGACCAGTTCATGTTTTTCTTGGAGGCTTTTGATGTAGGCTCTTTGACTTTGATGACTTCTTCTGGCTGTATGTTTTGGTCTTCTTTGTCACCAGAGAAAGATTCCAAAGTCTGAGACTGAATCTGGGTGTGTTTTCACTGCCTGGCCATGTTTCCAGCCAACTTACTTGACCCTTGAGTTTTTCATCGGGGTATGACTGCTTGTAGAGTAAAGAGTACTTTGTTCCAAGCTTGAAGGGATGTGCCGTTGATTTCAGAGCTATTTGTATACTGCCAGCTCTGCCACACCAGCACTCCTCCTTCCCCAAGAACCCCCAGCCTGGACCTGACTCAGATCTTCAGCAGGCTGTGCACTCCTGCTCTGATCTGCCACTTAATTCCTCCCACCAGGTGGGCCTGGGGCTGGAAGCAGCTGCAGCTGTAGTTATGTAGCTGCACCACCCTCACTGCCCCCCAGGGGCTGGTGGCTGAACCGTCAATTCTTTTCACTCTGTCTCCTGCAGCTTTTCCCACTAACCTTCTCTGTTGTCATTGGTGTTTGTGGGTTGAGAAGTCTGGTAACTGCCATAGCTCACTGATTCAGGGTGCTAGCGCCTGTTCCACCTGGCTCCTGTCTGGTTGGTCCTGCCGCCGTCCACGCTGGGCTCTGCTCCCCTCAGCTCTGTGTGTGATAGACTTCATCCAGGGACCATCCAGGCTGTCCTGGGCTGGATCCCTGCTTCCCTCTGCTATTTTGTGGGTTCTGCAGTTCTAGAATTTGTTCAAAGCCATTTTTTGTAGGTTTTTTGGAGGGACCTGGTGGGGAGCTCATGCAAGTCCCTGCTTTCCAGCTGCCATCTTGGCTCCACCCCACCGAGTCTTATTTTCAATAAGCTCTAGGTTTTTTCTTCACTTTTATGAAGTAATTTTGGTACTGGGGATGTTCTTTCAGTTTACTGATTTTTCTTTTAATAGCTTCAGTGATCTGTCATTTGCAGTTATAAATGCAAATCAGCAACTTATCAGAAGTGAGCTTCCAAAGCTCTTCTGTATTCCCCTTTACATTTCCCCTCATTGAGATGCCATCCTCTTTCTGTTGAGGACACCAGTATCCTTGCAGAAACTCAATGTCATTTTTTATAAGCATTACCTTCCCAAGTCTTGTCAGTTCTACCTTCCCAGCATAATTTGCTTCCATCCCCTTCTCTCCTCTCCCATTGTCAGCACTTTATTTCAAGCCATAAATCATATTGCAGTCGTATCCTAATTGGACCTTTCTTCCCTGTCTTCCTCATAGCCTCCAAAGTCTTTCTAAACCACAAGTTTCCCTTTTCTCCACAAACTCCCATCTCTAGCCCTCTGTGATTTGGAGGTAATAGAATTTTTAAGTAGCGGTCTATCCCTAGTATTAATTAGTCTTTAGTAAAGAGTTGCAGATTACACAAACAGTATTACGAAGCACTCTGTAACTCTTGAAAGTAGGAAGAGAAAAAGAGGAATTTGACTTGGGTGCATTTTACTAGGCTTCTTTATGCTCTTGTTTTCAACCTCCTTATAGAAAAATTAATAGAGGAAGGATTATATTCGTACTGTCTGTTTTTCAGTGCTTTCTCTTTTTCTGCATCTTCATCCTTTTCTTAGAATCTTTTACTTGAACCTCAGAATTCTTAAGATTATGTATAATTGGTCTAAGATAAGAAACAGTCAATTGATTCTGCAATTTCATTATTGTTTTTTGAGCATTGACTAAAAAACATTGGCTTGACCTTAAATTTAGGCCTTTTTAAATATAGAATCAAGTTGAAATTGTTATGTTCCAATATGTTTTGATTTTATCTTCTGAGCTTCATTTACACTTAACCAACTTATTACTAAAGAGTAATCATTTTGTGCTTACAATTTAAGAGTCTTGTTTATTCCCAATTTCCCAGGAGTTGAGAAAACCCAGTTATGCAGAAATTTGCCAGAGAACAACTAAAGAGTTGCCACCACCTCCTCCTCTTTTACAAGCTCAGAAAGAACAGAAGCCAAACTCTGCTGTCTGTGGGAAAGAAGAGAAGAAGCCCACTGAGCCACCGTTGGAAAGATGCCGAGAACCTCCTCCTTCAAAATCAAATCCAGGACACCCCAAAGACCAGAGGAGACAGTCAGGCCGCAGATCCCCACTGTCAGCTCCTGGGAAGCGTTTGAATAAGGAACAGAGCACACCTCCCAGATCTCCCCAGTGAACCGTGTTTGTGGGTGGGTGGGTGGGGACTGAAGAAGAGTTCTGTTTACCAAGGTTCCCATTTGGAATACGGAGCATGAGTTGCTGGTTAGGAGCTTGCAGTGGTACACGAGGCATGTGAAATGCCTTCAAGTTACTTTTCTTCTATGAAAAATTATTTTCCCCTCTTGAAAAACAGTCTATTTTTTCAGGATTTAATTGATCTAAACCTTATGTTTAGGTTGGTGCTTAACTGGAGGTGATGCATAAAGTCTGATTTTTTTTCAGGATAGAAAATGCATTTATCTTATTAACAAATTGATATTTTTTATTAAGCCTCCATGTGGCTATGAATGCAAGCTATATATATAGTAAGTTTTTCTAAATTAAGCAGAACTCTACTGCTTCATTTTTTTAAAAATAACTGGTCTGGAAGTACATAACCTTAAAATGACTAAATAGACTGATGATGGCTGGTGACAGCTAGTATTGAGAGTGCAGGAAGAGCAGACAAGTGTTACAAAATGCTGGCACGTGTAACTGGGAGGAAATTTTTTTAGGTTATTATGACTCATTTGGGCATAGGAAATTGCACTTTTGGGTAAACTAAATGGTTGTTTCTGTCATTTTAAATTTTTAATTGGTATTTGATCTTCAGTGCAAATGAATGATAAACAACCTGTGGAGAGCACCATAGAGAATATGTTTGAGTTTTGATTTACTGCAAGCGAGTAACCAGCTTCTCACTCCATATTAAAGTAGATTAGACTACATTTAACGAATTCAAAGCACATTGTGAATAGAAGGAAAAAACAATTCCATAAACTTTCATTGTGGAGAGGTGCCCATAGATACATGTTACTACAAAGTAGCACTGTCATGTTTTTTTGATAACCTGAAAGTTTGCATTCTTGGTCTGACAAGGAAGCTGATACAAGTCACCACTGTACCTTCTGCTTCCCCCTTATTCTATGCTCATGCTTTGTGTAGATTTCTTTCAACTCTGCCCCAAGTGCTCTTTGAAAGAGTCCATATATTTAGTCAACTGAGGGTTGACATCTTCCTTTACCTCCTAACATTGGCATATAGATGTAAAAATTTTTTTAAGTGTGAGAGAATGGTGTTTGTTGGGGATTTTTTTTTTATGTGCTGGAGAAAAATCCCTGCTTTTCCTCTGAGATGAGGTTTCTCTTATTGATTCACTTCTAGAAGTGCTACACTTCTGAAGAACAAGGATGCACTAAATTAGCAAGTTTCTAATAAAGTTAAATATAAATTATTTTTGTTTTAAAATGCCTAAGGTTTTTCTTTAAGTATTCTAAGCAGCAGGCAGTTAAAATGATACTATTTCCTGCTGAATGTAACCATACAACTTATTCCATAAATGTTTATTTAAAAGAACTGATTTTTTTTAAGAAATTATTTCCATCCAATATTTAAAGACTTGAATTTTATTTAAACTTGAAAATGACTTTGCCTTAACTTTTGTATAAGACAGCGTAGCGTTAATGAAGACTGGCCCGCTGGGTTGTCATGAGTGGAATACAGGATTACTCAGTTACCATATATATCTAGGGTCATTGGTTTTACTGGGTAAACTTACTGTAGAACAGGTAGTGGCAGTTTTTGTAATATACCTTAAAGATCCTAAACAGTTGAACTTTTTCAGATTGTTGAAAAATGCTGTAAATGCAAATAGTCAATACTGTATTAAATATGTGCACTTGGAAGTGTGTGCTTTGCTTGTACAGTTGTAAATAATCAGAACATATAAAAAGGTACCCTAAAGAAAAATCTGATAAAAATTATTGATATATTATAAATGTTGCTGTTGAGCTGGATGTAGATAAACTAAATGTTGTGGTTTGAGTATTACTTTAATTTGTTGATGTTTTTTTTTCTTTTTCTTTTATTCTGGTGTGCTGAACTGACTCTGCCTCTTCACTGCAAAAGGGAAATGGGGGAAAATTTTTTTATTTAAAAACCCTCAGATGTTTTCATACTCACCTTTAAAAGTGTGCATTTTATTTAGTATGTGTGTCTTGTAATTTAATGTAAATAGACAATTGGGAGTCTAGTCAAGTATAAGATAAAAAAGATAAATTTTAAAAAGATGGTCCATTAAAATAGTATTTGTGAATATGAAACTAAGCATCATTAAGAATGCCTTCTCCCTCCCCCTGCCAAAAAAAAAATCATACTCTGATATTTTTTGATCTCTTCTAATAGTATAAAAACTCAAAAAGGTACAAAAATAATTTTCAGATACTTAAATAAGAATATATAATTTATTTCCTTTCATTTGCCAAATAGCTGAGTATAGAATCAAAATTAATTGGCTTTTTAAATCCAAATTAAATTGGACTGCAAGAAAGATTGTAAGGGCAAGCTAAGACCTGATTACTTTTTAATATTGCACACTTTATTGTGAGAAGAGATGGAACATGAACAACCACAGTCATCACCGAGATTACCAAACCCATCGAGTCACTGGATTTTAATATTTATTTTCCCCCCTCTGGACAGTGAATGTGGCAGTTAGATTTGTACATGGTTAAAGCCAGCTGTGATGATTTACTTTGTTTGCCCGTTGAACATGTAAAGCTCAACAGCTGCAAACAATTTATTAAAAAGGTCATTTAACAGCAACAGTATACAGCTAATCATAGTGAACTGGTACATTATAAGGTAATATATTGAGACCAGCAGGATATGTTGTGCTGTTTTAATGTATTCTGCTGCCATTTGTACTAGGTCAATACACTGTAATTACTGCTTACCCAGCAATAGTCTGTTGCATCCAGAGTTTAAACCTTGCTGTGATGTGGTTTTTATAGCTTTCTTTTTAATTAAGCAAAGGTGATATGCCAAATAGCTGTATGATAATAGAAAAATCATACTGCAATTACTTTGAGATTTTTCCACTCACTGACAAATTGAGGCCATCAGAATAGAAAGCTGTGATGCTACATGCAGACTTTTGCAATGGGACATATAGCTAATAACTGCGGCTTTCATAAATTCAACTTAAAACCCTCCTAGCAAGCAGTATCTCTAGAATCAGAGGTGCAGCAATTAAAATTGGAATTTTTAACCTGTGAAATTGCGTGGTAACATTTTTCAGGCATGTAAGAATAGTACAGAATCTGGCCCAGAGTTCCTGTAAATTAATTTAGAGCGGTGTGGTTATTTTTGAAGTTAGTGCCATGACACTTCAGATCAGCCCCTTTGCCCCCACGATTTCATCATCATTGGTCGCTAGAAGTCACCTGATACAGTGACAACAAACTTACTTTGTTGTGTTATCTTTTAACGTTTCAGCAGTTGTCATGAAAAAGGTCTTGTTTGAATGTGATTCATTGTTTCCCTAGAGCACCAGCTGACTAATGGTGCGTACTGCTTTGTATCTCCTAAATTTAGCTTGCTGTGGTTAAGGGTTTTATGTGCTTTGTAACCTATTACACAAATAGCAGCAGACAATCAAAGGTTTAAGGAGAAAGTTAACAGCTGCCAATTTGGGAACTAGAAGTGGAATATGGAAGCTTCGTTGAGGGTTTTTGTTTTTGTTCTACTTTTTCCATTAAGACTGGAATCAAGCTTACATGTAAACTATTGGTAATTTAAGTTTCTTTTTGTGTCAACAATGTAAAACTGTCTAATTTGAAAAATGTAGGTTATGAAAAATAAAGATTTAGGCACTGTTCAATTTTTCTTTTGATTTTTTTTTAAATTAAAGTTTTCTTCAAGAATATTTTTTTAACTTTTTGTCTATTCACATTGATGTCTACATTAATGGAAAATAAGTTGCCTACAAATTGTTTGAATTATGGAAGTTTCTCTGACTTGTACATAATTCTGATTATTTATATGAACTGCCACATAAGGTTTTTTTCAGTCTGGCTAAAGTTGTTTAAGGTTGTTTAATGAAAAATAAAATTGAGCACTAAAATCAGTAATGTTCATTATGAAATAGGGAATTAAACCCAAGCCATAAAGTAAATGCAGAAATATCTCAGTACTGGTTTTTTTAAGAACTGAATTAGATTCTCTTCCAAAGCACTGTCCCCTAAGGCAGTTTGTATTGCTGTCAAGTGATCACATCGGTTTTCAGTTCCATAAAGGTGTTGTATGACAATAAAATCCGAAAACAAATTTATTCATCAGTTCCTTTAAAAAAAGGTGATAGAAAATTATTTCACGTGTTTATTTCCCCTAATTTGTGAAAGAATGAATGAGGTTTTTTTTTTAAGCAAGCTCAGCAGATGAATGGGTAGGTTTTGATGCTTAACAATTTGAAAATAAATACTATGAAAAACGGCTACTGTGTGTTCTTTAAATAGCAAACATTACACTTTTTATTTAGTATGCTGGCAGTTTAGCTGGCAAAAGTAACCTTTGTATTCTTTGTGTCCAAATGATCACTGGAAATGAATGAGTAATTCTAATTGACATTGGGTGAAAGCACCATATTAAATACTAGAATTTCCACACATTTAAGTTAGTGCTGAGATTAAGAACAACATTAGCAAAAAAAAAATGGCATCCTTCTGCTTTTTTGTCTTAAAATTGCTACTGTAGATTTACATGTATGCCGTAAGAGTTTTTACGAGTTTGAGATGGTTAATGCTATTTCACAGGTTCATATGATTGGAGAAATTATAATGGTTTTCTTATGTGCTGTCGAATAGCTTCCAAGTTCATGAAGATGGCTGCATTTAAAAATTAGGTTAACAAAATATTCTTGTTAAATATGTTTTTAAAACTGCCTTTTCTAAGCCATTTCTTTAGTAGATTTTCTTCAAAGTTGCACAACTCTAAGCTCCTCAGCCATTTCATTCAGTAGCATCTAGGAAACTGAGCAATGCTATAAAATCATAACTAGCCTATGGTATTTACCTTGTTTAGCGGTTCTAGGGAGATGACAGTTTCACTGTTGTTAAAGTGGACTTAATGGAGTGACAAATCTGCTTTCTGGAAACTGAAAGAGTGTAGCAGGAATAGATGGAAATCTTCTCCCCCCTTTCCCAAGAGCCAGCTAAGTGTTGAACTGGCTCCATGCCTAACTGCCTCTTTTTCCATTCCAGCTCTTCCTATCATTTGTCACCAATGGTGGTAAAATTTTTATCCTTTAGGAGGAACAGGTGGTAGGCTTATCTGCTGGGACAGAGAAAAGACTCTTGACCCTTCCCTAAAAAGTGCAGGTGATCATGGTTCCTTGAGGTGGGTGAATTTTCCATTTTTGACAAGTCTAAGCTTGATACCTCCCTCCCTTGTCCCAACAAAAACACCCTTCCCCTCCCTGCCCTGGTGTGTGTATGTAGTTATGGTGCTTTTATCATTCTCATGATGCAGATCTGTAACAGTGAGTAGTTTTCCCATTTTCCTTCTATCCTTTACTTCCTTCTTCTAGAGAGTTTGGGGATGGGGAGACCTCATAGGGATGGACCAGCAAGGGACTTTCTCCTCATGTGTGTGTACTTACTTGTACCTTCTCCTCTGAGAGGGTATTAAAGTCTCTAGGTGGCTCAGTGGAATGATCACTGAGCCTGGACTCAGGAAGACTCAAGTTCAAATCCAGCCTCAGACGCTTAGTAGCTGGGTCACCCTTGTTGAGTCAGTCTCTGCCTCAGTTTCCTCAACTGTAAAATGGGAGTAGTAGCACCGCATTCCCAGGGTTGTTTTAAGGGTTAAATGAGATATTTGTAAAGTACTTAGTAATGTGTCTGGCACATAGTAAGTGTTCTATAAATGCTTATCCCCGTTTCCCCCAATCTTAAGTCTTGAGTGTAAGGGACAGTTTTGGTTCTGTCTAGTGTCTAGACATTAGCACAGTGCCTTACAGGTTTTAGACCCTTAATAAATATTTCTTGGATTGGACTATAATAACTGTCATTTCCTATTACACCATTACTACTTGGAGTAATGTTACTATTCCATCTAGGTACTTTTCTATCTTCACAGAAATGCCCAAGAAACCTAGGAGGAAAAGCATCCTAGGAACTTAGAGAAAGCTCTGTCTCAGGTTTGCTATTGGCTAAAGAGAAATTTATTGACTTGAAAATAACTAGCCAAAACCTAGATTCACATCTGTGATAAAAGACTGTGGAAGGGTGACTGAGAACGCCAGGGAAGACTTTAATATTTAACCTACCTCCCAAGTTCCTATTAGGAAAGTGCCCTGTAGATCTTTAGTTAAAAAACTACTACTTATACAAATCTAATTTATTAGGCTACATCAAGGATTCTTATCCTGGGGTCCACATAACCATTAGATTTCAGGAAGTCATTGAACTTGGATGGAAAAATAAATTGGTTTTTTGTTGTCTTCTATTATGAATATTTTTTAAACATTCTGAGAAGGCATCCTTAACCTGACAACTAAAGGGGTCCATGTCACAAAATAGTTTTAAAACCCCTTGTCTCCATGGATCTACTAACCACCCCTGGGTGTGCCATGATTTTTTCAGTGACTCCATCTTTATTTTGATTTATCCTAAATACAGCATAATGAAGCAAAATGAGATCATATCGGAAAAGTTAAGCGCAAAGAGTTTTTGTGATTTTAGAAGTCAACATAACTGCTGAGTGGTCTTATGAAAATGGGTCAGATGGGTTATATTTGATGTGTGAATGAAAATGGGTCAGATAGGTTATATTTGATGTATTATATGAAAACTGATCTGTAAGTAGTGCCTTATACATTGTGAATACTTAGTGAATATATGTTTTACTGAAGCGAAAGTCACTTCAGTTTCATCCCTTGATAATCACTGCCCAGAAATTAACTGCCAATAAAGGGCTAAGAATTAATGGAAATCTAAAAAGCTCTACTATTTGGTTTGATAAGATTATACTGAATTAAATGTAACAGAAGACTTTCCATCGAGAGATTGAGAGCCAAAATGCTTGATCCATGTCTGAGGTGCCTTGTAGGGATAGGTTTTATGGGATCAAGTTCAGTGTGAACTCGCTCTAAATTGGAAAAGTCAAAAAATAGCAATGATTTACTGACCCACATCTTTGGACCAAACTGCTGCCTTCACTGGCCACTTTTACCTCCTCCCCTCCATCTATTGTGTTTGCAGTAATTAGCTGTGGAACCTCACCTCCCTTATCTGGTGGTCAATAATTACAGGTCTGTGGAGAATATCAGCCCCAGTCGACTGAGTTTTCCATCCTATTGCATACAAACTATTTGTTCCTGCTGCATTTATCCTTATAATGGTGTCCACAGCTTAAATTTTACCATCACACACGTAAGGGAAGGCACCTGCGCAAGACTTGGGTATTGTTCACTTGAGGGGACAGTTTTGGGATCGGATCTCTTAGAAATGGTATGCATAAACCTACAACTGAATAATGTCCATCATGAGAGGTTTAAAAGAAGCTGGGCAGATTCTGAAAGTGGTGAGGTAGGGGGGTGGAGCCAAGATGGCGACTGGAAAGCAGGGACTTGCATGAGCTCCCTGTCCAGGCTGCTCCAAAAACCTATAAAAAATGGCTCTGAACAAATTCTAGAACTGCAGAACCCACAAAATAGCAGAGGGAAGCAGGGATCCAGCCCAGGACAGCCTGGATGGTTGCTGGATGAGATCTATCACACGCGGAGGGGAGCGGAGCTCAGTGCAGGCAGCGGCAGGACCAACCAGACAGGGAGCCAGGTGGAACAGGCCCTAGTGCCCTGGGTCAGTGAGCTGTGGCAGTTACCAGACTTCTCAACCCACAAACACCAAAGACAACGGAGAAGGTTAGTGGGAAAAGCTGCAGGAGACAGAGTGAAAAGCGTTCGGTTTGGCCACTGCCCCTGGGGCAGTGGGGGTGGTGCGGCTACAGAACTACAGCTGCAGCTGCTTCCAGCCCCAGGCCCACCTGGTGGGAGGAATTAAGTGGCAGATCAGAGCAGGAGTGCACAGCCTGCTGAAGATCTGAGTCAGGTCCAGGCTGGGGGTTCTTGGGGAAGGAGGAGTGCTGGTGTGGCAGAGCTGGCTGTATACAAATAGCTCTGAAATCAACGGCGCATCCCCTCAAGCTTGGAACAAAGTACTCTTTACTCTACAAGCAGTCATACCCCAATGAAAAACTCAAGGGTCAAGTAAGTTGGCTGGAAACATGGCCAGGCAGCAAAAACACACCCAGATTCAGTCTCGGACTTTGGAATCTTTCTTTGGTGACAAGACCAAAACACAGCCAGAAGAAGTCAACAAAGTCAAAGAGCCTACATCAAAAGCCTCCAAGAAAAACATGAACTGGTCTCAGGCCATGCAAGAGCTCAAAAAGGATTTGGAAAAGCAAGTTAGAGAAGTAGAGGAAAAATTGGGAAGAGAAATGAGATGGATGCGAGAAATCCATGAAAAACAAGTCAATGACTTGCTAAAGGAGACTGAAAAAGATACTGAAAAAAACAACACCCTTAAAAATAGACTAACTCAAATGGCAAAAAAGCTCCAAAAAGCCAATGAGGAGAAGAATGCCTTGAAAGGCAGAATTAGCCAAATGGAAAAGGAGGTCCAATGGACCACTGAAGAAAACACTACCTTAAAAATTAGATTGGAGCAAGTGGAAGCTAGTGACTTTATGAGAAATCAAGATATCAACAGAACCAAAGGAATGAAAAAGTGGAAGACAATGTGAAATATCTCATTGGAAAAAACCACTGACGTGGAAAATAGATCCAGGAGAGATAATTTAAAAATTATTGGACTACCTGAAAGCCATGATCAAAAAAAGGGCCTAGATATCATCTTTCAAGAAATTATCAAGGAGAACTGCCCTGATGTTCTAGAGCCAGAGGGTAAAATAGAAATTGAAAAAATCCACAGATTGCTTCCTCAAATAGATCCCAAAAAGAAAACCCCTAGGAATATCATTGCCAAATTCCAGAGCTCCCTGGTCAAGGAGAAAATACTGCAAGCAGCCAGAAAGAAACAATTTGAGTATTGTGGAAAAACAATCAGGATAACATAGGATCTAGCAGCTTCCACATTAAGAGATTGAAGGGCTTGGAATATGATATTCCAGAGGTCAATGGAGCTAGGATTAAAAGCAAGAATCACCTACCCAGCAAAACTGAGTATCATGCTCCAAGGCAAAATATTGACTTTCAATAAAATAGAGGACTTTCAAGCTTTCTCAGTGAAAAGACCAGAGCTGAATAGAAAATTTGACTTTCAAACACAAGAATCAAGAGAAGCATGAAACGGTAAACAAGAAAGAGAAATCACAAGGGACTTACTAAAGTTGAACTGTTTTGTTTACATTCCTATATGGAAAGATGATGTGTATGATTCATGAGACCTCAGTATCAGAGTAGCTGAAAGGAATATGCATGTGTGTGTGTGTGTGTGTGTATGTATGTGTATATATACACAGAGGGCACAGGGTGAGTTGAATATGAAGGGATGATATCTAAAAAAAAAATTAAGGGATAAGAGAGGAATATATTGAGAGAAGGAGAAAGGGAGAGACAGAATGGGGTAAATTATCTCGCATAAAAGTGGCAAGAAAAAGCAGTTCTGTAGGAAGGGAAGATGGGGCAGGTGAGGGGGAATGAGTAAATCTTGCTCTCATCAGATTTTACCTGAGGAGGGAATACCATACACACTCAGTTGAGTATCTTACCCCACAGGAAAGAAGGAGGAAGAAGATAAAAAAGGGGGGATGACAGGAGGGAGGGCAGACGGGGAGGAGGTAATCAAAAACAAACACTTTCGAAAAGGGACAGGGTCACGGGAGAAAATTCAATAAAGGGGGATAGGTTAGGAAGGAGCAAAACAGTCTTTCACAACATGAGTATTGTGGAAGGGTTTTACATAATGATACGCATGTGGCCTATGTTGAATTGCTTGCCTTCTTAGGGAGGGTGGGTGGGAAGGGAAGAGGGGAGAGAATTTGGAACTCAAAGTTTTAAAAACAGACGTTCAAAAACAACAACGACAAAAAAAAGTTTTTGCATGCAACTAGGAAAAAAGATACACAGGCAATGGGGCATAGAAATTTATCTTGCCCTACAAGAGAAGAAGGGAAAGGGGGATGGGAGGGGAGTAGGGTGACAGAAGGGAGGGCTGACTGGGGAATATGTGCCATCTTGGAGTGGGTAGGAGGGTAGAAATGGGGAAAAAATTCGTAATTCAAACTCTTGTGAAAATCAGTGCTGAAAACTAAATATATTAAATAAATTAAATTTTAAAAAAATAAAAAAAAGAAAGTGGTGAGGTATGGAGAAATGAAACATGGGGTGTTGGCTTGTAAAGTAAGGCCAGCATTTAAAAACTGCACACTCCCTAAAGCTAAACTCAGACAAAGTAAGCTGTAAGTCAGCCAGAAGACTGCTGCCAATGCTGATCAATAAACTGCATGATATTAAGATGGAAGCATCTTAATCTCTTCTATCTCCCTCACACTCCCCAAATCCAATCATTTGCCAAGTCACTGATTTTCTACATCTCTTGCACTAGGCTGTTCTCTCCATTCCCATGGTCACCACCCTAGTCTCCCACTTGGACAATATGTTACAATGACCTTCTAACTGGCCTCTTTCTTTTCATTCTCTTCCCTCTCCAAACTATTCTCTAAACTGTTGCCAAATTAAGATTCCTGGTGCACAGGTGACCATGTACTTACTCCTTTGCTCAAAGATGGTCAGTGGTTCCCTATTGCTTCTAATATCAAATACAAACTTTTCTGCCAGGCATTTAAAGCCTCCATCATGTAGCTTTCCATTTCCATTTATTGTGCCAGAAATGGCACAATATTCTCTATACACTCTACCGTATGTTTCAGGCAAACCGGCTTACTAGTTGTTTTCCAGGATCAGAATGCCATAGGCCACCCATCTATGCCTTTGCACAGGCTGTGACTCATAAGTGGGGTAGAGTCACCTTTCTCTTCTCCCTAGCTTCCTCCAAAGCTCAGCTCAAGTGCCATCAAATGCAGCAGTTTTCCAGACTATGGGACATGCGTTTAGAGTGAGGGAATGGGGGAAGAACAAAACTATTCAACATTTTCTAGCACAACTCTAGCCAAAATATGCCTACTTTTTCAATGAAAACAAAGTTCAAAGTCAACCCAAGCCATATAGCCAGGTAATTTTGCTTTGACAACAGTATGACTATTATTTACTGTTGTATATAAAAATGTCAGATCTGAAATGGTATGTCTTGAGTTTTCATGTGGGTTGTCATCTTCCATTGTATAAGTTTATGGTATGGATGAGTTGCATCATTAAGCTGCTTACTACATTTGTACATGAACTTTGCAAATCCAAAATTTTCTTTAAAAATATTCAGATAGAAGTTACAAGTCCCATGATAACTTATACAGGGTGTCCTAAAAGTCTAGTTCAGGTTTATGCTTTAAGAACTTCAGAAGTATAAATGCAAAATTATTAATAATTTGAGTTTTAAATTTCCTTTACATATTTAATTTTGCGAATCTTGAATGATTTTCACTTTTAATTTTAAGACTTGGAAACTCATGACATATTGTGTCTATCAAACAGTTTTTGGATGACACTTTCCAGACTTGTTTGAATACCTACATCATTTGATCTGCCTCTGTTATACTTTTTCTTAAGGTGGTCACATCAAACCTGTCATGCATGCATGAAAACCTCATTCTTGGGATGATCTTAAGGCTAGGATTACACATGCGATCCTTACAGTCATTGAGCAGCAGCTGATGAAAGTTTTAAGTTAAAACAATCAAATATAGCATAGGGCATAGCAGGACAGTGCTTATGTTGAATTTCAATGATATTTAAAATTTTTAATCTTTCAGATGTTTTAGTAAGTTTTCTGCTTACACTTTCATAATTATTAGAGCTTAAAATGCATTAAGGCTTATGGAACACCTATTTATCAGTGTCATTCATTTATATACGTGTATATATAAAGCTAGTTTAATTTTCTAGTTCTTTAAAGTAAAATAGTATCTTTTTGTGATGAGTAAATACAATATTAGCTTAAGGAGAAGATCTCTCCACTTGAGCACTGAAACTGGTATTAGCTAAAACATCAGAGACAGCTTAAATAGCAGAATAATAAATGCTGGGGCAGCTAGGTGGCGCAGTGAGTAGAACACCAAGCACTAGCCCTGGAGTCAGGAGGACCTTAGTTCAAATTCAGCCTCAGACACTTGACATAGTAGCTCTGTGACCTTGGGCAAGTCACTTAACCCCAATTGCCCTGCCTTCCTCCCTCAAAAAAAGTAGTAAATGCAGAAACAATAAGTAAATGGCCCAAATTCATAAAATGATTAACAAATTGGTAAATTTGGGATTCATTTAAGTTTTTATTATTGGTGGAAAAGGAAGGCTATTTGTTTTGTATAAATGCTTTCTTTGCAGATAGCTTGAAACCTAACAACTGAAGTGAGTGTACCTGTAGACTGTTGTCAGGACAAAATAATTTTTCCAGAGATAATTAGGAGATTTTAATCATTTTTTCCCCAAAACCTAGCTCTGTGGCATCAAAAGTATTATCTGAATCATCTAAGGTTGTGTACAGAATTGCTAAGTGTAAAAAGCCTCATTAGATAGGAGAAGTATTGGTGCTGGTCCTTCAGATAATGACAGAATCAAGACTAAATTTGACAAATGACATGCAAAGCAGCTTTTACTGATTCCAGTGACAGATGTTGAAATAAGAAAACTGCCTGTATGTCTGAAGACCTTTGTCTTAAATTGAGATACTTAAATCTTCCTATTTTGCTTTCCAAGTGGTTAGATATGTTTAATTTATGTATTTACAATTTGTTGTTCAAACTGATGTTATGGAAGACTTATTACTTTGCAAAAAGGCCATGCTTGTAGCAAGAGAAAAATTTTAATATAACTGAAAAAAGTTTTTAATGAAAATGATATGAGACAATTGTATAGGACTCAGTGATGGAGCCAAGTCACTGTTCAGAATGAAATGCAGGTCCACAAAAACCAGTTCAAAATGAGCCTTCCTGAACAATCTGGACATACTGCATGCTTCACAGACAATCACCTGTGTCAAGAAACATGAGACTCCACATAGAGATTTTCACATTCAATAAACAGTCTGTTCAAAGGAAAACTTCACAAAAGTCTTGATGTGCACAGCATAGAGCACCTCTATATCATCATAAAATGTGAGCTTTATTAAGCCAAAATACTTGGAACAATGCTTAAACTAAAAGAAGAAATGGCCTCTTTTCATAGTGATGATAAAAATAAAACATTTTACAGTAGAATTTTCTCCTGAAATGTGCATATTTGTTGGATTTTTTAAAAATTGAATACTCTTAATCACTGTAAGGTTTTCAAATTCTTAATCTAACCTGAAAAGTAAAGTTACTGCATCCATGAAAAAGAAGTATGAGTAAATTTATTAAATAATGTATTTCCAAATGAAAAAAATACCCACCATAAAATGAAACGGAAGAAATGACTTATTAAAACATTATTAATCAGTTCTTTTTTATTTTAGAGACATAAGTATTCCTAAGTATGAATAAACTTTTAGGGACAGATACACTTCATCTTATTCTATCTGAATAAGAATGATTAATAAACAACTTGTAATATTACTTCAAAACAAGTTTTTAAACCCCGCCCCCAAAAAACCCTTATGTTTAGAAATGAGAAGCTCTCTAACTTTTCAAAATAATAACTGTTTAAAGTGGGATTTTCTTTTAGAACTAGTATAAAAACAATATATCAGTCTTGATTAGTGGTAGAAAAATATATAAGCATCCATGACACCATGTTTTATGAAACTTTGCACTGAAAAGCCTATCCATCACAATAGTATTATTTAATGTTGCAAATATGAAAATTGTAAATGAGTTCATCAAACATGTTACATTATACATTTAGTATTTGTTTATTATAAAATTTGTAACAAATTCCTAATTTTATTTGGATAAAATATGAGCAAAAATGATTTACCCAGATTGTTTTATGAAAGAGGGGAAGTATCACTACATAAATTTGGAAACCAGTGGCCTATGGAAAATCTCATCTCAGATCATCCTTGTATTTATTTTTCTGTTTACATAATGTAGCCTCTCATAGAATGTAACCTCATTGAGGGCAGAGGAGGATGGGGGCTGGCTGCAGCAGAACAGACTGTTCCCAAGATAGCACAAGGCTGCTATGACGAAGACCACCATGAAGAGCAGTACCCAGGAAAGTAACTCCTATTTCACACATAGAAAAAAGATCCAAAGGCCAGGATAAGTTATTACGTATCTATTTTTAACATTCTTTTTAAATTTTGAGTTCCAAATTCTTTTCCTCTGCCCCACCCCACTCCCACCAAGAAGGCAAATGATATTAGTTATATATGTGAAATCATGCAAAACATTTCCATATTAGCGATATTCTTTTTTAAAGCGAGAAAAATAAAGTGAAAAAATTATACTTTAATTTGTACTCAGAGTTCATCAGTTCTCTGGAGGTGGATAGCATTTTTTCATCATGAGTCCTTTGGAATTGTCTTGGATCATTGTATTGATCAAAATAGCCAAGTCTTTCACAGTTGATCATCATCACAACATTGCTCTTACTATGCACAATGATCTCCCGGTTCTTCTCACTTCAGTTTGTATTAGTTCATATAAGTCTTGCCATGGTTTTCTGAAACCACCTCCCCAATCATAAGAAACCCCTCCTCCATTATAAGAAATGATTTCTTATAGCACAATAGTACTCCATAACAATTATATGTCATAACCTAGACCATTGGACATATGGACATAACCTGTCCATTGATGGACATTCCCTCAGTTTCTATTTCTCTGCCACCACAAAAAGAGCCGCAATAAGTATTTGTGTGTATATATAGGTCTTATCCCTTTTTCTTTGATCTCTTTGAGATACAGCCCTAGTAGTGGTATTGCTGGATCAAAGAACATGTATAGTTCTATAGCCTTTGGGCATAGTTCCAAATGGCTCTCCAAAGTGGTTGAATCACTTCACTACTCTACCAGCAGTTAATTAGTGGTACCTTGTGATTTAGAGAATTTTTTTCATATGACTAAAATACGTTTGATTTCCTCTGAAAACTGCCTGTTTATATACTGTGATCATTTATCAATTTGGAAATGGCTCTTATTTTTATAAATTTGACTCCATTCTATACTCAGTATATATTTGAGAAATGAGGCCTTTATCAGAGAAATTTGCTATCTTATATTCCTTTTTTACCTATCATACCTTTTAGCAAAATTCTTGATTATCTCTTTTAATTACATCTCTTTTTGCTTTTGCTTTGTCTGAGATCCTGATAGCTTTTCCTGCCTTTTCCTTCAGCTGAAGCATATCATTCCACTCCAGCCATTTATTTTTTAAAAATATTTTATTTTTCCCCAATTACTTGTTAAAACAATTTTTAGTGTTTTTTTTAAGTTTTGAGTTCCAAATTTTATCCTTTCTTCCTTCCCCCTCCCTGAGAGGGTAAGAAATCTGATATGTTATACATATACAATCATGTAAAACATTTCCATATTAGTCATTTTGGACAAGAAGAACAAGAAAACAAAGAAAAGGAAAGAGTATGTTTCAGTCTGTATTCAGACAATATCAGTTCTTTCTCCGGAGGTGATAGCATGTTGAAGCATTGCCTGCTTCATTTCCTCTCCACTGTAAAGCTCTTTCCTGTGTACCTCTTTAATGTAAGAAAAAATTTCCCCATTCTACCACTACCTCTCCCTACCCCCTTTTCCCAGTGCATCCCTCTTTCTCACCCCTTCTTTTTTTGGAGATCCTTCTAATATAATTGATTCAAACCCATGCCATCTGTCTGTGTTATGCAAACTCCTAACTGTCCTAATAGTGATGAATTTCTTAGGAGTTATGTGTATCATCTTCTTATATAGGAATGTAAACGTTTAACTTTATTGAGTCTCTTTTGATTACTCTTTACTTTTTTATGCTTCTCTTGAGTCCTGTATTTGAAAGTCATTTTCTAGTCAGCTCTGGTCTTTTCATCAGGAATGCTTGAAGGTTCTCTATTTCATTAAATATCTGCTTTTCCCCTTAAAGGATTGTACTCATTTTTCCTGGGTCAGTGATTCTTTGTTGTAATTCAAACTTTTTTACCCTCCAGAATATCATATTCCAAGGTCTCTGCTCCTTTAATATGGAATCGAATAAATCTTGTATGGTCCTGACTGTGGCTCCACAATATTTGAATTGTTTCTTTCTGGTTGTTTGAAGTATTTTCTCCTTGACCTGGGAACTCTGGAATCTGGCTATAATAATCCTGGGAGTTTTAATTTTGGAATCCCAGGACATGATTGTTGGATTCTTTCCATTTCTATTTTATCCTCTGGTTCTTGGATATCAGGACAGTTTTTCTTTACAATTTCTGGATATATGTTGTCTAGGACCTGTTTTTGTTCATGGCTTTCTGTTAGTTTAATCTTAAATTATCTCTCCTCAACCTATTTTCCTGGTCAGTCTTTTTCTGCCGAGATATTTCATATTTTCTTCTATTTCTCATTCTTTTGACTCTGTTTTATTATTTTTTTGATGTTCATGGAGTCAACTTACAATCATCTAATTCTAATTTTAAAGGAGTTCTTTACTTCAATGAATTTTTGTTCCTCTTTTAACATTTGTCCAATTCTACTTTTTAAAGTGTTGTTCTCTTCAGTATGTTTTGTGCCTCTTTTACCAAGCTATTCTCTTTTCATAATTTTCTCACATCACTCTCATTTCTTTTCCCAGTTTTTCCTCTGCTGCCCTTAACTTGCTCTTTATCACTTCCAGCCATTCTTATTGGGCTTCTGTCCAGTTAACATTTTTCTTTGAGGCTTTTCACAGGTTTTTTTTTTTCTGAGTTTATGTCTTGGTCTTCCCTGCCACTGCAGTAGCTTTTTATGCTCAGATCCTTTTTTTTTTTTTTTGCTCCTTTTTTTTCAGCCTATTTCTTGACTTTGAACTTCATGTTAAAATTGGGCTCTGCTCACCTGGGTTTGGGGAGGCATTGTCCCAAGCTTCATGCTTCTTCATGCTGTTGTTTTCAGAGCTAGTTCTGGGAGTCTGCAAGTTTTGGTGTTTCTAAGGTGGTGTGATCCTGGGAGAGGTATGGTCACTGCTCTTCTGGCCTATGCTCTCATCTTTACCAAGGAAGGGTCCCTCATCTCCTGCAGCTATAAGCACTAGTGCTCCTCTCTGCTTAGCAACTATGACCAGGGCCCCTGCTCCCTTCTAACAGACAACCAGTGCTCCTGTCTGCCCTAGAACAACAACCCAGGAATGTGTATGGGTAATAGAGTTGCTAGTCAGCACCAGGTGTACCCAGTACCAGCAAAATGTCCCCTGTAATCTCTTTCTGACCAGTTGTCCAACTTCCTTACTTTCTTAAAGCTGTGGAGGCTCTGAAGAGACCTCCACCCAAGTGTCATCGATTTTTTTTGCAGACCTCTTAAATTCTCTTAGGCTGGAAAAATGTCTCATCCCAGCATTTTGTTGTCTCTCCCACTTCAAAACTTGATTTGAGGCATTATTTTAGAGCTGTTTGGGAGGGAGTTGTTGGGAGAATTTAGCTGGGTGACTGCCCTAATCTGCCATCTTGGTTCCTTGGCTTTACTCTTGTTGTTGTGTTTGTCCTTCCTTCTCCAAGAGGACCATGACATCAGGGAAATGATGACATGACTTGCAGTTGACTTTGATTTAAGAGAGGGAAGGCTGTGCAAGGTCACCAGCCTCACTTTCTCCTCCAGAGCCATCTGGGTCCAGTGGCCAGATATTCATCAGGATGACTGGAGAAGGCCCAGCATTCATTGGGAGGGCGTGACCTTTTATACTAAGGTCTTTCCAGGTTCTCTCTTTAAGTGAGGTAATGCCTATTCAGTGAATAGACCTCTTTAAGAAGTTAATCAAGGGATGGCCCCTTTAAAAAAAAATCAAACTGGGAAGGGAAGACCATCAGGGTTCCTGGCCAAAGAGAAACAGTTACTATTTACTATTTACTCTTAAGAAACCAAAAGCAGAGGTCTTTTCTCCATGAAAGGTATTTCTTAGAAAAATAACATAACTTTAAGTTGGGTTCTCTAACTTATAATAAATTTTCATATGGAGAATTTTCCAGGACAGTTTGCTCCTGAACTCTACCCCTGACATTAGTGGACATTAACTTAATCATCCCTTTGATTTTATCATTAAGTCAAATTTACCAAAAGCTGGTTTCCTTCTCCATGAAATGCTTAAACACCCCCAAATAGGCTTTGAAGGGAGGATAGTGGTTAAAGGCAGAGGAATTTTCAGTCGAAGGGAAAATTACAGAAAGCTACAAGTAAGTTTAATCTCCAAGTTTCTATTTGTCAGGACTTATGGAAGGTGAGCCCTTAACTGTCTATTAGTGATGCCCATTATTTACTTGAGAATCTTTCAATAGCTTGGTACTTATGGGTTTTTTTTCTCTACAGAGTTTGTTTCAGTTCATTCTTAAAATTAAAAGTAGATACTCTCAAAAGAGAAAAGAAGCTATATAAATGTGATGCTGCAATAAACTAAAATTATAATAACTCTTGTTCCTAAAAAAAAAAAAATCTATTGGGGACATTATGTTTTTCATTAATGCCTCTCTGAGAAAAATAACCATTGTCTACAGATTGCTAATACCCGGCTGTAAGCTGAGTACCTCCCAACTGGTACCAGCCAGTGTTCCTGAGGACATTGAGTTAAGTACTGGTGTTCTCTGAATGCCTTTGTTTAGAAACTTAACTGTAACTGTTTTTGCAAATAAAAGCTCCACTGAACTACTGTCCATGCAGCAGCAGGGGGCGATCTTCTATTGGTTTTCTGTGACTTAAAGCCTATTTCCTTTGTTCCAGGGATGGAAGTGGTTACTTAGTTGGGTTTTAGGGTGTGGTATTTTTGTTTGCTTGTTTGGGGAGATGGGGAGGGATGGAGAAAATGTCACATAGGCTTGCAAAGTAGGTATTATGGTATTTCACAAGGAATCCTTCAATTACGCCAACAGTCAAGCAGGTTTTTAACTTCTTAAACTTTTTGTAGTGGTTTATGTTTCTTTCGGAAACCCCAACCTTAATCTTTAAAACCCTTAAAATTAAGATTTTTAAATGCCTATGGCTAGCTATTTATATGATTTATTATTATTATCATTTTCTTTGACCTTTTACTGAGAATACATCCTAAAAGTATTTTCAAAAACAAGAAAGGGTTGAATAATAGCAGATCTCAACATAGGCTTTAAGGATTGCAAACACCCCCATAATCTGGATGGTATGACTATAATTCTCACTTTACAGAAGAGGAAACTAAGGAATAGAAGGGCAAAATTGCTTGCCCGGAATAACACACCTACCAAGCATCAGACCCTGGTCTTCTGACTACAGGCCAGTATTTTTTCCATCACACCATAGAACCTCTGGCTGTCTAGACATACTTAGAGCACCAGCACTTACCATTTTGAAAAATTTATGATAACCTTAATGTCTAACCTTTGAAGAACAAACTGGTATATCGGTGTAATTCAGAATGATAAATATGTTATATAGGAAAAGATTTATAGGAAATAGCAGGACCTCAGAACTAGCGCCGGAAAGGTCTTCACAAGTCATCTAATTCAACCTTCTTATTGTTCAGTCTGGGCAACTGAAGCCCATAAAATAAAGCACAGACATATTGACAAATAATCAAAGGAAAATATACATAAATTCAAAGTTTTTAAATGTATAAAAGCAGATCAAGATATAGAAAGGAGTATGGATACCTTAACTAATAAGTCAAATGAAATTATGATAGATCAAATGAGATAATGTATTTTAAGCACTAAATAAACCTTAAAATACTATGTAAATGTTAACCATTTTAAGTGTTGTGTCATTGGGAGTTATACGGAATGTTATAGTTTTCCTTGTGTAAAGCTTCAGAACAGTCTTCATTTTTTTCTTTTATTTTGTAACAATTGGGGGGGAATTTTTTTAAGTTCATCACACTTTGATTTTTAAAATTCAAGAATTTTGCATTTAAATGTTCTGTTTTTCTTAGAAATATCCTAGTGATTTTTCCAGCACCATGTAGTAGCGTAACATGTATTATGTGTCCAAATCACTAAAAGGAAATCGCATTGGGAGATAGTCATACTCAAACTTGTGTGTGTGTGTGTGTTCTGGGACTTATTACTCAGACTGAGATTAGAGATGTTTGTTTCATCTTGACTTCTATTTAGGGTTTCTTATTTTGTCAGACTTTATGTCTCTCTCCCCTCCCCAAAATAAAAATAAAGTAAAACAAAACTTTCACTAACCAGTCCTAATGTTAAAATAGTTATTTAACAGATACTTTGTTGACAGACTGGCAATCCAGTATTGTATCAGATTATGAACAAAAATGAATAAAAAAGCATTACTATGTACCAGTCACTAGCTAGACACTATACATACAAACAGTAAGATATTCTCTGCCCACAAGAATCTTACATCCTAATGAAGGAATATATACATAGGAGAGTGGTGAACAGGGAGGAATATTTAGGTCTGGTCACAGGTATGGTGTGTGGAGTCCTAGAACAATTAATTACTATTCCCAGAAAAAGATTTTTAAAAAAAAGGAGAGAAGAGGAAACACAGTATGGCCAAAGGGCAGTGTAGTAAATAGAGTATGTAGGTATGGTGAATCCTCACAAATCAGGACAGAATGTCCCCAGGGCAGAAGTAAACTGTTTAATGACCCACAAGATTATAGGTATAGTTAACAGATATCATGAAGATACACATAGCTCATTCTCTCTACTTCCAATTCTTTTTTTTTTTAAATGTCTTGTGTCCACCTCTGCTACTTAGTATCTGTTTAACTTCAGGCAAATCATTTAACCTCTCTTCCTCTCAATTTCCTTGTCTATAAAACAGGGCAGTTGTAAATTCTATGATCTACTATTTCTTCTGAGTGCCCTTCTCCCATCTTGTCATGATCTGGCAAATTCCTTCTTTGTCTACAATGACGAAATATGTTCTGTGTAGAAAAAACACATGCTCTAAGTAATTATGATTCCATATATATGTATATATACATACATATTTTTGATAGTAAATGGATGTAAAATAAAATCATTCTAACCTACAGTATTTCCTTTCATGCTGACTTTTAAATGACCAGATTCTTGGTGATAGTCATGTAAATTATCCTGTCAAATTGTACTAATGTTACAGGAAGATGTCAGTCTCTCTCTTGCTCTCATTTATTTTTAGTACATTAAAATACTTCAGCAAAGCACATACACTAGAAAGCAAGAAAGATATCATATCCCACTTTTCCCATCAAAATCCTGTTTCAACTGTGCCTATAATGGAGTTTTGCTTTTTCTAGATTGGTAACACTAAATTTGGAAGAAAAAAGGGTAACAATTCATCATAATGAAAAAAGAGATAACCTTTCCAAACTTAATTAAGTTGGTTCTCAGATGACAGACATAGAACTTCTGTAACCAGGTTCCCACTTAAAGACTAACTTGGTGGGACCTGACAGCATTATGGGATTTATGCCACACTGGCATTACCTTCAAGAAGCTAGGTTTCTCTCCATGTTACGATGAAGTATTGTTTTAGAATCCCAATGTACTTGGTGAATCTTTTCTTTTTGTTTGTTTGGTTTTTTGGCAGGGCAATTGGGGTTAAGTGACTTGCCCAAGGTCACACAGCTAGTACATGTGTCAAGTGTCTGAGGCCAGATTTGAGCTCAGGTCCTCCTGACTCCAGGGCTAGTGCTCTACTCACTGCGCCACCTAGCTGCCCCTGTACTTGGTGAATCTTAAAACACTCTATCAACATGAGCTGTTATTAATACCCACGTAACATTTTTGGTGGTAATGAAAGACTCTAAATGAAGTAATTTCTTAGTAGGGGAGATATTTTTAAGTCATTGACTTTTTGATGACCTTTGTCATCGGTTTTATTAAATTGCACAGGTGGTAACCTACTTGGATCTTCCTCTTTGCTATCAGCTTTCAGTCACTTTTCTATTAGACTGGATCCTAGATAAAGGATCCAAGACTGGACTAGTATATCCCATCTTGGACTCAAGTAAAAAGGAAGAACTATATGGCAGCTGAATGAGGCTGTTATGTGTAAAGCTCATGAAAGAATCTTCTGAAAAATCATTTTACCAGGTATAAGCAAAGTCACCTTTACTCAAAGGCAAGGTAGGTAACCATCCTGCTAGTATTATGAAGGCCACATATCTAAAAACATGACTCTCCCACTAGTCTATTTCTGATGCTTGGAATTCACGCATTCATATTTCATTATTTTGGCTGAAGGTATTGTCCTTAGTTAAAATGCAAATCTTTCTGGGAAATTGAACAGGGGAATACTAAAGACAAGCTAGAGTAGTAGATTCTGGAAAACAATGGCAGATTTAGAATGCAGAAATGAAAAGAATATAAAAAATTTGGCAGAAGAGAAACAAAAACCAAGAATTTTTAAGGTACACGTGAATTACAAATAAACCAAAGACCAGACATGTAGACATAACTTAAGGATCACTGGTCTCCCAGAAAAAATTGAATAAATTAAAAAACCTAGATACCACACTATAGGAAATAAGTTTTTATTACAGAAGATGAAGTACTGATTAATTGTGTCCACCAGAAGAAAAACTCCACATTTGAACTCCAAAGTATGTAGCAGTTAAATTTCAGAGTTCCAATGTTAAAACCACCACCACAGCAAATTTTGCAAACAGCCAGGAGAAGGCCATCAGCAGCGAAAGAATGCTAATTTGAATAGTCCAAGATTAAATATCCAAGAGGAATCAGGGAAGTGACTGGAACAAGATATCTCAAAAAGCAAAGGCTTTTACGATGTACTC
The DNA here is from genome assembly GCF_011100635.1 of Trichosurus vulpecula. NCBI lineage: Eukaryota > Metazoa > Chordata > Mammalia > Diprotodontia > Phalangeridae > Trichosurus > Trichosurus vulpecula. Next base: position 82,233,341 of record NC_050577.1, read on the forward strand.
CAAGTTAACAATCACTGAAAAACATGAACCTTCAATCAAAAAGAGACTTTTGAGGTGTTACTGGAGAGGAGGAGAAATTAAATAAGGAATTCAATTATCACATACTCTAATCCAGAGAAAAACAACAGAAAGGTAAATATAAAATCAATGCTCTCCTATTTCTGTTATTTTTTTTAAAAAGTCTAAATGTTTAAAGGTTTAAGATCTTAGAGAACCTGGAAGAATGGTAGGAGAAAGAATTGAATTAATATTCCATGGTCTAAATCCCACATTCCACTGAAAGTGAATCACTATTTTTTGTAGAGTGGATAACACAGTGGCAATTCAATCCAGGAGGTGGGAAGTGTTGCAACAATTCAGCTAGCAGCTGCTGTCAGGGTGAAAAACCAACACAAGCCCAACAACAAGAATGCTGCAAGCACAGATTCTTTTGAACTCCTTTACTAAGGAAAGCAACATTAAGGGGTTAACAATCTTACTTTAATCCAACATACAAATATCATTCACTCAGCTTAGGGGGAAAAGCCAACACCCTGAGCTTCAGAGCAAATACAAATAGAGCAAATAAACATGAAGCAACAGACAGATTTCCGTCTGACAAAATCACAATGTACAGTTACCAGAGAAGCATCAACATCTGAGTTTTCTCCAAAGCCAGGGAGCTCATAACAACGGCTGGCCCAGAGTCACACACCACTCCTGCTCTGGCTCAGAGCTCTAAGGGAGAAAGCCAACTTCTGGGTTTATGTATCTTGTTCAGGGTCAAAGGTGAGTCACACATGTGACTCATCCACATGACCTAAAAGCATCACAAAAATGCAACTTAAACCCATGTGGTCTAAAAGCCTCTGATGTCACAAACTTGTCACTCAAACCTGTGTAAATTAGGCTTTCCCTTGAGGCAAGGAGGTCATCAAGGACTCCTAATTTAATCAAGGAAACAAAGGCCAAACTCTTCAAGGGCACTTGGTTGAATAAGTGCTAAGAGCCCATCTTGATTGCCAATACACTCCACCCATTCCAGGTTCCATGGCCTAACATAAATTTAAATTAAATGGCCATGGATCCTGGAACAAATAGAAGCATTATACATTGTGATGCAATCAAGCAGGAAACTAAAACATATCATTCACAACAAAACAAAATATATCATTCAGTATCATTTCCAAATACTTGTTTACAGTACAAACATGATCCACCCCTAGGTCCCAACAAGTTAATCTCTTCAATCAATCATTCCCAAAATACTTGTTTACAATTCAAATGTCCACCCCTAGGTCAAAGCAAGTTAATCTCTTTAGTTAATACAGAGTGTCCAAGTAAAGTACTTCTTGAGGTTAGGTCTTTCTCCCCACACTGTCGCTGCAGGCTTCCTCTTGGCACCCATAGTCCCAACTCAAAGAAAAAGTCCAAAGTTCTGTTGGGGGTCTGTCCTTTCCATGCTGTTCCAGTCCCTGCTTCCAAGTCCTGAGGGGTGGCTGGGCAAAAAAGCCAACAGGGTGGGATCCCTGGGGGTCCAAGGCACTTCCCCCCACCCCACCATAAACAAATCCACCCCTTCCTCCTGGGTCCCAAGCAGCCCAAGGGGAAGGCAACAAAAAGGCATACTTAGCTGAAAAGTTTCCATCTTGCCCCAGGGCTGAATTCCAAGCCCCTGGGTTCCTAGTCATCTAGCTCTGGCTGGTCTCTCCTGGCTTCTGCCAGAATCCAGATCTCGAAGTAGGCAGTTCTCCACCTTAGCATTCACCTCAAGGTTCTCAAGAAGGCAGTCAATGTTGGCAGCCACCATCCACCTACAGTCTCATCCCATCAGAGTCGGATCGAGGGTGGCTCACTGCTTTCACCCTTCCAAAGCTCCCATGCAAGCAGTCCTCCTCTCTGTCTAGGTTACTATGTTGGCAGCCACTGTCAGCTTTTTCTCTCCTTACCAGCTGCTCCCACCAAATCTGCACGAAGGCCATTCTCTGCTTTTCCTCCGGAGTCTGTACAAAGGCAGTTCTCTGCTCCTGTTCCAAAACTCCTCACACAATATAATCTCAAAACATTCACCCTTTTGGCACAGTCTTCCAGAGCCAGGCTTATCAACTCAAGACCTCCGAAGGAGGGATTATCTCCCAACACTTCCATGGGCCTGTTTTCCTTCAGGCCTTTGTTGCTCCTGGGGCTCTACAGAACCATAGCCACCCCAAGTACAAAGAGCAATCCAAAAAGTGGGAAACATTTGACCACCCCAGTACTCCAAAACACCATACTTTCCTTTTAATCTGCAGATCCTGCCACGACTATGCCATTTGTTGCAACAATCTGCTAGCAGCTGCTGTAAGGATGTAAGACCCTCCAACAACCAGCACACAGAAAGCCGCCAACACAGGTTCTTTTGATCTGCTTTACTAAGGAAAGTAACATTAAGGGGTTAACAATCTTACTTTAATCAAACACACATATATCATTCGCTTAGTTCAGGGGAAAAAGCCAGACCCTGAACTTCAGAGCAAATATAAACAAATTACAAACATCAACAGACAGATTTTGTCTGATTCAAATCTCAATGCATAGTTACCAGGGTTTAACAAAGTCCCAACATCCAGGTTTACAAGCTGGGGGGCTCTTAGCAGCTGCCCAGGGTCTCTTCCAGTCACATACCACTCTTCCAGTGAGTGAGAGCCCCGAGCAAATAGCTCCATCTTCTCTTTTTATACACTCTTTAGCCATCATCAAATGTCATCTGAGTGAGGAGAACTCAGGCTCCTACTATTGGCTCTGGTCTTAGCAAATCCCCTTAGGATCCAGAGGGCTTCACGCCTACATGGGCTTAGCACCTAGCAGACAAGGGTTTCGGGCCTGGGGTTTAGCACCTAGTAAGTCTCCATCAAGGACACACAACTTAACTGATATTACAGAAGCAAGAGACATATGGGAGATAAAGATTCAATCTCACTCACCTTAGATATGAGCAGAAAAGGGATGTTAATCACTAAGTGAAATAGTATAAAAAGAGAAGAAAAGACCTAAAATAGCATTGGGGTTCTGCCACTGCTGCTGGACAGTATTACATAGAGTGGTAAGATAGATGGGAAGAGAACTGGTGTCATGAAAACCTAGAAAGAGGATATCAAGAAAAAGATGGTTCGCAACAGTGTCCAAGGCTGCATAGAAGTCAAGAAGGATGAAGATTGAGAAAAGGTCATCAGATTTGGCAGTTGGTAGATCATTAGTAACTGTGGAGGGAAGAGTTTCAGTTGAATGATGACGTCAGAAACCAGCCAACAAAGAATTAGTAAGAGAGTGAGAGGAAAGAATGTGGAGGCACCTTTTTAGGAATTTAGCCACAAAAGGGAGGAGACATACGGGATGATAGCTAGAGGGGACAGAGGAATCTCGTAAGGATTTTTTAAGGATGGGTATGTTTATAGGCAGTATGGAGGCAGCCACTATACAGGGCTGTTGTTGAATCGTTTTCAGTTGTTTCCTACTCTGTGACCTCATTTGAGGGACAAAGATACTGGAGAAGTTTTCCATTTCCTTTTCTGGCTCATTTTACAGATGAGGAAACCGAGGCAAACAGGGTCACACAGCCGGTAAATGTCTGAGACTGGATTTGAACTCAGAAAGCCCTGACACTCTCTACTTCGCCACCTAGCTCTATACAGGAAGTGACTAAATACTAGTGAAAGAGTAGGGATGATAGAGCAATCTGCCGAGATTGCTCTGATGAGATGTAATGGCATCACTTGTATGTAGGGAGGGGTTTGCCTTGGCAAGAAGAGCCACGCCTTCATGTGAAATGGGGTGAGGTGTTTAAAATGGCCACTTATCTAAGAAGGGATTCCTGGGTGGCCTTTGCAATCCCAGCAGAAGTAGTTTATGACTTCAGAACCTTAAGATGAACATTTTCCCTTATCCTACTTAGTAATCAATATTTATTCATGTGCTGTCCTGAATAATGGATGACAGTTGTTTTTTTTTTTTAAGAAAAGTCATTGATGCTATCACTTCCCAAGCCCCTAGCTGTTTGTAGAATTATCCTTTACTGCCTCTTCCCTATGCAGGCATCACTTTGCACCAACATCAGTTTCTGAAAACAATTGATGGACTCTAAGATGATGGCAACATGGTAGTGGGCATCTTAAAACAAGATGATGTATGGGATCCTTTCAAACACATATACCAAGGCAGAAAATGTGGGCCTTGATAGTAATGTGTGCTAATAGGCTCTTATGTAGTCTCTGGTAAGCAAGCAATGTTCTCTGTCTCTAAAAGGTATATTAATTTTCATTCTCCTACCCCTTCTCTCTCTTCCCTCTGGCTCATGTTATTACTTTGGGATGGGATTCAAGAGAAAGTACAGGGTCATCCCCTTAGAGCATCAAAAAGTATGATCAAAATCCCAATTCTCAGTTGCAACAAACGTACACAGGGACTCAATTTCTCCTGCAAAAACTGGTCACATGCGCACGCCCACACACACACACACACACATACACACACACACACACACAGAGGGAATTCTAGAAAGGAGTGTTTGGGTATTCATTTTCCTCCCAGCTTTGCTTCCGACATTCTGGACTCACCCACCATGCCTCAGTTATACTCTCACTTTAGAAATTCTCCCAACACCTGAGGCCTTCTCATCATGGAACATTCCTCCATGTTCCTTTCCCAAACTGGTGACTTCTCCTGAGACCACCAGGGGCCAAGGCCAGCTAACCTTCATTCCCATCCTGATTCTGTTCCCCACTGGGAATGGCAAGGAACCTTAATGCTCACTTATTTAAGGCTTGAGGACTTATGCATAAAGGTAGAAGTTGGAAAGAAGCTAGGAAATCACTAGGAAATATTTCAATTATGAAACTATTATGGATTGCTCACAAACCCATCACTGAAGAACAGAGACTAAAATTACAAATTTTAGAGAGCTATTGAGTTAAGTGAAAAAGGTAAAATTTCTTTTCAGAGAATATCATTACAAAGAAGGATTCTGTATAACAAAACCATAGCAATTACTCTTCACCATCCTATCTCTACCACTTCAAAAAAGCACAATATCCTCTGACCCTTCTCTGAAAAAAAAAATCACTTAGTCATACTACACAAGCACCCTTACAAAATCAATTTTAAAAAACAATAACAACAAACAAAAAAAAAAAATCTGAAAGGTTGTAGAAAGGAATGGAGGCATATATGGGACACCATCTCACCCCACCCCAGAGCACTTCTTTCTACTTTCCTAATTCACTTCAGAGAAACTGACTATAAATTTGGCTTCATTTTCAGCTTCTGAAAATTGAGATGTGATTTTAGCACTGGATCCATAATAACCAAATTCCACTGCAATAAAGCAATTTTAACGTGCTGTGGCATTTTTAGTTATGATCATATTGGTGAGCCAAAGAACCAAACGACCCCAAAGAAGAGAGCATTTAATATCTGTGGCAGGAAAAGAGCAAATCACTTTTCCTGCTTGCTATCAATCTTTTTCATAATTATCGTAATTATAGCAGACATTTGTGTAACAGTTTCACCTATGTTATAGAAATCTTTCTGCACTACAATCCCGTGAGGTCCACAGAAAAGTCGGTGTTGTTATGCTGTTTGTATCTCTGAGGAAAACGAGGCAGAGACAGATCAAACCACTCATAAGTGATCAAAATCTGGGACTTTAACCCATATCTCTTGACAAATCCAACTGCCAACCCAGTGCAGAGCTCGAACGATGCCAAATATAGATGGTAACTAGAGATCCTTTCCCCGTTCTTTCTTAGCGTAGTTTCATGCAGGCCGATCATCAGTACTTGGATGTTAACAAAGCATTCCCTCTTTTGTCTATCTTCGCGTCCAGAGGAGTAAAGGACGGAGCGGGAGGCAGTCCCTGCATATCCATCCTGGGATGCTATTTCACAGAGTCCAAAAAAGGGAAGGCGAACAGGCCCGGGACGCATATTTTACTTCTGGGCGCCAGAGGGCAGCCGAAAGACCCAGCCATCGCAGGCAGACACCTCCACTCCCCACCCTCAGCCCACCTTCAGTAGCTCCAAGAACGCTGAGGGCCCTTTTAGAGCCCCATCCCTGAGAGAGAGGGCTTAGTTCTGACCCTCTCTGCTTTGGTAGCGCCTCCCCAGTCCGGAGCAGGGCCACAAGATCCTCAGAAAAGATCCAGTCTGCGGGCAGTGGCGGGTGGGTCTCCAGCCCCTCCTTCTGGCGCGAAGCCCGTTCCCCACCCCCCACGCCATGCCACACCCCGCCACCCCACCCCACTCCACTGATTTTGAAGGAGCGGGTTCTGGGTGTCTCTCTCCTGGTGGCTCAGTGGGCTTCTCTTTCTCACAGCAGCGGCTTCTGTTCCTTCTGAGCTTCTAAAGGCGGAAGAGGAGGAGGAGGAGGCAGCTCTTTGGTTGTTCCATGGCAAATTCTGCCTAACTGGATTTTCTCAATTACTGGGAAATTGGGAACAAACCAGACACTTAAAATTATAAGCACGAAATGATTGTTCTCTAGTAATAACTTGGTTAAGTGTAAATGAAGCTCAGAAGATAAGAGCAAAACATTGGAACATAACGATTTCAACTTGATTCTATATTTTAAAAGGCCTAAATTTAAGGTGTCTGTGACTGTGGGGAGTGAAGGGAAAAGAAGGCTTCGGGGTGGAAGTGGGCTGGTCAGCAGTCAGTGACACTGGGCACAAACCTGCTTTGCTTTAGGAAAAGCACATCTTTTTCATTTTTAAAATATAATTTGTATGGATATTTTCTTTTTTACATGGCCAAAATTTCTCCCATAACTCTCTTTCTCCCAGCCATTCCTTATAACAAATAATTTATTTTTTAAAAGAGAGGAAGAAAAAATGTCAACAAAACTGATAAGTACAATGGAAAAGAAATCTGACAATATATGTAATATTCCACATCCGTGGACCACTAACCCCACCTCTACAAAGTATTTGGCAGAGGACTTTATATCTCCTCACATTTCTTCTTTGAGGATAGGGTTGTTCGTTTTAATTTTGCAACATTCGTTTTTGGCTGTGATTTGTATCTTTCCACATACAACGGTGTAGTGGTGTAGACAGGAATGCCTTTCTAACCGTGCAATCTGCCAAAGAGGGCAGCGGCTTTTACCAGAGGAGGGGTCCCCAAGCCGGGCTGGACTCCTTCCTGGTGAAAAGCACTCCAGTCAACAGCCAGTGGTCCTTCAAAAAATGGGCCATTTGGAAATAACTTGGAAGCTTCAGTTATGAGGAAAAATGGCCTGCGGCAGACTTCCAGTCTTCTCTGTCCCCTCCAATGTCATCGTCATTGCATGAGGCCACATCATCTGTGAGTCTCTGAAGAAGTTGCCTCAGATCCCCACTGAACTCTAATGCTTTCCAATTAGGCTTCGGAAAATTAATCGTTTTCTCTAGACCTTCTTGTGACCAACAAAGAAAGGATTAGATATCCTCCTAATGCTTTCATCAGGATCTCCCACCTTGGAGATGTTTTTTTCCACCACCTTCCCCATACACACCTCACAAAATGAAAGTGTCACCTGGAGCAACCCTGAGCAAAACAATTTGGGGAGAGATCAGATGAAAAGAAAGCATCATCAAAGGTTAGCTGGGATTTTTTATTTTATTTTGTTTTACCCTCCACAGATCCACAGCCTGCCTCTGAGAGTTGGCTGGGTTTTTTTTTTTTAATACAAATCCTGGAGAAGCAGGGATTTTGCTAGGCTTGCTACAGTTGGGAGGTTTGCTGCCTCCCAGGGAATTGTGGGATGGGTCAAGGAACACGATCGCTTTCATTTTTTATCATGTGATCTTGTTTGTTGGCTGGAGTCAGTGTGGTCAAAGGCAGGATTTGAGCAAACCAGGAAAAGGTCATAACAAAAAAGAATTATAATCCTAGACTGACAGAACCACAGAGTTGGAAGGGAGCATCTCTACAAACCCATGTCACGGTGTGTCTATCTGATACCCTAATCTGATGGGAAGCTTATTATCTATGGAGGCAGCCTGTTCCACTTTGGGACAAATAACAATTGCATAATAAGTACTTGTTGACATGACAGTGCTAATTATTAGGGAAGTTTTTTTTTTTTCTTATGTCTCTGCCTCTGCAAATTTTTCTACTAATTGTTTTTACTTGGCCTCCAGAGGCAGGTAAAATGAGTCAAGCCTTTTCCCTATTTGACAGCTCTTCAGCTATAACGTATTCTGAAGTCTGCTGTTGCCCAATACTGGTATGGCATGTTTTTGAGTCCCCTCACTTCCTCCTGCTAGTCAGTGTCTTTCCTAAAATGTGGCATCCAGAATTGAATATAGTACTCCAGATGTGGTCTAACCGGTGCAGAGTTCAGGGAGACTGTTATTTTCTCTTGCTCTGGACAGCTGGCTTCTGGCAACACTGCCTGAGTTCACCTTAGCTGGCAGCTCACACTGTTGACTTTTGTGGTCGATAATGTGACCTAACAGCCAGAAATGTCCGTCTGGAAAGAAATTCGGATATTCACCTAAGCCCCACTTCTACTTTTTCATTCCCCCTTCTTTCCTCCCCTCCTCTACCACCTCCCCTGCCCCCAACTTGGCCACATTCATGTAGATGAGTTCCATCAGGAACCTATACCCCTTCTTAACTGAGCAATCTGACGTTAGGTTTGAGTGAGCTGTGCTTGTTTATGTGTAGTGCTAACTGTACCTGTAGGTGGAGCGGGTGCTACCTGAGGCAACTGGAGGGTGGGGGTGGGGGTGGGGTGGTTACTTACACACCTGAGTTAAGGCCTCACCTAAACTATTACTACTACTGCCACTGCCACTGCCACTGCCACTACTACGTGTATTTATAATAGCACTTGAATGTTTACAAAGTGCTCTACTGTTATTTCATTTAATGTGTATGGGGGTGTCAATACATTAAGTCATTATCATCTGTTAATATCTTAGGCCAAGGAAAATTATTAGCTTAGCTTTGGCACAGAAAGTACAAGTTTGGTACATTTTAATGGGAAAAGGAGAGATGATAGAAAGTTCTGGAACATAGAACATAGCTGTGGAAGACCTGAGAGTAATATAAAGGCAATGGTGGAAAGGCTCAGTATAAGACAGAATGAGGAAGAGTTGCTGAAGGAAAACTTGGCAAATGTTACAAGTGGCCTGAGGCTGTCCCACACTATGACTGTAGTGACAAAGAATAAGAAACTGCCATGCCTTCATCTTCACTTGCTCATCTGAAAGCTTCCTTTTCATTGGGAAAACATCCTGGAGCAGGAAGGTATAGCTGGACCAGAACCACTAAATTCACAGGCTCAGGAAATGCATTTAGGAGTTTTTCTCCAGCTCAATCTCTTGGCCTATTTCCAGGAGGAATTCTTGTAAAACTCATGTAAAGAGGAGAAAACTCTAGTGAGCACATTATATGAATGACAGCATTACACAGAGAAATCAGTGGGCAAGCTTATTATGTGTCAGGCACAGTACTAAGTAATGGAGATTTTAAAAAGCCCCTGCTGTCAGGGAGCTTATATTCTAATGTGGCAGGCAACACTTCATTTACGTAGACATAACTCTGGCAAGGGGTTGGCTGGCTCCCCAAACCCCTGGGATGTGTAACTTTTCCCAAAGAGATTCGCAGTTAGGAGTGTTGGAACTCTTGAAGGAAGAGGTGATCCCCATGGCAGCAGCTGGCATCTGCTGCATCTGCAGTTCCCTTCTTTGAGACCATGAGAGATGACTTCTAAATGGACAAGCTGGGAGGCATGTGTAATTGTGTGGGCTACTCTGTCCAGTAGTAGCCAACCTCAAACTGACCATCCTTGACTGCCTCAGCATTACTATCATTTAATTACATGAGGTTTAGGTTTTTTTAATTCCGTTAAAACAGCAATTTTCAAAGTAAAGTCTGGGGATGTGACCCTTTCGGGGGTTGAGAGGTCAAAACTATTTTCATAATACTCACACATTTTAACTTCTAATATGGTAAATATTGATCATTATAACCCCCTAAACAAAACTCTTGGTTGGTGGGGTGGGGTCCTCAATCATTTTTAAGAGTGTCCTGAAACTAGAAAGAGAACTTCCATGTTAAAGCATGCATTTATCAGATTTACTATTATTTATCTTAAACACCTGTGGTTGACCCTGTTCTTTTGTCACCTGGTATCTCTTTACTGAGAGCCATGCAGGAGAAAGAGACCTTTTCTATGCAGGCCTGGGAGCTCAACCCCAGCCTATTCATCATTACAGAGTTGGACTCTCTAACTGGGACCATAAGCTCGAGCTGTTTCATAAGTAGCCTTCTATAAGAGTGGAAAGTGACTGTGAGTATATGCCATCTTTTATAAATCTGCTCTGTAGACATGAGGTGATGTTACCTGGGTGTGGTATAGACAAGACACTTACAAAGCAGGTGCAAAGTAATCTTGTATGGGAAGGCACTGGCATCTGGGGGATGGGGACTAAGACCAAGAAAGATCTGGGACAGAAGGTGGCGTGTGAGATCATTCATGAAGGAAACCAGTGATTCCAAGAGGTGGATGGAGGTGTGAAGGAGGGAAAGGGTTCTAGACATAGACACTGTGTCTAAGGAAAAGGCCAAAATTACAGTTTTGACCAGATAACACACAGGAGGCACTGGAGGTGTTAGACTTCAGACTCAAACAGGTTCACTCTTGATCTGGTCAGACAGGAAAACAGCTTCAAAGGGGATAGTAATTTCTAGTCTAGTCTTCTCTAACACAGTGTTGCATTCCCTAATCACCCTTCTCACAGGGGCCAGTGAGAAGGGGTCAATCGGGGGGCATCCTTACATCTTGATGGGGTCAATCAAGACAGGCACAACTTGCGCATCCCCTAAATCCCCTCAATTCTCAAGGGGGCTGGTTGAGGCAAAAGCAGAATCCCCCTCCTGAGCCTTGATGGGGGAGTCGCAGTGGATGTTTACAATTTCAGCATGCATGTTTATATTGTTTATCATTATATAATGCTGCGCAAGCGTGGTGGAGATGTTTTGCACCATGAGCCTGGGAAACAGAGATTATTATGGCCATGGACCCTGGGAAACTGAACTTTAAGAAATAATAGCAAAAATCCCCCTTACACACACTAAGATTTACCTTACTGACACCAGACTCCACCCTTGATCTGGGCCAACCATTGCACAAATGTGTGCTATTAGTCATACGGGAGATTTGGTCAGAGAATACAGAGAGGCATGCTTAGGTAATTATCACTATTGGTAAAAGAGGAGATAAAAAGGCATGACTGGGGCAGCTAGGTGGCCCAGTGAGTAGAGCACCAGCCCTCTAGTTAGGTGGACCTGAGTTCAAATTGAGCTTCAGACATGTGACACACTTCCTAGCTGTGTGACCTTGGGCAAGTCACTTAACCCTAATTGCCCTGCCTTCCCTCCCTCCAAAAAAAAAATTTTAAAAAAAGAGGCATGACCGTAGACCATTAGCACCATATTTTTATGTGAGGGCCATATTTTCAGGGAATATCCTAATATCCTGAAAGTACAGCTCTGTTCCCCTATGCATATGGGTAAGGCAGTGTATGTTACTAAATAGATTGAGAGAAGGCAAGAAGAGCTGGGTTCAAATCCAGCCTCAGAAACTTAAGCTAATTGAACCTAATAAAATCATTTAATTTCTCCGAACTTCAGTTTCCTTATCTATCAGATAAGGATTAAAAACACACACACCTACCTCACAGGGTCCTTTAGAAGATCAAATAAGATAATATTTATAAAGTGTAAATCTTAAAATATATAGAAAGGTGAGCTATCGCGACTGTAATTGGTACAGTTACAATTGGGACAGACCTATTTTGGCATGCAGAGAGCCATCACCATCACCAGTGACCATGCCACTGTTGTTTCCATCATTTTGAAGGGATTCAAAGAAAAAGTCAGAGAAGTGTATTATGTGTATGCACATACATGTGTACACACATACCCATATCTGTGTGCCCATTTCTTCTGTCAACATTAGGAAAATGCTGGATGAGGCACAAGATTCGCTGGGCTGGCCAATGAGAGAAAAGATAATGACTCTTCCAATCTCTATTTAAACCTTTTCCAGGAGAAAAGTACCCTATAAGGGAGGGAATATATGAAGAACCTGGCAAATGTTACCCAGTAGTGAAGGAAGAGTATTTAAATTAAGAAGAATTTCAATGTGAACTTTGAATTAAAGTATACTTTAAATATCGCCTTCTGTTGGCTGATGAAAGTGTCTCCTTCAGTCTGCCATCTCTGTCCCTGGCTTCCTGCTCATTGCCGAATTCTGCTCAGACTTGTAGGATCAGGGGAAGATTGGTGGGTACCTTTGCAGAATTTTCATTTTGCCTTCTTCCTTTGACCTTATCACAAGATGGCACGTTCTCCTCCTTTCACACCTATTAGCTTTCTTCACTGACTCTGACCTCTCTAGCTACTACTTTCAAATCGCCCAGACCACCAGGAATACACAACCCAGGCCCCTTTTCTCCCAGTTTCTATCTGAAAAAAAGGTCACAGGTTTAAGACATTTTTGAGATCTTACACTATTCACACCTGACTTAATATTTTTCTTAATGGTTTTTTCTTTATTATTTCAAGTGTTCTCATTTGTTTAATTTTGGTTGTTGTCTTTAAAGATCACTCCAAATGCTACACTGGGGCCATTCACATTTAATCTCTCAGTTTTCATTCTTTATTAGATTGAATATTCCTTTGTGTGATAATAGCTAGTATTTATATAGCACTTTAAGGTTTACAAAGCACTTTATAAATATTATCTCATTTTCTAGATGAGGAAATTGAGGTTAAATGACTTGCTCTAATTCACACAGCTAATACGTGTCTGAGGCAGGATTTGAACTCAGTTTTTCCTGAATCTGGGTCCAGCATGCTCCCCTCTGCACCTTGTGCAAAAACTTGCTGTTTTTCAGTTTGGTTTTCTTTCCCAGCTTTCTGTCTCATTTCATTCATTCAATAACTTACTGAATACTACTTGAAAAGGACTTTAGGTTCCCAATCCAACCAGGTGAATATTTAGAACTATTGATTGTTTCCAGAGTTGGAGAACCTGCAGCCTCAAGGCCACATGTGGCCCTCTAGGTCCTCAAGTGTGGCAGTTTGACTGAATACAAACTTTACAGGCTCCCCTCCCATGGCTTATATTTTTCCTGAAGATGTTTAGGGATGGAGAATCCACAACCTCCCATGGTTTAGCCATTCCACAGTCATGTTGAGTGCCTACTTTGTGCACATCTTTTCTCTCCTCTTGGTTTTCTCAAACAGTTAATAAATATTTAAGAGCCTACATATATGCTAAGCTCTGGGGGGAGCAAAGAAAGGTAAGAGACATTGCCTTCTCTCAAGTAGCTCACAGTCTAATGGGGAAAACAACTTGAAATCAACTATATACAATCTATATACAGAATACATTGGAATCACTAGAGGGTTGTTTCCACTTCTCTTGCTTCCCTCATAAGAGGATATGTGTGGTTAGGTGTGATAGAGAGGCTGAAGCAGGTCCTATTATATACAAGCATCAGTTAATCACTACAGAGAGTTCCATGACTGTATTTGGAAACTTTACTTGGGGGCTGGGGAGGAGGTTCCTGAAATGGTCACTATGGTAACATCTTCCTGTGATACCTCACTGTGGATGTGGCAGTGGACCCTGGATTCTTGAAGGCCGGGTAAATAGATTATAAGCTCTGACAGGTTCCAGCAAGTTACAAGTTTCTTGTACTGTACTTTTGTGCCAGTACCAGCCTAAGTACATTTAAGAGGCATAGGGGGCTGATCACCTGCTGCTTAATTTTCCTCTACCTCACCAATCCAGAACAGCATCTAGGAAGGCATTGTGCTTCATATTGGTGGAAGAAATAGTGAGATTTATGAAATCATAAATCTTTTGAAGCAAGAAAGTTTGGAAATATTCACCTGACATTTCCTAACTTTTGACACAGCTATGATAACTTGGATTGACATTGCCCCTGGTATGTACAGATGTACAAACCTGGCTTATCAGTTGTTCAGGAGCCGTTCTGAGCTTGGAGTCTGCCTCTGGATTTCTATAATTGGAAAAAACCAGAAACTGGTAGAAAAAACATTACTGCTTCTCCTGCTGTGTGAGATCTAAGAAGGGTGGTGCAAATATGGCTTCTTCAGTCAGCCTCATTTAGGTGATTCTGAAAGCTTAGAATCTGTCAGGTGTGTTTCCTGGAGGTAGGCCACCTGAATGCAATCTTTTTCAAGTGCTAACGATATCTTTTTTTTCCACACTATTTATTGGGCTATGAATTCTTCTAGTGTTTTACTGAATTACTCTCCAGGTGCTCATTAAAGCTAATCAGCTGAGTAAATAATATAGAATGAAGAGAAAGAAGATCAGCCATAAAATACTAAAAAAAAAAAAAAAAAGCTGCTTTGGCGCATCATTATAATTAAGTTGCCTCACTATTCCAATCTTAGAACACATATGCATTAACTCAGAAAAAAAGCAATCCTTGTTCAATGAGTCAAACATAAATTGCAAACTTTGAATGAGTCAAGATTGATTTCCAAAGGATTAAAAGAAACACAATGTATATAAAGCATTGTGCAGAGAGCAAAGACATTGAGACAACAGTAATGGATACAAATTCGAGTCAATTTCACTCCCACTGGCACCACAGCTGTAATTGACAAAATGAAAACCTTTCTCTTCCTCATGTTCAGAAATGTGTTCCTGAGATGCAGGAAATTTAGAGCAACAGAGCAGTTTTCAGTAAATTGATAAACAGGAACCAACTATAGAAAGTAGCCTACATTAAGTTAATATCGGATATCGGGCTACAAAAATTACCACAGGTACTGGTAGAAGAGAAAAGAAATAGAAATGGAGTCTCATTCATGTATATACAGGGCAGTGAACCAAAATCCAGAGGGTGTAGCAGAGATAGTTATTCTGACACTGAATCTGCAGGTGAGCTGCCTTTGTAGAGATAAAACACGAGATTCAAGAGCCATATCCAGGGCTGTGCTAGATCCAACTCCAACCAGCTGTTCAGAGCCAGTTGCAAATTTTCAGTGTGAACATTTATAACTAAGAAACAAGCAAATGCTACAGATCAGGGCTTGATTTATTGTTTTGTTGAGTTCTAGATTTAAGAAAGTGATTGGAAATGTTAATATTATAGGTTAAACTTAAAAGTGTGCATTCCCCGCTGGAGATCTCATTGTTACCAGCACATCTCTTTTATGATGGAAGGACGATGCATATAGCAAGCCAGGTGAAGATTGGAGGCAGCTAGCTGGGATTCTTAATTCTACCTCTGCCATTACCTCACATCACCTTTGTTTCTGTATTTTATGGTGGAGTAACAATAGACATGTCCCCGGCATCATGTGGGTAGTATCTTACAGGGTTAAAAAGCTGTAACCTGCTCCTTATTCTGTCTTTTAAAAAAAAACCCCAAAACTCCCCTATTTCCCCAATATTCTCATATTCTCTCTCTCTCTCTCTCTGTCTCTCTCTGTCTCTCTCTCTCTCTGTCTCTCTCTGTCTCTCTCTCTCTCTCTCTCTCTCTCTCTCTCTCTCTCTCTCTCCCTCTCAGTAATATAGGCTGTGGAGCAGAATAGGGGTTAGGACTATAGTAGGTTCCTAGACAATTGAATTTCTAAGATGAGGAGGCTTGGAGGAGGAGGAGTATTAGAGGAGTATTCCTCTAGTGAATCCCTGAATTCTCTTCTGCTGATGAATTCGATCAAGCTGATAGGGTAGAATCTCTGTATGTGCATAGGCAGTATCAGCAAACCCTTCCCCCACACAGACCTCTGCCACAATCTTAGAGGAAACTGTCTCCATTCTCCATTCACAGCCCGAGCAAATAATATCCCTTCCCGCCCAAAGCAAGGAGTTACAAAATAATCTAGTTCAACAATGCCTTAGAGATAATAGTTAATCTAAAATAATCATTTTATATATAGCATGTATTCTGGGGTGACTATCCCAACTCCCATGTGCACTTATGGGATGGATTCCCAGGGTGTAGCTACTATACCTCACCTCAGAATTTTAGAGAGATAAATCTCAGGGTTGGGGGTGGGTTTGGTTTTGTTTTGTTTTTTAAGACTACATAGCTCATGAATCCCCATGGTGTGTTTCCCACCATGATTGTCAGCTGATTATCATTTAATGGGCTAGACACAATTAGCTTTTTTAGATTAGGGGTATTTACTAAGGTGATATAGTTGATACAACTGATTTAAATATTCCCCTTCCCTTACCCCCTTCCAAAAGAAAAAAGTCTGTGATTTACTGATATTAGGGGGAAAGTGGCCTAAAGTTTAGCAAGCACAGGTGGTAAAAGTGTAACTCCAGTTCTTCTGAAGCTCCAGAGCTGTTCCTCCAGTCAGTTGTAGGGTGGGACAGGAGGAGGAGACTGAAATCAAGCTTGAAGTCCAGGACTGGGCTTCTCCTTGCTTTTAGCTGGAATGTTTGCTTAGATTCTGATTCCAGCTAACTTCCTACTTTTATACGGGACTAAGGGGGCATGATCAAGGCCCTCAGGCAATCAGAACAGATTTCCTATAGTCCTAGAGAGTGACACAGGCCATGTTCTAACCTGGTGAATGATTAAGATGTGTTCCTAAATGATAAATGGATGATTTTGACTTTATCTTTGCATATAAATGAAGAAACTGTGGCCCAGGTTAATGAAGTGACTTGATCAACAACACATAGATAGTTGCAAATCTGGGACCAGAATCCATGTTTCTTCATTCCTGATTGAGCCCTTTTCCAACACTGTCCCTTTTACCTAACCAGAGTGGTGTAGTGGATAAAGGACAGACTTTGGAATCAAGAAGATCCGGATTTAGGTCTTGCCTCTGAGACATACTTGCTATATGACTCTAAGGAAGTCATTAGACCTCTCAGTGAAGCACTGAGTTTCTAGAGTCAACTATAAGTTGCAAAGTCTAAAACTGTAAGCTGCAGAAAAGTAGTAGACTTGTATTAATAGAGGGAGCTTTGTCATCTCAGAGTTTCTTAAATCAATAGAATCATCAGTCCCGTCCTTATCCCTATCCCTATTCCTATCTCAGAGATTTTAGGCCAGAATGTTGTTGTTGTTTAGTCATTTCGAGTGGTTTGCCATTTCCTTTTCCAACTCATCTTACAAATGAGGAAACTGAGGCAAACAGGGTTAAGTGACTTCCTCAGGGACACACAGCTAGAAAAAGTGTCTGAGGCCAGATGTGAACTCGGAAGATGAGACTTCCTGACTCCAGGCCCGGCATTCTATGCACTATGGCGCCACCTAGCTGCTCAAGGCCAGAATGAGTACACCTCGGTATGGCAAGCCACTTTGGGAAAATTGCTAAGTAATGGCAAGTAATGGAGAGGACACTAGACTGGGTCAGGAGCCCTGCATTCTAGGCTGGCTCAGCCACTATTTATGAGCAGATTATAGTCTTTCCATGCCTCGCTTTCCTCAGTTAAATGTAGATAAGTGCCACCTGTATTGCATATCTCACAGAGTGATTTTTTTTGGAAGTTATTTTTAAGGACAAAATATAAAGATGATTTTAAAAGTTAAAAGCATTTGACAAAGTCTGGGTGTTATGATGCTAAACTTTGCTGAGCCCTTTTAAACTGGGTATTAGCCAGTCTTCTGAGACAAGATGGTGTCTGAACTTTGTGAATCATTCCAGCTGGTGTCAGAGTTTCTTCATTTACATGTCACCATGAACTTTCTGGCAAGACACGTTTGTGAGACCAGAAGAAGGGGATAAGAGAATCTTTTTATTTCAAACGCCACTCAAATATGAGTATGTTCTTAAGTAGTACAAGTGTTCCTTGATGGTGTAATACTGGTAATGGTGATGCCTCTATTATAAGGAGAATTAGCTCATATCAATGTAATTTGAGAGTGATTGGTTTCTACAGTGCATTCTCTTTGAAAGATCTCCAATCAATGTGAGTGACAGTCTGTGTTTGACCGGATTCAGTATTTCTGCTTTAAAAAGAGATGGGAATGATATTCTTCCAGGCAGAGTCCTAGGCATGTCCTAGGCAGAAAACATTTATTGCTCACCTACTTTTTTTTCATGGTTTGTGTGTGCATGTGCTTTATTCATTTATTCATCCATTTATCTACTTATTTATTTATCCATTTATATATTCATTTATCTATCCACTCATTCACTTTCATCCACCTACTTCCTTGTTTGTTTATTCATTCATCTATTCATTCATGTATCTATCTGTCTATCTTTCTACTTATTTGTTAGGCCTATCTCTGCCAGGCTGCAAATGCAGTAGGCATTCACAATCCAATCCCATCCTTGTTCATCAGGGAAGCTTTGACTTGGTCCCTTTCTGACCTGGGCTGCTTTGCTTGTTCTTAGGCAGCATAGTGGTGCCTACTTTGCCAGGAGTCTACCATATCGGTGTCAGGCTTAGTATGGACACTTAATTGATTTTAACCTGACTGTAGCTCAGGATTCCTGAGCTCAAACAATCCACTAGCCTTGGACTCCCTGAGAGGCTTTGTGCCAATTACTGTACTAGGGGCCAGAGATTTAAAAAAAGGAAGAAAAAATAAATCACTGCTTTCAAGGAGCTTGCATTCCATCAGAGGAAACAATACATTCATATACAAGTTTATTCAAAATAAATAAAAGGTAATGGCGAGGGGAGGGACTAGTAATTGGCTAGATCAGGAAAGGCCTCATGTAGAAGGTCTTACGTGAGCTGAGCTTTGAGGAAAATAGGGGTTCAAAGAGGCAGAGGGGTGAGAATGGAGTGCATTCTAGATATTCCAAGAGTTTCATGCATGTTTTGTGCATGCTGGGCTGGTTTCTCTTTAAAGGGCAGGAAAACTATCCTCA
Organism: Trichosurus vulpecula; assembly: GCF_011100635.1. Classification (NCBI taxonomy): domain Eukaryota; kingdom Metazoa; phylum Chordata; class Mammalia; order Diprotodontia; family Phalangeridae; genus Trichosurus; species Trichosurus vulpecula. Next base: position 82,252,180 of record NC_050577.1, read on the forward strand.
AGATTTGATTGGTCCAGGAGAACCTGGCTTTCTGGTTGCCTGGAGTATCGAGGGATCAGCTAACAAAGAGTTGGCATTCCTCAGGCTTAACAGAACTATATAGAAAAGTCTGACTGGTTGTTGCCACTGTGCCAGATGTGGAAGCAGAGGGGAGCTGCATCCCCTTGTATTAAAGGATCATAGATTGAGAGTTGGAAGGGATCTTATGGGTCAATGAATCCAACCTTCTCATTTTACAGATGAGGAAAGGAAGCGTGGAAAAAGGAAGTCATTCACCAGAGGTCATCTGTATTTGAAACTCAGATCTTCCCGAGCCCTGGTTGCCCAAAGCAGCAGCATATCCTTATTGAATCTTTTATCGTTGAATCAACTTCTCTTTATTGGGTGTTGTATGGTCTTGAGTGTTTAGCTATGTTCCAGTTCCAAGACTGAACCACTGCTTTGGCCTAGTTAGTTATGGTCCCATTGGATAGGAATGACATCATGGTAGAAGTGGAGGAAAAATGAGGTGGAGGAAGGGCAGGCTTGGGTGATAAGATAGACCGATATGGAAGTTTGGCACCCTTTGCCATTGTTTTTTTGGTGTTGTACCTGAATCTGAATTACCAGAACAATCATTATATTCACTTACTTGCCTTTGTTTGAAATATAAGTAGAGAAAGACCCATAGCTAAGCCAATCATTGTGCATGCCCACCAACACTGATCTACTCTAGATTTGACTTGGATCACTATGAAATTCATTCATTCAACAAGTATTTATTAAGTACCTATTATCCAGAGTGCATTATGCTGGGTACACAGACTCTGTAGCACTTGTGTAAATTTTGACAAGTCACTGAACCTCTCTAGGTCTCAATTTCTTCATCTTTAAAATAAGGGAGATGGACTAGAAGATATCTGATCTGAATCTATGATCTTTTTCTTTCCTTTCCTCTTTTATTTCTTGTCCAGTTAAGCTGGGAAATAGGAGCTCATAAAGCAATTCATCTTGGCTTCCTTTAAGTCTCATCTCAGGGGCATCTCCTAGTAAAGTCTTTCCTGACTCTCCTAATTTTAGTGCTCTCTCCTTCCAACCCCCTCAAATTATCTTGTATTCACTTATCTAAATTTAATCCTCCAATGTAATATAAGCTCTTTAAAGGAAAGGACTGTTTTGATATTATCTTTGTAACTCCAGGCTAGCTCAAAACTTTGCACAGGTCCTTAATTATTGGTTGTTGAATCAAATAGATTTGAATTTAAATAAGACAAAGTTCCTGTCCTCATGGAGCTAACAATCTCTTAAATGTGATAAGCTGGCTATTAATATAAGACAGGTTGGAATATAAGTGTGTAATAGAACAAGAAGAAGAAATAATTGCCAGGTTTTTTTTGAGGATAGTTAGTTCAGGGAAGGCTTCATGGCAATTTGGGTAGGACAACCTCAAACACAATTCTGTATAACCCTTAATACCTACATAGATTTGTGTGCCTCCCTGGGGAAATTTTTATGTTGAAATGTTTTCACTACTGTCTTCCACAATTGTTTTTTCTTGATTTTTCTCTTCTTCCTCACTCACCATCACTGACCTAGGTTCTCTGCATTAGAAGTATGAGATTTATATGATAATAAAATTGCAAAGACAAACAATTTTGAAATACCTAAAAACTCTGATAAGTGCGATAACCAACCACGATTCCAGAAGACTGATGATAAAGCATGCTACTTACCTCCTGGTGTGTTGGTAAGCAAAATGGGCTCTTAACACTTAGTTCGACCAAGTGCCCTTGAAGAGTTTGGCCTTTGTTTCCTTTGAGTAATTCAGTGTATTTCATTGAGCCTTACTGGGTGCTAAGTCCCAGGCCCAAACCCCTATTAGGTGTGGAACCTACGGGGGGGGGGGGGGGGGTGGGGATTGGTGATTGGGGTGGGGCCCAAGGTGGGGCTAGCTAAGGGGAGGTGCTAACTCCAGAGCCATCGTTGAGTCTTACTAAGTGCTAAGCCCCAGGCTCTAACCCCTATTAGGTGTTAACCTAACCTATGTGGATGTGAACCTCCCAGGGTCCTAAGGGGAGGGGCTAACTCAAGAGCCAATCATAGCAGCCTAAGTTCTGGTCATTCAGATGACATTTGATGACATCTGAAGCCCTATAAGAAGAGAGGACAGGGCCATTTGTGCAGGGCTCTCACTCGAGATGGTGTTGATGCAGAGACTCCAGGCAGCTGTAGCTAAGGGCCCTCCAGCTTGTAACCCGGATGCTGAGACTTTGTTGAACTCTGGTAACTATGTATTGGGATTTGAATCAGACAAGGTCTGTCTGTTGTTGTTTGTACTTTCTTTGTATTTGTTCTGAAGTTCAGGGTGCTGGCTTTTTCCCCTGAACTAAGTGAGTAATATTTGTGTGCTGAATTAAAAGTCAGCTTGTCAACCCCTTCACATAGCTTTCCTTAGTTAAGCAGATCAAAAGAACCTGTGCTTTTGCAGCTGCTGGTAGCTTTCTGGGTGCTGGCTGTTGGTGGATCTTACACCCCCACAGAAGCTGCTAGCCAGATTGTGGAAACACCTAACAGGTGACAGAGTCAAGGTGCAGGATAAGCATACAATTTTGGACATTGACAACATGAGAATTTGTTTTGCTTGATTATGCATATTTATGACAAGAGTTTTTTTTTATTTTAATTTGGGGAGTGGGAATAAGAGAAAAGAAATGCTTATTAAATGAAAACTAAAATACATAGAAGTAAATAAATAAAATACAGGGTGTCCATAAAGTCTGTATGCAATTTAAAATAGTTGTAACTTTGTAACTATATGTGACAGAAAGAATCTGTAAAAAGCAAAAGAAAGAAGAAACACTTCTTTTTTTATTGTTCTTGTTAATTTTCAACATGTCCACCATCATTACTAATACAAAGGGTAATACGATTCTGTAGTTCGTGGAAAACATTTTCAAGCTGATTTTCAGTAATGCCAGCAATCACATCAGTTATCATAGCTTGCAAGTCTTCTTTAGATCAAGGTTTGGTTGAATACACATTAGTTTTTACATGTCCCCATAAAAAGAAATCCAATGGAGTCAAATCTGGTGAACGTGGAGGCCAAGAAAATGGTAGACTTTGGACAGCAGTGGTAGATTTTAGTTCAGCCAACCAAAGAACACAGTTTACCTTCTCTTCTAGTGAAGCCATGGGTCAACAGTAATCCTGAAGAATAAGTAATTTTTAAGTTGAATTTCTAAAAATAAAAATAAAATAAATATAAAATTTCTAAAAACAAAAATAAACTAGATACATCAAGCTTTCTAATCCTTGTTACAGATTCTTCCTATCACATATAGTTGCAAAGTTACAACTATTTTAAATTGCACACAGACTTTATGGACACCCTGTATAAAGAAGTAAATAAAAGATATAGAAGTAAATAAAATATAAAAAAGTAAATAGAAGATATAGAAATAAATAAAATGTAAAGAAGTAAATAGAAGATATAGAAGTAAATAAAATACAAAGAAATAAAATATATAAAAGTAAATAAAATATATAGAAATATAAAATAAATAAAGCATATAGCAGAAAAAACCAATAGGACTCTAGAGGATTGATGTTACAAGAATGCTACCCACCTTCTGATAGAGAGAGAAGATGTACTGTAAGTACGCAATGAAACATGTTTTCATATAAGACCATGAATTTGTTTTGCTTTACAACACTAAATTGTTGCAAGAGAGAATTAAAAAAAATTATTTTGGGGGAGTATCTTGGGGAGACAAGGGACTAGGGAGAGAGATGCCAACAAAAAATGAGAAAAGAAAATATTATCATTAAAACTTAAAAAAAAGACACAGAAGAGAACAGAAGTTCAAAGGGAGAGAGACAAACACAGGATAGCTTTAAAACTAACATGTTGAATTTATTATCTCTTTAATAGTAACAACCCTCTACTTATCTCAACTTCAGTGCCAGGCATACAGTCTGGACTAAGTTCAGCCCTGGAGGAGTCTGACCGCTTACAAGAGGACTCAGACTTCTTTTCTCACACTCTCCCCCCAGTACCTCAAGAACAATTTACTTAAGGCTTAATTAGATTATGGCTCATATTTAGGGTTTCTCCAAAAGGGAAAACAGAAAGGTACTTAATGTACTAAATGAATCAGATCTGTTAGAAGAATTTATTTCCTGCCCACAGAAGAAATGCTAAAGGTCACAAAAGACTCGATTTTGCTCAAATTGTTAGAATGACGTAAAACAGGATTCAGTAACTTAAGTTATAATAACTACTTTTATGGTCTTCTGGGAGGCTGATCCTTAAGCCTTATCATATCATAAAACCATTTGCAGGGCCCCTGCTTAGTGATCTCACAATCCCTCTGCTAACCACTGTGCCATCAAGGACTTGGTCTTCTCTGTAGCTGATGGTCTTCTCCAATGCAGCAGCTTCTCTTACCACCAGTCAGCTTCATTCATTGGACCCAGGGGACCTGGACCTCTGGAACCCATGGGGTCTCGGCCACATCTGGACAAGTGTGTGTTTTGTTGTTGTTTGTTTGTCCTTCATTCTCGAGGAGGACCATGACATTAGGAAGGTGATGCCATGACTCGCAAGTGTACTGGATTTAAGTGAAGGAGTACTGTGCAAAGTCACCAGCCTCACTTTCTCCTCTGGAGCCTGGTCCACTTTGAGAACCATGTTGAATCACCGTCTCTGGAAAGAAAATAGAAAACAGAAAAAGCAGCCAAGGATCCAGGTTCAGGATCACCCAGTTGAGTCCCCACACCATGTGCTGGGCTGCTCATCCCCTCACCCCACGAGGGGAATTTGGTGACATAGAGCACTGTGAGCCACAGCTGAGAACAGAAGCAAGAAAACAAATTGGAAACTTTCTCTTAAAAAAAATGACGTATCACCCTTCATTCTGGCTGCTGCTGTGAGTGAGAGAGGTCAAAGTAACACTTTGCCATCTTATACCAAAGGGGTCATAAGGTGACTTTCATGCTGAATCACCACATGATAGTAGCCAGGGAGTTTATCATCTCTTATAAACTTAAATTCTAAGTCACACGTATGGTCTACTGGAAGCCAGAAAGGCAACTATGCTGATGATCAATGGGATGTTGCTCATTACACTTACTTAAAATAATAATAATAAAAAACTGTACATAATAGACTCATATTTTCACATACCATTCTCTTTTTCTGTTCTACTTTGTATATGCAAATGTTCAAGTTCGTTGGAGTCTAAGTTGAGAATAATTAATAAAAAGAAAATGAACATGACATAAAAGCAGAAGGCTTATTTTTTAAAGTAAGCTTTTTTTTTTCTCAAACAAAGAAGCATATGGCAGAGACAGAAGAGATAGAGCCAAATGTAGATGTATGTCCAGCTGCAGAATGCCCTTCCACGTCCTGGAATAGTCCAAAAGACATGTCAGTTAGGGCCCAGATATTGACAGGCAAGCTTATCAAAGTTTGATCAGCCAGCATTGGCGTCAAACACTTAGTGAATGCCAGCATCATGCAAAACACTGAACAATGGAAAACACGAGTATTGAAGACTAGTCTTCAGGAAGAATTGCAAAAAGAGTGATGGTAATTTAGTCTGGGGAAGAGAAAGCAGGAAGTCACTTCCATTCAACAATCAACCAGAAGGAAGATGACACGAAAATGGGAGTAAAGAGGTCAGAACCTCCTGGCTGTACATTTACAGGAGACTGGAATGTGCTATTACCAAGGAAGGCTACAAAGTCATCTGCTCTGGATTCCTACCAAAGGGATAAACCATTATCCTTCTGACAAAATGTGACCTCCCAGGGCATTTTGCCTGGCTAGGAACTCGAATTGGCAAAATCATTGCCCTCTACTCCATCCACTTGGTGTGATATGGGCACTGATGTCACTATGCCCTTGCCAGCTGATGGCATCTGGGTAGAGGCAGTGACAGTAACTAAATGCTGTTCATGCCAGTGACTAGGTCACACTAACCCAGTTCTCTTCTAATGAATGGATTGAGATTCATTGTCAGAAATCACTGCCCATTCTTGTGTAAGGCTAGTCATGTTTAAGGGCCGAATGATCTCACATAGCCCCTACCACATTTACCGTGAGGTTCAACAAAAGACTAAACATGACCAGTAAATGACTAATATGAAACAGCTCCTTTTAACGGAACTATTATCCCTTTGTTACAGTTGAGAAACTGAGGTAGACAGAGGTTAATTGACTTGCCCAGAGACACATAGCTATTAAGTGTCTGAGGCTGGATTTGAACTCGTCTTCCTGATTTCAGGCTCAACACTTATTCACTCTGCTACCTTGCAGCCTCATAGTAACAACTTGCATTGGTAGAATTTTTTTTCTCAAAGCATTTTCACAGGAGCAGTATTTCATCCTCAAAATATCTTTTTGTGGTTTGCAAGGCAGATGTGGTCACTTAGGCAGAGGGGGCCTGTGTGACCTGCTCAAAGTCATGTGCCTAATTGGTGAAAGGCCCAGTTTTCTTTCCATTAGACCATGGTGCCTCCCACCCAACTGACTCTATAGGGACACACGAGTCTGGAGAAGCTTGGCAGGAACCCAGGTGTGGGAAAGGCAGAGTGCCGAAAGCAAGCAAGCAGAGAGATTCTGAGGATAAGGAAGAACATGAGGGTCAAGGTCTTTTGGCCAGCTTTCTATCCAGCATCACTATATTCTGTCCATATGACCAACGTTTTAGTGGTGGGTTTGCTCTTCATAGGCCAATACAATATTTTCACTCTGCCTGTACACATTATATATGTGCATATATATATATATACATATAATGCTATAAATTAAATAGAAACCACAAGAAATACAAATTAAGAAACAAAAAAATGAAAGTATACAAAAAACATAATCTGTGTGTGGGGGTGTGGGTGTGTGTGTGTGTGTGTGGGTGTGTGTGTGTGTGTGTGTGTAGTGCTAATCCTGCTAATTATTCCTTTCATTACCTCACGTAGGTCTTTCCATATTTCCCACCTCGGGTACTAGCTATGTGACCTTGGACAAGCCATTTAACTTCTCTGTGCCTCAGTTTCCGCTTCTGTAAAATGAAAGAGTTGGATTCTGACTTCTAAGGTCCTAACAGCTCTATGATACCGCTAACAATAATAACTAATATTTATATGGCACTTTAAGAGTTACAAAGTACTTTACATACATTATCTCATTTGATCTTCACAACAACCCTATTATTATCATTCTTATTTTTACAGATGAGGAAACTGAGGCTGACTTACCCAGTGACTTACCCAGGGTCACATAGCTAGTAAGTATCTGAAAAAGTCTTCCAAACCCCAAATCCAATGCTCTATTCATTATACTACTTATCTGCCTGTGGCTCATATACATCATATTTATGGCATAATATTTGCTTAATTTATTTAGTCATTCTCTAATTATTGGATATATAGGTCATTTACAGGGGTGTTGTTGTTCCTGTGATTTTACTACTGCAAATAGAGAAGCTACAATTAAAAAAATAGATCCTTTATGGTGCTTAAGGGATATAAAACAATGGAATGAGTGGGTCAAAACAAAGGATCAGTCTGGTAATTCGGTGAATTTTGTCATGTCATGCTCTGAACTGTATAAATGATCATGAACAAATTATGATTTTTCTTTTGAAAATTGTTCATTTTGTAATTGTTCTAGAGGCACACAAGTGGTAAATACTTCCAGTTTGGGCAGAGTAATGCATTGCATGCTTGTTGTAGCTTAGTTAAATTTAGAGTTGCATTACTCAGGTTGAGAATTTATTGGTCACAGGGAATCTCAAAGAACCTTTTCTAAGTTGTAGAGGGTTTGCAATTTTCATTGGTGGAGGGGATACTTACACAGAAGAAAATATAGCTCTTTGAAGTATTTTAATAATATGAAAATGCAAATTGTTCATTTATCTTGAAATTTGCTATCTTGCTAAAGTCACTTATTACCTTGATGAATTATTCTAACTTTTATTAGATTTTCTAGATGTATAATCATGTCATTTGCAAACTGATATGATAACCTCTTCATTGACAATGCTTATTCCTTATCCTTTTATGCCTTATTAAGCTATAGTCAGTATTTCTAAAACTGTGTTAAATACAAAAGTAATGAAAACAAAAATACCCTTCTTTGCACCTGTTTTAAGCAAGAATTCTCCCTACATGAAAATCGTTCCTGTCGATATCTGCCGCCCACTACTATTTCACATGGCTCCTTCTGTCTTTATTAAGCTCCTGGTTTGCCTATCTATTCTGCAAGACTCTAGTTCCGTAGAGACGACCACTAATTCTCCATCTTGTGCCCATGCTCCCTCAATTCTCAAACGTGATCAGTCTACATGGTGGTTACAGATTGCCTCACGGGAACTGGAGTCTTTATTCTCTTTCCCAAAGAGATTTATGCTCTAATCCTAGACAACCTGGGAAATGTGGTCCTTCTCCTACTTTGATTCTGTCTATTAAATCCTAGCCTATGCCTCCTGGGAAATGTAGTCCTTTCTCTTCCCCATGCCCCACCCCTACCCCCAGCCACACCTCTTACATATTTTTTCTGGTACTCCTAATAATTCTGAGATTTCCTCTCCTTCCTCTCTCCTTGATATCTTAAACTTTCACCTGCATTGCTTCCAAATCTTTCTCTTTCTGAGCTTACTTTTCCACTTTCTGTCCTCTACTGTATTACTCCTGTGCTTTTGCTTCCTTCCATTGCAATTTTAAAATTCCCTATGCTATTTTACATTTTGATGACTTTTTTCCACTTGAGATTTCTTAGCTATATTCAGTTCTGCCCTTAATTTTCTCATATTTTTGATATTTTAAAATCTTTCATTTCCTGAGTGTGTCTGTCATCCATTTGAGCTTAATTCTCAGGATTTCTCACATTGTTTTTTATGTTTCCTTTTGATAATGTTTTGAATGAATGAAAAAGCATTTATTAAGTTCTTACTATGTGCAAAGTAAGCACTTGGAATAAAAATTAGACAGAAAAATTCTTATGTATTTCTCCTGGTGTTTTTGTCTCTGGCTTCTCTTACTCCATGTTTTTTGTTTTTTAATTGTATTAGAACTCTTAAGTAAATAGTGACTTTTTGTTGAGTTTTAATTTTCTTATAAAAATTTATGAGTTTTCTCTTCTGTGCTTCAATTGTTATTTTTTGAAGACTGTTAGGAATTCTACTCCCTTGCCACCATCTTCCCCAAGTCTTCTTTCTTGAAAAAAAAATTGACACTTATTCATACAATTTTCCCTCTCCCTTCCCAATATTTTCATTCTAAAAGAGTAGAGGGTCAGGGAAATTTTAAGACATCTGGATCTCTGCCCTTGACCAGTCTCAGGAACTTTAAATCTTACCCTCATGTGCTGATTCATAGATAGAGAGTTAAACAGCAGAGGTAACAGCTTAGCTGGAATCTTGTCTCCTTTGTTTGGCATTTAAAGCTCTTCACAGGCTGTCTCCAAGCTACCTTTCGAGGCTTATTATAGATTACTCCCCATTTACTCACTGTATGGCCCAGCCAAAGTAGCCTTCTTGCTGTTCCTCACACACAATATTCTGTCTCACATCTCTGTGCTGTTGCATAGTCGGTTCCCTATACCTGCGATGCATTTCTTTCTCAACTCCCTTATGATCCCTAGTTTCCGGCAAGTTCACCTCATTATCACTTCTACATGAGACCTTTCCGGATTCCTTCCAGCTGCTAATGCCTTCCCATCCCCTCCAAAGAATAGTTCATATTTTGTATGTATATATTTTACACATACTTATACAGTGTGTGAGGTAAATAAAATGTGAAGACTGCACAGGGAAGATATATATATATATAAATACATATCTGTATCTATACTAAGAAATGTTTAAAAATCAAGAAATAGGGAAATAGGGAAGTGGAAAAATTCTGAGGCCATGAGAGTCTGATGGCTCAGCCTCTGGGAAAGTTTACCCTGAAACTTTTTGTTCTTTCTTATGGTTCTAGCTTAAAGATTTGCTCAGTAAGTAAGAATTGGGTCACTGTGAACTGTGACTTGCTTTCCTTTACTGTAAAAGTACTGTAAAAGAATGGAGAGGGTCTCCCCCTCCCTTTATCCTATTCTCCTTCTTTAGATTTATAGATGTCACCTCAGTCGTAATCATTAACTAAGGGAATGGGAATTGGAGTTTCTGTGCCTCGATTTCCTGGTTCTTTGTCCAGCTTTCATGCTCAGATTGTAAGCCCGCCTCCCAGCCAATGGTGAGAAGGGTCAGAGGTGGGCAGGAATTCTCTTGTGTTAGGTATAACTATTGGTGCTTTGCCACCTTGTAAAGCGCCTCCCTTGCTAGATCTGTTCTGGCAGAGGATGCCCTATTCTCGAGAATTGAATAAAATTTATTTCTGTTCCCACCCTGAGATGCCTCCTTATTATAAATTAACTTTTTAATTGGTGAGGGTCTTTCATTCCACACATACAGATATATGTTTCCCCCAATAGAATATGAGTTCCTTGAGGGAAGAATCTGTTTCTTTTTTGTGCCTGTCATGTAGTAGATGCTTAATAAATGTTTTATTTATTAATTAATAGAATCTATTCCTCCCTTCTCTTAAGAATTCTTCATTGCTGAAAATGAAAGCCGTAAGAAAGATTATCTCTTTTATAGAAAACTAAAGTTTTGCAAGCAATTGAAACACATTGCACATTAAAGTACGTCTTCCTTTTAAAATTTCAGGTTTGGTTTTTAAAGATTTTTGGACAAAGAGAGAAATGAGCAGGCAGTGGCTGTAATCCTAGAGCAATTCTGATGTATCCACACAAAGTTTCTCTTCCAGTTGAATGCAAACTCCAAAATAGTTTTGTTTCCATTTTTGTGTGCCCCCTGCCTGGCACACAGTAGGTCCTCATGATATTTGCTGACTAATTGCTTGATTCAGGAACTGACATTTCAACACCTCTGGCCTAAGCAAGGCAGGAAAAAATTGTAGATTTGAGCAGTATGTTGACTGGGCAAAGAGAGAGGAATAAGTGTAAACTTGTCCTGACTTTCCCTTACCTCACAGAGGGGCAAGCATCTGGCTGCTTCCTTAATTTACCCTTCATCTGTCTGGTCAGATATCAAGTCCGTTTTGTCCTAAGATTTCCCAACAAGAACTCACTTGCTATTTCAAAGTTGTTGTTTTAAAGCAGAAACCTGAGAGGATGAGGAGAAAAATGGAGGATCCATGGAATAAAGCATATTATCATAGGAATAAATGTCATCTTTATGGAGCTTTCAGGTTTGAAAACACATTCTCATTAAGTTCTGACCATAGCCCTGGGGTAAGTTCCACAATATATCAATGTATGCATAATCTCTTTGATACAGGCACATCCACAAATGATATAGAACATTATGTGTCCACTTCTTCTCTGATGCCCATCCTCCCTTTCCCCTTCCTACTTCCTCACCTCTGCCTTCTCCTTCACACCTTCTTACCCGTTCCCCTGCCTTTTTCCCACTTGCACCTTACAGGAATCCACCTTACATGCCGGAAGACATTCTCCTAGGTCTTTTACCATTAAGTGACTATGGGAGACAGAACTTGGATTTTTTTTTATCTGTTAGCACTTACTCTACTTGACCAGCCCACCTCTCTTGTTGCTTAGGCTTTCCTGGGTAATTTCTTTTATGTCACTTCATGCGTGTGAGTGATCATTGGTAAGAAGCTACATCCTATTTAGACTGCGATATCTTTCCACTACCCTTTGGATCAATGACAGTTGTCATGTTTCAGATATTGCAGCTTGATTTGCAGCCACATAGCACTGGTGGACACGCGTTGGTGTTTCCATAAATGTTTTTGGCTTGTTTGTTCATTTTCAGGGAGATGCTTGGAGCCATGCAAAGTCAAGTCAACAAACATTTATTAAAGAAGCCTTTTCTGATTCCCCCTTAATGCTAATGCCTTCCTTCTGAGATTATCTCTAATTTATCTGGTAGATAGCTTGTTTGTACATAGTTTGTATGTTGTCTTCCCCATTAGACTGTGAGCTCCTTGAGAGCAGGGACTTTCTTTGTACCCCTAGGGCTCAATACAGTGCTTAATAAATGTTTATTGACTGTTGTTGTTGTTCAGTCATGTCTGACTTTTCATGAACCTATTTGGGTTGGGGTTTTCTTGACAAAGATACTAGAGTGGTTTTGCCATTTCCTTTTCCTGCTCATTTTACAGAAGAGGCAAACAGCATTAAGTGACTCTCCCAGAGTTGCACAGCTAGTAAGTGTCGGAGGGTGGATTTGAACTTACAGACCTCTATCCAGTGCTCTACCCAGCTGCCTCTTGATTGATTGACTACCTACTATGTGCCAGACACAACTACTAATGAGTTTATTGACTGACTGACTGGCTCCTACTCTGTACTAAGCCCTGGGCCTATGAAGAGAATAAGGAATAAGGAAAAAGTAACAGAACTGAAGCCAGTATCATAGATTGTAGCATAGATGGAGGAGAGTAAGATATAAGAAGAATGGAAAGGTAGGAAGGGGTCAGGTCACAAATGGCTTTAGTAACTTTTATGTTTAAAAGATTTTGTCTTTGTTCCTAGAGGTAATAGGGAATCCCTGAAGTTAATGGAATAGGAGGAGACACATGGTTAGATTTCCACTTAAGGAAGGTCCCTTTGACAGTTGAGCAGAGGATTGGTGGAAGTAGGGAGAGATGAGGCAGGGAGACCAACCAGCAGGCTCCTGCAGTAGTCCAGGCATGAGGTGATGAGGGGCCACACCAGGGCAGTGCCCAGAAAAGAGAATGTAGATAAACAATGCTACAAAGCTAGAATCAATAGGAGTTGGCAACAGAAAAGTACTATACAATTTCTGAAATGCCTTCTTCCTCCTATTGAATTCTGTGCCCAGCTCACTGTCCAACTTAGGTATTTACACAAGATATGTGTTCTCAAGGATTATCTCAATGGAGTGTCCATTAGTCTTGAAAATAGGCATTTCTTATTAGCTGGGGTTTTTCTTCTGTGGATTGTTGGGGTGAACTCTTCTGAATTGTTGCAGATCTCTTTGGGAAGGTTCTGTAGTCTTCAGAGATTTGACATAATTAGTACAGTGCTGTCTGCAAATAAGAGCTTATGAATGACCTCACCAATTACATGGAATTCCTCTATAATTTAGATTCTGTGCTGTATATACTACATGACAGAGACAAACTCCTTGGCTGAGCAAATGTTTCCTTATTTTATTCTTTGCTTGATATTAGTAATTGGAGAATCACTGAACAATGTTTCCTGTCTATTAGGACTTGGTTCATTTTTTTTTTGTTATTGTCATGCTCAGTCTCTTCTACCTTCTTGAAGAATGACTATTTTCCAGTATGTTATATATGTGCTATCCTCTCATATGCCCACCTTCTCAATAAAATTACCAAATCTTACAGGATATATTGGCTTAGTTTGGAGGAACTTCTTGAATTTATAGAACTTCCCTAATTCTTTAATTTCTTTCCTCTAAAGAGAAAATTAAGCAGATTTTTGGGTTTTTTTGGAGGCAATTGTAGTTAAGTGACTTGCCTAAGGTCACACAGCTCATAAGCATCTGAGATTGGATTTGAACTCAGGTCCTCCTGACTCCAGGGCTGGTGCTCTATCCCCTGAAATAGATGCTAACACATAAACTGCAATTTTCTTCATGGTAGCATGGTAGCCTTTTTTTCTCCCTTATGCTTATCGTGAATACAGCAAGGCAAAATAGCCAAATATCCCATGAAATGATGATTCTTGTTGTCTTTGGGTAGATGATGAAACCAACTCTAATCATTCCTTTGTTCACACATCAAAGAAAATGAGCCATATGCCCATTAGATAAATCTTTCTTATCACTTTTGGTTTCATTTATAGCAAGAATGTCAATATTGATATAGCTAATTTCCTCTAGTAGCATGTTAACTTGATTGCTGAACAAAGATCTCATAGGGAAAATACCACGAGTTAAATTAAGATTTGTAAATGGTTTAAACACTGTTATTCTTGGTATTCCCTGAACTTGTTTCTGACTTTCTGTCACCATCATTACAGAAGAAGGAGGGGGAGACACTATCATGGTTAAAAAAAAAGACCCACTGCTCCAAGGTTCGGATACAAGTATTCTGTGACAAATCATGGCAGGCACATACCCATTGACTGTAAGAAAGAGATCTGTGGGGCAAGAGGGCTCTAACTACAAGCCATTTCCTCATCAGTATACATAGAATCAAGTAAAGAAAAGGCAAGGGCAATTATGCAGAACTATGAATTGTTACTAGGTGGCAGGTGGAAATATTCTCCACAAACACAGATTACAACATTCTTAGATACAGTCTTGCAGTGTCTTGCAGACTTGTTCATCACAGTGATAAGAGGAACCCCTTGAAGACAAGAACAAGATATTTAAAGGCCTCGAAAAAGAATGGAGAAGAAAGGAAAAATTCAAACACAAAGGACAGTAGATGCGTCTTGCTCGGTTTACACTGAAGTGGAGGCAAATTCTAAAATAGTTACTCATTTCAAGATTGGGGTCATACAGAGCTTCTCTCTCATCATCTGTACAATACTACTGGTATTATCGTCTCATTTTGTACATTTAGGAAATGGAGGCACAGACAAGTTGTGATTTTCCCGTGGGCACAGAGAAAGTAAATATCAGAGGTAGGATTTTAATGCAGGTCTCTGCTATCTTCAAGGCCGATACTCTTCCCACTACATTATATTGCATTATAAGCTTTTTGAGGACAAGGGCAAGGCTGTATCTAAACTTTGTATCTTCCCCACTGTCAAGCACAGTGCTCTACACACAATGAATACATAATTAATGAATGAGTTGATGTGGAAGGTTATTATTACATGTGAAAAACACAAAGTATGTGTTTTAACAATCTGGGTAGCAGCTTCTGTGGGGGTATAAGATTCACCCACAGCCAGCACCCAGAAAGCTGCCAACAGCACAGGTTCTTTTGATCTGCTTAATTAAGGAAAGCAAGGTGAAGGGGTTGATGAGCTTACTTTTAATTGAGCATTCAAATATCATTCGGTTAGCTCAGAGGAAAAAGCCAGCACCGTGAACTTCAAAACAAAATGCAAACAAATTTCAAACATCAGCAGACTTTGTCTGAGTATGAGAAATATATATCTTAGGGGAACTCATGGGTAAATATGCAATTTTATTTATTCCTATCTTGATATTTATCATTTATTCAGGATTTATGCTCTACCTATTTTCAAAAACAATTTGAAATGACTTTTTGCTTCTGTAATAAAATATCATTATCAAAATAAAAGAAAAAAGAGAAGAGAGTTACACTCAGTAGAAGCTTGTACAATTTCCAGCCAGTTTGTGGAAAACAAGCTATAATTGCTATTTATCTTCTTAAGGGACACTCTTGTAAATTTCATATTTTAATAAGCAGCCTTGTGTTTTATTGGAGGAAAATGGCAGAAGATAGTTTCTGCTTCTATTCGCTTTCCTATCTGATGCTTCCTTTCACATGCTGTAGATTTGCACAGCTCAGCTCATCCATACAGACAGGAGAATTCAGTCACCCGAAAGGAGGAAGCAACCTTAGTTCAGAAATAGCCTGGGAGCTCAGAAGATGGAGAATGCCAGTTTCAGCTCCACCACAAATTGGTCAGTGAAGGTGACAGAAAAGTCATGGTATAGGCTATCTATGCCTATGCAACACCAATATGTCTCTTCAGGAAGTTGAAAAGAAAAGTCTAACAAAGGCAAGTAGGGGGCGCAGTGGATAGAGAGCAAGGCCTAGAGTCAGGAAGACTTAATTTCCTGAGTACAAATCTGGCCTTAGACACTTACTAGCTGTGTGACCCTGGACAAGTCACTGAACCCTGGTTGCCTCAGTTTCCATATCTGTAAAATGAGCTGGAGAAGGAAATGGTGAAACACTCCAGTATCTTTGCCAAGAAAACC
Source organism: Trichosurus vulpecula (assembly GCF_011100635.1). Taxonomy (NCBI): domain Eukaryota; kingdom Metazoa; phylum Chordata; class Mammalia; order Diprotodontia; family Phalangeridae; genus Trichosurus; species Trichosurus vulpecula. The sequence goes on from NC_050577.1 coordinate 82,268,082, forward strand.
CCAAGTGGGACCCTGAAGAATCGGACACAATTGAAAAGTGACTGAACGACAACAACAATTGGATTGGTCCCTTTGCACAGAAGCTTATGTGGCCAGTATCTTTAACTCTCATTGTATAATGTGTGCACTAGGTCCCTCACAGAATAGCAGAATCTCAGAATTAGAAGGGAGCTTAAGAAATATACCTAAACAAGAACCCTGACTTCAACATCCCCTATACAACAAATGGTTGGTTATCCAGCCCCTGCTTGAAGACTTCCAAGAGAGAACACCCATGCCGTTCTCAGCCCACTCCACTTTTGGCCAATTCTGGGTACCATATTTGAGGAAGTACTTGAAGATCTAGAGTGTATAGAAGAAGGTGATGAGTACTGGGAAGAGCCTCAAGGTCATATCATACCAGGACAGGGGAAGAGAACTTGGAGATATTTTGCCTAGAGAAAAGCAGACCTCTTGGTGACTTGGTCTTCAAGTATGAATTGAGTATACTATTACAGATGGGGTCTGACCAAGAGGGGAAGAATATTATGATTATATTAACTTTTTTTAGGAAACTATGATTCTATTAATGTAGTCCAAGACCATCTTGGGTTTTGTTTTGTTTTTGGCTGCCATAATTACACAGTTATCACTCATGATGAATGGAAGGGGCTTGCAATCCACTAAAACCCTCTCTTTTCCACATTAACTGTCTAGCCCTGCTCTCGCTCTATCCTGAATTTATAATTGATTCTTTTAATTCATATAGGATCTTAAATTTATTTTTATTAAATTTCATGTTATTGGATTCAGCTCATCAGCCTAGCCAATTGAGGTCTTTTAGGATCCCTCTCCAGGCTATAGTACTGACTCATTTCCACAGGACTATCTCTACCATGCCATAGAAACCCCTTCACCCTGAATTCCACCTTCTCACATGGGAAGTACATGTCTGTCTTGGAGGCCTCACCTTCAGATTGGCTGGTTCCTCTGAAAACTCGAGGCAGCATTATTGACTTGTCTCCGCAGGATTTTCTTTACCATGCCTCTGGACTGGGTACCTTGTTCCTTCTCAACTCCCTACTTTTCAGATCCTTTCTAATATATTTGTCTTCCCTTATTAGAGTATAAGCTCCATGATGGCAAGGACTGTCTACCTTTCTGCTTTTTATTTGTATTCTCAGCGCTTAGCACAGTGCCACTACTTAGTAAGTGTTTAATAAATGCTTTTTGAGTGATTGACTATCATCCAATGTGTTACCTTCCAAGTTTTGTGTCATGAAAATATGACAAGCATGTCATATATGTCTTCATTCAAGCTATTGATAAGATGTTGGACGGCACAAGGCCAAGGACAAATCCAAGGGCATTGCACTAGAGTTCTCCCTCTCAAGTGACATTGAACTATTAATAACTTATCTTTTGGGACATGACACCACAGGACTTATTCAGCCCCATCATCCCAGGATGGCTTCTGGTTCTAATACCATATAAAAAGTTAATATTAGAATAATGAAAAAATTCACATTAATATAGCACTTTTGACTTTACAAAGTACGTTTTTCCAAGAAACCTTATGTAAAAGATGACATAAAATGACTATTCCCATTTTATAGATAAAGAAATTGAAGTAAAAAGAAGCCAAGTGACTTTCTTTGGGATCACACACAAGGAGGAAGGATGGACCAAACTGGGGTTACAACTCTAATTTTCTGGCTCCAAGAGGAGTGCCCTTTTTATTACCCAATGCATTATGATCTGTTAATGATTCCATCTCTCTCAAAGGAATAAAAAAGGATCCATAGCCACCTACACTACTTCCTTGGTGGCTCTCTTACAGATCTGATGATATCTAGATGGAATTCAAGATACATTCAAAATGAGCAACCAGACTTAGCTTTAAAAAAGTCAAGGTTTGGTTACATGAACCAGAAAGAAAAGATGGCCCATAGGGACTTCCATGTGAACAAAACAGCTGTTCAGAACATTTAGTATTGTGGAGTGGCAAGAGAGCTGGACCTTGATTTCAGTGACATGATTTCAAAGTCCCAGATCTGTCAATTGCTAACTGTCTGACTTTGGACACATATTTCAGCTCTTTGCACCCCAGTTTCCTCATTGGCAAAGCAAATGGGTTGGACTAAATAATTTCTCCCTGTCCCTTTCAAATCTAACAGTATGATTCAGAGATTTTTTTTTCCCAGACCAACCTGGTGTATAAGCATTTCCCTATTCAGCAGAAAATACCATCATACAAACCATGACCTTGTCACCATTAATAATAATGATAACGACAACTTGTATCTATATGCATTTTCTCCACAACTCTATGAGGCAGGTAGATAGGGAAAGTGAGACTCAGAGAAATTATGTTTTCCCTAGGGTCACTCAGCCAGTAAGTGTCAAAGCTAGGTCCCCATATTTTTCTACTAGCCTGCCACCATGCCTGAAACTGGAACCCAGCTCTTTTGAATCTCCGTAAGTTTCCACTTCAACACACTTCCTTATTAGGCTATTAATCAGAAACTTAATTCACATGTAACATACAGCAGTATTTCATTCTGTCTCAGCATGCAGACAGGAGATCTGCTAGATCAATGTCTAAAAAGTCTAGTCTAATACCAAGCCCATCAAGGACATTCAGGAAAAATTATTGAATAATAAGCAGACATCCCTAGAGGGTGTAGGACCTGAGTACCCCCTGAACCTGAAATCATATTAAATTGATTATCCTTTTAGGACAGCCTTAGATGAGAAAAGAAACCACAAAAGTAGAGAGAATGCAGTTCTCAGACCTCTTTAGCTTTCCATTCAGTTTGGCATATCATAGTTCTGGCTTTTATGATCAGTGACTTAAAAGCCAGTCCTATGCATGGACAGCATAGATGTCTGCCAAAACTATGATTTACAGTTTTGTACATGGCCATTGTGGGAATCTGTTTTGCTTAACGATGCATATTTGTTATAAGGGCTTTGTTTTTCTTTTTCTTTTTCAGTGAGAAGTTAGGAAGGAGAGAAAACAATAGCTTATTCATTGAAATAAAAAAAAAAACCTGTGATTTGAGGGACGCTACAAAGCCTGCCTTTCAAAAATATCTTCTCCACAGTGACTTACCATACAATTCTCACCATAAAAGATTTCTCTCATTTGATGAATGACTTAAAACAAAAACTTCACACTTATATAGTGCTTATATATTTATAAAACAAGTTTTGCACAGTACCTCCGTGAGGCAGAAATATTAAATATATATGTGTAAAATAAATTTAATTCAACAAGCATTTAAGTGCAAACCATGTGTTAAGCACTGTGCTATTGGCTAGGGACAAAAGGTTAAAAAAAAAACCCAGTCTGTTTTCTCAAATAGCTCACATTCTATTACAGGGAAGCAACCTGTACAGGTTGTAAAGACAGGTAAATAAAGACAGAAATGTAAAAAAAAAGTAAGTACAAAGTAATTTGGCAGGGGCAAGCACTAATAACTGAAGAATCAGGATAGGCCTCTTGTCAAAGATGATATTTAAACTGTGCCATGAATGGAGCTGGGGGTTGTAAGAAGCAGAGGTATGTAGGGAGAGCATTCCAGGCATGAAGGCACCTCAGAGGCACATTTCATTAACCCAACATTACCCATAAATGTGCCTTCTGGTGAATGAAAAGCAGGATTAAGACATAGGGACTAAGAGAGAAGGGACTAAGACATAGACCAGGTAAGTTTAGATCAGCACGGGCCAGGGAAGAATCAGAGCTTGGGGAGCCACTGGGAAGAGCAAATGCTGCTAAAGTTGTATGCTGTGTAGACAGATGCAGAAATAAAGAACTGGATGCCCAAGAGGTGGCATAGAAAAAGGGGAGGAAAAATGCCAAAAGGATAAGATGCCAAAAAGAAACCTTGCTTACTCCGTGATTTTACCTAGGGCTGGCCCTTTTCAGTCTTTTTTTATTTTTTAAAGCAGGGCTTTGTTTCTCCACTTTTTTGTCCTTTGAGGATATTCTGTGTGTGATCCTCAGAAGTGGTTTGGATAAGTTAGAAAAGCCCAAGTTGGAAGGCTGCGATCCTCAGTAGTGTGATCTCCCTACTCCCCATACTATTGCCTGCTGGGAAATGGTATTTCTGTAAAGTCAGTTTCAATAATGGAAATTCTGATTCATTTGCAGCGAACCCTTCAGTGATATATCTAAAAATGGCATTTCAGAACACTAAGTCAGTGGTGAATGGGAAGTATTTTGTACATCTTTCAATGTGGAGGGAGGAATGAGCAATCACCCCCACTCCCCACTCCCTTCCCTTACCATGGGATTGGAGCAATTCCTTTGACAGGAGTCCAGAGTTCTGATGATTCTGGGGTTCAGGTACCAAACCTGGTGGGTTCCACAGGAAGGGAATCTACAATAAGACTCAATAGCAAGAGAAGCTTATACCTTTTAGAAATCGTCCAAGAGCTTTTTATTCCTGAGGTTGAAATTGATTTGCTTCATCTTTCCAAAGAGTAAGGATTGCAACACTCACCCCCACCCCCCAGCCAAGGGCACAGGAAGTGAAGACAGCAATTGTTGGAGAATCTAAGTGAGTGTGCCGAGGCAATCAGCAGGAAAAGATTGGAAGCATTTACACAGAAAAAGTAACCTGCCCCTCCCTTCCATAAGCTGACCAAGGCAACTTCTTAGAGAATCAATACAGCTTAGAATGCACTGCTTCACCTCCAAATTGTTCCCAGTCAATCAAAGGGTCAAAGCCAAGGGGAGTTCTTCTGCCCCATCATAAAATAGGCTTACAGCTTTACAAATGACCCAAACCTACCTCACTCTCATTTACCTCTCCTGTCATTTTTTTTTTCCTGGATAATATCCAAACTACAAACCCATTAGCTCTCCTGAGGAAAACTGCATTAAGATGAAGACCCCTGGGTAATTCAGCTGCTGTATTGATCACTAATAATATCTTGAGCTTCTATCACACCTTCCTTTGGAGGGACTGGAAGTGATTTGTGTTCTTCTTTTCATTAACCCTGTAGACATCATTGACAGGATAGCTGTGAGCAGTCTCTTGCTTGACAGTTGGGTTAACTGGCAAAGCAACTAGATGCTGAGTCCAAAATGAGACTAAACTTTTAACAACATCCAGTCAGATCATCTCCACTTGTTTCAGTTAAAACCTTTAGTTTTCCTCCTTCTGTATTTTTTATTTTATTTCCAATACATCGAAGAAACATAATAGTCTGTAACTTGTTGCTGGGGTTGAGGGATGAGGGGTAGTGGGATAAAGGTCCCTCATATTTTTAATCTTTTTGGCTTCTCACCCAGCCCAGCCCAGCCCAGCCCAGCCCTTGTGTTTGCATAGAATGGAAAGAATGATGGGGGGAGGGGGGCTGAAAGCAGATTACTTATCATAGATTCACTCCCTTTCTGTTAGAGGAATTACTTGCCACACCCACAATATGGGGTAGGGAAAAGATAAGAGCTAAGAACTAAAATGGATTCCTGATCATGTCAGAAGAGAGTTTAACTTAGAGGAAAGAATAGCACAGAGAAAATCAGAGAAGAAAGTAAAAGGAAGAGTAATTAAAAGAACAGTTGTAATCAAGTTGGTTCCCTCTGGTATAGTCTGACTGTTGGGAAATAACTCATAGCCATTGGTAGGAAAAACTACATACCTTCTCTCCTTCAAAGAGGTTTACTAACCATGGCACCTCCAGTGGATGAAAGACTGTACTAGGCAGCCCATAAGATACTCTATTTCACGACATAATCGTCGCTACCACATAATCTTTACACCCTTTTTGTCAGTCCAAAAATTGGTTTATACTCTTTCATTGTATAATGGTCACATGATATAATTCTGTTTGTCACCCCACTTAAAAGGTTAACGGAGCAACAGTGTATTCACTGGTGGCATATGGATACACATTTATCTCTCCCTCATTGTGAGTGAGGAGCCTAGAATTTTCAGTGCATACCCATTGTCGGTATTCAGTTTTAACGTATATTCACAAGTATTCCATGCATCCTAACCTTGCACCAAAGACGGTTTAGCAATAAATGATTTTTAAGTAATACTGGCACAATTTAAAAAAAAGCTTCACTTAATGATTGCATACCATTTTTTGCAAAAAAAAAAAATTGACATAAAATCTGCAACGATTATGTGGTGAAATACAGTAGCTGGATTGTGGAAGACCAGTTGGAGCAGAGACATGGTAGAAGACCTGGCAGGCAGAAGAAGACAGTAACAGAACACACTCATCAGGAAATAGTGCTCTCTATCACCAGAAGACATCATTAGCTTTCAGCATTAGAATAGTGAGCTGCTTTTCTAAAATCATTGAGCTTATCATTTTTAAGTCTGGCATGAGATAATGAAGAGTGAAATGAGCAGAACCAAGAGAACACCTGTATACGGTAACAGCAATATTGTTTGAAGAATGACTTTGAGCAACTAAGTTTTTTTGTCTACTATAAATACTTGAATTAATTGTAAAAGACAGAGGAAGAAAGATGCTATCTGAACCCCTAGAAAGAACTAATATATAGAAGTATGTATAGAATAATTTTACATTTATGTATATACATATCTATTTGTGTCTACTGGTAGCCATCTCTAGTGGAGGGGGGAGAAATGTACATAATAATTTTGTTGTATATTTGAAAGGAATAGCAATTTGTACATAGTAGATTTGCAGTTTCATTATTCAATGTACTATGTACTATGTTATGGAAATGCTTGTTTTATTCCATAAATTAAAAAATAAAATTAAAAAAGGAAAAGAAAAAAAAAAAAGAGTGAGTTGCCCTCCTACAGTGGCCTGGCCGAACATTTTCCTGATGTGTGCGTGCCTCATTTGTGATCCATATGCGTGTTCACTCTTCCCTAGATGTTGTGTAAATTTGTGAGAAAGTGAGGTTCAGGTTTAAGAGGTGGGAGAGTAAAGAGGTTAGCTGATAAAAATAAACACTACAGTGGGGGCTAATAAGCAATAGGTTGGAGATGATTCTAATCCATAAAGTAGTTTTCTGAGTGCCCAAAGGTGAGTGGAGCCATGAATGCTACAGCAGCAAGGAATGGATACATACATACATACATACATACTATCTATCTATCTATGTGTCTAAGCAATATATATATTGTTTAAACTATATACATATATATATATGTATATATATGCATATATATAATAGTCTAAGCAACATTGGATAAAGATGGATCCAGATCTATCCATCTATCTGTCTGTCTGTCTATCTATCTATATCTCTGTGTGTGTACATATCTAGATAGATAGATAGACAGATAGATAGATAGATATCTGGATCCATCTTTATCCAATGTTGCTTAGACAAAGTCTGTACATGATCATTATGAGATTTAACCACAGAACAAATTACTGTTTAGATGAATGAATGAAAGACTGTATAATTTAGGGTTTCCTACTGAAACATTGAAATGACAGATTTACATACAGAGATAGTACACATGCACGGCCATTCTCCAAGAGCACATGATGGAGGCTGACCTGAGAACTGCCCTTTTGGAAAGGGAAAGATTTTATAGTCTTCTAGCTTCTAAAGCAGCAGATGGATGAATGGATAGAATGTAACTCTGAGTGCATCACTGGCTGCTTGCCATGCCTTGAATGACAACTAATAATAATATCACTTAAAAGAGCTGCCGAACATTTAGATTGGTTGGACTGAACCTAATTTATAAATAATCCAATATATGTAGGCTGACTCTCCCTGGGTCTGGACTTGTGGTAAGCCTTTTTCAAGGTGCGGTTGCTACACAAGTAGGCTTGTTTGTAAGTTGGATTTCCTTCCTAGAAGAATATGATTAACCTTTCTGAGTATCAGGGATAGGTGGTAAAATCTGATGTATTTGGAATTGCCTTTGGTGATATCCTGTCCCCTGTAATTCATTAGGAGACTGAAAGTGTACAAAGTGGTTATCCGCATGCCCTAGGATAGGTCTGGGAAGTGCTCTGTAGAAAGGAGGCTGGGTTAAATTGGGCTGAAGGGCATACAAATGAGTATATGAGGTCAGAAACCTGAGCTGAAGTATGGGTCAGGCTCAACAATGACCTGGTCGATCAAAAGTTGGACACAATCAGTGAGGGTCTAGCCAGGCAAGCTAGCTTTAGATGGAAAAATCCAAGTGCAGGACAGAGGTAAGATTGGCTGTGTTAGGCAGGAGAATGTTAGGCAGGAGCCTATAATTTTCCAGAGCACATAGGCTGGTCAGAAAATTTGATAGATGTGGAACTAAGATGGAGAATGCAACAGAAAAATGAGTCACATGGTCATCAAGCTCTTGTCTGTACCTGGAAAACCAAAAATATCCAGGCCGGATGCAGAAGCAAAGAATTGGGATTGCTCCAAAGGTGATGTTTGCTGCTGAGGAAAATGAATGTGCTGGTGAGTTCTCACTAGCTTAGAGCTTCCTTGGTATCACTTGCTTTTGGGTGTTCTGCCCTAGCAATAAAGAGTCAATCCATCAGGTAAAGTCTAGCTCTTTTGAGATGGTGATTGTGTCTCTGTTAACTCAGAAAGCCTCTGATTCTCTATGTCTGGTGTAACTGAATGTTTCTATTGATGTGATCACAGAATCTCCAAGTTGTTTAGGTCATACTTTGTGATTGATTTGTAGCAAGGACTCTGATAAAAAGCAGAATCTAGACCCTCTTCGCCAAAAAGTATTGTTTAAATGTTGAATATATTAAAAAGCAAAATGCTGACCCAGAAGCTTGGCAAGTATTTAGAAATCATTCATTTATTCATTCATAGCCCTTGGCACAATTGTAAAGGAGAAAAAGTTCATTCTAGGTAAGGCCAAACCTTCCAGTTATGCCCTTCTGCCTCTTCTAGGACCATGTTCCATGGATTTTTTTTTCTCATTTCAAGTTATCTTCAAATTCTCCTTTACCTACAAAAATGCTGATGCTGAAAAAAAGCCTTCACTTGAATCTGCCATTTCCTTTAGCTATCATCTGATTGCTCTATTCTCCTTTACTACCAAAACTACTAGAAAGAGTAATCTATTCTCATTTCTTCATCATCCTCTTCTCAGCTCCTTCTAATCTGACTTCTGTCAGAGCCATTGGATGAAGCTGCTCTTTCCAAGGTCACCAGTGACCTCTTAATTGTCATATTTATCCTTCTCCAAATCATCATTCTCCTTAAGTTTTCTATTTTTTTTTTTGTTTTTGGCAGGGCATTTGGGGTTAAGTGACTTGCCCAAGGTCACACAGCCAGTACATGTGTCAGGTATCTGAGGCCAGATTTGAACTCAGGTCCTCCTGATTCCAGGGCCAGTGCTCTACTCTTTGTGCCACCTAGCTGCCTCTCTCCTTAAGTTTTCTGCTGCATTTGACACTGTGGTCATTCTTTCTTAATTTTCTCTCCTCCCTTGTCTCCCATGACACTGCTCTCGTGATTCTTCTGTCTATCTGTCTTCCTTCTTAGTCTCTTCAACTAGTGCATCTTTTTATTCCTGCCCCCAAATGTCAGTGACCCCCATATTCCTGTTCTTGGCAATCTTCCCTTCTTACTTCACATTCTTTCCCTTAATGAGTTCACCTACTCCTCTGGCTTCTGTAATCCCCTCTATTTGAATATATACCAACGCTGATCTCTCCTCTAGACTCTAGTCCCATATTTCCACCTGCTTTATGGCTATCATCTCTTTGTCCTGCTGATACCTGGTCAAATGTCCAAAATTAAACTTGACATTTTTTCACCAATGCTGGCCAGCTACTTATTTCTTTCTATGGCGCTATTATCTTCAGGGCTTAAAGCTTTCTTGCTGTTTTTGACTCCATATGATCATTTGCCAAGTGTTGTGTATCTTAACTATGAAATATCCCCCTTTCTTTCCACTCATACCACTACAACTCCAATTCAAGCCTTCATTACTTCTGTTTTGGACAATCAGTCTTCCTGCCTCCAGCAATGATATTAATTTATTTGTATGGCACTTTAATGTTTACAAAGTGCTTCCTGCAGAGCAACACTGTGAGATAGTGCAAGTATTATTATCATCATTTTACAGATGCCAAAAGGTACCACAGACAATGAAATAATAGTACTAAACATATATGCACCAAATGGTATGGCATCTAGATTCTTAAAGGTAAAATTAAATGAGTAAAAGAAGGAAACAGTAAAAAAACTTTATTTGTTGGGGGACCTCCACTTTCCCTTCCTTAGAACTAGATAAATCAAATCAAAAAATAAACCAGAAGGAAGTTAAGAAGGTGAGTAGAATTTTAGAAAAGTTAGATATGATAGACTTCTGGAGAAAACTGAATGGAAATAGAAAGGAATATTCCTTTTCCTCAGTGGTTAATGGCACCTACATAAAAATTAATCAGGGACAAAAACCTCACAGTCAAATGCAAAAAAGCAGAAATATTAAATCTACTGTTTTTAGATCATAATGAAATAAAAATTACATTCACTAAAGGGCCATGGAAACATGTTAAGAATAACTGGAAATTGAATAATTTGATCCTAAAGAATGAATGGAGCAAAGACCGAATCATAGAAATAATGAATAATTTCACTAAAGAAATGGTAACTGACTGCACATGTATATTCTATAGCAGAGTGCTTGCCTTCTCAATAAGTGGGGATGAGAGAGAGGGAAAGAATTTTTAACTCAAAATTTTAAAAAACACATATCAAAATTATTTTTACATGTAATTGGGGGAAAATATTAAATAAAAAATAGAGAATGATGAAACAACATACCAAAATTTACAGGATGCAGCCAAAACAGGGGAAAATTTGTATCTCTAAATGCTTATATCAATAAAACAGAAAGAATAGTTCAACAAATTGGGCATGAAATTAAAAGAAACAACAACTAGCAAAAGAACAAATTCAAAATCCCCAATTAAACACCAAATTGGAAATCCTAAAAATAAAAGTAGAGATTAAAAAAACTAAAAGTAAGAAAACCATTGAACTAATAAGTAAAACCAGAAGCTGGTTTTATGGAAAAAAAAAAACAACAATAAAATAGATAAGCCATTGGTTAAATTTATTTTAAAAAAAGAAATAAGAAAACCAAATTACCAGTATCAAAAACAAGAAGAGTGAATTTACCACCAAAGAAGAAGAAATTAAAGCAATTTTTAGGATATATTTTGCCCAGTTATATACAAATAAATTTAACAATCTAAGTAAAGTGGATACATATTAACAAAAATATAAATTGCCCAGATTATCAGAAGAGGAAATAGAATACTTAAATAACCCTACCTTAGAAAAGGAGATTGAACAAGCCCTAAATGAGCTCCCTAAGAAAAAAATCACAAGGAACAAATGGATTCACAATTGAATTCTACCAAACATTTATAAACTAGAAGTTTATAGGAATAAAAGAAAGATGCCCATTATCACCACTATTGTTCAATATTGTAGAAGAAATGCTAGCTATAGCAGTAAGAGAAGAAAAAGTAATTGAAGAAATTATAATAGTCAATGAGGAATAAACAATAAATTTTTTTTTTTGCAGATGATATGGTCGTATACTTAGAGGATCCTAGAGAATCAACTAAAAAACTATTTGAAATAATTAACAACTTTAGCAAAGTTGCATGATAGAAGATAAACCCACATAAGTCATCAGGATTTCTAGAATTCCAGCAGTAAGAGATAGAAAGAGAAATTCCACTTAAAATAATTGTAGACAATATAAAATGCTTGGAAGTCTACCTGCCAAGACAAAACAGGAATTATATGAACACAATTACAAATCACTTTTCACACACAAAAAATATGATATCTAAACAATTGGAAAAATATTAATTGTTCTTGGGTAGACTGGGCCAAAATAATACCTAAATTAATTTATTTATTCAGTGTCATACCAATCAAACTACCAAAACACTATTTTATAGAGCTAAAAAAAATATAGTAACAAAATCCATCTGGAAGAACAAAAGGTCAAGGATATCAAAGGAATCAAGGGAAAAAATGTGAAGGAAGGTACTTTAGCTGTGTGAGATCTCACACTGTATTATAAAGTGGTAATGATCAAAATCTGGTACTGGCTAAGAAATGGAGTGGTGGATCAGTGGAATTGATCAGGTACACAATACACAGTAGTAAATGGCCATAGTAATTAAGTATTTGATAAACAGACAGATCAAAGCTTTTGGAACAAGAACTCACTATCTGACAAAAACTGCTGGGAAAATCGGAAAGTAGTTTGGCAGAAACTAGCAACAGCTCAAATCGCATACCAAGATAAGAACAAAATGAGTGCATGATTTAGACCAAAAAAAAAAAAAGTGATACCATAAGCAAATTAGGGGAATATAGAATACTTTACCTGTTAGTTCTATGGATGTGGAAAGAATTTATGACCAAACAAAATACACAGAGAGCAGTACAAGAAGTAAAATGGATAGTTGTGATTGCATTAAATTAAAAAGGTTTTGTACAAACAAAACCAATGCAGCCAAGATTAGAAGGAAAGCAGAAAACTGTGGGGAAATTTTTTTCTGTAAGTTTCTCTAATAAAGCCTTCATTTCTCAAATATATAAAGAACTGCATCAACTTTATTAGAATATGAGTCATTCCCCAAATGATAAATGGTTAAAGGTTATGAACAGGCATTTTTCAGATAAAGAAATCAAAGCTATCTGCAGTCACATGAAAAAATGCTCTAAGTCACTATTGATTAGAGAAATGCAAATTAAAACAACTCTGAGGTACTACCTGCTACCTATCAGATTGGCTAATATGACAGAAAAGGAAAATGACATGCTGGAGAAGATGTGGAAAAATTTCGACACTAATGCACTGTTGGTAGAATTGTGAACTGATTCAACTATTCTGGAGAGCAGTCAGGAACTATGCCCAAAGGGCAATAAAACTGTGCGTACTCTTTGACCAAGGAATTCCACTGCTAAGTTTAAATCCCAAAGAGATCAAAGAAAAGGGAAAAGGATCAATTTGTACAAAAATATTTATAGCAGCCCTTTTTGTGGTGGTAAAAAATTGGAAATTGAGGAGATGCCCATCAATTGAGGAGTGGCAGAACAAGTTGTGGTATACAAATGTGATGGAATACTATTGTGCTATAAGAAATGATGAGCAAGTGGATTTCAGAAAAATCTGGAGAGAGTTACATGAACCAATGCAAAGTGAAATGAGCAGAACCAGGATAACATTGTACACAGTAACAGCAACACTGTGCAATGATCTACTATGATTGACTTACAGTGATCCAAGACAATTCCAAAAGACTCATCATGTAAAATGCTATCCACATCCAGAGAAATAAGTGATGGAGTCTAAATGCAGATCAACGCATACTTTTTTACTTTATTTTTCTTTTCTTTTCTTTCTTTTTTTGGTCTATTTTCTTTTGCAACATGGCTAATATGGAAATGAGTTTTGTATGACTGCACATATAAAACATATATCCAATTGTTTGACATTGCAAGGAGTGGGGAAAGGGGGAGGAAAAGGAGGGAAGAAGGGAGAAAATTTGGAATTTTTATAAATTTTTATATAAATTTTAAATAAATTTTAAGTAAATATTGATAAAATTAAAATTGTTTTTAAATGTAATTTGAAAAAAATAAAATATAACAATTTTCACATTAAAAATTTTTTAAAAAGGAATTTAATTTGGACCACGTCATGGCACTTTGATGTTTGCAAAGTTCTTTCTTCAGAACAACACTGTGAGGTAGATAGTGCAAGTATTACTATCATCATTTTACAGATGGCTTCCTCCTCTCACCCCCCCCACCCCCCCCACATGAATTTTCTGATGAAATAGCTTTTATATCATCATCCTCTTAGGGCTACCATTCCTTAGAGGTACTTTTAACAACAAAATTCTAGAAGATACAAAGGGAAAAAATTCAGAAAAGCAAGAAAAAAGGAGTTGCCCAAAGAGAATGATGTGGATGCACAAAGAATTCATCAGCCAACTTAACTTTTAATGTCACCATGGTTCAGAGCCCCTAAGGACCCTGGGCTTACTTAGATTAGATCTGACCTAAAGGAATGGCCCTAAAGAGATCGGTTTCTTTCTTCATCTCATTGTCCTAGCCCAGAAATATTGCTGTATATACTATATGCTAATATGTGTGTGTGTGTGTATTTACATATCTATATATACTATATAATTTTACAATACCCATATCATAGCCACTACAGAAAATGCAAAGATACAAAAAACTCAGAGGAGCCCATGGGCAAGTACAGAAACATTAAGAACTAAAATACAGCTAAATAAAAATTGCTAAAGAACTAAAATATAACTAAAGTTTAAAACATAGAAAATTATGCTTCCCCTGGAAGATAAACACATTTTTGGGAGCTGCCAAACAAGGACTTCCTTATGCTTTAAAGTTATACTGTCTGAAAAACTCATTGCCTTTGATCTCCACGCAGGACTCCACATGAGAACTAGAAAGACCATACTCTTCTTTCTCTACAGAGCTACATCAGGAAACCTTTCTCTCTAGAACACTAGCACCCAAGCTCTTCTACCTGGCACCTCTCAAATTTGAGACTAACCATGAGATAACCTCCAAGGCTGGCAAAATCCATTCTCAGGGTCTCTCCTCTCAGGCTGCTTGTCAACATATGTTTAGTACTCTCCCATTCCTCTGCAATATCAATTAATGCTCTAGATGATGCATATCTTGGGCATGGAGAGTCAGAACTCTAGGTTCTGACCTTTGCTTAGAATAGAAACAGAAAGGTAGAAGAAGGAGATGGCCAGGAACTAGAGGTCTAGGGTTTCTCCTCTTAGACTTTCCGAGTGCTTCACTTATAAATTTCCATTGTTGCTCCTGGTTTGTTGGGGGAGGCAGGGACAAATCTCTCACTTCAACCAATACCCTTTTCCTAGCTTCTGGTGTTCAAGTCCAAGAGCAGAAAGAACCTTTGTCAAACACACTCATTTTTATATCCCAAAGGTAGAAATCTGCTCCAAACTATTCATCTTGGGGAATTATCCCTCTAACACCTCTGATACCTACCCTCTGTTTACCTAATTTCTCTGAGCCTGAGTTTCTCATCTGTAAAATGGGGATAATAATAACGTAGTACCTGCCTTACAAAGTTATTATGGGATTCAAACAATATAATATGTGGAAGGAGCATGTTCTGGGTTCACTATCCTAGACTGAAGTCTGCTATGTTCCCTGTTAGGGTTTTAGGGTTACCAGTAAGGGTTTTGGGTATCTTTTCTAAATCAGTTAGCTCAAGCCCCCATTCTAGATGACTCCCCCCAACTTTTAGCCAACAGTGAGTAAAACCCCAATTCTATTTAACCAGTTAACATCAATTACCTTTTTTTTTTCCCAAAGAGGAAACCTGCTCCTTACCAGTCAACTTTCATATTTGGGAAATTATTCTTACTGTATTTAATCTGTGGATGGATAGATAACGCCAACATGAAAAAAAATCTTTTAGAATCCGATTTGGACAAAGGCATATTTCATTTGAAGACATAGCAACAACAAAAATATAAAAACATCCAGCCAATACTTCAGGTGCATACTCGGTCCTATGCCACCTTGATCTCTGAGAAGACTGTACTTAGACTTAAAGTGGTTTCTACATGATGTTGGTTTTAACAGTTTCATGTATAAATGCAACGTTGCTGTTGGGTGAGTCCTTGTCTCAAACACTACTGAGCTGGGTCCCAGAGGTCACTCCTTGTTCCTTGAAGTCCTCTACAAAACTCAACATGGACTGGAGTCCTGAACTTGAGGGCTTGTTCCTCTGACCTTTCAAAACTCACAGAGTCATAAATCAAAAAGTAAATGCCTCCACAGGCAAAGAACCAAGATTCACATTCATGGAGCCACATGTCAGACTCAGATGGGAAGATGACCAAAGCCCTCTCCCCACATGGCACTATCTTTCACCAGACACTGTGTAGCAGGAAGAAATCGGCTAAAGAGAAGTCAAACCAAGAGAAAGAAATTGAGGTCGACTAAGGGCTTTTGAATGTTCCCTCGGCTCCATCTCTGCAACTGCAGATGATCACAAGGCTTCTTTCTCTTCAACATAGTGGTTAGCAAACCACAACCACGTACAGAAGGTCTATAAATACTTTAAGGAAATTTGGACTAGATAGCCTCTTAAGCTTCCTTAAGCTATGATACTATTTCAAGCCTAGCAGCAACATTAGTTTAAATCCTGTGGCCCCAGCAAAAAATCCAGAAATGGTCCCTTTGTAATTGCTCCTTATTGATGTCAACATAAACAGAGTGAATAGAGAGCTGACTATGGTTCAGATCCTGCCTCCCACGCTTACTAGTTATTCATTGATGTCACTGAACCTCTCTTTGTCTCAGTTTCCCCATATGTAAAATGGGGATAATAATCCCTGCTCTCTTAATAATAGCAGATATTTATATAACATTTTAATATTTGCAAAAAGTTTTACATACAGTATCTAATTTGCTGGTTTTATAGAACTTGGCTCACAGGGTTGAGGTTAGGGACAAAAGAGATATATCTCATATGGTAAATTGTAAAATGCTAACTCCAAAAAAGAGGAATCACCCTCTATGACCTGTCCTCAGTCCCTGAAATTAGGAATTGCTTGGACTGTAGTTCGGGGAGAACTCATTCATTATTTAAAAACCAACAATAAGAACTCTTTTTTTCCTCCACATTAGTCATTTCCCCTTAAGCCCCTCCCACTCTGGCTTCCATTAAGCCCTTCCTTTTCTTTTCTTATTTTAAAGGGAGAGGTTTTGTTTTGTTTTTTAGTAAGCCCCACCATTGCAGCAACCATCTAATAGTGTATACTACCTTCCCCATCCACAGTTCCCAGCTCTCTATCTTGAAGAAGATAGATTTCCTTATCAGTAATCGAGGACTAACCAAGATTGTTTACTTAGACTTGTTTAGTTCAATTTATTTTTGTTCTCATTATTTTTTTGCTCATCTCTCATTAGCCAAGAATTTCAAACACTGAGGCTGTTCAGCAATCCCCATTCTACTTTTAAGACTGAATTGTGTGGGAAGTGTAGACATAGGAAGACAAAAGAGGGGGAAGGGGAAGCAACCCTCTGAAATTAAAGGATAATAGATGGGATTTGAGCCACTGGAGGGAAATTGTTTTCCCTATCACAGGCACACATAGACAAATCATCCAGCCTTTCTTTCTTAGGTCTAACAAATCCTCCCTTGCATCAGTGGACAATGAGAATGGGGCGGTATTAATCTTGGGCACTTGAATTGTCCTCTTTCTCTTCAAAGCACTTTGCAAATACTGGAATGGGCTCTCTAACTAATCACAGGCCACTGGATAACAGCTAACCTAGATTCTCTTTAAAGCATGAATCAAAACATTCTGGCTACAAGAATTTATTCCTGTTCTCAGAAGGACTGAAAAAATAACCTTATTCATCATTACTTCCTTTGGCTACTAAGTACTATTTGGAGTGTTCAGGGAGGACTAGCACCTCTGGGATGAGGGCTTGCCAAGCCCTTTTCAGAGCTGCTCAGCCATCTTTTGCATCCACTTGTTACCAACTCTCACCTGTGGCTCTAAAAAGCTGTAATATGCACAGAAGCCACGCCCTAGTAAAACCATCTTGAAGATGGGCTAAACCAGGTTTAGGATAGCCAATAGGCCTTCAAACCTGTTGGTGAATTGGGGGATACCTACCCCAAGCATGTGCAGACTTCTCCCTGCAGAACGGGCAGATGAGAACAATTTATTCCAGTGGCCATGAAGGAGGCTTTGGAGTACTTAGAGCTTGGGTCAGATATTAAAGACACCAAGGTCATCTAATGTAGCCTGGGCTATCACCTGTTTTTCTGACTTTGTCTTGCCACTGGATGACTTTGGAAGAGTGAGGCTGACAACTTTGTGCAATTCTGCCTCACTGAAATCCAACTCATTTGGAAGTTAAGATGGCTGAGCAGCCCTGAAAGGGCTTGGCATCATTCCAGTGATGTCATCAGTCTTCTTTGAAAAGGAAGGATAAACAATAACAACAGGTACTGCTTCTTCTTTCTTCACCCTTTTTGGATTCCTTGTTGCTCTTTCCTTTGGAAAATGATACAGAATACAGGGGTCCCACAGGATCACCCACTTGGAGATGGAATGTCTTGGGTCAACAGTGTCCCCTCTTCTATCCTTAGACAAGCCTACATAATCTTTTCTTATAGCTTTAGGTCAAGTCTTTGGCAACATGGCTCTGAAATGGCTGATTAAATTACAGAATGTCAGTTGGAAGTAACCCCAGAGGCCATATAGACCGATCTACACTTAAATAAGAATTCCCTCAACAACCTAACAAGTGACTGCCCAGCCTTTGCTTGAGGACCTGTAGGGAGGGAAAATCCATCACCTCTTAAGGCAGCCATTCCATCTTTGGGATTGTTCTGATTTTTAGGAAGTTATTCCTTCTATCAATCTTAAATACATATAATGGTGTGGGCCCAGTGGATGAGCATCATGACTTACTTTTGAAAACTATATCCCCAGAAGCTTGTGTTGTCATTGAACAGATTTCTATACACACAGTTTTAAAAGAACAAAGAAAATTCACTGTGGAGAATGAGGTGTAGTTGACATGACACTAGACCAGGCCTGGAGTATGTGACCAGTGGCCAGGAGCAGACTAACCAATGCACAACAGCAGAGTGACCAGAGACCAGGAGTAAGTAACCAGATAGAAGAATTTGGACATGAGCAAAATCAACTGGTAGTCAGAGAAGGAAGCAATCATTGAGCTGGAGGATCCCTAGGGAGCTTGCCACCTCTGCTGTTAGCAACTGATGGATTACCCTTCTGCTTTGTGGGAGAGCCCAAGGGGTTATTTAGGAGTGAAACATGTGCTCCCTTGGGAGATATGTGTGGAGGAACAGATGATCTGATAAAGAGTTTGATACCAGATTTGAGTCCATGTTATTGCCTGTTATTCTATTTCATGATATACTTTTGCTTTGAATTTACAGTCATTGGATTTAGCTTAATAAAAGAAAATGGTGGGGGCTCGTGAGGATTGGGTTTCAATAAGTGATTAACACAATATAACACCTGGGGCATTCTCTTCTCACATAGGGAATCACCTGAAAAAGTTACCCCAGGTTCATGGTATTCTGCTCTATATCAGCTCCAACAGACCCCCACAAATTTATTTGCTTTTGCTAGTAATTCTGAAGACAAAATTAATTCAATACAAAAGCATTACATAAAATAACATGTAATATTATTACTATAGTAAGAAAAATAGCAATAAGAAATTTTACCCACAAACCTTAGGCTTACTTTTCTATAAGTATATACACAGTAAGTGGGAAGGCACAAGTATGGAAGGATACGTCCTTAGGGCATATGCGTGGCCAGGACACAACCATCCATAGGAAACAAGCTTTCAGGACTCTATATATAGTCTCTGCTGGGTGTGTAGTGTTTTCTTAGTGGTGGTTCACCACCCTTGTGGTTCCTGCTGGGTGTTGATGTACTAGGGCCTAGCATCCTTTCATTAAGGGGATTTGTTCTGTCAAGTTTGGATTCAGTCAAAGGGCTGTACTTGAGGACTTAGAGGGCCACATGTGCCCTTGAGGCTGCAGGTTCTCCACCCTGTGCTAGGTACCTAATTGTTGCTTTGTTATAGTTTCTCTTTAGTGCCAGCTTCTAGACTTTGGATACAAGCCTCAGTCAAGGTTCTATCTCTTCCCCATAGAAAAATGAGTGGATTCTGCAAAGGCTTATGTTTCATTTCTTTTAGTGAAGGAGGCTGGCCTTCTCACATGCAGTATCTGAGGAGGGAGAAATCCTTGATTCCTTTATGTCCATAAAGAGAGGAATCTATCAGGTCTAGATCATTGTTTATAGCTCTTCTTTCAAGAGAATATTTACTTCCAGGGGCCAACTTCTTTTGGAGCACAGGCAGTCAGTTGAGTAGAGACTGTGGGCAATTTATCTTTGAATCTTATGCTCTTATCTTCACCAAGGCTATGATGTCTCTGTCCCAAGCCTCTGATTTAGAGACAGACATTCCTTATACTTCCTATTTAAACTTTTATTTAGCTCCTGTGTGCTCTCAAGTCTGCTTTTTGGGGGGAATGAAGAAGGAAGACATCTACCAAAGAAACTGAGTTTGAAGCACCTTAATTTTCCTTTGGCCCAGGATGATCTGGGCCAAGTGGGGGTGGTGGGGGTGGGGGGTGATGGAACAAGAACAAAACAACAAAAAGCCAGATGAATCTACTGGGAGGCATCACTCTCCACACCAATCCTTTGCCTTGAATTCTATACTTTATTATTCATATGTGGCCAATGCCAAGCCTCCTTTGCCTTTGAAATACATTGTGCCTTATACCAACAGTATCCAAGACTTGAGAAGTAACTGAGAAAGGACAACATCGAAAAGCCATCCCATCTATCTCTCTGCAGCTTCCATTCATAATTCCTAGTGGTCCAAGTCAATGATTAATATTTTTATACTGCCTTGAACTTTCATTGCCCACAGAAATTGAAAAGGAAAAAAACCCCAGTAATATACATTTTTATTGTGTTTTACAGATTGTAGAATATTTTTAGATACATTATTTCAGTTGATCCTCTCTAAAGCCCTCTGAAGCAGATATTAATAGCCCTGCTTTATGGATTATAAAACTAGCGTCTAGAGAAGCAGAAAGCAGGAGAGCCCAGACCAGGAGTTAGGTCTTCTGATTCTTATCCAGTGCTCCTTGGGTAACACCATGCTTTCCCTGGACCAATTGAAATCAACAGAATATATAAAGTGCTTTCTACATGTAAAAAGTAAGCATTGTACCATGAGGCACAGGGAGTGAGCCTTAGAGTCAGAAGGACCTGGGTTCAACTCCCACCCTTGACATATATTGACTATTTGATGACAGGCAAGTCACTTGCCTCTCAATTTCCAGATTTCTGGACAACACTCTAAGGCTATAAGTTGAATAAGTTATAGAAGAGTTGCTGATCTACATTGGTAGAAAGAGCTTCTCAATACAAAGTCAAATATATTGTCCTAGGGCAGAGGAACCAGATTAAAATGGAGCTGGGAAAAATTTAACAAAATAAATAAAAATATAATAAAACATATATAATATATATTTTTACATAAATAGCATTATATTTTAAAATAATAAATTTGTGGCTTGTAAGAATCTTTATGTGGGGGTTAATAGCCCCTGTTTCTATTTAAATTTGATGCTACTGACCTACAACAATGAAATTATAGATCTGGCCAATATATTTAAAGGACTAGTGAAGAAAACTGGTGCCCCAGGACAACAGGAACTAACGTGTAATGTCTGTGTACACACAATGTACACATATACATACACATGTGTGTATACACGTAAGTTTATATACACTTATAACATGTATATATACACATTTAAACACATGTGCAATTTTGTATACAATATAAATGAAAGTAAATATATATTCGTAGATATATACTTTTTACCTCTTTGTCTCACTAGGTCTGTGCCTATCTGTCTCTTTCTGTCTCTGACTCTTTCTCTCTCAAAGTACTGCCTATCTGTCTCTTTCTGTCTCTGACTCTGTCTCTCTCAAAGTACTCATTTGAAATACCCAGACAGACACAACACAATCCCTGCCCTATGAAATTTACAATCTAAAAGTGGGAAATGATATTTATACAAACATAGATCACTATGATGTAAAGAGACTGATAAATGCAAAGGCATATAAAGAAATATATACTGGGTGGTGCCTGAGTGAAAGAGTAGGGTCATAAATGAAGAATCTGGGGAAGGTAGTCCCCTTAGAGGGAACTTCATTTATTCAATTTAATAAACTTTACTGATTTAACAAAATTTACTATCTCCCATCACACAGACACAGACAAGACAGTCATTTCCTTCAATACCTTTGAGTTGATATTCTACTGGTTCATCTAATGTATCCTTGCATGAGGCCATTATCGAACTGAGATGTGACTTCTGTATAGTCATGTAAGGGAGTGTCATCTGTATACTCCGTGCCAGTCTCCACTCCATTGGCCAGTGTCAGAATACCATGCAATATTTTTATTTTTATTTTTATTTCTTAAGCATATTTGCACATTAGTCATGTTGTAAAAGATGAATCACAACAAAAGGTGAAAACCATGAGAAAGGAAAAAAAAAAAGAAAAAATAGTATATTTCAATCTGCATTCAGACTCCATGGTTCTTTCTCTGGATGTGGATAGCATTTTCCATTATGAGTCTTTTGGAATTTTCCTGTATTCTGAGAAGAGCTAAGTCCATCAAAGCTGATCATCATACAATGTTGTTGTTGCTGTGTACAATGATTCTGGTTCTGCTCACTTCACTGAGCAGTTCATGTAAGTCCAGGTTTTTCTGAAATCTGCCTGCTCATCATTTCTTATAGCACAATAGTATTCCATTATATTCATATACCACAACTTGTTCAGCCACTGCCAATTGATAGGTATCCCCTCAAGTTCCAATTCTTTGCCACCACAAAAAGAGCTGCTATAAATATTTTTGTCCATTTCCCTTTTTATGATCTCTTTGGGATACAGATCTAGTAGTGATATTGCTGGATCAAAAGGTGTGCACAGTTTTATAGCCATTTGGGCATAGTTCCAAATTGCTCTCCAGAATGGTTGGGTCAGTTCATAATATGCAATACTTTTAAAAGTTGCCTCTTGTGGAATGGAGCAACTTTTCCTCACATAAAGGAAGTATACAAGGAAGAGCTTTTATAGTGAAAGGGCAAAAGGGAGGTGTCAGGCAATGCTTGAACCTTTCTCCCATCAGAATTAGTTCAAATGTGTGTGTATATATATATACATATATATATATATATATGTATATATATATATGTATATATATGTATATATACATATACACACACACACACATATATATATATACATATATATACATATATGCATATATGTGTACATATATGGCACACTTGGAACAGAACAACACACACAAAGTTGAAATGAAGGGCTGGAGCAGAGTCTATTATTTTTCAGCTGAAGTGAAGAAGGCAAGAATCACAATCATGATCTCAGATAAAATAAAAGCAAAAATATATCTCATTGAAAGAGATAATAAGGGAAGTGACATTTTGCTATATGTACCATAGACAAGGAAGTAATTTACAGCAAACTTCTCTGATAAAGCCTTATTTCTCCAGTATATAGGGAACTGAGTCAAATAAATAAAAATAAGAGTCATTCCTCAATTGATAAATGGTCAAAGGATATGAATAGGAAGCTTTCAGAGGAAAAAATCAAAACTATCTATGGTCATATGAAAAAATACTGTAAATCACTATTGATTATAGAAATGCAAATTAAAATAACTCTGAGGTACCACCTCACATCTATCAAAAATGATAAAGAGATGAGGGAAAATAAGTACATTAATGATTTTTTTAAAAAATTTATTTTTATTTTATGGAATAAAGCAAGCATTTCCTTAACATAGAAAAATGAAAAGATGATTACACATGAAACTGTAAATCTACTATGCTTGCTATTCCTTTCAAATATACAACAAAATTATCATATAAATTTCTTTTTTTTCTTCCCTCCCCCCAACCCTAGAAATGACTACCATTAGATACATAGGTATATATATGTAAAATTATTCTATACATACTTATAAGTTCTTTCTCTGGATACAATAGCATCTTTCTCATATGTCCTTTATAGTTAATTTGGGTATTTATAACAGACAAAATCACTTACTTGCTCAAAGTCATTCTTAAGACAATATTGCTGTTACTGTATACAATGTTCTCTTGTTTCTGCTTATTTCAGTCTTCATTATTTTGTGAAAGTCTTTCCATGTTTTTTCTAAAATCATTGAACTCATCATTTCTTACAGTGCAATAGTATTCTATCACAACCATATACCACAACTTGTTCAACCATTCCACAATTGATGGGCCCCCCTACAATTTCCAGTTCTTTGCCAGCACAAAGAGAGCTGCTATGAGCATTTTAGAACATATAGGTTCTTTTCCTTTTTCCCTAATCATCTTTGGAAATAGACAAAGTGGTGGTATTGCTTGCTCAAAGGGTATAAGTAGTCTGATAACTCTTTGGGCATAATTCCAGATTGCTCTTCAAAATGTTTGGATCATTTTACAATTTCACCAACAATGAATTAGTGTCCCAGTTTTTCCAAACCCTTTCCAATATTTGTCACTTTCCCCCTCTATCATTTTAGCCAATCTGGTAGGTATAAAATGATATCTCAAGGTTGTTTTAATCTGCATTTCTCTAATGAGTAATTATTTAGAGCATTTTATAATGACTAACTGTGCATGGACCAATATCTCACACCACTTACTAAGATAAGATCAAAATGTATACATGACCTAGATATAAAAAGAAATTTTACAAGAAAATTATAACATAGAACATATTACTTATCAGATTTATGGCTAGGGCAACAATTTATGAATAAACAAGAAATAGAGAACAATATTAGGTGTAAAATGGATAATTTCAATTACATTAAATTAAAAGGATTTGTACAAATAAAACAAATATAGCCAAGATTAAAAGGAAAGCTGAAAATTGGGGAAAAAATTATAGAAAGTTTATCAGATAAATGTCTCATATCTAAAATATATAAAGAACTTTGTCAAATCGATAAGAATTCAAGTCATTACCCAACTGATAAATAGTCAAAGGATATGAACAGGCAATTTTCCAATGAAGAAATCAAAACATTAGTGAATTGTTGATGGAGTAGTGAACTGATCCAGTCATTCTGGAGAACAATGTGAAAATGCCCAAAAGACTATAAAACTGTGCATACTCTTTGACCCAGTAATACTGTTATACTGAGAGCGAGTGAGACACGCCACAGAGTATAAGTTTTAAATGGAGAATTTATTAGCTGGCAACCATTCGGGGTTCCACCCAAATCATAATGGCCCCGAACTGGGGTGAAGAAGTAGTTTTTATAGAAAATACAGGGTGCAGTGGTTAATTACAGGCCAGGTCACAGGGTAGTCCAGGGGAACAGGAACAAAGGTCCTGACAGATCAAAAGATTCTGACAGGTTATCGTTAAGTGGGATAATCTTATCTTATTGACATTCCTTGGTGGAGTCACGGAGCTCAAGGGACATTTGCTAAATGCTAAAAGGTCTGAGTCCATTCTTTATTATGCAAACTGGGGTTTTCTGGGGGGGGGGGTCTCCTTAGCAATAACTGATTTTTCCAGTACCACAATACCACTACTAGGATTGTACCCCAAAGAGATCAAAGCAAAAGGAAAAGGACCTATATGTATACAAATATTTATAGCAGCTCTTTTTGTAGTGGCAAAGAATTGGAAATTGAAGGAATGTCCATCGATTGGGGAATGGCTGAACAAGTTGTAACATGATTGTGATGGAATACTATTATGCTATAAGAAATGAAGATGGGGGAAGGGTTCAGAAAAACATGGCAAGACCTATATGAATTGACGCAAAGTGAAGTGAGAAGAACCAGGAGATCATGGTGCACAGTAAGAACAATGTTGTAATGATGGTCAATTGTAAACGACTTGGCTCCTCTGATCAATTCGATGATCCAAGACAATTCCAAAGGACTCATGAAAAAAAAAACGCTGTCTACCTCCAGAGAGAGAACTGATGAGCTCTGAGTGTAGATTGAAGTATAATTTTATCTTTTTTTTTTCTTTTTTGAGTTGTGGTAACATGGAAACAGGTTTTATGTGATTTCACATACAATAATTGAAATCATCTTTTTTGCCTTCTCAGTGTGTGGGGCAGAAGGAAAGAATTTAGAACTCAAAATTTGAAATGTATGTTAAAAATAAATAAATTAATTTTAAGAAAAGTCTCCTGGTTTTCTCTGTCAGTCTTTACAGTGAATCCTTATATGTACTCAAACCTTCAACCCTTATTTCCTAAATATCTTAAGCAGAGATAAACAATTGGCTCTTAATTTAGAGTCATGCAACTAGAGAAGCCTTTAGGGGGATATACAATCCACTTGTTTGTTGTTCTTTATTCTTTTTTTTTTTAACTCCTTTGAAAAGCAGTCAATAAAAGTAGTGACCATGCAAAAATTCTTAGGTAGTGATGTAATTTGGTCTTCAAATTGAACTATGTTTTATGGTCTTTCACTGGAGAGTAGATTTGCCAATATGATGCTGCCTTTCCCTCGAATAACTTGTTCAGTTGACTTCTCTGGGCATAAGTCCCAGGTGAATGAATCTGTTCTCACCAACCCTCTGTCTCACAGTAATAGTGCGAGGAGCTATGAAACACACTCCAAGATCCTCCCAGAAATGTTCTGTCTCCATTAGAGGTGATCTTGTGATTAGAATAAAATTGATTATTTGCATTAATAGAAGCGGTCATAAAATATTAGAACTAGAAGAGATGTTAGAATTCATCTAATCTTGCCTCCTTATTTTTCAGATAAATTTAGGATCAGGGCGAAGTGCTTTACCTAAGGTCATACAGGTACTTAGTAGTAGTAGTAGATATACTACCAGTTTAGCCTTGGGATGCATTATATAATTTTAGTGGACTATGTATTTACATTCATAATTATGTTTTACTTAGGCTGTCAGCAAATGAGTTTGTCTTCCCTGAACCTTCCCAGTTTAGGAGAAAAAGGGGGAAGCAGCTGGTAATGGGCTTTGTCAAAGCAATCTGGAATTATCCAGATCAAAATCTGATTCCTTTTGACACATAATAAATGCATAATAAATGTTTTTTCCATCCATTTATGCATTGTAAAACTTACAAAACAGAGCTCGTGTATACACTGTCTTTAAAACGAGATATGAGATGAAAACATTTCTGAGCGTAAAAATGGGTAGTATTTCAGTTAATTAAATAAAAAGAATAATCAGATCAAGACATTACCTCATCAATTTAACTGCAGTGTCTGAAATAACTTTGGTTCTGGCTTTTTAAGTGGTCAGTGCAAAAAGAAACCCTGAATGTTACCTATTATTGCCATATGGCTATTTGCTATTTCTTCCCTCCCCCCCTTCTATAGCTATATGGAGCTTACAATGTAATTATTAATTATTATTATCAAGTCATCTGAAGTATATTCTCTTTCTCTCCCTCTTTTGCTCCCTATACATACATATATCCACAAATTTACTTTTTCCCTCAATCAGCTGTCTCCATTGATGTTGTCAAAATGATATGCAAAGTTTGAAATATATGCCCCTATGCCCTGTGTGGCCACTGTTTACAAGCAGAGACATCCATCTAAGCACCTGTACTCATGTGCAAAGATGTAAAAGGTGCAAGTTGAGGTCCCTGGACAAAGATCAAATTCCAGATTGATTCTGGAAACATCCTAAATGATTAGAGTGGCATTTGAGTGTGTTTATTGCCTGGCACCCAAGGTGGAATTACCTTGCATTGGATCATATTTCAGCATGTTTCCTTCTGTAGGAAGGAGAAGCACTTTGACAGCCAGCCCAGATTTCACAGTATCATAGAATTTTAGAGCTAGAAGGGAACTTAGTGATTTGTACAAATCGATCAAAATAGAATTTGCTGGACAAGGCATCAGCACTGTAGGCCAATGTCCAACTGCAACTTCCAGGTCAGTCAAGGCCAGAGCTCACTGAATTTTTCCTTATTCAGTTCTTTAGAGACTGTGTAGCTCAATGGAAAGAGCACTATACAAGGTAGCCCAGGACTTTTGTTCTAGTCTTGGTGCAACCACTGACAAACTGTGTGACCTTGGGCAAATAATTTAACTGCTCTGTGCCTTAGTTACTTCAACTCTAAAATGTAGGAGTTGAATTAGAACAGAGGTTCTTAACCTTTCCTGTGTCGTAGATTCCTTTGGCCGCCTGGTGAAGCCTGTGGACCTCTTCTTAGAGTAATGTTTTTAAATTCATAAAATAAAATTCATAGCATTATAAATCAAACCAATGATATTGAAATATTGTTTTCAAAGTGTTTTTCTAAAAAAATTCATTGTCCCCAGGTTAAGAATCCCTGGAGTCATAGATTTCTAAGCATCCTTTTACCCAGGACTCTTTGTTATGCTTTTTCATTTTAAATAAAGTACATTTACACTAATGAAGTTTTTTTTTTACACCAGTGAAGTTTTAGCAGCTTGCATTCTGAGTTTATTTCAATGGCCCATTGTGTTTCTCTATCAGTATGAGAAGGGAAGAAAGCAGAATAATCCTCATGTTTGTTTAATTGATCTTAACTGGTTGCTCTCCCAAGTTATTGAGATTTGCATGATTTATTGCATGGTATATGTATGATTTATTTAACTCTGTATACACCTACGGGTCCACTGTTAATTTATTTTGATTTGTGTTATGATTAGAGTTGCAAAGTTATACACAATTGCACTACAAATTGGCTGTGTGCTCACCTGGAGGAGAGATAAAGCTTTACCAAAGGAAAACGAAATCATTGTGAGTGGGGGAGGGGCACAGGAAAGAAAAGAACTTAGAGCTAGCTCACTGGAGGTTAAACAAGAGCTTAGAACTAAGAAATCTGCTTGACAAAATTACTTGTTTCCTGGTTTCTATAGCATACAGGCCTCTAGGTCTTTGTAAGAGGGAAAAAGCCAAGTGTGAGAAACACAGTTGTGGGGATCACAGGGTTTCCTGGGCAGGGCCAAACCCTGAGGAAGAACCATGTAACGGTCCCTTAGTCTGTGGGGATCACAGGGTTGGACCCCAAGAAAGACCCAAGTGATAACCCCTAAGGAAGGCTGTGCAGACCACAGGACTCCCTGAGGAAGACCAAGTGGTAGCCCCCCTTAATCTGTGGGGATCACAGGGTTTCCTAGGCAGAGTTAGACCCTGAGGAAGGCCCAAGTGACAGCCCCTTAAGAAGGCTGTGCATCTCTGATAAAGGCCTTATATCTAAAATATACAGGGAACCAAGCCAAATTTGTAGGAATACAAGTCATTCCCCAATTGAGAAATGGTCAAAGGATATGAACAGGCAGTTTTCAGAGGAAGAAATTAAAGATAGCTATAGGCATATGAAAAAATGCTCTAAATCACTATTGATCAGAGAAATGCAAATCAAAACAACTCTTAGGTACCACATCTCTCCTGTCAGATTGGCTAACATGACAAAACAGGAGAATGATAAGTACTAGAGGGGATGTGGGAAAATTGGAACATTGTTACATTGTTGGTGGAGTTGTGAACAGATCCAGCCATTCTGGAGAGCAATTTGGAGCTATGCCCAATGGGCTATAGAAATGTGCATAGCCTTTGACCCAACAATACCACTTCTAGGACTGTATCCCAGATAGATCACACAAGTGGGAAAGGGACCTGTACATACAAAAATATTTATAGCAGCTCTTTTTGTGGTAGCAAAGAATTGGAAATCAAGGGGATGCCCATCAATTGGGGAATGGCTAAACAAGTTGTGATATATGAATGTAATGGAATATTATTGTGCTATAAGAAATGGAGAAGATATGGAATTCATAATAACCTGGAAAGAACTACATGATATGATGCTGAGTGAGAGGAGCAGAACCAGGAGAACATTGTACACAACCACAGGCATATTGATTCTGTGGTGACTAACTTTGATAGACTTGGCTCTTCTCAGCAATACAAGGTTCAAAGACAGCCCCAAAGGTCTCATGATGGAAAGAGCTATCTACATCCAGATAAAGAACTATGGAGTATGAATGTGGATTGAAGGAAACTATCTGCTCTCTTTTGTTTTCTATATCTTTTTGGGGGGTTTTGTTTCTTCTTTCTCATGACTCACTCTATTGATCATGGTTCTTCTTTACAACTTGACTATTGTGTAAATATGTTTAATGCAAAGGTATATATAGAACACATACTGGATTCCATGCTGTCTTGGGAGGAGGGGAGAAGGGAGGGAGGGGAAGAAAATTTGGAAGTCAAAAAGCTGTGGAACTGAGTGTTGTAAACTAAAATTTTTATATATAAGCAATATATATATATAAATACACACACACACACACACACACACACACACACACACACACACACACACACATATATATATATAGAAGGCTGTGCAGACCACAGGGCTCCCTGAAGAAGACCCAAGTGGTAGCTGCCTTGCTATGGTGATCACAGGACTCCCCAAGGCAAGGTCAGGAAGTAAGCCCAAGATGTGCTTCCGCAGTTCATTGCTTTCCTGGTAGTGTAACCTTAGGAAGATCCATGCAATTTGCCCATTCTCACCCAAAGAACTCAGGACCAGAGTGGGCAGAGCAAGGCATTTATTACACTTCTTGCAAGAGAGCGGGTGCAGGGCTCATTAGGAACACTCACACTGATACAGAAACAGGAGTGAGGGTAACAGTTCCTCCATCCTTGTTTACTTAGGGTTAGTTTATATTCTTTACTTTTCTACATACTTTTCTTAACTTATACAGTTTACATAGGTAGGTTAGTAAGGATACAGAAGCAAAAGTGAAATTACTTAGTTCTATCTTCCTTGTCTGAGTTAGGATTAATTTACATTCTTTATTTCCCTATCTTCCTTCTTTAACATATGCAAATTATGCAGATCAGTAGACCTGGACATTTGACCAGGACCTGAGCCTTGAACTGACATGATAAACTTGAACTGGTTCAACCTTTTTAGTCTCTCTAGCTTCCCTGACACCAGGATGGCCACTGTCTTGGTAGGTAAACTTTGACTCAGCTATATGGATAGCTTCTGTGGGAGCAAAACCAGATACTATAGTATCTTTTCTCACACCGAGCAACATCCAAACAAACAAAAAACCCTTTTCCCCTTATAAGATTCCTTTACCCTTCTCTCATACTTTCATACTTATTATTCTTTGTAGTCTGCTTGTACCCTGTCCTTTACATAGTATAGTAGATCTATAGCTGGAAGAAACCTCAGAGGTCATCTAATTCAACTCTCTTTTTACAGATGAGGAGTCTGAGGTCAGTTAATCAATAAACATTTATTAAGAGCCTACCATGTGCCAGACACTGTACAGCACTGGGAATACAGAGAAAGGTAAAAGATAAAACCTGTCCTCAAGGAGCTCAATCTAATGAAGGACCAAGCATGCAAATAAGTATGTACAAATGAGCTATATGCAAGATAAATAGGAAATAAGAAGCAGAGGGAAGGCATTAGAATTATTAAAGATAGGTTGTTTTAAATGGAAATTTCTCTTTCTGTTTCTTTCTGCTGAATTTTGACAGAATTGAACAGAAATGTGGATGATTTCTGTGGGTTTATTTCATATCCTGCAATTTTACTAAAGTTGTTCATTGTTTCAATTGGTTTTTTAGTTGACTCTAGAATTCTCTAAATAAACCATCATATCATCTGTGAAAAGTGATAGTTTTTTCCTTTCTTTTTTTACCTATACTTATACCTTCAATTTCTTCATCTTCTCTTATTGTTGTAGCTGGCGTTTGTAAACAATATTGACTGGTATGGTGATGATGGACACTCCTGATCTTATTGAAAAGATTTCTAGCTTACCCCCATTATAGATAATGTTGGTTCTTGGTTTTAGACAGATACTACTTACCACTTAGGGAAAATTCTGTTTATTCCTATGCTTTGTTTGTTTGTTTCTTTAACAAGAATAGCTGTGGTATTTTTTCAAAAGCTTTTTCTGCAGCTGTTGAAATATTGTGTGATTTTTGTTGGTTTTGTTATTAACACATATATTCAGTTATGTTTATAGTTTTACTAATATTGAACCACCCTGCATTCTGCACATAAATCCCACCTGGTTATAGGGTATGATTTTTGTGATATAGTGCTATAATCTCCTTGCTGTTATTTTATTTAAAATTTTTGCATCAATATTTATTAGGAAAATTGGTCTTTCTTTCTCCATTTTGATTCTCCCTGGTTTGGATATCAAGACCATACTTGTGTCAAAGAAGGAATTTGGTAGGACTCTTTCTTTACCTATTTTTTCAAACAGGTTATGTAGTATTGGAATGAATTGTTCTTTAAATCTTAGTATTAGCTTGCAAATCCATCTGATATTGGGGTTGTTTGTTTGTTTTTAAGTTGAGGACTTCATGTATGGCTTGTTCATTTTTTTTCCTCTGTAAGGAGTAATTAAATAATCTATTTCTTCTTCTATTAACCTGGGCAATTTATATTTTTTATAAATATTCATCCATTTCATTTAGATATTGGCATATAGTTGAGAAAAATAGTTCCTAATAATGGCTTTTATTTCTTATTCACTGGCTGTGAATTTACCTTTATAATTTTTGATACAGGTATTTTTGGTTTCCTTTTCTTTTTAAGCAATTAGCTAGTAGGTTATGTATCAATGTGTTTTTCAAAGCTTCTGTTTTATTTATTATTTTAATTTTTTACTTTAAATTTTGTTTTTGATTTGCTTTTATTTTTCAGGATTTCTGTCTGGTGTTTAATTTATTCATTTTCTAACTTTTTAGTTGCATACCCAGTTGATTGATCTGCTCTTTCCCTCTTTTACTGCTATAAGCATTTAGATATAAATTTTCCCCTAAATACTCCCTTGGCCTCATCCAAAATATTTTGGTATATTGTCTCATTGCTGTCATTATCTTTAATGAAATTATTGACTATTAATATGACTTGTTGTTTGATGATGTTTGATGTTTGAGTTGTGTTATTGTTTCCAATTAATTTTTAATCTTTGCTTCAAAGACTCTTTATTGAACATAATTTTTATTGCATTATGATTCATAAAAGATTCCTTTAATAGATTTGATTTAAGTTATGATCAACTAAACAAACGCACCTATTGTGAGTTTTTAATGCTCTAATTCACAGCCAATTTTTGTGAAAATGCAATGTGTGGTTGAGAAGTAGGCATGTTCTTTTTCATTTCCATTCAGTGTATTCTAGAGTTCTATCATATTTAACTTTCCTAAAATTCTATTTATCTCTTTAGCTTCTTTCTTCTTTATCTTATGGTTAGATTTATCTAGGTCTGAGAATGGGTAAATTGAAATCCCCTATTATTAAAGTTTTACTTTCTATTACTGCAACTAATTTAACTTTTTCTTTAAGAATTTGGATGCTATGTAATTTTGTGGGTATATGTTTAGTATTGATATTATTTCATTGTCTATAGTTACTTTTAGCAAGATGTAGTTTCCATGATTGTCTCTTTTAATTAGGTCTACTTTTGCTTTTGCTTTGTCTGATATCATGATTTCTACTCTGCCTTTTTTACTTTAGCTGAAGCATAATAGAGTCTGCTTCAGTCTCTTATTGAATTCTGTCTATGTTTTGTTTCAAGTGTGTTTCTTGTAAACAACATGAATTCTAGTTTCTAATGCATTCTGCTATCCTC
The DNA here is from genome assembly GCF_011100635.1 of Trichosurus vulpecula. Taxonomy (NCBI): domain Eukaryota; kingdom Metazoa; phylum Chordata; class Mammalia; order Diprotodontia; family Phalangeridae; genus Trichosurus; species Trichosurus vulpecula. The sequence continues at coordinate 82,301,333 of NC_050577.1, forward strand.
TTCAATTTTATGGGTGAATCCTTCCCATTCACACTCACAGTTATGATTGTATGTGTATTTTCCTCCAACTTATTCTCTTTTCCCTTCTCTTTTTTTCCCCATTCCCTTTTTAAAAGTCTGTTTTGCTTCTAACTAACTTCCCTCAATCTACCCTCCCTCTTATTCCTCTTTTCCCTTAACCCATTTTCCTTCTAGTTCCCTATTAGGCAAGATATATTTCTATACCTTTTTTTTGTTCCTGGATTTCAGGTAGTCCAAACATTTTTAAATATCTCTCTTCAATCTGTTTTTCACCCATTTTCTGCTATTTTTTCAGACATTTGACCTTTTTTGATTATTTCTTGATGTCTTATAGAGTCATTGGCTTCCATTTGGCCAATTCTAATTGTCAAGGAGGTATTTTCTTCAGTAATTTTTTTGTACCTTTTTTCTTTTTTTTCCCTTTTTTTTTTTGGAGGGAAGAAGGCAGGGCAATTGGGGTTAAGTGACTTGCCCCATGTCACACAGCTAGTAAATGTATCAAGTGTGTGAGGCCGGATTTGAACTCAGGTCCTCCTGACTCCAGGACCGGTGCTTTACTCACTGTACCACCTAGCTGCCTTGTACCTCTTTTTTCAAGCTATTAATTTTCTTTTTCTATTTCTTATATTCCTTTCACAGCTCTCACATGGTTTTAAAAATCATTTTTAGCTGTGTTTTAAAACTTTTGCTTTGACTCTTCTAAGAATTCTTGTTGAACTTGTTTCCAAGTTGTATTTTTCTTTGAACCTTTGCTTTTACATATTTTCAAGTCATTCTTTTCTTCTATAGTATCTCTTTATAGTGAGGTTTTTTTTTGTGGTGGTTGTTTGCTTATTCTTCCAGTCTACTTCTTGCCTTTAAAATTTATGTTAGTCTGTGACTATTACGAATATATTTTGCATGACTACACATGTATAACCTATATGGAATTGCTTGCTTTCTTAATGGGGGAGGGGGTAGAGTGGAGAGGGAGGAAGGGAGAGAATTTGGAACTCAAAGTTTTAAAACCAAATGTCAAAATTGTTTTTACATGTAACTGAGGAAAAATAAAATACTAAATCAAAGCTTAAAAAATTAAAATTTATGTTAGTCTGGTGGGAGATGAGTGAGGGAACAAATCATTTAAATTAGAATCTCTCACAATACCACATACTTAACCTAGGAGCATACTTTGGTCCCATGATATGTAAATACTTGCTTTGGTCGGATGATATGTAAATCTTAGGCAAGTTCCAGAAGACCAGTAGAACACTAAATGGTACTGATAAGTTTGAGATGACTTGGATATCTTAACTTTAAAGTTTTACTGACAACTTTGAAATGATTTGCATATGTTAATGAACTAATTCCAAGGTGGCACAGATAAGAATTAGTCTGTCCCTCCCCAAAAAACTCTATTAAAAATGAGATTTCTTGCCAACTGAGCATTCTTTCATCTCCATTGGATCCATGCAGCTTAGTGTTCATAACTCTAATCTATAGTTGTGTGAGTGATACTCTCTGCCTCTCCCCCTCCCCATCTTCTTCCCTACCACTCCTTGCCTTCCTTCACCATTTCATCCCTTTTCTCAGCACTGTTTGCTTCTGTACCCCTTTTACCACTTGTTTCTGTACTTTCTGTGCTATTTGCCATGGCTTTCTCTATGCTCGATTAAAGTGTAATTGCTTCCCAGTTTCCTGGTGTCATCTTGGTTTTTCCTGAGTACCCAAAGAACTGGGCATGCCTCCTTTTACTTCATAATTTCACAAATTATCAATTCAACTGTATTACTCCACGGAGTGAAGGGAGTAGACTATGTTCTTTCTACCTTTCAAGGATTTACAATCTGAATTATTCTCATGTCATTCACAGAGACCCGACTTTAATGCCAACCTGTGGATATCATAGCAATACACCATCCCAGAGGAAAATAACATTGATATTTGTTGATGATGGTAATTATGGATTGGGAGGAAACTGAATCTTTATACACAATCACTTTGATCTTTGGGGCTGAATATCTTTCTCCTTTCAGTCAAAATGGTCATATAAAGAGACACAATCTTTGGGAGAAGATTTTAAAGTAAAAACCAAAAAGAAAGACTATGTCAGAAACACCTACTGAGGAGATTAGTGGAGGTGGAATTAACTGCTGGTTGTTTGATTTAGGCTTTGTTAAGTACAAAGTAGAACAATATTTTATTTTTAGCTTCACCGATAAAAGAATAAAAGAGGATTGCCTGTATCTCTGTCTTCGAATTCACATGCAAAGAAAAGAACTGGAGAAATTATGTGGTTAGTTCATTTCGTACAAAAGTTACACTGAAATAATCAGGTAACTTATGTCAAAAAAGGGTTTCTATTTATTTAATTATCTTTCTAGATGATTATCTAAATTCTCAGTTCACCTATGCTGCCTTTGTATTCTCAGATGTTGGTGCAATGTCTAGTACATAGTAGGTGTGGAATAAATGACTGATCAATTAATGTGTAGACAATCTAAAGAAGGAAAGCCTTCATTTCCTTTGTTTTCATTAATTTATCCCATCACTGACGATCTCAGTCTCAAAAATCCAAATCTTATTTGATTATTGTTTTTGTTTCAAGGGGTGAGTCATAAAATCATATATGTAGAGCTGGAAGGAACCTTAGAAGTCATCTTGTCCAACCCCTTCATTTTAAAGGTAAAGTGACAGTTCCAGAAAGGTTAATGGACTTTGCTGAAGGTCATATAAGCAGTAACTGGCAAAGCCAAGATTTGAACTGAGCTTTTCCCACTCAGAAACCAGAGCTTTTTCTATTATACTGTACGTGTGTGATATACAAATATGCATACATAATATAAAAATATAAGTGATAAATTATATATATATATGTTTGCATACTATATTTGGGCATATATAATACAATTTATGTATGTGTAATACTACATAAAACTTATATGTAGACAATATAAATTATATGCATTTCTATACACAAATATATAATTATTTAACTTAATATCTACATTGTATATATTTATATATATATAGATGAAAGTAAATAGAACTATAATGTGTAATGTATACTTAGTGACAATGAAATACTAGTCTGTTTCAAATACTTTCTAAATAGATTGTTATGAATTATTTATTTAAAATATGGTATTCACACATATCAATTTACATAATGGAACATAAAACTCAAATCCTATTTTTGGGGGAATTTTTTTTACAATATCTCTTTTCCCCTTAGGCTTCCCTTAAGGACTTGCATCATTGATATTAAGGGAGAAAATGAAGTTAGTGGCCTAGAACTTGGGAGTCCTGCATTCTATTCCAGGCCCTTATGCTGACTTGTTCTAACTTAATAGAATTTGCTGTGTTTCCATTTTACCCCATTCTCCTTCTTTGTAAAAACTGGGAAAGTCTTGATTTTTTCCTAAGGCATCTTTAATCTCTGAGATAGTATGGGTTACTGAAGGGTTAGAAATTGCAGTGTCTGATTTGGGGATGCTGGCCTGGGGAACTGCTGTCACCAGAAACCCTGGCACCCCTGGTTCTAAAATTCATGTTTTCTGTGAAGCCTCTACTGCAGAGGCTTCATGGGAACACCAAATATATTCCATAAATAGAGAGATAGAAAAGATAAGATGGAGATGCTCTTATTTTATTAAAGTGAAAGTGTGTATATTAACTTTTTAGTAATTTGTCAATAGTTTATAGTTTATGGTTTTATAGGTGACATTATTATTTGTTTGTTTTTATTCAGGTGGTTTCAAAATTTATACTGTTGTTTTTTTAATCCCCAAACACTGAAGCCTTGTGCGTCATGGGAGGTCATATTTCCCCACTCCCCTAAATCACATTCAAGGCCCTCCATTTGCCTACTCAGTGCACAACACACACACACACACACACACACACACACACACACACACACGGCTCTCAATGAATCCTAATACATCACTATGTTAATGATTTTCAATTCTGCTTACCTAGCCCTAACCTCCATTCTAACCTCCAGTCTTGCATCTCCAGCTGCCACCAGGCACCAGGTATCGTGAAATGGATGCTTTATAGACATCTTAAATTCAACATGTTCAAAACTGAACTCATCTTTTCCCCAAAACTCTCCTCCTTTCCAAACTTTTGAAGGTACCGCCATTCTCCCAGTGACCCAGGCTTTCAGCCTAGGTGTCCTTCTTGACCCCTGATTCTCTCATAGGCACGGATCCAATCTGTTGCCAAGGTTTGTTGACTTTGTCTTCATAACATCTCTCATGTTTGCCTCGTCTCTCTTCTTGCACTATCCTGGTGCAAGCTCCATCACCTAACACTTGGACTACTCCAATAGCCTGTTGGTTGTTCTCCTTGCCACAACTCTGTCCCTACTCTAGTCTATCTTCCACTCAGCTATCAGAGTGATCTTCCTAAAGCTCAGGTCTGATCATTTCACCCCGCTACCCAGTAAATTCCAGTGCCTCCTTATCACCTCCAGGATCTCTGGATTCTCCGTCTGGCATTCCAAGCCCTTCATAAACTGCCCCCACCCTCACTCTCACCCCAACCTTTCTAGTCTTTTTACATCTTACACCACCTTTCCTCTCCTCTACCTTCCAGTGACATCGTGTTCTTTGCTGTTCCTTGAACAAACCACTCCAGAATGCCCTTCTTCCTCATGTCTGCCTCCTGTCTTCCCTGCCTTCCTTCAAGTCCCAGCTAAAATCCGACTTTCTCCAGGAAGCCTTTTCTGATACCTTAATTCTTGTGCCCACCTCTGTTATTTTCTTATTTGCTGCATTTCACTTATTTGTATATATTTGCTTTCATGTTGTTTTCCCCACCCAGTAGACTGTGAGTTCTTTGAGAGCAGGGACTATCTTTTGCCTTTCTTTGTATGCCCATTGCTTGGTACAATGCCTGGTGCAGCAGTTGCATAATAAATGCTTATTGGCTCACTGACTGATTAACAACCTTCCTATCCCCTTTTGCAGTGATACTTCTTCCCTTCTGCTTCTCTCTCTTTTTTCAGTTGCTTGGCCAAGAATCAAAACCACCCATTTTGTCACACAGCATCTCTATCACCATCGTTTATTCTTCGGGTTTCTCAGAGATTATAAAGATTACCTTCCTTACAACCCCAATAAAAAAGCATAAAAAAAAGAATCATAGATTAACTGCTGGAAGGAAACTGAGAGGCTATCGAATCCAAGCTGCTTATTTTACAGATGAGGGAACTGAGGTTAAGAGAGATCACATGATTTATCTAGGATCACACAGCTAGTAACTAAACAGGATTTGAATTCAGATCTTTCTTATTCCAAGTCCAGCACTCTCATCACTTTAACACCTAAATAACCTAAGTAAATAAATGACTAAATAACCACATGGTGAAAACCAATGCTGAAAACTAAATATGTTAAATAAATTAATTAAATTAAATTAAAAAAATAGATTCAGAGCTGAAAGAGACCAGAGAGGCTGTTGATTCCAACCCCCTCATTTTCCAGATGAAGCGCAGAAAGATTAAGTTACTTGTCTAGCTCATCCAGCTAGTAGATGTCTGCGGCTGGGTGTGAATTCAGGCCTTCCTGACGCCAGGCTCAGAGCTCTTTTCTTCTACTCTACCTGTCTGACAAATCTATGTACAGAACCATAGTTTGAGCTGGAGGATACCTTGGATATCTTCATGGAAATCTTCAGTGTGGAGGATGTGACTTCTTCAAACTCATGCTGGTCATTAATGGCATTAATTGGGCTAGAACAAAACCATGACATTATGACTCCAAGTATGTAAATTATTTACTATAGTAATAATAGCTCACTTTGTTAGAGAACCTTAAAGTTTGCAAAGCATTTCATAAAGTAGTCCTTGAATTAAGAACAATATGGTCACACACGTGGGGAGTCTACCACTGGAACAGCTGCTACAGAAGCTGAGGATTGGGTAGCGGGGAAGCTAGGAAGCTCTAACTAGAGGAATCCAGGGTTTTTCAGGCTCTGGACTTGGCTTTGTGGCAAGTCTTCTGTGGTAGGTGTTCCAGGGACTTTTGTGTCAAAGCTCAGGGCTTCCATAAGATTAAAGTGGAGTACAGTTGTCTAGCAGTGGTCAAAGCTGTGACGGAAATTATTGTCCCCACTCAGTGAGGTCAGGGAACTTGGAATATTCTCATAAAAGCAGCATTAAAAATGGAGACCGTGGACTAACAGGATCTGTTGAAAAAACTGGGAATGGTTAGCCTAGAGAAGAAAAGGGAGAATGAAAAGGACATATGATAGGAGTCTTAAAGTGTTTCAAGACCTGTCTCGGTAGATTAGATTTGTTCTGCTTGGCCCCAGAGGGTGAAACTAGAGGCAATGGAAATTGCAGAGACATAGATTTTGTTTCCAGTAGAGAAAAACGTCCTAACAAAAAGATTTATCTGAAAGTGGAATGGTCTGCTTCAGGAGATAGTAAGAAGGCTCCTCCCTCACCAAAATCCTGAATATTTTTCCTGTGAGAACATGAAATTGTAATCACTAGAAAGCACAGAATGGCTACCCATTTGGTAGGGGTGCTATCAAGGGAATTCTTATGGAGTTAGAAGTTGAATGAGTGATTCTGCAGTGGTTAGAATCTCTTGTTACAGGACAAAGGTTCAGCTCTGCTGTGGATTAAATGTACTTTTATGGGCTGGCCTGAGGGCTAACTAGCCCTTATGATGATTTCTCCTGTCCCTGGGAGGACACAGGTTCCAAATTCCGAACAAGTGACTTCTCTGCACTTTCAGAACACAACCTGTTTGAAAATTGGGGATGGACTGTGCAATTTAAAATATAACTTTCTTTTTTTTTTCAATTATTATTTATTTAATATTTTTAGTTTTCAGCACTGATTTCCACAAGAGTTTGAATTACAAATTTTCTCCCCATTTCTACCCTCTCCCCCACTACAAGATGGCATATATTCTGATTGCCCTGTTCCCCTTCTGTCACCCCACTCCTCTCCATCCCATTTTCCTTTACTTTCTTGTAGGGCAAGATAGATTTCTATGCCCTATTGTCTGTATATCTTATTTCCTAGTTGCATGCAAAAACTTTTTTTTGAACATCTGCTTTTAAAACTTTGAGTTTCAAATTCTCTCCCCTCTTCCTTCCCCACCCACCCTCCCTGAGAAGGCAAGCAATTCAACATAGACCACATGTGTATCACTATGTAAAACCCTTCCACAATACTCATGTTGTGAAAGACTAACTATGTTTTGCTCGTTTTTATCCTATCTCCCTTTATCCAAATTTCTCCCTTGACCCTGTCCTTTTTCGAAAGTGTTTGCTTTTGATTACCTCCTCCCCCTATTTGCCCTGCCTTCTTTCATCCCCTCTTTTTGATCTTCTTCCTCCTTCTTTCCTGTGGGGTAAGATACCCAATTGAGTGTGTATGTTATTCCCTCCTCAGGTCAAATCCTATGAGAGCAAGATTCACTCGTTCCCCCTCACATGCCCCCTCTTCCATTCTTACAGAACTGCTTTTTCTTGCCACTTCTATGTGAGATAATTTATCCCATTCTATCTCTCCCTTTCTCCCTCTCTCAATATATTCCTCTCTCATCCCTTAATTTGATTTTATTTTTTTAGATATCATCCCTTCATATTCAATTCACCCTGTGCCCTCTGTCTATGTGTGTGTATATATATATATATATATATATATATATATATATATGTATATTCCCTTTAGCTACCCAAATATTGAGGTCTCCTGAATTATACACATCATCTTTCCATGTAGGAATGTAAACAAAACAGTTCAACTTTAGTAAGTCCCTTGTGATTTCTCTTTCTTGTTTACCTTTTCATGCTTCTTTTGATTCTTGTGTTTGAAAGTCACATTTTCTATTCAGCTCTGGTCTTTTCACTGAGAAAGCTTGAAAGTCCTCTATTTTATTGAAAGCCAATATTTTGCCTTGAAGCATGATACTCAATTTTGCTGGGTAGGTGATTCTTGGTTTTAATCCTAGCTCCATTGACCTCTGGAATATCATATTCCAAGTCCTTCGATCTCTTAATGTACAAGCTGCTAGATCTTGGATTATTCTAATTATGTTTCCACAATACTCAAATTGTTTCTTTCTGGCTGCTTGCAGTATTTTCTCCTTGATCTGGGAGCTCTAGAATTTGGCGATGATATTCCTAGGAGATTTCTTTTTGGGATCTATTTGAGGAGGTGATCGGTGGATTCTTTCAATTTCTATTTTGCCCTGTGGCTCTAGAATATCAGGGCAGTTCTCCTTGATAATTTCTTGAAAGATGACATCTAGGCTCTTTTTTTGATCATGGCTTTCAGGTAGTCCAATAATTTTTTAATGGTCTCTCCTGGATCTATTTCCAGGTCGGTGGTTTTTCCAATGAGATATTTCACACTGTCTTCCATTTTTTCATTCCTTTGGTTCTGTTTTATAATATCTTGATTTCTCATAAAGTCACTAGCTTCCACTTGCTCCAATCTAATTTTTAAGGTAGTATTTTCTTCAGTGGTCTTTTGGACCTCCTTTTCCATTTGGGTAATTCTGCCTTTCAAGGCATTCTTCTCCTCATTGGCTTTTTGGAGCTCTTTTGCCATTTGAGTTAGTCTATTTTTTAAGGTGTTATTTTCTTCGGTATTTTTTTGGGTCTCCTTTAGCAAGTCATTGACTTGTTTTTCATGGTTTTCTCACGTCACTCTCATTTCTCTTCCTGATTTTTCCTCTACTTCTCTAACTTGCTTTTCCAAATCCTTTTTGAGCTCTTCAATGGCCTGAGACCAGGTCATGTTTTCTTGGAGGCTTTTGATGTAGGCTCTTTGATTTTGTTGACTTCTTCTGGCTGTATGTTTTGGTCTTCTTTGTCACCAAAGAAAGATTCCAAAGTCTGAGACTGAATCTGGATGTGTTTTCGCTGCCTAGCCATGTTCCCAGCCAACTACCTGACCCTTGAGCTTTTCGTCAGGGAATGACTGCTTGTAGAGTAGAGAGTACTTTGTTCCAAGCTTGAGGGACTGCGCTGTTGTTTTCAGAGCTATTTCTACACAGCAAGCTCTGCCACACCAGTGCTCCTCCTCCCCCAAGAACTGCCAACCTGGACCATGACTCAGATCTAAGTAGGCTTTGCACTCCCACTCAGATCTGCAGCTTAATTCCTCCCACCACGTGGACCTGAGGCTGGAAGCAACTGCAGCTGTAGCTCTGTAAGCAGCCTCAGAGCTGTACCACCTCCACCGCCCCTGGGGGTGGTGGCCAAACTGCGAACTCCTTCCACTCTGTCCCCCGCAGTTTTCCCACTAACCTTCTCTGTTGTCTTTCGTGTTTGTGGGTTGAGAAGTCTGGTAACTGCCACAGCTCCCTGATTCAGGGCACTCCAGCCTGTTCCACCTGGCTCCCAGTGTGGTTGTTCCGGGTGTGGCCCATGCTGGGCTCTGCTCCACTCCACTCCCAGCAAATTGCCATAGATCTTACCTAGCTACAATCCAGGCTTTCCTGGCCTGGAGCCCTGCTTCCCTCTGCTATTTTGTGGGTTCTGCAGTTCTAGAATTTGTTCAGAGCCATTTTTATAGGTGTTTGGAGGGTGCTGGGGGAGAGCTTTAGGCAAGTCCCTGCTTTCCAGCTGCCATCTTGGCTCTGCCCCCTAAAATATAACTTTCTAAATTCTGTATCCACCCACAAGTTTCTTCTGTGTTAAAGAAAAAAATAACCCTACCACCTCCACTACTCATGTTCCTTTCTCAGCTTATGATGGGACAGGGTGACTGATCAGGGCTGGTCATTGTATTAATAAGAATGAGCCCACGTAATGTTGATGATGATTGTTGGTGCCATTCCAAAGAAAGAGCCCCAAAAGCATTTGGAAAAGTAGGATGGGGAGCAAGAGATCTCACTAATTTGGGCTGAAAAGTAAACTGGTTTCCAACCCCCCACCCCCAAGCATCTCTTTATCATTATTGCAATATTATTTCACATTGTATAGGCCTAGAATTGGATACAATTTTCGCCCTAGAAAATTTACAATCCAGTATAGATTAGTTATTTATTAATCTCTCTACCTCAGAACAAACACCAGGTATTTCTATAATAAGGTTTTTAAGTTTTTGTCAATATGGATTCAAAGTCTGGATTTCTGGAATTGACTTGGTTTATCAAGTCACTGGAGCCTGATGCCTTTGCTTCAAGAACAGTAATATCTATCTGTCCGTTTTTAGGAGACTTCCAGAGCCCACAGGTACCACAGACGTCCATTTGTTGACTAGGCCTAGAGTGACAGAATACTTATAGAGTAATGTTGGAAAATGTCTCCTCTTAAACAAACTTATTTTGCATGTTATGACTTAGAAGTCAGATATGATTCCAAAATGCAAGAAGGGACTTGAAACAAGGTCATGGTCATTCGATCCTGTCCTTGATCCTCTCCTAGTAGGAATGTCTGACACATATCCTGTGAAACTGAGAATGCTTTCCTTCCTTTCCTCTGAATCCTTTGCTTCCTTTAAGATTCAACTCATGTACCATCCATCTTCTGCCCCTTCACATGAGTGCACTCTCCTTCTTCAAGTTATCTTTTCACTATCTACCATCTATTTATTTATTTAGACATTTGTTCATTCATTTATCTTTTTATTATTCTCCCTCTTCTCCAAACTTCCCTGAGGGCAGGAGTTGCTCCGATCTTGTTTTGTTTGTAATCCTGGGACCCAGCATAGCATCTTGTATACAGTAATTGCTTAATAATCAATCAACACATGTATGCTTATTGAATTGAACATTCACCAAAAGATCAGTGTTGCTAAGATAATGTCTATATGATGCTGGGCATAGGCAGAAGGGGGAAAATTGGGATCAAAATTATATACTGTGGAGCATTTTAATGATTAAACAAATCATAGGATCATAGTTGTAAGCTAGAAGGGATCTTAGAAGTGATCTAGTCCAACTTTTTTTTTAACGGATGAAGAAACTGAGACCTCAAGGAGATGAAGTGACTTACCCAAGGTCACACAAGCCATAAAGCTATGGAGAGAGAATTTAAAGAGATCCCTTGACTCTAGATTCATCCCTCTTGGCACTGTGTCCTGGTACCTTGTTACTGTTTTGACTTAGTCACCTGGCTCACCTAGACAAGTACATGAATGTATAACCCACATAGCTGTTGATGGGGAAGAGCAGGGGAAATCTTCTCCCCATCACAGCAAGCCCAAGAGATTGCTGTCTGAGTCCCAAACAACGTGTTTAGAAGGAAAGAAGAATATATGGAGAGCAGCAATTTTCCCTCCTTTTAAATTTTTCTAAGTGGACAGCTCTTGCCACTTAGTGGTCAATCCTCTTTGACACAGCCTCATCGAGGGGAGGAGGGGAGGTAGCCTTCTGGGAACAGAAACCTCTGGGTGCACAAACGGCCAAGCGATGTGGCTTGTTGGAAGTGGCCAGCTCTGCACGTGTTCCCCGAGGTAGCCCCAAATGCCCATCCCTAAGCATGCTCTGTGGGCAAGCTCCAGTTCAATCCCCTTGCCGCACACATTGACTTTATTTGATTCTTAGAACAACCCTGCAGAGTGGATGGTATTGTTATGCCCACTTTATGGATGAAGGAGCTGAGATTCAGAGGGTAAATGACTTACCCATGGTCACCATTAGTAAATTGACCTGGGATTTGAACTCAGGTCTTCCTGAGTTGGATTATTCTGTGTTATTTCTTAGGTCCTTTCCAATGCTTAATCTGTGATTCTGTAAAGCTTATATGCAGACCTAACCTCAGGATGTAGAGCTTTAAATGCAGAACAGATAGTGTTATATTTGATCCTGCAGGTAATAGGGAGCAATTGATAATAGGGAGAACATTGTGTGTGTGTGTGTGTGTGTGTGTGTGTGTGTGTGTTACACACTCAGACATACACTTGAAGAAAATCATATAAATTAAAACCAGATTAGCAATTTTTCCTGCTGTAGAGAAAAAGTAATTTTAAGGTTTCGTCCAAATTCTGCAAAGTACCTTAGTCGTTAGGAAAATAACCACTTGACTAACCTTTTGCTATTCCAAAGTGTCACAGTCTTTATAATGGGATTTTTCCATCTGTGTATCCATCCGATTTAAGCACCTGAGTATTCTAGTCATTCTGATGCAATACACAAAACAAAGTTGCTTAAATAAGTCCTCCTGCAAAATCCCAGTTTTTGACAACTGAGCCATCAGGTGATTGGTGATACTAGAAAATTAAAAAAACAATTGTCAGAGTGAATGAGGGAGCAAGGGGGAAAAGTTAAGATTGAGTCTTTTTTAGGTGACTTGGATGACATATCATTTCACCATCTAACAATAGTCCCAAACCAAGCTCACCATCCTTCCTTTTGCATTGATTTCTCAACCCAATTACGTAATTTCTGTCAACGGCAGTACTATTCTTTCAGGCTTCCCAACAAGTAACCTTGGAATAATCTTGGATTCTTTCCCTGGCATATAACTTCCTTGGGGAAATTTTTGTATTATTGCTCCATTTTCAAATGCCTGAGTCCCACCTAGAAGTTCCCATACCCTCTGTGTTCCCCATCCTGGCTTAATTGATCACACTTTATGAGCCCTAGAACTGATTCTTGAATCCCATTAACACAGCATTCCCACAGAAGACCTTGCTTTCCTTTCTCCTTTATTCCTTATGCATAATTTGTTAACAAATCATGTCATTTTCCCTCCTTTCAAACGTCTCCCAGATTTCTACCTGGGAGGTACCCTTATTTTACAGGTAGAGGAAACCACAGCAGACAGATGTTAAGTGACTTGCCCAGGGTAACACAGCTGGCAAATATGTGAGACCAGATGCTTCCAGGTCCATTACTGTCAAATGGGCCACCTATCTTCTAAAAAGTTCCATGAAGACAACAGTTGTAATGGCAGACATGCACACACAAACAAACCCATCGGCTTTGCTATTTGTGCCAGTCACGTATGATATGATTAAGCCAATGGGAAAGCCCGTCAGATATTTAACAAAATTGTTCAAATGACTGAAACATTGGCTTTTTACCAGTCTGGCATTAATCATCCAATACACCCAATAATATGTGACACATAACCAGTGACTTGTCAAACTGATTTTCTTTTTCTATCATTTTTGGGGATAGGTGGAACAATGCCCATTCAGGATAATTGGGTAGAATTAAGAGTGTGAACAATAAAGACCCTGACGATGAAATAAGCACTCACAAAGTAGTTAAGGTACCCAGTCTCAGATACAAAAGAAATGCAAATGTAACAGTCTCTAATTTGGGTTTACCCCTAGTGATCTTGATGCAAAATTTGGGGCCTGTTTCTAAAATTTAAAAAGTAGTTCTATGATTCTAGCAAAATTACAAAAGTATTTACAAATAAAACAAAGGGTTTTTTTTAAAAAGATTTGAATTTTTAAAGAAATATGTGATAAGCTAAAATATCTTTTGTTGTTGTTCATTGGTTTTCATTTTGTCTGACTCTTCATGACCCCACTTGGGATCTTCCTCGCAAAGATACTGGAGTGATTTGCCATTTCCTTCCCTAGCTCATTTTGCAGATGAGGAAACTAAGGTGAACAGTGTTAAATGACTTGGCCAGGGTCACATAGCTAGTAAATGTCTGGGGCCCTGATCTGAACTTACAGAAATGAGTCTTTTTGTTTTCAGGCACAGCAGTCTATCCACTGTGCCACTCAGCTGCCCTAAAATAACCTAATACTGACTTACTTATATAAGCTAGAGGAATATGAAAATTGTTAATGAGCTTGCAAGGTTAGCTGTCCTATGAGCCTTGGTCCAATAGTGTTATCAATTGGAAAACATTTATTGGTGGCAAACATTTTAGTTTTCTTTTACATATATCGTTTGTATCACTGTCAGATTCAGAATGGGGCAGTTAGATGGTGCGGTGAATAGAGTGCCAGCCCTGGAGTCAGGAAGACCTGAGCTCAAACCTGGCCTCAGACTCTGTCTAGCTATGTGACCCTGAGCAAGTCACTTAACCTTGTTTATCTTAATTTCCTTATCTGTAAAATGAGCTAGAGAAGGAAATGGCAAACCACTATAGTATCTCTACCAAGAAAACTCCAAACGAGGTCTTGAAGAGTCAGACAGGACTCCCCAACCACAACAATAAATTTAGAATAATGTTTATCAGAAAATATGAATCTTTTAAAAAAAATCAACTTTATGTTATTTGGTTCCATCAATAGTGGGCATTTTAAAATGTCTGTTTGACTCACTACAAGGGATCACTCTCCAAAAAGTTTCCAATTATTCTCTGACTAAAACTCTAAAATGCTCCTTTGTTATAAGGCAGATAAGTGGTACAGTGGATGAAGCAATGGAGGCGTGTGACTCTGGGCACATCACTTCACCTCTGCCTCAGTTTTGTCATCTGTAAAATGGGGCAGCACCTGCCTCCCAGTGTTGTTATAAGAATGAAGGAGATAATAATTGTAAACTATATCACGCAGTGCCTAGAACATAGCACGCACTTGCTAAATGTTTGTTTCCTGTCTATGATATGGGGCAAATATTTAGAAAAGCCTTGGAGTGTTGCCCATATCTCAGCCACCTCAAAGTGTGTTTCACAGAACTTACAGGTCCCATGAGACACTTTATCAATTCCTTAAACCCATGTCTGGTTAGAGAAGATGTAGTTTTGTTCCCATCTCTAGTCCTCTAATAGGTTCTAACAAGGATTCTAGCATGCTGTTAGTTCAATTTCAATTTGGGGAAAATCTGGGTGAACAGTTAATAAAAGGAAGTTGTCTTAGACTTAACATATGGAGTTTATACAACGAGGATAGAGGATACCATTCTCCTCTGTTGCCATATGGAAACTGTAGCTGATGTGGTATTTCCTGTGGTCTTCAAACATCAACCAAATTGGAGAAGGGGCTGAAATCCACATGGGTGGGATTACATAACCAGGAAGCTGCATCAGGGGAGGCAAGGGCCAGCCGGGTCCAAGTGAGAGCTCTGTCGCCTTATTGGAAAAATTAATCCTGTTGGGGAGGAGCAGGAGGAACCCTGATAGTTATTGATCCTATCACAAGGCACTTACTGGGCATTTTCCACCATGTTGGGGACCTAGAAAAAATTAAACTGAAAGGGTTCTATAATCTGGACAAGTTTATAATAAAACTTTTATATTATAAAACGAGTTTGCAATAAAATGATCAAAGCACAGGGACTGGGTTAACATGTAGCTATTAGAGACTGGATGACTCAGCTGCAGTAAAATCATTAGTTTGACCATGAAACAATGAAACACACAGAATAATCAGCAGCCTCTTTAGATTGAAGAACCAACAATCAAACAAATCAAACAAGAAAAGGGATAGTACTAAACCCCCACTCTGCTAGTGTTTTCCCATTTCTTATATCTGATGTCTATGAGCCTCACTTTTTTCACCAGTAAAATGAGAGAAAGGGAGTGAACTAGCTAACTTCTAATGATCTTTTTTCCTATTATGTACCCAGCACTGTGCTACAAGCTATAGATGTTAGAAGAAAAGTATAAAATAAAGGAGCTGAAAAGAAGACTTTGTGCCATAAATATTATATTTGCTAATGGATCTTTTTTCTTGGGGGGGGGGGCGGCGTGTAGCAGGATAGGAATATGGAAGTAGAGTATCATAACAGATGGGGTGCTTGGGCCCCAGCCCTAAGATCATGTCTCTGCAAGCCTCCCAATTTCTCAGTAGGCCCCTGTCCTTTGAAAAAAATGTTCCTTTGTTGCAGGCCTCACTCTGTAATTCCCTTATCAGGACAAAGGCAGGGATACTGACCCAAGGACTGTTTCCCAGGGTGCTTGCCCAAGGTCTATGCCTCTGGCAGCTAAATAAACAAACAAAAAACCAATCGTCTTTTCTCCCTCAGTGTCTGGTATACTTCTTACACCATCCATAGCTCCCGGAGACACCTGAACCCTAATTAGCATCCCTGGCATTCCTTTCCCATGCCCTTTTTCTATATAAGCTTTAGATTCACCCCCATTAGGGTGCAAGTTTCCCCAAAGGACTTTGCCCACTTCTATTGACATTACAATAAACTGTCTCTTGACTGAAAGACGGCTTGAGTATGTGAATTAGTTCCAGGTGACTCTGCCTTGGCATTCTTGGGGTCCCAGCACCCTTAGGAACCCCAAAACCTCATGAATAACCAGAGAATTATCCCAAGAAATTCAGATGGGCACACATTTTGAGCCCAATTGGTATGGCTAAGAGTCAATAACTCTTGTTACCTGTGGAATATTAAACAGGAAACAACTATAATGCAAAAGTTACTGGTCAGTGATTTGTAGCCTGGAAGAACAATTAGCAAGCCCATAAACTAGAGTTTTGTTTTTATTTATGTTACGAGGATTAATCACAACTAAATTAAGTTTTGATTGTGTATCAGTTTATCAAAGTTTCTGTTAAGTCTGAATCCCAAATATGGGAAGTAAAGCTTGTAAAATCCAAACATACTTACAGTTACTCATGGACACTAAAGGTTTTAATGAAGGCTGAATACTTTATTTGAAATAAGGCTGAGATTAATTGTCACAATAGACAGATAAACTGGAGCTAATTAATTAATTTGTCCACCGTTCTCCATAATAATGGCTATTAGCTGATGCTTGTTTGGTCTTTTAGTTGCTTCACTTCTAGTTTCCTAATACCAAAAAAATGAGAGGGCTGAATTAAATGTCTAATTAGTTGCTTTTCAGCTCTAAATTCCATGATCACGCTAAAGATAGACTCAAAAGGTCACTGCTTTAATCCTCGCCTCCAATAAACTATTATCTAATTCTCCTACATCTTTCACCAACATATGCCCTGCTCCAGTACTCTTACCCTGGGAGAAACAATTGTTAATTTTTCAGTGTGAGCATTTACGCTTCAGAAATAAGCAAATGCTACAAATCAGAAGTTGATTTATAGTTTTGTTGCTGGTCTACGCTTAAGAAAGTGATGGAGAAAATACTAAGAATATAGATTAAATTTCAAAGTGTGACCTGCACACACTTCCCCTTAGAAAACATTTACAGCATACTACTCCCCTATTTGGCCTCAGATACTAACTATGTGACTCTGGGGCAATATAACTTCCGTATATTTCCCCAACAATAAAATGGGGAGAATAGCAGCATTTACCTCAGAAATTTGTTGTGAGGATCAAATGAGATGATGTTCATTAAATACTTAGTATGGTGGCACATAGTAGGCGCTTAATAAATGCTTGTTCCTTTCCGTCACCACATGCACTGAGTTTTTAAGTTTTAGAAGCTACGAAAGGGACACTACTTTGATGCATCCTTTGCACTGACCTGCATCCAACTCTAAACACCTTCATTTTTTTCCATCTCTAAGTTTATGAGGCACATAATTTGTGTCCCTCTGTCCCCTTCCAAACTTAGTGCTTTAGTTCTGGTTACTGGGCTGTGAAATTACAAGTTCGGTCATGCAAAGTTTGGGGGGGAATTTGAAGGGGGTGCGGTGGGAGAGGTAAAAAGCTGCTTATGGAAAAAAAAATCCCCAGTTTAAGAGCCCAGGACTGATTTCTTACAGAGAGCCAAGACTGTTCAGTGATAAATAGTACAATTTGGTGCTCTGAGGACAAAACAGTGTTGAATCATAATGGAGATACTGGATGAAGATAAGCCTGGCCTGGATTCCCAAAGATAATACATAGACTGTGTACTATAGCAACTTTCTGAATCCTCTAGGCCACTTCCCCAACCCTGATGCAATGTATCATCTCTGAGCAGTATCACATCTCTACTGGTTGGACATAGACTATTTTTCTTTAAGCTGTTTATCCTGTAATTCTCACCGATTTCATTTATGCCAGGAGAGGCACTTGTGCTATTTATTTAAGCCAGGACAACTTTGTCCTACTTCAGAAAATCATTATTAAGTTAGTAATTCTTTAAGCTGATGTGGGAGTCAAAAGGCAAAATTTAGGAGCTTGCCTCTGGTGGACAAGAGAAAGTGAGATATCATGAGTGAAATTAGACTCGTCTAGCTCACCAGTGAGGCTTAGTTTATAATACAGGTTGGCCTGTGAGATTTGCTGTGACATAAAATGTTCAAAATGATGTAAGCTGGACTATCCCTGGGGATGTACAGATAAATCATGTTGTGTGATAGCCACCTTCACTCTTGACTTGTTTATGCAGGTGAGATTAGGTTAAAGTGAACATCGAGGGCATAGACTTTGGTTATGTGGAAGGAAACAATAAATATAGCCTTAGAACCAAAGCCTGGGCTGTTCTAGTAATAATCTACATCTAGGCCATACCAGGCCTCAGGCCACCAGAGCTTTGCCCTCAGGTGAGGGATTCAGAGAGCACAGAAACTGAACACGTGGGCTCCTTAAGCAGATTAGAATGATGGTGAGAAGAGCATAAGTTCAGGTCCCGGGCGGCAGGATGAAGCCTACTTGTTCCGCCTCTCCCATGAAAAAAAAAAATTCCCAACTTGGCTTGCCTCCTTCCCAGGCTGACTGGCCTCTCTGCCTGTTATCGTACAGTCGTGTCCCACTCTTCATGACTCAATGGACCAACTGTTCATGGGGTTTTCTTGGCAAAGATACTAGAGTGCTTTGCCATCATTTCCTTCTCCTGCTTTATGTAGTCAGAGGTTAAGTGACCAGCCCAGGGTCACACAGCTATTAAGTGTCTGAGGTCACATTTGAACTATGCCACCTAGCTGCTCTGCCCACAGTCCTCAGAAAGCAGTGACATTCCCCACACTGAAGCTGGGTAATCCTCGTGTTCCCTTCCCTTCCCCAGAGTGGGAGTCAGCCTCTTTTTGAGGCCTCTCTGGTGCAAAAGAAAGCATATGGTACCCTCAGATTCCAGTGGTTGGAGCAGATGATTTCTGACATCATTTCCAAAGCTGAGATTCTATCTCAAATCATAGTAGTGACTAAGTCTCCCTTTTACTCCAAAGAATTGCCTTAATTTCTTCATGTGTGTGAGTGTGTATGTGTGTGTGTGTGTGTGATATTATTTTTTTAACCAGAGGCAGCACTGATAGAGAGAGCTGACTTTGGAACAGGAAAAACATCCATTCAAATCCTGCCTCTGACTTGCACTGGCCATGTGACCTCAGGCAAGGCATTTAACCTCTCATTTCTCTAGGCAACTCTCTGAACTGTAATTTGCAGAGAAGCTGATGATGTGAGTTGATGGGAGAAGCTTCCAAATTTGGGGTTTCCCCCTATTAATGAAAGTCCTAGTTTAACCCCTATTATCTTTTTTTTTCTTTACAAAATCAATTTAAAGGGACACTTTGGGCAGTTTGACCCATGTAGCAGTTTTCTGGGGTGCCAAAATTTCATGTTATGACTGATCTGTGTCACATGCAGAGGTGTGCAGGAGCCAGATAGAATCCACTTGCAAGAGTCGATTGTTAAATTTTTAGTGTGAGCATTTACACCTTGGAAATTGGCAAACACTACAAATCAGGGTTTGAGTCATTGTTTTGTTGATTGCCCAGACCTGATAAAGTGACGGAGAAATTGTTTATAATACAGATTAAACTTAAAACTATATCAGGCATATGTTTCATTTTATTTTTTTTTCAGGACAGCTAGTTGTTAAATATCAGCACTTCTCTGGTTACATATTTCTAAAGAGTTGAGTGTTTAAAAAAAAACACAATTACAGAATTGAAAAGAATCCATTACTACTACATGAGTCTAGCTAGACATTATTCAAAATGGCTAAAATACAGTCATTCCCTAAGTCTGTGTTTGAGGGACAGCTTGGTATAAGGGAAGAGTCAGTCAGTCAATAGTATTTATTAAGTGTCTAGTAGGTGCCCAACACTGTGCTAAGTGCTTGAAAGAGCATTGGAAATAGAGTCAGGAGAGATCTTGGAATACTCCCTCTACTGCGTACTAACTGTGACCATGGGCAAGTCTTTAACTTTTCTGAGCCACAATTTCCACATTTATAAAATTGGAATGATAATAACTATAGTCCCTACCTCCTAGGATTGCTGTAACACATGAAATAATAGATGTAAAGTGGCTATTATGGTGGCCCATGCCTCTAATCCCTACTATTAGGGGAGACTGAGGATGTTAGATCACTTGAGTTTGGGAGTAGGGCAAAAACCAATTGGACATGCACACTAAATCCTTCACCAATATGGCGAGCCCCTAGGAGCGGAGGACCACTAGGCTGCCCAAGGAGGGGCAAACCAGGCCAGGTTAGAGAAACAGAGCAGATTAAATCTTCCATGCTGATCTGTATGGGTATAAAAGTTGCAGGTGCCATGAAAGCTATGGAAAAGTGCTCAGTGGATAGGTGGTAGCATATTAGCAGCACGGATTGAAGAAGCAGCCTAAGGCTAACTTCAATATTTCAAGACACTGCAGTGTCATTAAAATAGATGCTCCTTCTGGCAGTGTAGATTGCATAGATTTACAGAGAGTCAATGGACGCAGAGTTTCATAGGTGGTCTTTAAGAACTGCTGTGGTTAAAAAAAAATTCATTACCCTCTGGTCAGCCTGGTGATGAACTAAGCTTGGCTGCTCCTTCCAGAGCAGACCTCTAGTCTGTCACCGAGTCCAGATTTTTAAAGCAACTAAGTGTCACAGTGGATAAAGTGCTAGACTTTGAGTCAAGAAAACCTGAATTCAAATCTTGCCTCAGACTTAATGGCTCTTACTTTCTAAGTCACTTAACTTGCCTCAGCTTCCTCATCTGTAAAATGGTAAATAATGCTACTACCTACCTCACAGGATCGAATGAGATAACATACATAAACTTCTTTGCAAACGTTAAAGCGCTCTACAAATGCCTGTCATTACTAGTACTGTTACTGTTATACCCTACAGTCACTGTGGGGTGGAGGTGACTCTAGATTTTGAGAGCCTCAGAAAAGAGGAAGAGCCAAATACAGCCTTAAATGTGGTCTAGCTGCCAAGGTTTAGAGGCTCAGATACATAATGGGATGAGTGGTATTCTGAGCGAGAGCTCTCTGGGACTGATGGATGTGTGGGGTGGCAAGCTGGGGATGGGATGTTTAGGCGCTCTTACAGGCATAGCAGGGAGTCTTCTAGTAAGCAATGGAAGAGAAGTCAGCAGAACAGCAGCTGAATAATGCATGGCTTTGAATGAGAAGGAGCTGCTTATGTATTCTCCAGGAGTTTAATTTCTAAAGCCCCTGTTCTTCTGTGTGGGATCACAGAATCACCAAATCCTGGCATTTCTGAGTTGGAAGGGGCCTTAGTGGTTATCTATTCCAATCTGTACCTGATAAAGAATCCCATTTACAATCCAGCTGACAAATGGAGCCTTTGCTCCAATGAAGGGGAACCTCCCACTTACTGGCTACTGGGGTGGCCCATCTGCTCCTGGGGTGATCTGTCTTCAAAAGCTCTTCCCACCATTGAGCCCTCAATTTGCCTCTTTGCAATTCATACCCCTTGTTTCTAGTTCTCTTCCTTGGAGCCAAATAAAATATGTCTAATCTCTCTTTTTTAAATTATTTTTTAAATGAATTGAAATTTTTCTCCCTCCTTCTTCCTCCCCCATTGAGGAAAAAAAATCATCCTTATGGCAAAAATGCATAGTTTGTATGAAACAAATTCCCTTGTTGCCGCGGTCCAAAAAAATCCACATCTCGTTCTTCAGCCCGAGTCCATTGCCTCTCTGTCAGGAGGTGGACAGCACTCTTCATCATCAGTCCTCTGGAACCACGGACTGTCATTGCACTGATCAGAGTTCTTAGGGCTTTCGTGGTTGTTTGTCTAAACCCTCATTCACATGGCATTCCTTCAAGTACTTGAAGACAGCTATTACGCTCCTCCCCGAGACCCCAGCTCTTTCTTCTCTAGACTAAACGCTCTCAGTTCACATGACGTGAACCTGAGACTTTTCTCTCCACAGGATGCCTTCCTTTGGAGATTCCAGCTTATTATTGCTGTTGTTCAATCATGTCCAACTCTTCGTGACCCCATTTGGGATTTTCTTGGCAAAGATAACAGAGTGGTTTGCTCTTTTCTTCTCCATCTCTTGTTATAAATGAGGAAACTGAAGCAGAGTTAAGTGACTTGCCCAGGGTCACACAGCTACTAAGTGTCTGAAACTGGATTTGAACTCAGGATTCCAGGCCTGGAGCTTTATCCTCTGTACTACCTAGCTGTCTCAGCTTATTAATGTCCTCCTAAGATGGGAGCCCAGAGTTGAATCCCCACCTCCCAATGTGATCTGATCAGGCCAGAGTCCAGGCGGTCTATCACCTCCTTATTCCTACAAGCCACAACTCTCTTGTTGCAGGCCAAGGAAGCTCAGGTTTCAGGCTGTCAGACCTCTTCAGCTTGCAGTCCACCAAAATCCCCAGATCTTTCTCAGGTAAGCTGCTATCTAGTTGGCCTTCCCTCTTCTTGTAATTATGAAGTCAATTGCTTTGAACCCAAGTATAAAGCTTCTTATATTTGCTCTCATTAAGCCTTATTTTACTCTATAGAGCACAATACTGTAGCCTCTCAAAACCTTTTTCGGTCCTGACTCTCATCCAGGGTGCCGGCTGTCCCTCAGAGCTTTGTGTCATCTGTCAATTAGATAAACATGCTATCTATGCCTCTATTGAAATCATTGCTAGAGATATTAAACCTCAGAGCCAAAGACAGAGCCTTCATGTGGTGACTAGGCAGTACAGTGGGTGGAGTGCTGGGCCTGGAATCAGGAAGATCTGACTTCAACTCTGGCCTCAAACACAAGCTGCATAACCCTGGCCAAAACATTTAACTTTTGTCTGTCTCACTTTCCTCAACTATACAGTGGGGGTATTAATAGCATCTAACTGTCAGTGTTATTATAAGGAGCAAATGAGAAAATATTTGTGAAAGCACTTAGCACAGTGTCTGCAAAATAGTATGTACTTAATAAATTGAAAATAAAATAAATCTAAAATGAATGAATGAATGAATGAATGGATGCACCTTCCTTTCCCCCTCTTTAGGAATTTCCTTGAGGGATCCTGTAAAGGGGCACTCCTCCTTTAACAGTGTTAGAAATTCAAGTGATATTATTCTCTTTTACAAGACACAAGGATGTAGGTAAACCTGCATACTAAGTCACCGTGGTATCAACATCCTACGATTTCTGAGGAAGGCACAGCCCAGAGGTGAACTGCTTCAGAGAAGGATTCAACAGGGAGATTATCAAGAAGGAAAGGATTTGAAATGGACTTGTCAAGGAAGTAGCTGCCACTTACCATGTGATACAGAATCAAAGGATTATAGACAGTCGTGTCACATATTTAGGACCAGAGTTGTAACTTCGAGATTGGCTAGTTCAAATAATAATAGCCAACGTTCGTATAGCATCTTAAAGTTTTCAAAGTGTTCTACATATAGTATCTTAATTAAGGCTCACAGCAGTTCCATGAAATAGGTCCTACGGTTTCTATTCCCATTTCACAGATGTGGCAACTGAGGCTGAGAGGCATTAAATGATTTGTCCACAAGTGTCACAGGCAGAAAGAGGTTTCCCTGATTTCAGGTTCGGCATCATTCTATTTACTGTATTCTTTTGCCTCACACTTTCCCCCGGAGCTGCATTGCTGGATCATCAAAGGTCAGAGGATCAAAATTAGGTCTTTTGACTCCAAACTTTCTGTTCTTTCCACTCATTTTTTCCCCAGCCTCTCTTGCTGTTCTTTCTATAAACACAATAAACTCTGCTGTTACAGTAGAACACCTAATTTAGTGCTGCCAATCTGGACTTTCTGAGTCTCCCCTCTTCCACTGATGGTCTGCAGGCAATGTGGGAGTGGGATAAAGGCTGCTGCCCTATTGGCAGCAGCTGCTGCCTCCCTGCCCAAGAGATCAACTGCTCTGCCTCCCTGATTATGGGAACATATGGTACCACACATGAAACCAATCATTTCAGGGAATACAAATTCCCGTCTTGGAAACACATCAACTAAACCGATCGCTGGTACACCAGGCCCATATGCTTCTACCTTGCCGTCTACTCCATTCACTCTGTACATATCTTTCTCAAGGGACGTAAGTCCTTGGCAGGGGCAGGGTAGCAAGGGTTTAGAAAAAGAGAGGGATCATGGTCTCATAGGGTTACGACGGCCCCTCATGTACGAATACTGAACGGCTCATCCGTGCTCACACACCTGGTGTTAGAGATGATCACTCCTCTCAAGGAATAAAGTTATTTGGAGTATCCCATCTCTTCATGTGGTGGTAGGTGGTGCAATGGATAGAGTGCTGGTCCTGAGGTCAGTAAGACTCATCTTCGTGACTTAATCTGACCTCAGATACTCACTAGTTTTGTGACCCTGCTTAAGTCATTTAACCCTGTTTGCCTCAGTTTCTTCATCTGTAAGATGAGCTGGAGTAGGAAATGGCAAACTACTTTAGTATCTTTGCCAAGAAAGCCTCAAATGGGATCAGAAAGAGTCAAACATACCTAAAATGACTGAATAACATCTCTTCATACAGAACTGAGACAAACCATGAGTATATCAACGGCAAAGTTCAGAATTCACACTCCCCCATCTCGAGCCCTTGCTACTATCCACCAGAGCCTTTGTGCCTTCATTTGTGCCTAATAAATCTCCCAGCTTCTAGTTTCTCCTCTCTCCAGTCCATCCTCCATGCAGCAGCTAAGGGATATTCCTAAAGCACAGGTCTGACCCTGTCACTCCCCTGCTCAAAAAAACCCCAAAGGCTCCCTTGTTGCCTCTAGGATAACTCCTCTGTTCATCATGGAAAACCCTTCCCAGTCTAGCTCAAGTCCCACCTTTCTGGGCATATTACTCTCCTTCTATCGAAACTGGCCTCCTTGATGTTCCCCAGAAAGGATATTCTACCTCACCTCTCTCCAGGCCTGGAATGCACTCCCTCCTCATATCTGCTCCTCAGCATCCCTTGCTTCATTTATAGCTCAGCTCAAATGCAGCCACCCACATGAGACCTTTCTTGATCCCCTCCAACTGTTAATATCTCTACCCTCCCCCCACCAGTTATCTTGTATTTATTTTGTCTATATTTTATTTATACATACATATGTGTGTGTATATATATATATATATATACATATATATATATATATGCATTTTGTTTCTCCTCATGGAATGCAATCTCCCTGAAAGCAGGGATTATCTTGTTTCAATGCTTAGCAGAGTGCCTGGCCCATAGCAGATAGGCAATATCTGGTTATAATCTATTACTATGATGTATTATAATCTAATCATAATAAATGGTTACTGATTAATACCTTATAATATCTGACTTTATATAGCACCTACTATGTGCCAGGTATTGTGGCAAGCACTTTTACAAATATCTCATTTGATCCTCACAGAAACCCTGCAAGATAGGTGTAATTAATCTTTGTTTTTAAAGTTGAGGAAAGAGACCAAACAGAAGTTAAATGACCTACCCAGGTTCACACAGCTGACAAGTGTCTGAGGCCAAAATTTGAATTCACATCTTCCTGACCCAAATTCTACACTGTACCCACTGCACCCACCCAGCTGCATTCTCTCTTGTACTGCCTACTATAAAATAAATACCTCCTTGTCATGAAGAGTAGAATTTTCTAGCATTAATAATATGTTCATTTATAAAAATAATATTTTTATTACATCAAAGAAACCACAGAGCCTATAAAAACTATTTTAAAGTGTCGCTTATTTCACTGTCCTGCAGAATGTATCCCAGACAGTTGTTTCTGTTGGCTTTTTCTAATTCTAGTCCATAAGCTCCATCTCAGGGCTGTTTGAGCACCAGCTAGGTTGCACTTCTTTCTCTGAACCCAGGTAGCACTTTAGAATTTAATTATACTGTTGGCCAATTGCTCTATGAAAGGTTTGTTATTGTGACTGGACCGTAAGCTCTTGAGGACAGAGATCATGTTTTATATTTCTCTTGTATCTACCATGCTGGGAACAGATGAGGATCTCGGTAAATGCCTGTTGATTGATTAGTTTCCCAGGCTCCAAGAACTTAGAATAAACTGTCTTCCCTGAATGGCAGCTTCACGTGCTTGCTGCTGGCAATGACAGCTGCAGCTCATCGGGCAAGATGAGGAAGCATGCCTAAGGCTGGGCCTAATAGCTCAAAAGGGCCACTAGCCCATGCTCCTAAATAAATAAGCACACGAACATGGGGAGAGCCTGCAGAACTCCTAACCCCACTCCCTTTGATCCATACTCTGTTCATCGTTGAGTAATCGTTACTCCTTGCTTCCCCTCTGTTGTGTCCTGTACCCTTCTCTGGCATATTCTGATGTTTGATAATTGGATTCTCTGTTCTGCCTACAAATAAGTCTCTCTTTTGCTCCTCAGGACAATGGTTGATCGCGGGGCTCTTTCTGACCATTGTTAATACATATTGACTGGCCTTTAGCTTCTGTTCATCTGATACTCTTGAAAATTCCCCACATTTTGATGACAGGAGTGCAGCTTGAGGTACAAAATGGAACTGTATTTTGGAAGGTCCACCCATGCCTACATCAGGAAAGGAGAGGTACCCAAGGTAGGCTTGCGCTGTGCTTAGTGCTGGTGTACAATTGTCACCTCTTTCTCATGGTGCAAAGTGTGGAAAAGTACAGGAATTAATGGCCACATAATCAATCTGTGACAATCAAGAATTATTAAATGCCTACTATGTACCAGATACCAGATGAGGGAAAATCTTAGAGTTGCCCTAAAGACTGAGAAATTAAATGCCTTGCCCAGGGTCACACGACTAGTAATATATCAGATGTGGGGATCGAACTCAGGTCTTTCTGGCTTGAGACCAGCTCTCTCTTCGCCCCATGCTGCTTTTCACAATAAGTTCACATAACAAAGAGTATTGAATTAAAAAAAGTGGTATAGAGAATGTCATCAGAGAAATATATGATCATGTGGGAAAAAAAGATAGGCTGGTCCACAATCAGAATACATTACAATCAAAATACAACCTATTTGCTCAGTCTCAGGGGTGAAAAGGGTTTGGTTGATGACTTTGTCAAGGTTATTAGTAACAGCTGATGCTCTTCTCCCACAATTGAATTATCCTGCCATCTAAGCATCTGTATAGCACCTCTTTGTTCTAGGTGCTGTGTTAAACTGGGAGGTAGGTGCTATTATTATCCCATTTAACAGTTGAGGAAACAGGCAGAGGTTTAAGTGACTTGCCCAAGGTTATGCAGCTAGTAAGTATCTGAGTCTAGATTTGAACTCAGGTCTTCCTGACTCCTGAACCAGAGTTCTATCCACTTTACTACCAGCTGCCAGAGAGGATGCCTAAATGCATGGAAAGGATATGGTCCCAAGGATTGTGGGAAGAGGAGGAATATGTACATGCCCCTTGCCACTTTATATCTCTTCAGCATCTGATTCTATTGTTCCAGTTAAGGACCCACCAAGGGTTTTCTCCTTCTTTGGAGAAACAAATTGGGAAGAGACTTTAAGGAAAGAAAAATGTTGGTAATGTGTGCCGAGGCAAAGGAACAAAATTGGGGACGTGTGCACTAAAGAGATGAGCCCCACAGGTGCATGCATGAAGGAAGAGGAGGTGTTAAGGCTTGTGCTGCATACCCTCTGCTATTCCAAAGGCATCTCTTGTGAGGTTCCTAGTGCATCAGGTGTGGGGCAGTGTGGGAAGGAATGCTTAGGAATAGCTCTGGGAAGCTTGCGGTGTCTCTTGACTAGGTCACCTCAATCTTTAACCTTCTTTTGTCCTCAGAGGTGGCTCCCAGGCCAAAAGCTGATTTAATAGTCTCCAACATTTGGTTAGTGTTTTATATGCGGAGATAACACTTCCAGAAGAAAAGTTGCCAAGCTGACTGTGATGTTGTTAAATTATCAACCAATCCAGATCCACCAACCAATCCCCAACTACACCAATATATGGTCCCATACCAGTCCCCACTGTTGTCTTCTGGGACAGAGGCTCTGACATTATCCCTTGAGAATGGGAGAATCAGAAGGGATAGAGATGTGACAGTGCTAGAGAAATTTGAATAAATGAAGAATAATTTGAAAATTGAAACTATCTTCTAGAGGTAGCAAAGAACTGAAAAGAAAGCATATATCCACTGAGTGGGGAATGGCTAAACAAATTGTGGTACATGGATATAATCGAATATCACTGTACTTTAATAGTTTAAGGGGCATCCCAAAAGTCTTTGTGCTAGTCTTTGTGCAATTTTTAAGCTTTAAGTTCAAAAGTCTTAGTGTGGTTTTAAGCTTTAAGCACTAAGACTTTAGGGACACTGTATATTTATGGATTTTGCTGAAATTTTTTCTTTGTTCACTTTTCTTTCATTTAAAAAAATTATTTGTTAAAGGGGTTGATGGGAAAATTTAAATGACGTAAAAACAAAAGATACTAATAAAAGTCAATTTTTTAAAACTTAAGTGACTGTGATAGGCAGAGTTGGAATGATTATAGACACATAGAAACCAAGAGATTTATCTATTCTCTAATATAATTCCTGTGCAGTATTAATGAATTGGAGCTCCCCCAGAACCAAAGAACAGGGCTTATATCATCTGTGTGACCTCGTGCATCTTAATGCCTTGAACAGCTTCTGGCTGAAGCATGGGGAAGCTTCATTAGCTAGTTCATCCTTTGGGTAGGAAAGCTAATGGTTGGATATGACTTTGTAGTTACATTAGTATTGAGCTAGTGTAATGTTGTCATGTAAAATGGTACTTTTTATTTTTCAAGCACAAGGAGAAATCTGCCACTGTTACTAGCAGCTCCTACATGGCCCACATTTTCATTCTAGGAAGAGGCAGTGAACAACAAGAGAACATGGGAAGGTGTTATAACAAGGAAAGGAGGAAGAAAAATAAAGGCACGATGACAAAGCTTGAGACAGAAGGTGTCAATGTCTGGGTTGCTGATGCATATGCCCGGTTCACCTTGGTGCAACTACCTGCTCTCAGAGTTCTACGCTTGTGAAGGTGTGTGGAACATCCATGTGACTACAGTTTTCCCTGGTCAGTGTCTCTAGGGCAGTTTAGCCCATAAGGAGAACCTAGCAGACTGACATTTTTCCACTAAAAAAAAAACAGTAAAAGGTGCCACCCATTGCTGGTCATTTCACCTGCTGATCAGACATCTAAGTCTATTTAGCTTCTTCAGAGATCTCCTACTCTAGGCTAATTGGTGACAGAATGTATCTGCAGAATGCTGATACTACAACTGGAAGTCCCCCTCCCCTTATTCCCCCATTGTGTTAGTATGTGCTTCAGTGTATGTCCTGGGCTGTGATTCTTGGCCCAGGAGCTGGCTGTGTGTCCTTTAGATTCCCCTGAAGAATTGTGTCCTGTTCTGTTCAGTTCAGCAAACTTAGCAGGGCAGCTAGGTAGTACTGTGGGTTGAGTGTTGGGCTTGGAGTCAGGAAGATTAGCGTTTGAATCCTGCTTCAAAAACTCATTTCGCTGTGTGACACTGGGCAACTCACTTAACCTTTCTCATCCTCTGCTTCCTCACCTGTAAAATGGGGATAAAAATAGCACCTACCTCACAGGATTTAAGTGATTTGCAAAACTTAAAGTGCTATCTAAATGCCAGATATCATTATTTATCCCTACGTAGTATGTGTAAGGCACTCTTAAAGGAGCTGGAGATACAAAGACAAAAAATGAAATAGTCCTTACCCATGGGGAGCTTACATTCTGTGGCTGGGTGGGTGGGGAATGTGGTGGGACTCTACCGTGTGTGTTGTTAAAGGACCTTTTGATCTTGTGTGATGGTCTCCTGTTAGCATTGGTATGAAGACAGTCAGTGAGAAGAGTTAGCTCACTTGTGCCTGAGATCTAACAGTCTGAAAGCTCACCTTGACTTGATTCCACAGAAGAATAAAACAGGGAGAAATACGCCAGCTGTGGCAAAAGGAGAGACCGGTGCAAAAGAGATAAGCATGCTAGGAAGTACCTTATCAGCAGAACTAGACAAAATAGGTATCCACCTACATCATGTGATTTCAAAAAATTCTGAAAGACCTCTCATTTTTTCATTCAGTCACTCTAGAAAGACATATCTCCCCCACAGGAAGGCCACAGTTCTCCAAATTCCCTCCTTAAGATAAGCTCTTTTTGTTTAAAACTTTGTTTTCCAGGAATTCTCAGTTAGAATACCCCTTTATATCGTCATGATCTTTCTTTGTATCCCCAGTGTTTAGCACAGTGTCTGGCATGTAGAGATGCTCAATAAATGTTTATTAAGTGACCTACTCATTGATGGATTGCTTCCTAATACCAATGCGAGGTGGTAAGATTGCTAAGATAGAAACCACTAGTTATGAAGAGATGGACACAGGTTGGTTAGATTTTGATGGGAGGAAAAGACTGGAAAACATCTAGGGCATGGGCACAGTTCATGAAAGGGTGGCCTATATAGGATGCCAATGGGTAGGTGGAAAACCAAGAGGAGGGAGAAATTGTAAGCCTAGGATACTCAGGACCTGGGTGGTGAATGAGCAAAACCATGTAACTAGAAAGAAATAAGTGCTATGATGCAACACTGATAGGGTACAATAAAAAATTATGAGTGCTAAGGTCTTGTTTAAGATACATTCTTTCCTGCTGAATGGCTTTATGAATGCAAGAAGAGATCTAGTCTAAAGATACTATAGTTACAATTCATTTTTGACCCCAAATGGTATTATCCAGCTTTATTATCCAACTTATTTCTTGAACTTGGCTCCAAATAACTTTTGGCTATTATTAAAAGTAAAAAATTTCCTCAAAAGATGAAAATTTCCCTGTCTTCAGAATATTCAAAGGATGTTCTACGGGGAAGGCCTTTACAAAGTAATGTAAGTGGTTTTCTGTTCTTCTTTCAACTCAGTCACCTTGGCAGGCTACACACATAATGAGGCTGCTGTTGCTCACAACATTTCTGAGACTCATCCTTTGGAATTGCCTTCAGAGTCCAGAAAACATTCTTTCGGATTTAGAAGCTCTAGCAAATATGTGGGAGCCGAAAACTCGGCTCTAATCCTTGAGGTAATAGCAACTCACATGTATATAGTGTTTCACACTTTTCAAAGTGCTTTCTTTACAGCATCCCAGGGGGGTTAGTAGTAAAAGTATCATTGCCCCCATTTTATAGAAGAGAAAGCTGAGGGGTCAGGTGACTTTCCCATAGCTATACATTCTTCCAACTCCATCAGAGAAATTTCTTCACACTTTGTAAGTGGATCATAGGGTGTGGTGTAGACTCATCTTTGCGCTTGGTTTAACACATCCCTACCTCTGTTATCTACCTCTCGATTTCTGTTATGACATCAACTGGGCTATTATAGGGGGAGGGGAAGGAAACCAACTCCATGGATACGGTGCTTATTTTACAGTTTGCTGTAAAATGTACGGCATACTTGTCCAACCCTTTCATTTTATAGATGAGGAAACTGAGTCACAGAGAGATGAAGGGGCAGGCCTGCTGTCACACAGCTAATAAGAAGCAGGAGGCAAAATATTTTTTATTGTGTCTATACTTTAAATTGAAAAAAATCCTTGCCTCTCTTTGTTTTGGAGTTTCACAATGAGCTTACTAGGACGCTTCAGTGGCAGTGCAGAAATTGCTGCTTCATATCTAATTACTCTATCAGTAGTGATAAGTGAAATGAATATTTGTTGATATTTATGGAGCTAATAGGAAGGTAAAGCCTAGTTTGGGATTTTTCTTCTGACTTTACTATAGGCAATCTCATGGTTTGCCAGTTCTGATCTACAGTATCACATCTGCAACAAATGGGATGAAAAAGCTGTATTCAGATTCTGGTAACAAGGACCTTTGATGTAAACTCGGATACCAAGAATTTGTTTCCAGTCCTTTTATATTCCTTCCTTTGAAAATCAGCAAGCATGAATCCCATCAAGATCTAAATGGCTGATAATTCAGTATGAGCCTTACAGTAGATAGAGAGGTGAGTCTGGAGTCAGGAAGCCCTGGGTTCAAATGCAGCCTTAGACATTTACTAGTTGTGTAAGCCTGGGCAAGTCACTTAACCTCTATCTGTCGAATGGGGATAACAATATAACTATCTCCCAGGATTGTTATGAGGGTTAAATGAGATAGTATTTGTAAAACACTTGGCACATAGTAGGCAATGAATAAATGCTTGTTTCCTTCCTTTTCTCCATAGACAAATCCCTGGTTGTTCAAATCTGTGAATGGTCATTAAGAGTTAAGGTAAATGTTGAAATTATTAGGAGGTACATAGGAAAACAGGTAGTTTCAAAGACATAAAGTATTTAATTCATGGGGAGATTTAGAAATTGAAAAGAGTGATTTCAAAGTTCAATCAATCAATGGATATTTACTTGGCACCTCGTTAGGTGCTATCAGGATTATAAAACTAGGTAACATACATGTACTAAGACCAATACAACCAGATTAATGCAAGGAACCTTAGTATTTTTCTCAGCAGTCTTCCACTGCAGTCAGTATAAATAAGTTCTATGATCAGTGTGTATTCTAGAATTCAAATCTAAGCTAGAGTTAAAAGTACAGCCATAATTTGCCCTCTGAAAGACCTTTTCCATAAAATCCTTGAAGTTCACAGATGATCTTTTTCCCGGACATCTCTTTCCATGAATTTATCCATAGTAAGTACTTACCAAATGGTGTAATACTTTCTGTAAATTTCATCTTAGTGAAGTAATCCCCAATAAAAGAATCTCTTGGAGCTGGGTAAATAATGTACACAGAGCAAAGTCTTTGCATGCATTTCTACTCTATACCAAAAATATAGCAGTGATTTGAGTTGCAAAATAATCCATTGTCAATTCTTTGGATTCTTAAAGGCTGGCATACTCTGTCTCTAATTTTAAAAACAAATGATTTTTAAAATTCCTTTTTTGATCTTGGAGATAAAGTGCAGTCCTGTTTGCCCTTGAGAAAATGCCATGGGTGCTACTAAATACTGGAATACTACTATTTTCAGTAAGATGGAAACAGATGTAGGAAGATAGCACTATGACATTGAAGAATTTTCTTTTACCCAAAAAAAGTTGTAAAGTTGTAAACATTACAGATAGTAAGCAATGCAAATTGAAAACAGAATTGAGCAGAAGATTTAATGAGCCAGGCATAGTTGCAGTATTTTCACCCTCCCTAACACATAGACAACACACACACACACACACACACACGACTCCTGTCAAACTCCAGGCACACACAACAGTATTACTGATTCCTAATGTATGGCCTCTTAGCTGTGCAACTTAGAATCATAGAATCTCAGAATTGGAAAGAATATTAAAGGTCATTTAATTCTTCTCAAAGCATGAATCCCCTCTGTGGCATCCCCCCAAAACCATCATTCTGCCTCTGAAGGTGTCCAGTGAGAGGACACTACTTTTTGAAACAGCCCTTCCATCTGCTGGATAGTTCCATTCCATAAGAGCCACAATATGACTCCCTACTACTACTGCTCATTGGTTCTAGTTCTGTACTCTGGCACCAATCACAGTAAGTCTAATCTGTCTTCCCTATGACAACCCATCAAATATTTCAAGTATTGATGCCTGAATGATTAATACTTGAGTATAAATCATCATTTTATGAGCCAAAACTCTGTTGATATTTTTTAAACAAGAATATTAGGATGAACTTTTATGATGACTTTTTTTTTCCACTCATAATCTGTTTTGGATCATGAGTGAGACAGCAAAGGACACTGAAAAGAGCACTGGACTCAGAGGGGCTGGGTTCAAATTACACCTTTGATGTTTGTATGATTTGGACGAGTCTCTTATGTTCCCTGTGCCTCAGCTTCCTTCTTTAAAAAATAAGAAGATTGGATTAAATGGCTGCTAAGATCCCTTCTAATTCTGTATCTGCGATCAATCCTATGATAATACATCACCTCCTAAGCAGTCATCATGATATTCTTTGCTCCACTCTGTAGCCTAAGAAAGGAAGCTGCCTTACTGCCTTGTCACAAAGACAGCAAGATTGCACTTGATTTGAAAAGACATGGCTGTATGAGCAGGGGGATAACGTGCCATGGGAAATAGTTATGTTCTGAACATAAGAAAATCGACAATAGCATCAACAGTCTTAATGGCATTCAGTGAGGTAAAAACAGCTGAAGAATGTACTTGAAGCCATTGTAGCAGAGAGTGCTAGGGTTGTGTGTTTCCACTGCATCTTTATCCTGTCATTCCATGAGATTTTTAGGATCAAGAGGTTCCTTGCCAAGAAATAGAAGCAAAATCATCCCATCCCTCATTTTATTTGCCTGAAAACCTACAGGAAGATCAGGTACGATTCAGAGAAGACACTAAAAAAGAGACAAGCTGGGATTATTTTTTAATAGATTTTTTTCATTGATATATTAAAAACAATTTCCCTCAGATTTCCTCCTGTATCCTTCCTCTGTCTTCCTCCTCCTTCTTCCAGAGAACCATCCCTTATGACAAAATATTTTTAAAAAGAAAAAAAAGAATCAGCAATGCTTATCAATACCTCAGAAACATCTGACATTATATGCAATATTCCACACCCATGGACGCCTCTCCCTCCCCACCTTTGCAAAGGACTGAAGAGAGATGTCTTTACATATCCTTTTCTTTGGGACCAAGTCTTTTCTTTATAATTTTTAAAATTCATTTTTGATTGTTTTGTGTTTGTTCTTCCCACAGCTAGCTCCCAATTAGTGCAAATAATGAATCACCTGAAGAGGTCTCATTATTCAACTTCACACTGAATATTTCCTTTGGGCTGGAATCAATGACCATATTTTACATAATTGTAACTTTGAATAGGGTACCATCTTCCACATAAATATTCACACCAGCACTCCTTGTGGTGGCAAAAACAAAACAAAACAAAAAAACCAAACCAAAAACTGGCAACAAAACAGATAAATGGCTGAAAGTGGTCAAATACATGCAACCACTTTAGAAGAGTCATTATTTGCACTGTTTTATATTCATCATATATTTTTTTTACATGGCCCTGCTTACTTCACTTTGCATCAGTTTGGGTAAGTACGAAGAACATATCCTTTCTATGATAACACACAATTTAATTCTGTACTACAACTCCTTACCATGCTACCCTGAGCAGCAGCAAAAGCCATTACCCTTCTATTTTTTACCCCATTTTTATGTTGATGTATTTTGATTTAAAAAAAATACATACAGTTGTTGAATATTCCCTGGCAATAAAAACAAAGACAAACATGCTTACCAAAACTGATTGACGAAGCAACCACAGTTGGCACACCCATAATCTCTCACCTCTCCACTAAGACACATACATTAATTTTCTGTACTCTGGCATCAAATTTTATCATTATGATTACTTGTTTTTGTTTAAATTCTTGTAGTCATTGTGTGAGTTCTGTTGGTTTTGCTTTCTTCCCTCTAAATGACTTAAAAAAAATAATTCTGTTTCTCATAATGCCTCATATTCATTGTCTTACAGTATAAAGATATTCCATTACACTCACATACCATATTCAACCATTTGCCTCATTTTTTCCCATTTTTTTTTTGCTACCACAAAGAGTGTTGCTGTGAGTTTTTAAGAGGAAAAGCAATATGGGGTAGTGAATAGAGAACTGGCTTCCAAGCCAGGAAGACCTTGTTTCAGGTTCCTCCTCTGGTACATATTGACTTTTCCACCTTTGGCAATTCTCTAAGATAATAAGATTAAAATTTAAGGCTACATCAGTGTTGGGAGTTTCCTCATCTGGGAGTTTCCTGATACCAGTGAACTCACAGGGCTAGACCCTGACTTCCTGATACACAATCCAACATAATCATAATATAAAATATTTTAACATTTTCTTACAGCTTCCAGTAATATTTTATTCAATATACTTAACATCAGTATTTATTAGGGATAGTGGTCTGTAGTTTTCTTTCTCTATTTTTTCTCTCCTTGGTTTTGTATTCAAGGCAATATTTGTTTATTAGAAGGAGTTTGGTAGGATTTTATCTTCCCCCCCTTTTTGCAAACAATTTATTTCATATTGAAATTTTTTTGCATGATAGTTGCAACTTGTATAAATTCATAAAGCCGTGGGACTTTTTTCCTTTGGCAATTTCTTTACAATTTATTTAATTTATTTTTATGAAACTAGGTTACCTAAAATTGTCCTTTCTTGTTCTGGGGATTTGGGTATTTTATATTTCAGTATGTGTTATTCATCAACTTCATTTAAGGTATCAATTGAGCAAAATAGTTTCTAATAATTTACATACTTTCTCTTTGTCATGAATTCTTTTTATTTTTGAATATAATTTTATTATGCTTTTTATTTGATTAGGTAACATTTTTCTATTTTATTAGTTTTTTAAAGCTCTTGGTTTTGTCAGTTTATTTTTATCTTCAATTTTATTGATCTCTTATTTGATTTTCATAATTTTAACTTTTGTGTGTTGTAGTTAAATTTTTTTTTGCTTTTTAAGTTTTTTAACTTGTATGCAAATTCACTGACATGATCTTTTTCTTTTTTGCTTATATAAGTATTTAATTTAAATTTCCCCGTAACAATCATTTTGGCTTTTCACCAAGCCCAAGCTCTGATCTCTAGTTCTTACTCTTTCTTTCTCTTTCAAAATCCCTCCTTTATAAGCAAACATCAGAAGTTTATTGTTGTTTTTCTTGTGACTATTCCCTTCACAGTCCTTGTACTCCTTTCTCCCACCTCCCTTTCTTTGTGTATTTCCTTGAGTTTAATGTATTTTCTTTGTTCAAGTTCAGATATACATGAGCTTCATGAAATGCCTGTTCTTTCCACCCCTTCTTCCATGATTGTATACTCTTCTTGTGTTCCAATATGTGAAAGAGCAAATTCTTTCCACTTCTTCCCCAACAGATTTATTTATTCCCCCTCCATTTTCTTTCTTTTTTTTTAGGTTTTTTTTTTTTTTGGTCTTTTGGCAAGGCAATTGGGATTAAGTGATTTGCCCAAGGTCACACAGCTAGCCAGATTTGAACTCAGGTCCTCCTGACTCCAGGGCTGGTGCTTTACTCTCTGCACCACCCAGCTGCCCCTTTCCACTCCATTTTCTTTCCTCTCTTAAAATCGACATGACAGAACAAAGTCATACCTTGTCCTTATATTTGTATGTTACTTAAGTCCCTCCATAACCTTTGGAGACAGTGGAATTATGAATGAATACTTGTTTTTTCTCTTTTTGTCAGAAGGTAGCTCCTTGCAAATGGTCATGTACATTAACCTTTATTGTTTCTCTCCACTCTTCTGTGTCTGGCTTTGACATTTTCTTTTCTTTTCTTTTTTGAATTCCATATTTTATTAATTAATATTTTTTAGTTTTCAGCATTGATTTCCACAAGATTTTGAGTTACAGATTTTCTCCCCATTTCTACCCTCCTCCCCTCTCCAAGATAACATATATTCTGATTGCCCTGTTCTTCAGTCAGCCCTCCCTTCTGTCACCCCCACTCCCTGCCCTCTTCCCCTTACTTTCTTGTAGGGCAGGATAGATTTCTATGTCCCATTGCCTGTATATCTTATTTCCCAGTTGCATGCAAAAACAACGTTTTTGTTTTTGAATATCTGCTTTTAAAACTTTGTGTTCCAAATTCTCTCTCCTCTTCCCTTCCCATCCACCCTCCCTAAGAAGGCAAGCAGTTCAACATAGGCCACATGTGTATCATTATGAGAAACACTTCCATAACAATCATGTTGTGAAAGACTAACTATATTTCCCTCCATCCTATTCTGTCCCCCTTTATTCAATTTTCTCCCTTGACCCTGTCCCCTTTCAAAAGTGTTTGCTTTTGATTACCTCCTCCCCCATCTGCCCTCCCTTCTATCGTCCCCCCTTTCTTATCCCCTTCCCTCTACTTTCATTTGGGGTAAGATACCCAATTGAGTGTGTGTGTGTGTGTTATTCCTTCCTCAGGTCAAATCCGATGAGAGCAAGATTTACTCATTCCCCCTCACATGCCCCCTCCTCCCTTCCAACAGAAGTGCTCTATCTTGCCACTTTTATGTCAGATAATTTACCCCATTCAATCTCTCCCTTTCTCCCTCTCTCAATATATTCCTCTCCCACCCTTTAATTTTATTTTATTTTTTATATATCATCCCTTCATATTCAACTCACCCTGTGCCCTCTGTCTGTGTGTGTGTGTATATATATATATATATATATATATATATATATATATATATATATATATATATATGCATGTTCCCTTCAACTACCCTAATGCTGAGAAGGGTCTTGTGAATTACACACAACATCTTTCCATGTAGGAATGTAAACAAAACAGTTCAACTTTAGTAAGTCCCTTATGATTTCTCTTTCTTGTTTACCATTTCATGCTTCTCTTGATTCTTGTATTTGAAAGTCAAATTTTCTATTCAGCTCTGGTCTTTTCACTGAGAAAGCTTGAAAGTCCTCTATTTTATTTGAAAATCCATATTTTGCCTTGGAGCATTATACTCGGTTTGGTTGGGTAGGTGATTCTTGGTTTTAATCCTAGCTCCTTTGACCTTCGGAATATCATATTCCAAGCCCTTCGATCCCTTAATATAGAAGCTGCCAGATCTTGTATTATCCTGATTGTGTTTCCACAATACTCAAATTGTTTCTTTCTGGCTGCTTGTAGTATTTTTTCCTTGACCTGGGAACTTTGGAATTTGGCAACAATATTCCTAGGAGTTATCTTTTTGGGATCTTTTTCAAGAGGCGATTGGTAGATTCTTTCAATTTCTATTTTACCCTCTGATTCTAGAATATCAGGGCAGTTTTCCTTGCTAATTTCTTGAAAGATGATGTCTAGGCTCTTTTTTTTATCATGGCTTTCAGGTAGTCCAATAATTTTTAAATTATCTCTCCTGGATCTATTCTCCAGGTCAGTGGTTTTTCCAGTCTCGATCTCTCATAAAGTCACTAGCTTCCACTTGCTCCAATCTAATTTTTAAGGTAGTATTTTCTTCAGTGGTCTTTTGAACCTCCTTTTCCATTTGGCTAATTCTGCCTTTCAAGGTATTCTTCTCCTCATTGGCTTTTTGCATCCCTTTTGCCATTTGGGTTAGTCTATTCTTTATGGTGTTATTTTCTTCAGTATTTTTTGAGTCTCCTTTAGGAAGTCATTGACTTGTTTTTCATGATTTTCTTGCATCACTCTCATTTCTCTTCCCAATTTTTCTTTTACTTCTCTTACTTGATTTTCAAAATCCTTTTTGAGCTCTTCCATGACCTGAGACCAATTCATATTTTTCTTGGAGGCTTTTGATGTAGGCTCTTTCACTTTGTTGACTTCTTTTGGCTGTATCTGTTGATCTTCTTTGTCACCAAAAAAAAATTCTAGAGTCTGAGTCTCAGTCCAAGTCTGAGTCTGCATCCTTTTTTGGTGCCTGGCCGTGTTCCCAGCCAACTACTTGATCTTTGAGCTTTTTGTCAGGGTATGACTGCTTGTAGAGTAGAGAGTGCTTTGTCCCAAGCTTTAGGGGCTGCACTTCTGTTTTCAGAGCTGCTTCTGCACAACCAGCTCTGCCACAGCAGTGCTCCTCCTCCCCCAAGAACCGCCAACTAGAACCTTGACCCAGATCCAAGCAGGGCAAAGCAGGCTCTGCAGTCCCACTCTGATCCACCACTTAATTCCTCCCACTGGCTGGGCCTGGGGCCAAAAGCAACTGCAGCTGGAGCTCTGGAAGCAGCCACAGCACTAGACCACCTCTGTTGCCCCCAGGGGGCCAACCACGCGACCTTTCCACTCTGTTCCAGCAGTTTTTCCACTAACCTGCTGTGTTGTCTTTGGCATTTGTGGGTTGAGAAATCTGGTAACTGCCACAGCTCAATGATTCAGGGCCCTACAGCGTGTTCTGCCTGGCTCCCAGTCTGGTTG
This sequence comes from Trichosurus vulpecula, assembly GCF_011100635.1. Classification (NCBI taxonomy): domain Eukaryota; kingdom Metazoa; phylum Chordata; class Mammalia; order Diprotodontia; family Phalangeridae; genus Trichosurus; species Trichosurus vulpecula. The sequence continues at coordinate 82,341,125 of NC_050577.1, forward strand.
GTCCTGGTGCTCCATGCTGGGCTGCAATCCACTCCCAGCTCTGTGCGATATACCCTTCCCAGTGACCATCCAGGCTGTCCTGGGCTGGAGGCCTGTTTCCCTCTGCTATTTTGTGAGTTCTGCAGCTCTATAATTTGTTCAGAACCATTTTTTACAGGTGTTTGGAGGGACCTGGGGAAGAGCTTAAGTGAGTCCCTGCTTTCCAGCTCCCATCTTGGCTCCACCCCCTGGCTTCGACATTTTCATCAGAATCTCTTGCAAATCTATTTTCTTAAAGGTTGATTTTCTCCATTAGGATTATACTCAGTCTTTCAGGTTAAATTATTCTTGGTCATAGGCTTTTAATTGCCTTTTGGAGTGTAATATCCTAAGTTTTTTTCTCCTTTAGTAGTTGTACTCTAGTTTAATGTGATCCTGACTGTGGTTTTGGGTACTTGAATTCTTTCTGTCTGATTATACCATTTTTTTTCTCTGACTTGGAATCTTTGGCCAGCAAAGGAAGCAAAAAAGGCTCCATTGAGCATTGGTAGGCCAGTTGCCCATTCCTGAAGGTTGGTTGGTAGGTGGGGAGTCAGGAAGAAGGCAAGTCTCTTGAATGGTCTATCATCTATCTAATGATGGTGATGAGGGGAGGTGGAAATTGAGTGCTTGCTTTCATGAAAGCTACTAACTGTTCACTAGCCTTGAAATTAGGTAAGTGGGTAGGGGGAGGGAGGAAGGGTTGAGGAATGTGGGAAGCCAGTACTGGATAATAAATTTTTGTTGAATTGAGCATAAATTTGTAACTGATGAAACTAAGCCTATTTCCCTGTTTTCCTGCAAGGTATTAATAGGGACAAATGAAAAATATTTATGTGATATTTTAAAGGAGAAAAAAGAACAATGAACCAAGATACAGAATACTCAGATTCCATACCTTGATTTGCCCCTAACTAAATGACTTAACCTGGAGAAAATCACTGTCCTTTGTGGGGCCTCTAATTTCTCATTTGTAAAATAAGGAAGTTGGGCTAGATGATGTCTAAGATCTCTTTGTCCTCTACTTAGTCTTTGATTCTTGTAGAAATGTTAATTTTCCAGTTAGTCTAAACTCTAACTAGTGTGTTGCAGCAGTCTAGGAAGCCTACTGATCTAGCAAAAGAAACAATCTAGACTTCTATTATCCAATATTCCATGAGCCATTTTAAAAGAGACCAATAAAACAACCCAACTAGAATCTCGATGGTTATAAAAAAAGTAAAATTTGTACTTCTCTAACGGTTTTTATCTGAGTATATGAAAGTACTTTAATGGAGTTTGAAGTGGATTCTCCCAGTGCTTGAACAACTTCTGGATATAAGTTAAACGCCTTTGGAAACTGCATTAACTCCTTTAGCCCACTGGCAAAGTAGAGAGTTCAGCAAACAAGAGAAGTAACTTACTGTTTATGACTTGAAATTGTCAATATCATTTTCAGAAATGCCTAATTTAACTAGAGAGGACCTTAGGCACTGGGAAAATTGGGCTCTGTATATTGTGTTTGGAGCAGAATGGAAGAACTGTACTGGGAATCAGGAGATCTGGATTCTAATGCTGAGTGGACAACAAACTGACTAGTATGTGACGTTTAGACTTTCATAACAGAAGCATACTGTCCAGAACTAATGAGTCCATAATCTTATTATACTTGGCAATAGTCAGACAACATCTGGAGTATAATGTTCACTTCTGGGAACCATGTTTTAATAAGGACATTGATAAGTTGAGAGTACCCAAAAGAAATTGAGTTGGCGAAGGGCATCATTTTTATGCAATATGAAAATTAGTTGAAAGAATTAGAGAAGATAAGAAATATATGTGGTTAAGAGAAGTGTATGTTGTGGGGTAGAGGGGAGAAACAGAGATCTTGGGGTATGAGTGATGGGACATGATAGTTCTTTTCTTATATTTGAAATATTGCTCTATGTAAGAAAGCCAAGCCTTGTTCTGTTTGGATCTAGAGGGCAGAACTTGGAACAGTGGGTGAATATTACAAAGATGTGTATAAAGGTTTAACATAAGGAAGAACTTCCTAAGAATTAGAACTATCCCAAAGCATCAAGGGGGAGGGGTTTACCATGCATGATGGATGACCATTTCTTGGGTGTGATATAGAGGAGATTTTTAATTCATGTCTATGGTTGGAGAAGGAGATAGGACCATAAATTTAGAGCTGGTTGGGACCATAGTGGACCTCTGTTCCTGCCTCCTTGTTTTACAGATGAGAAAATTGTGGTCTAGTGGGGGTTCTAACTGGCTTAAGGTCACACAACTAACAAGTGGCAGAGCCAGGATTCAAACCCAAATCATCTGTCTCTAAACTTCGCATTTTCTACTAGGTACCACAGCGGGTAACAACCCTGAAATTCCCTAATTCTGTGAGTTGTCCTTGAAGGATCAAATAAGATGCACATGTAGACCATAGGATTTAGAGCTAGGTCATTTCATCTAACAACACTCTGTGAATCAACCCCGAATCATCAGTTTATAATTATCAATATGACAAGCACATGCCATCCATACTAGACTCTAGCTCTACCTCATTTTCTCTACCTCCAAAAAATGTTAGTTACACATTGCTTCTCTCAGAACCTCCTTCCTCCTTCCACAATCCCTGGCCATTATTTTTGTAGATCCCTTGAATGAAGCCAATTAAGGGTAGATTTCATCTTGAAGTTTTGATGAAGCCCACAGTTAGAGTCACAGGCTGGACTATATTTGCTACCATGTGAGAACTGGCTTTAAGTGGAAATCACCCACCCCCACCAACTTGACAGTACTTGTCCATCTAGTCCCAGCAGTTTAGTGTGTATAAAACTCTTTCTGTTCCAGAGGGTATCCCATGGTATCCCAACTGCATACTCACATTCATGAGTCAATGCAGCTGACCATATGACCTAGCATTAGGAAGCTGGAGCCAGGGATGAGCTACTTAGCCAATGGTGTTGTTCATGCTAAAGCCTACACTGACTGCACTCACTGGCTAACGGGAAGCAGATTGCTTCGTGTTCCTGGGTACCCCTGCAATAATCCTCACGTCACTTTGTAACTATAATGAGTCACTTCTTATACCTCAAACCTGAGCACCTCTTGGCAAATGCCTCAGACTAACACAACAACTTAATTTTACAGATGAAAACCCGACTCAGGGTTGTGAAATGACCTGTCCAAGGTCTCAGAATTGGCAGAGCCAAGATTCAAATCCAAAGCAGATGCTCTTTCCACCGCACCACACTGCCTCTTACACTGCTTCGGAAAATGCAAAGAAAACAAGGTATGTTTGTGTTTCCAATTTTGAGATGTCCCAATTTTCTTCTTGATCTATAATAGACATGTCCATTCTTCCATATACAGACTGTTCCTTGCACTAGTAAGATTAAATGGAAAAAATAGATAAAAAATCTAACTTTGACAACCATCATAACATGTCCCTGGTTTCCTCAGCAAGCAAAATCCAAGATGGGAGTCCTCCTGGACAATAAATCAATCAACAGGCATTTATTAAGCACTTTCTGTGTGCCAAGCATTGATGATAGAAAGAAAAAAAAAGAAAGTTTCTGCCTTCTCAGAGTCTATTTTGTATTAGAGGAGACAACATATGTGTATGTTTCATACATACACATAAATGTATATACAACATACATATATACACACATGTGTGTATATAAACATACTCTGATGTATAATGCATATGTATTATACACACATATGAATATTGTGTATGCAGAATAAGTACAAGGTAATTAGGGAGGGAGGACACTGGCAATTGAGTAGATCAGGAGTGACTTTATAGAGAAAATGGTGCTTGAGCTATTTCTTAAAGCAAATAAGGAATTCTTTGAGGTGATAGTAAGGAGGAAAGGCATTCTAGGCATAGAGTACAGCCAGTGCAAAGGCATGGAAGTGGGAGATGGAGAGTGGAATGTAAGGAATAGAAAGAAGTCTACTTTGGCCTTCAACATTTGGCCACAACATTTAGGAAGTACAGTGGTGTATCATGGAGCTAGAAAGATTCATTGGAGCCAGGTTGGGAAGAGTCTTAAAAGTCAAAGACAGAAGTTGCTATATTAATCTAGAAGAAATAGAGAGTCATTGGAGTTTGAGTAGGGAAGTGATGTGGTCAGATCTGTCCTTAATGAAAATAATTTTGGCAGCTTTAGCAAGAATGGATTAGAGTGAGGAGAGACCTAGGGGAGGAAGAATGAATAAGAGGCCATTTCAATAGTCTGAGTGAGAGGCGATGAAGGACTCAACTAAGGTGGTGTCTATGTGAGTACAGAGAATGGGTCAGATGTGAGAGATCTCATGGACTTAGGGACGGCAAGATTTGGCAACTGATTGGATTGAGGAAGAATGAGGGGTCAAAGCTAATGCTGAAGTTATGGATCTGGAAGACAGGAAAAACAGTGGTATCCTAGAGAGAAAAAGGGAAATTTTATAGAGAAAAGGATTTTGGTGATAACTGAGATATCTAGTCTAATAGGGAGTTGTAGTAGGATAAGAATTCAGGAAAGAAACTGGAATTGGATCTATAGAACTATGAGTCATCTGTATAGAAATGACAATTCAACCCATAGGAACTGATGAAGTCATAGAGAAGAAAATAGTAGTAAACAATTGAAAACTAAGATGGTACCCAACAGTGGAAAAATGGCTGAATAAGTTGTGGTATATTAATTTTATAAGAGTACTATTGTGATGTAAAAATAAGGGAATACATTATTTCAAAAAACATTCAAAGATATAAACTGATATAGAATGAAGGGAGTTCAAAAGGATTAATAATAAAAATTCTATATTCTATCCATTAAAATGAGGTGATGGTTATAGGTTGCAAGATTACACACACACACATATAAACATACAGTTTTTCTTCTTTGGACCTCTCCATCATGCCTTACTTTCCCAGGAAACTCACCATTGGGAAATCTCATTATGTTGTAAGACTATATTTGCTTGGTACTCACATCTCCTCAGTACTCTCTTCCCTGCTGATTGACCCCTTTTGCAAGAGGGCAGGGCCATGGGCTCCAGGGCTTCTATTTGAAGAGGAGACTCAGCACAGTTTTCCTCCACATTTACTACCAGCTACACTGACTTGGGACTTATTTGGCAACACATCCCTGAAAGTCTCATGTGTCCAACATGTCCCTGAAGGTCTCATGTGTCCAACACATGCCTGAAGGTCGCATGCGTCCAACACGTGCCTGAAGGTACCATGTGTCCAACACGTCCCTGAAGGTCTCACGTGTCCAACACGTCCCTGAAGGTCTCACATGTCCAACACATGCCTGAAGGTCTCATGTGTCCAACATGTGCCTGAAGGTCTCATGTGTCCAACACGTCCCTGAAGGTACCATGTGTCCAACACGTCCCTGAAGGTACCATGTGTCCAACACGTCCCTGAAGGTCTCATGTGTCCAACACGTCCCTGAAGGTCTCATGTGTCCAACACGTGCCTGAAGGTACCATTTCTACCCCTACCCGAACAAACGCTCACCTTATTTTTTAGCTTCCTTTTGCATGTTGTAGATTGTAAACTCCTTGAAGACAAGAACTATCTTGTTTTTGTTTATATTGTTTATATTAGAACAGTGCCTGGAATATGGTAGGTGCTTAATAAATGTCAATTGATTGACAAACACAAACCCATACAAAAACCCATGCACATACACATACACACATATATATATAGCACACAGCTATTGGATAAATGTCTTTTGCTTTACTGAATAATTGTTACCAACATTTTGTTTCTTTTCTTTTTTTCAATGCGATGGAAGGTGGAAGGGAAAGAAAGTAGATTTTGGTTAATTTTTTTTATTAAGTAGAGAGGTAGGAGGTTGCTATAGATGTGGAATGTTACCTGCACTTTCAGATAAGTTCATTATATTATTAGTTTTACTTAACTGTTTTACTTTGTTATAAAAGACCTCTCATGAAGTAGGAGTAATTCATAAAGGTACATGATATAAAAGCAAAATACATCAATAAAACTCAAAGTGATCCCCTCCAAAAAAAGTAATAAGCCAGCAAATGAGACTGAGAAATCAGATATGTAGGAGAACCAGGAGAAAACGCTGTTATGAAAACTCAGGCTAGACAGAGTATCCAGGAAGAAATGGTGGTTGACAGTATCAAATGCATCAGATGAGTCAAGAAAGATGAGTACTGAGAAAAGACATTGATTTGGCAATTAAGACATCATTGGAAACTTTGGAGAGAGCAGTTTCAATTGAGTGATAAGGTCAGAAGATAGATTACAAAGGGTTGAAGAGTGAGAGGAAAGGAAGTAAAGTAATGAGTGTAGTTTTTTTCTAGGAGTTTGACTGTGAAAGGATGATATTTTGAGAGGATAGTAAAGTCTGGGGAACATTTTTTAAGTGTTGAGAAAATTTTGGCATTTTCAGAGACAGTGGGGAAGAAAACAGAAGAGGGGAGAGATCAAAGGTTAGAAAGAGAAAGAGGATGACTGAGTAGATAGTCTGCTGGGTAAGCTGGAAGCTGGGAGGTGTTGGGATCAAAAGCACATGTAGAGGGGTTGACCTTGGCTTAGAGAATGACCATTTCATTATGAGAGTAAAGTACAGTAGAAGAGAGTAAGGAATGATGCCAAGGGATTTTAAGATGAAGAGAATGAGACAAGAGGTGCATTCATGGTGAATTGTCCTGATTTTTTCAATAAAATAAGAGGCAAAGTTGCAGTGGGACATAGGAGTGGAAGGGTTGAGAAAGGTGACAATAAGAGAATGAGAGATAGAACTTGGGAATCATTTACTTCTTGGCATTAAATAACATGCAGAGAGGAAGTAACCAGTGGTGGTTTGTTATTATTATTTTTTTAATTGAATGAAAATGTCAGGATGTAGGCTCATCTTCAGTAGATTCAATGTAAGTGCCTTTGGGACAGCTCTAGTAGTAAACAAGACAACAGAGTTGCCATGTATATGGATGATATGTCGTGCTAGATCTCTATATTTTGAGAGCTTTTTATCCAATGTAGCTTAGAAGTTATGAGTGTTTGGTTTGGTGGAATTTATTAAAAACATTGTGGGTGGGGGCGGGGGTGGGGGCGGGGGGAAGTACACCTTTAGTTCTGTGGAAACAAAACTCCTCCTCCCATTTCTTACAATTCTAATTCATATGTTTTTGGAAATATAAGTAGGGATTATTTGACCTGGAATGTAAATAATTAGGGAGCCAGCAGTGGTACAGAAGATTGTACAAATGGGCTGGTCAGTCACATTAGGAGAAAAGTCTGGACCACCTTTCTTGGGATGTGGAAAGAAAGGTAGACTGGGAGAGGGTACCATGGAAAGGGATCCTGGAAATGGCTGCTGGAAGTGACTGAGCTGAATGGCTGGATGAGGAATGTTAAGTAAAGCATGGGGACAGCAGTAATTACCGGTTCCCTCCGAGAAACTTAAACTTTTGTGGGTCAGTGTTTTGTTCAGGTGATTGTGGATGACAATTTTGTCTGCGATAATACTCCTGTTTCAGTATAGTTAATTTTTTGAATTCTCAAGTCTATATGAGAATATATATTTAGTAGTATAGTACAAAGATTTGTTGTCTACTAATACATGAAGAATAGCAAAGTTTGGGTGTATACTGCTGGCCGCTTGTTCATGTCTTTCTACGTAGGCACTGTTTTCCATTGATAAGGAACATAGTTTCTCCTGTTTCTTGGCAAAATTTACATTTTTCGATAAGCCTAGTTTTCTTGATGAACAATATATAATTTGTGAGAGCGATGACCTGGCCTTATGATACTATCACGAACTCCTCCATTTCTGTAAACAAACCCACTCAATTCAGTCATTTGTTTGCCATTTCTGTTTTGATAGTGTTCAGCACAATGCATTCTCCTTCACTAAGGAAGTAAAGTAGAATTGCATAACAGATACAATCTTAGTGTTATACTTCTTACAGCTACATTTTAGGATGCAAGGAAATGCAAAGAATAAGTGAAGGAACAACACTTATTAGAACATGACATAGTGCTTCACACAGACAGTCCCTGGAGCTTACATTCTGATAGGGGAGACCACACATATGTGGCCAGGGAGGGAGTTTTGTTCTGGAAGTCACAAAGATGTTGAGTGGAACAATGGGATAGTACATCGACGTATCCTTTCTAGAGGCAATGTTAGTGTTTATTTTATTACAGTTCTCAGAACAAGTGATAAAAAGCCAGGGTGGGAAAGGAGGAGAAGAGGTTATGTTCATATCAAGGTAGAAAATAGCTGGAGTGGAAATTAAGTTGCGTGGTCTCAGGGAGTCCAGAGTCCAGTGACTTAGCTCCTACCAGAAATGGCCAACTGGTAGTCTGGTTTGGACCTGGGGGAAGCAGCAGGGTGGAAAATAGCTGGGTTCCCAATGAGTACAGAGCCAGGTGGTTTAACTCCTTACAATCATGGAGGAGGGCTATCTTTGGAATTAGAAAGTCAGGGGTTGAAGTCCTGACACTCGTACTTGTCATGTGTGACCACAACCAAGTTAGTTAACCTGTTATTTGCCTAGGTAACTCTCTAAAGCTTTAAGTGAGAGAAATTGTTCTTCATCACTAGAGGAAGTTCCTACATTGGAAAAACACCAGCGAAATCACTGATCTAGACCAAAAATGTTCCAGAATGCCACAAAGCACTTGGAAGCTGGTTCTTCTTTGCAGAATAGAAATAATGATTGATTGAGAAAATTGTCTATTACTTTGTATAAGATAATGACTACTCTGGAAGCATACCCACAAGTATATAATGCCTTGTATATAGTAAGCACTCAGTAAATGTTTCGGATGAATGAATGCCTGTTCAAAATGATTCAACACTGTTTAAACCAAATCTAGACATTATTTTTTAAAATGGAAAGGGATTAAAGAAATAAATGAACATAGAAAATGCTGATGTTAAAATTATTCTGTTAGAAACGTGGTTTTGGGGATCACTGGACTTCCTAGGCAGGGCCAAAGTCCTGAGGAAGAACCCTGTGAGAATCCCTAGGGAAGGCTGTGCAGACCACAGGACTCCCAGAGGAAGGCCAAGTGGTAGCCCCTCCCCTTAATCTGTGGGGATCACAGGGCTTCCTAGGGTCAGACCCTAGGAGGACCCAAGTGATGGCCCCTTAGAACGGTGGTAAGATCATAAGGCTCCTGAGACAGGCCTGGAACACACAGGTGATGTCCCCTTAAGAAGGCTGTGCAGACCACAGGGTTCCCCAAGGGAATCTGGAGTGGTAGCCTTCTTAACACCATGGGGATCACAGGACACACCAAGGCAAGATCCAGGAGTAAGCCCAAGACGAGCTTCCACTGCTCATTGCTTCCCTTCACTTGACTTTATGAAGATCCATGTGATTTGCCCATTCTCACCCAAAGAACTCAGGACCAGAGTAGGCAGTGGAAGGCATTTTATTACGCTCCTCAAGAGAGCTGGTGTGCCGGTGTGGTGCTCGCAGGAACACTCACACCGATACAGCTGCAGGAACAGGGGTAACCATTCCCTCCACTCCTGCTATAGTTATGGTTAGTTTACAATCTTTATTTTTTACATAGTTTTCCTAGATTATACAGTTTATATAGGTAGGATAATAATGATACAGAAGCAAAAGTGAAGTTAATTAGATTTTCCTTGTCTTAGTTTAGGATTAATCTACATTCTTTTACTTCCCCTACTTTCCCTCTTTAATATAGGCAAATTATGCAAATCAGTAGGCCTGGATTCTTGACCAAGACCAGACCCTAGATAAGCTTGAACTGGTTCAAGGGGTTTGGCCTCTCTAATTCCCCTGACTGCCTTCTCAAAAAGCATGCAAATGCGTACAAGCCTCTGACCTTTCACCTGACTGACCTTGAGGCCTGGTTTCTGCTAAAGCTGGGGTGGGGGTGGGGGTGGGGGGAAGTACACCTTTAGTTCTGTGGAAACAAAACTCCTCCTCCCATTTCTTACAATTCTAATTCATATGTTTTTGGAAATATAAGTAGGGATTATTTGACCTGGAATGTAAATGATTAGGGAGCCAGCAGTGGTACAGAAGATTGTATAAATGGGCTGGTCAGTCACATTAGGAGAAAAGTCTGGACCACCTTTCTTGGGGTGTGGAAAGGAAGGTAGACTGGGAGAGGGTACCATGGAAAGGGATCCTGGAAATGGCTGCTGGAAGTGACTGAGCTGAATGGCTGGATGAGGAATGTTAAGTAAAGCATGGGGACAGCAGTAATTACTGGTTCCCTCCCAGAAAGCCAACCTCCTAATGTCAGAATTCTGGGGCAAAGCCCCATCTGCCTTGTGCTGGTTACTATTCTAATTAGTACTCTGTGGTAGGCACTGTCCTAGACAATGGGGATACAGATACAAAAGTGACACAGTCCATGCCCTCAAGGAGCTTCCATTCAACTTAGGGATATAACATGTTCACTGATAAGGAAACAGAGGATACGTACAAAATAAATACGAAGCCAGTCAGTCAATAAGCAATTGTTAAGGGCTTGCTTACTATGTGTCAGGCACTGTGCTGAGTGCTGGGGATAGAAAGGCAAAAACAGTCCCTGATCTCAAGAAGCTTGCATTCTAACTGGGAAGACAATCTGTAAATAACTTGTTGTGTACACGATATATACAAAATAGAGGGAAAGATCACTGATCTCAAATCACTGAGAGGGAGAGGCTCTAGTAACTTGGGGGGTGGGAGAGCTGGTAAAGGCCTCCTGCAGAGGATTTGATGGGATTTAATGGGGTAGAGATGAAGGAGCAGAGCATTCTTGATATCAGGGATAGCCAGTGTAAAGTGGGGAGATGGAACCCGGGAAAGGAATAGGGAGTAAGACAAGGTAGCTAGACTGTCGAGCAAAAGGGGGTGAGAAGACTGGAAAGGTAGGAGGGGACCAGGTTATAAAGAGCTTTAAATGCCAGACATAGGACTTTATATTTGATCCTGAAGGTAACTGAGGGCCATTGGAGTTTATTGAGTAGAGGAAAGTGATATGGTTAGATTTCTCCTTTAGAAAAATCACCTTAAGCAGCTGAGTAGAGGCTGGATTAGAATAGGGATCAATGAGACAGGAAGACCAAACTTAGGTTTTTTTTCTGGTGGTGATTTTTGGGAAAAATCCTTTTCATTGATATTTCTTTTTTTGTGGGTGTTCAGAAGTTCTGGACAGTTTTCTTCTATTCTTTTTCCCCTGGACTGTGAGCATATTCAGGACACGGATAGCAGAAGTACAAGGCAGCAGGATAGTTAAGGGTGGAAGACTGTACTTTGTTGAAATGGATAATTATAGGATCACGGTTGCTAAGAGAGAGATAGAAAGCCAGCAAAGGGATGGTGGACTGAGAGTACGGGGCTAGATAATGTCTGTTCTCTGTGAGACTCTGGGCAAGTCTCCTAACTTCCTTGAGTACCAATTTTTTCATCTTTGTAAAATGGAGGAGTTGGAGTAATGGCCTTGGAGGTGACTTCTAGCGCTAGATCTTTGATTCCATGACCTATAACCAAAATTTGTTGGAGGAACTCGATGATCCAGCCCAGGTGAACAAGAGTGTCAGAGCAGTGCTACAAAAACCCAGAAAGGAGAGCACATCCAGATAGAGGAGCTGATCAAGCGTTAAATGCCAAAGAGAGATCAAGAAGTCTGAGGACTAAGATAAGGACATTCATTGGATTAAGAAGAGACCATTGGTGACCTTGGAGAGAGGATGTTAATGTCAAGTTGGGGGCGGGGGGACTCAAGGGATATTTGAAAGTAGAAGGAAAGGGCCTATATAGATATGGATAGGTTAGAAATTAGGGAGTGGGAAGGCATGGTCAAAGGGGCAATCTAGTGGAGATAGGTGGGGATGTTATCAATAGAACAAGTAAAGGAGTTGGCATCAAGAAACAGGAGGGCCACCTTATCTAATGACAATGGAGATAGGGCTTTAGGGGCAGAGTGGGAGACTGGCCTTTTCTGGTTGAGCTTTCCTTCATCCCTGCTTTCACCCCAAATGACACAGTCAGCTGGGTGATTCAGTGGTCATTAATTCAGTTCATAATCTACTTAAGTGATCTGTTGTATCACTATCAGCCACAATAATATAGATACCTCCAAAAGTTCATCATGGTGCCCAGCATCATGCACTTTCTGTCATTGACTTTCCTTTCATTCAGTATTTAGCACATGTTGAGACAGTCCTCTTTCCATACTGGACTTGATTCCAAAGATTTTGCCCTTCCCTCAACTTTGTGAGGACTCTTGGTCAGTGTATTTATCTTCCCTGAAAGGACATTTTTACTCCTTTTACATGGGTAGAAATTAAGTCCTGCTTATAAATGTCCCACACTAGTCCTATAAATTGAGTATTTGTCCTGTAGTCAATTCACAGTATATCCCTATAGTACACAAAACTTTTTCCTTCCCAAATCCAGACATTATCCTAGACTTGATGAAAAATTAAGGTCTCTGTCCCTTTCAGTAAGTCATGCTTTTTAAAAAAACATATCTCACTTGTTAGTATGGTTGTAAATTGGGTTATACTCTATTTTCTTGGTCATTATGATAAATCACCAGGTGCTCTGTCCATCTCTACACCCAGCTTTTGAAGGGCAAGGAAAAAAAATCTCATCTTTTTTAATCTCATAAAAAAGCTCAACTTTCTTTTCCCAAGAAAATTTCCATGTCATCCCACCAGAGGGCAGTAACACAAATACTTCAGAGCCTTCTAGAGATAATATTTAATCAGTGGGTAAGATAACCACTTTTCCAAGGGATTTTTTTACCTTTGTAAAGGTAGATAAAAGTATTCTTTCCCCATTAATTCTCTCTCTCCCTCTCTCCATCAAATACTTTTTAAAGTGTTCTTTTGAAGGATTGAGGAGACTAAACAAACAGTAGAAATAAAAATGAAAAGGAAGCAATATGTTAATTATGTTTACAGATAAAAGGAGTAACTCAGATTGATCATATTTGCTAAATTTATCTCTTCATCCTCTTATCTTGCTAAGAAACACAAGGCACTTACCATGAACAACATTGTGTACACACCTTATCTCCTCTGCAAGATTATTAGGTCCTAGAGGGCAGGGATTGTTTCTTACTCTTCTTTGTATTCCCAACATTGTGTAACATTTCATCTTGCACATAATAAGTTCTCAGTGACTATTCATTGGATGAATGAATGAACTTATTACTTATACATAAATGGACCTCTGATCTCGTGGATATAGGCAATCTCTCCACTGATACAGATTTCTGCCCAACCATATCTTCCTGTTATTGGTGCTTCTTTTCCATGATGCTCCATAGAGCATCTGCCTATGCTAATGACCTTCTTCTAGATCTTTTTACATTATAAAAGTGTACAGTGCCCATTATTTTATGCTAGTTCTTTGGCCAGTGTTCCAATGTTGTTCCTATGAGAAAATATCAAATATTTGGTGATCCATTTTGATATACGTAGGCCCTAATTGTGCTAAAAAAAAAAATTGGAACTGTTTATATATGCTCTTCCTTGAAGGGCTTTACTGGCATTTTTCTGTTCTTGAAGTTAAATTTTGAGGAATTAGAATAAGTATACTATGAATGAATGAACATCAACTCAATTCCTCCTAAGCAATTGAAGTGAAGGGTTTTGAGTAATTAGCTGGATTGGGGACAAAGGGGCAGGAATTCCAAAACCTGTAAGTCCCAGTATTCTGTGAGAATCATTTCTGGGATCTTTTCTTTCCTCAGTATCTGCGCAGACATAATCTTCAGATCATAACAGAGTCATACATGGCCAAATATTTATTTGAGTTTGCCCCAATCCATCAACATGACTGTAGGCAAGGCAAAGAGCAGTGTCTGCCTCTAAAAAAGCATATTCTAGTTACCCTTGATCTGGTTAGACTAAGCCTCTATGCTTTTGATTTTTCTGTGGAAGAAATGCAGCTCATTTTTTATTACCCTGATCAAATTTGTCCATTCTGTGGATCCTCAGCAATAAGCTTTTAGTCTCCAGTTTCCCTGCCCATTCCATCCACCATGTTTTTGCATAACATCTCCTCCTCCTCAGATACTGTGTGCCTGGAGGGTACTAACTAATTTTACTATTAGCTTAATTAAGTTAGACATAATTGTGGAAGGAAAATTTGTTGCCATAAGGAATTAATAAATAACATATCCTTCAGCCAAATCAGCCTCCACTAAAGTCATGTTCAACCTTCCTTTGAAGGGTAACAACAGGTAGCAGAAGGAACATTGAACTTGAAGTCAAGAGATACTGGAAATAGAATCTTGCTTTTACAATATTGACTAAAGATGTGACCGTGGATGATCCACCAAACCTCTCTGAGTTTCCTTATCTGTAAAACAAGGATCGTAGTATGTGTAATCCTTTCCTTTAGGGTTGTTGTCAGAATCTAATGAGATCACATACGTAAAATGCCTTATAAACTGGAAAGCTCTCTGTAAATGTCCCTTCCTTGTGCTGTGGAGGTGACCCTGAGTTCTTGAAGGCTAGGCCAGTAGAGATCAGGCTCTGGCAGGTCTTGTCAAACTAAAAAGATTTCAAGAGTAATATACATGATGTACAAGATGTATTTTTTTAAATTATTTTTTTAAAAAGACTGATTCCTTTTTTTTTATACTACAGTCATATCTCATTAAATTCACCCCACCCCCAATAGGATCTTCACTAATAACAAACTAAACCACTGAGCCTGGCAGCATACGCAACACTTTATACCTACTGTGATGAGGGCACAGTCTCTGGGAACCCCCTAGAACCTGGAGTACAGTCTCTGGGAGCCCCGTTGAACTCTCCTTGAGTCTTCCAACTAGATCTGGCCTTCCCCTAAGGCCATGGGCCTTGAGGGTGGGGGAGACAGCTGGGCTAGGCTAGGCTTGAGCCTAGCCTAGCCCAGCTGTCTCCCTCCCCCCCTCCCCCACTAAATCCTGATCAAAATATCTATACCTTAGCTCTGTTACCCTAGCCCTCTATTGTCTGTCATCTCCAGGTAGCCTTCAGCTATTTCCCACCCGGGAGTCTAACCTCATCTCAGTCCCATCAAGCTCCTCCTCAAGTCCCTCCCTAAACCCCTCCTCTAGTCACCCCAGACCACCCCTCAATCCCTCCCACAATCTTTGTGTATATAATCTCCATCTTGCCTCCATGAAGGCGCTCAGATCCAATCTAGTTCAGTAGATTGATCTGGCCCGAACAATCGTCACAAAGGGCGGGATTTCTTAAGGCAAACCAATATGGCTAACCCTTAATAAACTTTGTCTTTTGCCTTAGCTGAGAAGGCTTGAGTGGAATTCTTTCAGCAGGACCCGATGTGTCGGTACTTTGGGGTGTTGAGCACCCCTCAACCCCAAACCTTTTCAACTGGATGCCATCTCCTTATTGCGTGAAGATAAATATTTCATAAACTATTTCCTGGGACCAAGAGGCATAATCTGACATCTTTTCCCATTCTGCTCTACTCCATGCATGCTATGTTCCACCTATAAGGACCTACTTGCTATGCATTACACACATTCCATCTCTAATCTCTCTGATTTTGCATTGACTGTCCCCCAGATCCGGAATGCTCATTCCCAACCTTCAGCTCTGAGAATTCCTGCTTTCCTTCTTGACTAAGCTCAAGTACCAACTCATCTAGGAGGCCTTTCTTCATCCCCCTTTGTGATCTTCCCTCCATACCCACCCCCTCACCTCCCAATACTGCCTTCTCCATTGGAATAAAAGCTTCCTGAAGGCAGGGACTGTAATGGTAATCAGGGAGGGGCTTTTCACTGTTCTCTTAAATGCCTTTAATGATTCTGGCCTTTGTTTGAAAGGGGCTGGTAAAGTGGGATCTTGTCTTGGCATGTTTCTGAGCACTAAGACAATCAGGAGTTGTTGATTTGTATATGATGTGATGGGGGTGGGGGTGGGGGGAAGGGGAGAGGCAGATGGGGAACTTTCACACACCCAGTCTGCCTCAGGTCAGAACCCTCAGGGCTCTGAACAGGATATAATTGAGGGGAGCTTGGTGTTTGACTTTTGGGGCTCACTCATGGAAGGAGTGTTGAAACTCTGGGCAAGCCGTTGTAACTGTGCCCCGTGCCCCGCCCCCCCTTCCCCACCCCCGGCCTCGGCTTTTATATTGGACAGATATTGGTGTTTCTCTGGTAACTATGAATTGTTATAATTGTTATTTGAATCAGACAAGGTCTGTCTGTTGATGTTTGTAATTTCTGTTTGTATTTGCCTTGAAGTTCAGGGGGCTGATCTTTTCCCCCTGAACTAAGTGAAAGATATATGTATGTTTGATTAAACTGAGATTGTTAACCCCTTAAAGTTGCTTTCCTTAGAAAAGCAGATCAAAGAACCTGTGTTGGCAGTCTTCCGTGTGCTGGTTGTTGTTGGTTTTACACAGCCACAGTAGCTGATAGCCACATTGTTGCTACAGGGACCATTTTGCTTTTTTTTTTTTTTAATATTGCCAGTACTTAGTAGAATACCCGGAATTCTGCTAAGTCTTTAATACATGCTTCATGATCAGTTAATGAACTTCTGTATTGTCTTCATTTACATGATTATAAGTCATGGTTTATATAGGGGGTTCCAAAAACTCTAATAGCTTAAAACTGCACTAAGACTTTTGGGAAATTCTGTAGTATTCTCTTGACTCTGCTTTCTTCATTTTTCATCACTATATATAAGCCTTTCCATGTTTTGCTGGATTTATCATATTCTTATGACACAATAATATTTTATATTATAACATAGTCATCCATTAATGGGCATGTACTTTGCATTTTTTCCTATAACAAAGTGTTGCTATGAATGTTTTGTTTTTTATTGAACCTTTCCTACAACCACACTACTGGTGAATTCTAGTTTATATTGTAAAAAGGGTGTTTCGCACACTTTCCAATCCCAATTAATGTAACTAACAAGATGCTTTATGCCCTTTATTAGTATGAGAACAACCAATTTGAGTTACAGAATCCCTCCATCAATCAAATGTGTAAAATAGGTGTGAACAATTTCTAGACACTTCTTTTAGATCAATCTCTTGGATCAGTCAATCAACCAAAGGCATAAACTAGGTGCAAACAACCTAGTTAATTAAGTTGGGAAGAGGTGAAGAACCTAGAGCCATTGGATGAAATCATATAACAGGGATAATGGTTGCAGGAATTAGCCACATTTGGGGGTCTAAGGAGATTCTAGCTGTAGCATTCTTGCAATGTTTTGAGAGTTCAGCTTTGGGAGAATTTTGGGGAACCATATTCTTTCACCTGAAACCTGAGAATTGTAAGGAGAATGGAGTAAGCCCAAGAAGTGTCAGATTCTCCTCTATCTCCTGACCAGGTCATTAGAGATTTTGGACCAGTGATAGTGATGCATCCCTGAAGGAGCTAAGAGAAGACCAACTAGAGATGCTGAAGAAAGCTGGCTTTCGAGAGTATGACTTCTTCAGGGCCAAGATAAGTATAGCTTCAGGACTCTCCAAGAGCTTGATCCTTGAGTCCCAGCAGAGAGCTACATACCTCCAGAGAACATCATAAGGACTCCAGGAAGAGAAAAGGGAGAAAAGGATTTCCATCCCACCAGGAGTTATGAACGAACCTTTTGGCACATGTACTCTCTAAGCTCAGTCAGCTTTCCCCTAGAGATCCTGTATGTGTGGGAGTGTGACCTCAACTCTTGGGGGATGTTTTACTTCCACTGTTCTTATGATGTTACCTAAGTAAATATTCCTCATTTAAGGCTAATTAGCTCTTGCTGGCTAATTGTTATCATTGGATAACCAATGTGGAGAACACAGAATGGGGGCTTGTGAGCAATAGTACTAGGAAATCCCCCAACTCTGCCTGGTTACTCATCTGAGAATCTGGGGGTTTGGGAAGTAGTCCTAGAGGGAATGCTACAATGACAAATAATCACCTTATTGGCTAAATTAAAATATAAAATAACACAACTAAATGCACCCACAACTTATCATGGATAAATTTTAGAGTTTTTTTTAAATCAAAATCTCTTCTTCAGAAGGAGGGGCAACATAGCAAAAGTGAATATTGAGCTAGTGCCAGGGGTGGGAAATCTATAGCCTTGAGGCCATATGTGGCCTTCTAGGTCCTCAAGTGAGGCCCTTTTATTAAAGGCATTTGTTCTGTGAAGTTTGGATTCAGTCAGAGGGCCACACTTGAAGACCTGAGCCTGCAGGTTTACCCACCCTTGGTAACCTTTAAGCTGTGCCACTGAAACACAGTAATTATAAGACTGTGACTGAGTCATTTAACCATTCAATGCCCTGAGGCAACTCTCTAAGGTTATAAATCACATATAAGTTGTTGCTTTATTTAGAGAGAATTTGCACACAGGGAGTTCCCCAACAAAGATGAAATCACAGTCCAAAACAAATTAAAATCCCAATTTCCTTCATAACACAGCTGTGTTCTTCCAGTATTTCCATGAATAGTATGGGAAAGCAAATGACCGTCCACATGGGCTAATTTTTAAAAACTCTTTCTTTTTTCTTTTCCATTGCTTATAGGTAAATGCATGTTGACCTTTCATGGTTTTGTTTTTGGTTTTTTTTTTTTGGTGGCGGAGGGAGGTTGGCAGCTCTTTAGTCACAGGGGGAGAAATTAATCACAACATGGAAACCACTGATATTTTAAGGATAGTATCTCTGACACTATCCCTTTTCTCATTATTTTATCTACTTTTATCATGATACAGTTTGTCACGAAAATGCTATTAATATCTTGCTTGTACCTAATAGTTTGTATCCAAGGATCCCAAACAGTTCTGTAAACAGGAATTAGTTAAGCCCAAAATGTTCCCTTCATTTCTCTTTTTCTTTAAGCCAAACCATGTACAGGAGCAGAATTTCTTGAAATATGGTAAAAATGTTGGTTGCCAAGTTCAGTGCTTTATGACAAATTGCGTCTTGGAGAGATTTTGTCATGACTGGGTTATAAACCCCAGAAAAATAGGATTTATAATGTAAGCGACCAGAGAACTTTAAGTACAATATTTCACATCAGCCCCTTGCATGTAACTTCAAAAAAGGCAAAAATATCATAAATTTGGGAGATGCAAGGGAGAACACAGCATGCTCGGGGTCCTACCATCATCTGATAGGAACCAAATAATCACTTCTTATCAGCTCTAAGACTTAAGAAGGAGAAGGTGTACCTCTAAGATACACTTCTCCCAGGGAGCCAGATTTCTATACATGCTTTGTATTTATCTCTTTTGGTTGTCTCATTAATAAATAAATCACCTTCTGAATTGCAGTTGGGTTTCTTCTAGCATGTTCTGATTTATTACACCCTTTCACACACATACACACCTTCTCCTTAAACCATAGGATTTTGGCTAGGAACCCTAGAGCATATTTGGATATAAATAATTAATTTGTTATTTGTTAGAGGAAGGCTCTGAAGTTCATTGGAAAAGCAAGAATACAGGTGAAGCCCTGGAGTGTATATAATGACAAATTATTATGCATTGCACCCCTTAAAAGAATGTGGGTTCTTTGAAGGCAGGCACTGTTTATCATTTTGGCTTTCTCCAGTGTCTCAAAGATAGCCTGGCATGGTGGACAGAGGGCTCAGTCTTAATGTCAGGAAGATGGGGCTTCTAGTCCTGCCTCTGACTGTGTTGTAACACATATTGAGTATGGGATTCTAGGCAATGCTGTTGACCTCTCAGTGCTACAGTTAACTCTCTAAGATTATAAGTTGTAGGAAAATTGCAGGTCTGCATTAGGAGAGGTAGCATCTTCACTGGGAGTAAACTCTGCCAATGAAATGACAGATCTGGAATAAATCTCTCCCTGCTCCCCAGTGCCTAGTACGGTGTCCTTCACATAGTAGGTGTGTAATAAATTCTTATTGGATTGGCTGAGATTGAAAATGGCCCAACCGAAAACCAAAGGCACCAAGATAGCGGTTGGTTTTGTAAGAATGATTTGATAATGATTGTAGAAGATGAATTTACTGATTTATTTGATTTATGAAGCTGTATGTTTAAAGAATTTGAAGTAGTGCAATCTAGGCCAGCTTTATGAAAAACTTTAATAAGACAGTTGGTCTTTAGTGCCCCTTCACCATCAGATGGTCTCTGGCTGTCTAGAATCCCTAGCAGGGTGCCCCACGCAGGCAGGCCATCCCTAGTCAGTACCTGACATTCTGAACTCTCTTACACCAAATCAAACTTTACTTATTTTTTTATCTCATTCCTGGGGACCTTGCTTGGAGACCACTGGCTGATCTTACACAAATTAAGCCATGTTTATGTATTAGTGGATGCTGATTGTTTACTGTAAAATGTCATGCATATATTTCAACAGCAGCATTTTAGAGAGAGAGAAAAAAATCCTAATTCAAAAGTACAACTGTGATGATGGGGACTTAAAGGATCTTGGCAAACCTGTGCGGGTGAGCTTTCTGGGCAGGTGGTCTTCATGGAACCTTTAAAGCAAACCTTGTAAACATTGAGGCAGAGGAGCATTCCTAACCACACTAATGACTTTAAACACCAGCTCCTAATTTTATTAAATGTAAGGCAAGAAAAATAGGAGAGAAAATCAGAGGAAACATTTAGTGGGGGTGCTATGAAAGGATCATCAGGGAAGCAGGAAGCATGAAAAACAGATAATGGCAAATTTGAACAGCAGACAGAAGGTAATCAAGTCCAAGAATGGGCACTGGAACTACCTGAAGCTGATGGTTTTGCAGGGTCAGAGAAAAGGTAGAAAAGAGACTACTTCTCCTCTCTGGTCTTGATTTTAGACTGCATGCAGTGTGCTGGGTTATGCTGCCTACTGCAGTGATGCTGGGAACAGGTGAATGCTTTGGCAATATATGCTCAGGATATGCTGCCTTGGTGCCATTGTACTGAGCAGAATGCAGGGGTTGCGGTGGGATTTGGCCCTATAAGACATTCTCTTCTAATGAGATAAGTTGTATAAACATAGCTCCTCCTTTCCCCCATTTCATATATATTCTCCATTTCTATCCTTTCCCTTCCATTTACCTTCCTTCTTTTTTCCTCCTTCCCTTCCTTCCTTCTTTCTTTCCTTCCTTCTTTCCTTCTTTCCTTCTTTCCTTCCTTCCTTCCTTCCTTCCTTCCTTCCTTCCTTCCTTCCTTCCTTCCTTCCTTCCTTCCTTCCTTCCCTCCCTCCCTCTTTTCCTTCCTTCCTTCTTTCGTTTTGTTCATTCCTGCTTCAGTACTTATTCCTGTAAAGTTTGATTGAAGATGATGAAGAGGCTTTGGGGAAAGTTTGCCCCTAGGGTACACCACACTGTATACTTTTCCTTCACAAATTTTGCGTACTTGAAATCAGGTTAAAGCTAGTATCAAGGGCTTTCTTAAAGGGAATATGAGAATGTAGGCAAGTGGGTAGGGATTGTCCTACATTCTTGCCTTGGTGATGGTAGTAAGTCTATGATAGATGAGGTAGATGGGGCTAGGCTCTTCATTTGAGTATTAGCTAGAGGAGCCCTGCCCTTGTTATACTTAGGCAGTGAAGTGGCACAGTGGGTAGAGCGCTATACTTAGAGGCAGAAAGACCTGAATTCGAATCCTGCCTCAGATATTTACTAGCTATGTGACCCTGGGCAAGGGACTTAATTTCTCCCAATGCCAGTTTCCTCAATTATAAAATTAAGGAGTTGGTCGTTATGGTCTCCAGTGTCCCTTCTATCGCTAAGTCTATGATCCTCTGATGATAGTGGATGCTTCTGTATTTATTGGCACCCAGGGTTTGGGACAAGGTAAGAGAAGGCAAAGCATAGAAGTAAGGGACTTTTGTCCTCATTTACCACAGTGATAGGAATAGAGCATGGACATGAGATTTTAGTGGTAGAGGAAACTCCCTCTAATCGTGAAGGTTGGTGACTTCTCTTTAAGTGTTAGTATCCGGTGCCTAAAGACTTATTCCGGGTCACATGTATGGGGTAGAGCTTAAAGCCAAGGTCATCCTTGTTTTGAAACTGGCTTCCTACCCACTATACTTCACTGCCTCAGGAAGCCAGATATAAACTTCAGTTATTTAATGATCCTAATGTGGCCACATAGGATAAGCAAATAGAGAAAGCTACCAAAAGGTCCTCTTAATTATAGAAAAAAAAATTCCCTCTACTCATGCTACAATGCTTGAAATAAAGTTCTTGTGGTTAGGCAGTTCTTTGGGAAGACTTGGCCCTTACTGACAATTAAAACCTTACTTAGAATATCTTCATCAGATTAGCCAAGTAGTCATTTTTCATGGCCCTGAAGAAATGGGGCAAAGGTCAAGTAAGTTTTTATAGACTAGGAAGGAGGGTCAGGGAATACCATGGGTGTTGCTTCAGAGGGCAAGCCTGGATAAGCCTTTCCAATGAGGGATCCTGGACAATCAAGGTCTGCTTTTTTGTAGAATAATTATTTGATGATAATGGTAAAAAGTCACTGGGTATTTGAAAATTAGTAGTGAATGGCTAGCATCAAAGACAATTTTAATTACTTAACAATTTTCTCTCTTTGCAATTCTGCTTTCTATCCTGTCACAACTGGTATTTCATAGAATCCAGAATTTAAAGGTTGAAAGAACCCTCCATGTCCATCTAGACCAACCCATCCAGGAAAAAGATCTAGATCTGTCCCTGAACCTCTAAGTGTTCTCAGCAACTTTTTAAGTTTAAAAAATGACAACCTGCATTGATGGAGGGAAGTTTCTCATCCAGGTTTTCCTCATACCAATGAAATCACAGATCTCATCCTTACCGCTATCTTTTTGGTTCCTACATGTTGCTAATGACCCATATTAAGTTTATAGTCCACTAAAACTTCCCAGATCTTTTTTAGATAAATTGCAGTTTAGCTACACCTACCCCTGTCTTATATTTGTGAAACTGATTTTTCATCCCTAGAATACACTGAATTTCATCTTCTTGAATTTGTCTCAATGTTCTAGCTTGTCAAGATGTTTTTGAATCCTGAGCCTGTTATCCTGTGTGTTAGCTATCTCTCTAATTTTTTTTTTCCGTTTGCACATTTGATGAGCATACCATCTATGACTTTGTCTGCCATTGATAAAAACATTAAATAGGTAGCAACGGGCCAATCAAACCTGGATCCCTGGAATACTCTCCTCCAACCTTTATAGAGTTGTCGTTGAATTCTTAACGACTACTGTTCAGGCCTAGACATTTAACTTATTCCATAATCTATCTAATTTCACATTATTGTGCCCAGTCTAGTTCCCATCTCTTCTCTAGGTTAACTTGATCAAGGCTACCCTAATATTCAATTTAACCAGATTTCCAGTGTAGAGAAATTGTTAAGAGTTAGGGCAGAGGACCCTCCATACCCAACAGTATGATTTTTAAAACTCACCCTATACTTTTCTGGATGTCCCTGGGAGGTAGGAAAAGTGGGCAGTAGAGAGAAGAGATTGAATTCTTTCTAGGCCCCAGAGCTTTTAAAGCCTGAACTGTTAGATTACACTTTGGGAATCACTGGAAGGCTTTTGTACAAAGGAGCCGCATGACAATAATTGTATTTCAGGAAGGTTTGCATGGCAGTGCTGGGAAAGATGGACTGAAGAGAGAGAGACCCTGTCTGGGGGACTATTGAACTAGGTCAGGAATTAGGTGATGAGGGCTATTAAGGTGGCAGCAGTGGAAATGGGCTGTAGATGTTAGATGTGAGAGATAGGACAGAGAAAGAATTGGGGGGACTGAGTGAAAGTGGTTAAAGTTTTGGGTGAGGAATGAGAGAAGTCAGTGATGACTGAGGTTATTAGCCTTAGAGAACTATGAAAATATGGAAGTTGGGAGGAGCTGATTTGTCTGGGAACACCAGCCACAAACATTTATCAAGTATCTATTGTATGCACAGTGCTGTGTTCAATGTAAGATTAGATGAGACATAGTCTTGACCTTGAGAAGTTTTTGATCTAGAGTGGGGTATGACACAGCAGCCCAAAGTGCACTGTCCCATGGTAAGTTTAAGATAGACTTAGTTTAGTGGGATGATAAACCACCGGACCTATTTACCAGCCAACTGGAGATAAATGACTGGAGCTTGAGAGAAAGGGTTCAGAAAAGAGAAATAGGTTTAGGTGTCCATTACATGGAGATGTTAAATGAAACCACTGGAGTTGGAGAGGTCAGTGAGGAAGAATATAGAGAGGAATAGGAGGAGGGGCTAGCTCAGAACAGAGAGGAGTGGGTAGAGAGGTAGGAGGGAAACTAAAAAAAATTGCAGGATTTCCTTTTCTGAAACCCTCTGATCATGGTCACCAAAGACCTTTCACCATGGCTCAGATCTCTCTAAAACAATTCCTTAAACTGGATACAGTTTTCAGCTTTTGTTTCAGATGCAGAACATTACAAGTATCCAAATTACTAGTTGAGGATCATTGAAAAGAAAATTCAAAAAGAACCCAAAGCATTGAAGTTGAAAAATCACCTGAAGGGCAAGAGAGAGACATATGGCGGATGTGAGCATGCTATAACTCACTAGAAATAAGGAATCACCAAAAAGAAGGTTGCAAAAGCTGAAGAGAGGGAGTGGAGAAAGGCTAGTCACAAGTTAAGCTTCAGAGAGAATTGATGGGGCAGCCTGTGATCCATTGGTATCCTCAAGATATGAGGACTTGAGGAAGGCCTCCAGAACTTGGGTGGTCTCCCTATAGTGAATCTATGAGCAGGCATGGACTAGAGTCATTTGGGATGGATTGCAATCTTCATTAGAAGGAATGTTCGTACTGAGGAGACTATGGATCCATTTGAATATTTAGTTCCCTCAAATAAGGGGTGGGGGAGGAAAAGAGAGGGAATTAGAGTCAGAAGTTTTAGCATGCGAGTTTAAAGACCAGATTCACGGGTTGTTATTGTTTTTTTTTTTTTTAAATTTTAACATTGAACTAGGGAAAATGAGTAGGGCTGGGCTGTGAATGTCATTTTCTTGTCATCTTTGAAGGAGATCGGGATTGGTCTCTAGTTGGCACCAGCTGTGTCAGAGGGGAGGAGGGCTGTAGGTCCTCACTCCTCAGTCTTCACAAAGCCTCAGGCTGCTGGGGCCTCTGAGGGCTAGATGCAGTCTCGGGACCCACAGCTCCAGCACCCAGAGCGGGGGGAACGTTCCCTCCTGCAGCCTGTCTCCCCCTCCCTCCCCAACTCCGGCCCCCAAGGCATTCTACTCTTTCTCTAGATTGCTTCCCTCCTCCTCCTCTTGCTCGCGCGCACCCCCTAGGGAGAACAAACCCCACTTGGGGGATGGATGCAGATGCATGCACACACACCAAATCACGCACACACACTGGCACCCACAATCACGCTGGGGCGCGCGCACACATACACACATACACATACACTCACACACACACACAACACACTCACTCACACACTCACACAATCACGTGAACGTGACAGCCACGCTCTCCCAGCGGCAGGAGGCAGCAGCAGCAGCTGAGGCAGAGGCAGCAGCAGCAGAGGCAGAGGCAGAGGCAAAGGCAGCAGCAGCAGCAGGAGCAGCAGTAGCAATAACAGCCGTCGCCGCCGCCGCTGCAACCGCAGGGAAGCGAGCGCGAGCCTGAGCTTGAGCCCGAGCCGGAGCCCGAGCCGGAGCCAGAGCCAGAGCCAGGCGGTGGCTGCAGCGAGAGGGAGCCGGGAGCTGACGCCAGGACAGTGCTGAGCCCGGCGGCGCCTTGGGCTGGGGGGGAGGGTTGGGGAGGGGGGCGGCTAGCCTTGGAAGTCACCTGAGGTTGCAACCTCCCCCTCCCCGTTTGCCACGGAGAAGACCTACGGACAGAGGGGAGGCCGACATGGCGGGGCTTCACTGAAGGAAGCCGTCAGGGAGGAGAGGAGGGGGGAGAGAAGAAGAAAAAAAAATCCCTGCATTTCCTCCTCCTCCTCCTCCTCCTCCTGCTCCCACACACCATCCCTTCTGCTGTGACTCCTCGTCCTCCCCCGGCGTCCTCCTCCTACTCTATGCATTACTAAAACGGCGCAAGGACTGCATCAGGAGGAAAAAAAAATCTCTTGCAAACAAAGAGAGAAAGAGGGAGCGAGCGAGGGTGGGGGGTGGAAATCTCCTAGGCGAGTATGGCGGACCGCAGCCTGGAAAGCATGTCTTTGCCCCTGGAGGTGAGAGCCCGTTTGGCCGAGCTGGAGCTAGAACTATCAGAAGGTAAATGCAATGAATGCCACGGCCTCCTCCCTCTCCTCATTCCTCTTCCTACTTCTCCGCCTTTTGCCTAGGGAAAAAAAAATGACATTTTCCCCTTTGCCTTCTTCCCCCCAGCCCCCTCCCGCTCACTCCGTGCGACTTGTTTCAGTGCATCTTGTGGGGATTGGCAGTTGCTGGAAAGTGACATTTTCCAGAGTGTGTGTGGGGGGGATGGGGGGGCGGAGGGGGTAGGTGTCTTTCCCCCTCTCCTTCCCCACCCCCACAGTTTTCAGCTGGGGGCTCAGTGCAGTTTCAGGGTCCCCTTTGGTCTGCTGAATTTTGCTTCTGCAGTTGTTTACTGTAGGTGTAAATGGATTGGGGGAATCTGTCAGAACGAGAAATGATAGGCAAAGATACACACACACACACACACACACACACACACACACACATATTCCAGATAACGTTTGGCCCTTGGGTGACTGACCGAGAATGTGCTGTCTTTCTGTTGGTTTCGGGGCACTGTGTCACTGTCTTTTGAAAATATTTTGTGGTGGTGTGTATTTGCAATTCCTGATGGCGTAGAGCACCCACACACCGCCTATCCCCTCGTCACCCCCCTCCCGTTCTCTACCTTTTCAGTGGCTGTTCTTTCTTCTGACTAATTTCCACCTCTCCTTGCTGCCTCCTGCCACAGTGGTGGTGGAGGAAGGGAGGAGATCGAAGAAGAGGCTTTGGTCGCAGTTTTTGCTTCTCCAGCTTTGTACGTTTCATTACGGAAGATGGAAAAATCTTGGGGCTGGGCTTGCAGGGACTTCTGTCCTGCCAAGGAAATACTATTTTAGTGAAATCCACGCTATCCCCCTGAAGTTAACGTCTCTGCATTCCTGGAAGCATGATGTGATCTGCACTATTATATTCCTTAAAAGATCGTTTGAGTAGAGAAATTATTTTATGCTGTGATTGGAGTGTTGGATTTGATGTCTTAAGATGTTTCTGGGCTTCCTGGTTCCGGGCAGTAGTTGCTGGGATAAAGTACTACTGACTTTTTTTTTTCATGTGAAGAATATGGCAAAACCTTCGAGCCTTTACCCCCAAACCAAGCTTCAGATGTTACTTTCCGAGTGGCATACTTAGAATGTGTCAGATTTGCTACAAATTTCTTAGAATGATTTTTAAAGCAATTGATTTCTTTGGTCGTGATGGTAGAAAGAGTGCTTAAATGTCATGAGTATTAGATGGGTTTTGCAATGTCTAGTTCACTTTCTCAAAACAAATTGTAAAAGTTTATAAGTGTTAATATCAAAATATGCATTTTCTGAGTGATCAACTGCCCCACTTCTGGAAGGGCATATCTGAGGAGAAAAATAAAGACGCCTGTCCCAGATTTATCTTTGAAATAGGAGTAGTTTGGGAGATCGAACTTTTTTTTTTTTTTGGTAACGGTTTTATGAGGGCTTCCAGCCAGAAAATGAATTCCCTCATGCCAATTTTCATCAGCAGGGAGGAGCTGATGTTGATATTGTATTTTCCTTTTTAACACTTTCAGGATGAAGGGTTGGATAAACTATAGAAGATTGTGTATGTGTTCAAACTTGTCCTTTCAGAGCTCCACTGACCATCTTCCTTTTCCTATTTCAAATTTGATTTGCTGCAGTGTGTATTTAACCAGCCCCCTAAAAAGAGAGGAAGAATGTTTCCTAGGCTATGTGCTGAGTAGTCAATATTCTGATTATTTGGAGAAGCAATTGTGAATACTGCATGCTGTTATGCCAGACAGTCACTAGAATTTCTCAGAAGACTTTTGTCCAGGAAATAAAATCCACCATGCAGTTGCCAGAGATAAATTTAATGGTATGGTGGCTGGAGTGTGAAGTATACTCAGGCCATTGGCAAAACACTTTATAAAAACATCTGTACACCAACTTATTTTTGTACAAGCTCATATTGTTGATTTTGTTCTCATTTTGTCTCTTCTCTACTTTTCTTTTTTAACCTATCCTCACCCTGACCTTTGTCCCTTCTTATCCTAAGTGTATGTTTATTCATTAAGTCAACAGAACCTATTTGTTATGTTTCAGTTTTTATCATTAATTCAGAGAACTATTTCTATCTTTCCCATTTCCCCCAAGTGAAGGCATTTGCGCCTGATCTGGGGCATCCACAGTCCACTTGCTGCATACAGCTTCCTCCTTTTTTGTATTAACTAGTTCAGAGATTATTAGTGAAGTATGGGAAATGCCTCTGTGATTTGTAGGTTATGTGTACCATATATTAACTCATTGGAAATAGTTGCTTTACACCTACTTGGTTTTCAGGCATTCCTGCTGTTAGATGGAAAAGTCTCCAGCTCTCCCCCTGAGATCAACATCAGGGTCTTCTTACTCCCTATTCACAGCAAAGTCAGATGAAGGGAACCAAGCTGTGCTAAGCTAAACTTACCCTGTTCTGATTTTTTTAAAGGACCCTTTATAGCATGAGTGTATAAGGGGTGTGTATACATGCATATATATAAATGTTTAAAGCCTTATTATTGTTCTTATCCTATGAGCCCACCCAAGGCCTAGCTTAAAGTTTTGAGGAGAGTAATTTCAGAGGCTTGCTGCTTATATGTTGTTCTCTTTAGCCACACCTACCACACAGGAGAGGCAATGCCCATCAGGTGTGTCATCTTTGAACATGAAGGCTGACCATATTTATATTGGCTTTATAGAGGTTCTTTAAGGCCATCTGGAATCACATATGTTTTTTCTCCCTTAACCTCATAGATCAGTTTGAATGAATCAAATGAGATGAACCAACTTGTTTTCCAAGATAGCTTGGAGGTAATCAAAGAATCAATGTGTCAGAACAAAAGTCTCAGTGTCACTATATGAAGGTAGTACTTACAAAGCCTCCCATAGTACATCGGACTTCTGCTTCCTGAGTGTATATTTAAATTCCATGGTGTCCAAGATTATATTTTCACTTTTATCTTCAAACAGTATTCCTTGGGAGAGGAATTTTTAAAACTTTGTTTTTGTATTTGGTAGGAGTGTCAAAACCTTGGAGCAACAGTTGTAGAATCATCAGGGCCTGGCAAGGGAAAATAGAAAAAAGGAATTACTTTTAAGCAGATGACATGAATATGCTTATTTTTAGAAGAATGCTTTAAAAGTTGTGGTAAAGTTTCAGCCGGTCTTTGTATGCTCTGTTCCTAGACTCCAGGATCCAGTTATGGTCTGGCTCTTATTGGTCTGCATTGTTCATTTTGGTGCTGTTGTGTACTCAAATGTAGTTTGCATTTATTGGGTCATTGTTTGGCGGGCTGTTGTAGATTAATTTCTTGGCAGGAGAGCTCAGGTCATTCCCAGCCCCTCTTTCTTGCCTGCATCTGTTACAACATCACTTCAGTACTTTCCTCTCACTGGGGAAAGCAAGGCCCTTCTCATACAGTAGAACAATGTTGTCGGCAAAATACAAGAGCATTCTTTGGGGAGACGTGGCTGGCAGCCTCTCCTGTGGACACTAAAAGCATCACATCTGCATGTCTGGATATATCCACTGGTTTGGGGCCAAGGATCTTGGTCTGTTAGTGTCCTTGGGAC
Source organism: Trichosurus vulpecula (assembly GCF_011100635.1). NCBI lineage: Eukaryota > Metazoa > Chordata > Mammalia > Diprotodontia > Phalangeridae > Trichosurus > Trichosurus vulpecula. The sequence continues at coordinate 82,370,844 of NC_050577.1, forward strand.
TGAATGGGGGACAGACTGATTAAACCATACCACTGAGAATGCCAAGCTGAGTAGAATTATCTCAGTTTTCTGTGTCTGTTTTTCAGGATTACTTCTTTCTTCCTTCTTAATATTTCTACTTTTGAAAGTGACATTTTTCTGTTTTGAAACTTGATTAATTGATAGGATTTGGTTTAAGAAGTACTGTTCCTCTCTCTCCCTTCATTCCCTCCCAACAACACAACCTATAGCTGCCCCAAACACTCACTAAAATAAACCCTCCACCGTCACACCCCCAGTTTGCTGAGGCTCTTAGTTTTGGGTCAGAAACTGATTGAAGTGTATCTGATTAAAAGTTCCTCTACTAACTAGATTTTGTTCCTTTTAGCTTCTTTTCTCCTATATAATAATACCTTGTTTAACTTGTAAGGCTGAATAACCTGTCTACATTCAAATTTGTGTTCTAAGAAGCAAAAGTTTGATACATTTAAATTTAATTAATTAAGTTTAATTCAATTTAGCCTTTCTTTGGTGTGTATACTTGGTCGAAATTATTACTGGACCTCTATAAAGTAAATGTTAATTTATAATAAAGAACTTTAAAAAAATATTTAATTGATCCTTTAAAAAATATTGCTGTGATTTCTCAGTGACCACTGCTCCCCCAGAACCCCTTCCCTTGTAGGAAATGAATGTAGTTAAGCAGAGCCAACAACACAGATCAGGTCTGATGATGTATGCCTCATTCTCCACCTGTTGGCTACCACTTTTCTGCCAAAGGAGAGAAGCATGCTTTGCATTTGGTCCTGTGAAGTAGCAAGTGGTTGCCGCTTTGATGAGCATCCTGATATCTCCCTGTTGTTTTAATTTGTGTTATTATAGTCATTGTGTGAATTAGCATTACTAGATTTGGATTCTGTTGTAGCATATCAAAATTGTTTGAGATAATACATGAAAAACTTTCGGACTCTTGCAAAAGATGAATTCTTTTTTTTTTTTATTGGAGGTGCAGGAATAAAAATGGATGCTGTATAGTCAACCAATGTTTATGGACCGGCTCTAATATAAATTATTAGAAATAAAGTAATTCCACCCATTGTCAGTAACCCAGGTGACATCTGCTAGATTGCTTCCAGGATCAGCAGTGTTCCTAATGGACCTCCACTTTGCAGTTTTCCTAAGATAGTTTGAGAATTGCAGATGTCACTTCCTCTCTTTGTTGGTCGAGGAACTAGGAAGGCCGATTCATTTATAACACCAAGACTTTGTCACACAGGTGGCAGAGACTTTTTTTAAGCCCTCTTTATATTATTATCACAGGGCAGTAGTCAGGTGGAGACTCAGAGAGGCTATCAGTGCTTGCTGCTGTCTCTTGCTGCACACTGAGAGACACCTTTTCCTTATTTAACATCAGTACCACTTCATAACAACATACTTTGAGTTGCCCATATAAATTACTCCTACTTACATTTTTCTGGCACTGTCATCACATAGCTGTTATTGTTTTTAGATCAGTGAAAGGGAATAATTTACTTTCTGGAAAATTTCTTTTGGAAAAAAAATCCCCAGAAGTATCTAATTAATGATTTGTTGTAAAATCTGGATTGAGAGCTTATTTTCCATAGGAGATAGCGGCTGTTAAGATGAAGTAAACCCACTGCCAGTGGGGGGGGGGGTGTGGAATTTGGTAATAATATTGTTATTGAGACTTGTTTACTTTGTTGGAGCTTTGTGAGGGAAAAAAGTCACATGATAACAATCTGTCAGGTGTTATGCACAATGAGATGGAATACTTTTGTGCATGAATTTAAAATATAGTTACATCCAGTATTTTTTATGTTTATAAAAAGGCAACTGTGATATGTAAGGGACTTGAGATTGTGAGGAAATTTAATAGTCCTATGTAGTCAGCTATGAAAATAGCTGAATTTTTATATTATTTCCTTTAATTAATAATTGCAGATGTCAGATTTATCTAGGGGGTTGGAGAAAATGTTGAAGAAGACTGGATCACCAAAATTTCTCTGAGAACAGCTAGCCAATATTGTTTGCTGTAAGATATAATTGACTTGATTATAGATCTGATCATTATGATATGTCTGTACCATCTCCACTTTTCTTTCTTGTATTTGCTACAAATTTTGGTTTTGTGTTGAAATCATAAGTTTTATAGTATTTTTTGTTACAATTCAGGGGAGCAGTTGCTGGGTAAGATAGTCTTCTGCCTCCCAAACCTCCTTTTCTTGATGGTCTCACTAGATTGGGGCTTGATCTCCCCACCCCCACCCCCCCTTTTTTAAATTGATTTTCCTAAACAGCAGTTTAAGCAGAGAAACTTTGTAGTGTTGGTGGGCCTTTTCCTTCTCCATGTATAGAGGAAAAGTATTGCAAAATCTTGGGTTTAGTGTTACATACCATTAACTGACTTGGCAGTTGAAATCATAGCCGAGTTCAAATGCAAATCTCATACCTCTATTTCTGTTTACCCTATTTGGAGTTCAAGCACCCTTTAGAAATCTTAACTGTAACCTTTATTGATTTGGTCTAACTTCGAACATTAGTCCTTATGCCTGAAACAAAGGAGGTAACTACCCTTGGCATGTGAGAAACAGCATTTTGTCTTGCCTAATGTGAAAGTCACACACACACACACACACACACACACACACACACACACACACATACAATTTCCTCTTGTGTTGACAGACTTGCTTGGGGCACCACATTTTTTGTTCACTTTTCTTGTCTGTGTACTTTCAGAATCCCATCTTTCATCATTTCCTCAAGTGCTATTCAAATGTAATATCGTCGTCATCATCATCATCATCATCATCATCTTCTTCTTCTTCTCCTTCTCCTCCTCCTCTTTTTCTTCATCTTCATCTAAGTATCTCTGTCCTTGTCTCAGAATCTCTGTATCTCTGTGTGTCTCTTGATGTTTCTGTGTGTGATTGCTTTTGGCTTTGTTCCTGTGCTTGTCCTCTGTCCCTGGCTGGCTGGCTGGCTCTGCACAGCACTGTCTTTTCTGTACCTTCCTACATCCCTCTGTGAGCTCTGGCTTTCAGTGTTATGTTTTGTTTTTTTTTTGGTCCTTTACTAATTTGTTCCTGTGTTTCTCTGTCCCCCTTGTTCCTACCTTTCTTTGACCACTTTCTGAGCTATTCTTTTCCTAGTTTGGCATCTTATTTTGCACTTGCTGTAGGTACACAGCTTGAGATCCTGAACAGCAGACCCTGAATTAGTAGAAGGCTTTGGACCATGGTGTTCAGCTCAGTGCCTTATCAGTGTTGGCTACCTCTGGTCCTCAGTATTACCCTCTTAGCTGCAGTTCCAGCCAAACAAGTTTCATCTTATCTTGCTTTGCCTTGGCATTTTTACCAAGGCAAAAGCTTACTTGGGCTGCACCACTTTTCCCCCTTAATTTACATTGGTACCTTTATAGAAAAGAAGATTCTATCTTTGAAGTAATGATAATGATAATGATAATAACTAGCATTTATGTAGCAATTACTATGTGCTAGGCACTGTGCTAAGTGCTTTACAAATATTATTTCTTTTGATCTATCTCTGCTCTCTCCAATCTAACTCAAATAACACTTCCTCCATGAAACTCTACCTAATTCTCTACCCCCACCTATGAACTCTTAGAATATTTTGTTTATATCCCACGTGCCTTGTATTATAATTTGTGTAAGTCTCATCTTCCCTCCTTGATCACAAGTGTTTTAAGGGCAGGGACAAATCTTTACCATCTTTGAACTCCCTTTGCCTAGAAGAAATACTTCTAAATGATCTTTCAGTGGGTGAATGGATGAGACGTACAGTGGGCTCCTCTTCTAGCTTTTCTGTAAGACAATTACGAACACATACTGCACCACAGAGGACCAAAAACATTCCTCCAAACAGTACTTACATAAGTTCATTCTTTCAACACATTTATACCACTGGGCTAGTTCCCAGGGGTCCACAGAGAAGAACAATCCATTTGGGGAGAGAAGATGTGCACTGGAAGGGTTATAACAATTCAAACCTCAAACCTCAATGGATATACTTTCACCTTTGATCTTCTCCAAGCCAGTCATGTTGGTGAGATGGACTTTCAAACAACTTCCCTTTCCATTATTTACCACCATCTGCCACAGTCCTTTTAAGGACTGATATTACATGTGCATTTGTGTGTTTTAATATTTCATTCTGTGAATGGTTTGGAATTGAGAAAGAAATCTTACAGGGCCCATTTATCCCTTATAGATTTTGTGTGTGTGTGTGTCCCTTTTAATAGAAAAATAGCATGACAAAATGGACAGTGCTGAACTAGGAGTCAAGGAGACTGGAATTACCAAGTGTATAACTGGTCAATTCTGGCCGTTCTCTCTACTATGCCATGTTACTGCTTAAAAGCACTATCTGAGTAGAGAAACCTACACATTTGTCTGCTCAGTTAAGTACTATGTTCTTAGGCAGTGAAGTGGCATAGTGCGTAGAGTTGCCAGACCTGGTGTCAGGTTTGAATTTGGCCCCAGAGACTTACTAGCTTTGTGATTCTGGGGGAATTACTTACTCCTCTCAGCCTCAGTTCCTTCAAATGTAAAATAAAGATGGTGATAGCGCCTACTATAAAGGGTTATTTTTGATGGTTAGATGAAAAATAAAGCACTTTGCCAACCTTAAAGCAACTTTAAAGTGATGAGGATATTTTGTTTTTCAGTTGTTTCAGTAATGTCTGACTTTTTGTGAGCCCATTTGGTGTTTTCTTTGCCATTTCCCTCTCCAGCTCATTTTACAGTTGAGGAAGCTGAGGCAAACAGGGTTAAGTGACTTGCTAAGGGTCACATAGCTAGTAAGTGTCTGAGGCCATATTTGAACTCAGCTCTCCTGACTCCAGGCCTGGCACTTTATCCACTTTACCACCCATCTTCCTGATGACAATGATGATGATGATGATGACGACTTCATTGTATTCCAGAGTCCTTGTGTACACAGTCTGGCTCAGTCAGTATTTGCTGTTGATGGTGATAAAGATAGATCTGGCTACTACTGCAGGGAATATTCAGTTCTCCGAAGGGCTGGGAGCTTTAGGAATAGTATAGAATAAGACTGAGATATGAGAGTACCTCTTGATATTTTTCTGGGCATAGCAAGTTGAAAGATGGCATCCTCTTACAGGTGATGACTTGCCTCTCTTACCTTTGGGCATCTGGAAGTGTAAACTGGGTTACTATCTGTGTTCTCCATTAATTATAAAGAGAAGGAGTTCTTTGTTCAGGTTCTTTGTGGATGAGTATATAAATCAGACAGACAAAAGAAAGCCCCTCAAGATTGTGGATTCTGGGTGAATTCTGTGATTGATAATGGATTGAATAGACTTTCTCCCTTTTAGAATGCTGGTTTTAAGTCACTCACTGCTTGTCAGATTGGAAAACCCTTTCTGTGACATAATTAAAAGGCTCAGTGGTCTCTGCCCTTAGCTTTGTGAATATGCACTCCTTCACATTAGCACCTGGGAGGGCAGCCTTACAAGGATCTCAATACTGGCAGACATTATATTCTTGTGGCTGACTTGACTCATCAATTCAGTCATGTAGTTACTTTGATCTTTTTCTTTTGGGACTAGGGCTAGGGTTTGAATTTACCTAATTAATTAGTAGGTTTAGCATAGTTTTAAACATAGTCTTAGTTGAAAGCATTGTAAATAGAGCAGTAGTATTCAACCTTTTGAATGTCTTTTTCCAAGTCCATGGCATTCATTTTTTTCCCCCTAAAACTCTGTATGTCCCTTCTTTTCTGTACTAGATATTTTAAAAGATTGAATTAAAGTCAACTTTTTTGGGGAAAGAATTTTGTAATGCCCTTGGTTTAATTAGTGTTGTGAACCAGGGTTTAGATGAGACAATGGTTTGTTTTACATTCAGTTACAAAAATGTTGTCGAAGAAATCCTAACCTTTCTCCCTCTCAGCTTCCATTTATTTGAAGAGAGAGCCATTTCATAGACATGAACAGTCTTAGGTTTGGAAGGAATTCCAGAGATCTGTCCATATCTGAACAGAAAACTCCTCCATTCTATTTTTGACAAGTGGTTTTCCAGCCTCCTTTGAATACCTCCTGACAGGGGGAAGCTCAGTACTTTTCAAAGCAGTTCATTTTACTTTTGGTCAGCTCTAATTCTTAGGAAGTGTGTGTGTGTCTGTGTGGGGGGTGTCAACTGAAATCGCCTCCTCTTCAGCTTTCACCAATTACTTATACTTCTTCTCTCTGGGGCCAAGTGGCATAAGTCTGTCCTTTCATATGACAGTTTTTCAAGTACATGAAGATAGCTATTATGAGGTCTCTAAGTTGTCTTTCCTCCAGGCTAAACATCCCCAGTTTCTTCAGCTGGTCATGGTGCCAAAGCTTCTTGTCTGGTTTGCCCTCCTCTGGCTATGCTCCAGTTTATCAGTGTCCTCCCTAAAATCTAGGATCCAGAAGTGAATATAGTATTCCAGTTGTGGTCTGACCATGGCAGAGTACAGTGAAGTCATGACCTTCCTTGTTCTCAATGCCAAGCTTCTATGAATGTAACCCAAGAGTGAACTCTTTTGGTTGCCACGTCACTCTGCTGACTTATATATGAACGCATGGAGAGCTTGGGTTACAGTTCAAGGTGGTTTTCCAAGGTTAGGTAGGCAGCTTGTATTCTTGTGAAGTGCCAAGAGAAGTGGCCCAGATTCAGGGAGAGGATGGGCTAAATGCTTTAGATGCCTCTCCCCGACCTGCTTGCTACTTGTTTGTATTATCCCATTGTTGGCTGCTGTCAGATTTCTTCATTTTGTTGGTAAGTCAGGGAAAGCTTGCAAATCTCTTTCACTTCCTATTTTCACATCTGGTCTTCCTGCTCACACTTAGAAGATTTGAGGGCTGCATTTCTACAACAATGAAAAGTATAGGGAATTATCCCTCCCTCAAATAGTAAATCAAGTTCAAGTAAGTTTAAGTCATTTTCACAAAGACTTTGTTAGGTACCAGACAGCACACTTTGCAGTCCCAGGAAGGTGGAAGAGACTGGAATCTATTTGGGAAAAATGTTATTTTTCCTAAGTTAGCCCCAAACAAAAAACAGTAACTTTAGGTGTGTTGCAGTTTATGGCAAGAGTTTGGATACAACTCTTGTTAGTAGGATGGCATATAGGAGATGTTACATTTTATCTTACCAGTAGACAGTGGTTAACATTTGGGGGCTGCTAGGTAGTGCAGTCAATAGAGCCCTGAGCAGTGAGTCAGGAAGATGTGAGTTCAAATGTGAATTCAGACACTTACTAGCTGTATGATGCTGGGCAAGTCACTTAACCTGTGTGCCTCAGTTTCTTCAGCTGTGGAATAGGGATAATAAGAGCACCCACATTGCAGTATTGTTGTGAGTATCAAATGAGATGATATTTATAAAGTGCTTAGAATAGTGTCTGGCACATAGTAGGTGCTCTATAAATGCTTATGACCTTCCCCTTCCTCACTTGTTATAACTACACATACACTAACAGAAAACTCAAATATTCTTTTTACATTTCTTGTTTAGAGTTGCTTTTAGGCCATACTTTTGTCCAGAGAATAACACTGGACATTTTTAGTTTACCAAATATTTTAAGATTGGACAGGTTTATTTAGGGGTCCCCAATATGGTATAGGGATGGTAGGTTTCAATGCAATGTTGGTTACGCATATGACTTGTGGTGCCAAGATCAGTTTGTGGGGTGATTTTTTTTCATTCGAGGATGCTTTCTTCTTAATTAATACATGGTTTTTTTTTTGTTTGCAAGGATTTTTGGTCCTTTCCTCTGGCTGATTGTTTGTCTAGGAATCTCATGTTGTTCCTAGCAACATCTGGCAGAGCTACCTCCACCTACCCATTTAGCTTCCCCCTTAGGTGGGTCCATCTCCAACAGGGGAAATGGAAGGAGGCAATCATCTCACAGATCCCCAGCCAAGACTTTGCGTGGGTCAATGAACAGGAAAAAACTCAACTTGTAGTTAGGCATTAAGACCCTTGGAAGGGTTGCCTGTGCCTTTGTCTTTACTCAGTCTGATGTTCTTCCCCTCCTTTTTCTCTCTTTACAATTTTTTTTTCTTTTCTTTACAATTTCTTAATACAGTGATACTATTGATATTAGGAGGGGTATACCTCTCTATTTCTCTGTGTCTCCATTCACTCAATATCCATGTAACTTTTCAAATTAAAATACCCCTCCTTAGCTACCACTTCCTTTAGGTATTGTTTCCTCCTATTAGAACCAAGGTCTTTGATGGCAGGGGCTATCTTCACTTTTGAGTTTATCTCTAGTACTTAGCACAGGGTTTGGCACTTAATAAGGACTTAATAAATGTTTTTTCATTCGTTCATTTATTTACTCATTCATCTGACTCATTGGTTTATGAATAAAAGCCCTGCCCTATTTGCTTATGTGAGACCATCCTTAAACTGGAAAAGTGTCAGAGTAAAATGCATATGTGCATTCCCTGGCTGTGGCTTGTCAGCTGATGACTGCTGGTCTGTTGGGAGGGCTTGAATTGGATATCAGTTCTCATTACTAACTGCCCTGGGAACTGGCATGTAGCTTATGAACACTGACTGTTAGCTGATAGGCTGGGGCATATCTAAAGCATTCTCTCCAACCCCAAGAAATCTTTATTCTGGTTAGAGACAGTCCATGAGCAGAGCCTTTGGTTCTCCTACCCGTGAGCAGGTGTCTCTAGCTAGAGTTCAACAATGACTGACTGCTTCTGTCTTCCCTTGCCAGATATCTCCTTATCTCCACTTATTCAGGCTGTATTTTATAATCATCTATGGGAATCATACATTTAGAACTCTATTCATTAAATCAGAGATTCATAGAATTTGAAAGTTAAAAGGGACCTAAGGATCCTCTAGTCCAACCCATTATGTTTAAATGTTTGTAAGAGCATATACACTTTTGCTTATTCCATTTGGTCAGCTGTTTTGTTTGAAATTTAAAAACCAAATTCAGACATTTCAGATGCACTTATTTATTTCTTCCTGTGATTCCTAATTGTATCAATAGTTTCTTGGTTCTCTTATGTGTAATAGCTGATGATTTGAAAGGTAACAGAAAGTATTGAGGTGAAACTGACATTCTAGTGTACGGCTAGGCTAACAGACACTGAATGCTGTGGCAGCTGGACATCTAGTTAGCATGATTGGACTTTGAAAAACCCTTCTGTTCCTATTTTCTGTGGAGATTTTAATGGAAATTTAATAGCTATTGAGATTCAGTAATATGGGGTATGAGTTTAAGGTGCTTTTAGATTGCATGACTCGATCAATTCTGTTTTAATTTTTTAAAATAATACCTTCAAAAGTGGAGCCAGAAAACAGCAACCCAGGAATACCTCTTGAAGACTAAAAGAAGTTGTGCTTAGATGGAGACTAGATGCTTATATTGAAGCTTTATTATTAGTTATTCACACTAGTGCAACTTTATTGTCTTTGAATACAAGGGGGATATTGTACTGTTGAGAAAGTACTGTATGTATATGTGGAATGAAATGTTACGTCTCTTGAGGAGAAAGGTCCCACTTGGCAAACAAACAGATTTCCTGTACAGGTCATAGCATACACCAGGGTCAACACATTGGGTTGGACCAGTCAAATAAACGCCCAAGTGATTTTTTTTTTATTATGGGTTAAGGCTTGAGGATTCTTTGGCTCTTTAGTAACTTCTATAAAACGCTATTATGAACGATGAGTGGACTTTGTTTTTCTCTTTTCCTTATAGACGGTTATAGATTATTATGTATGCTGGTAAGAAGCTAATAATGCATTTCAATACTCCTCTGTAAAAAGAGGGAAGACAGCAGATTTCTGAATCTTTCAAGGATTATTTTCTTTTTAACTTTTACAGGTCATTCCCCCCCACACCATGCTCCCATATGCCTTGCTCATTTTGTATTCCTTACCTCATTCTTGAGTTACCACAGCCTTAGCAAATGAGTGCCTTAGATCGGTTGGCAAATACTACCTGGTTTTCTATGGTTTAGTTTTATACAACAACTTGGTGAAGTTGGAGCTTGTTGGGAAGTGTGTAAAAATAAAGACAGGACATTTTCAGAGGATGTAAAATAGACAAACCTCAGGTTGATAAAGAGGGAAACCTGAAAGGAGGCTCTAATGTGAGATATCCTTGAGGAAGAAAGGCTTGCAAAAGGCAAGAGGGAGGAATAGGGCCTTAGATGGGACCAGCTTTTTGGCTGATGACATAGTATCTGCCATTTGACATTGAGAACATTCTTCTAAAGGAAGGAATCCCACAGGAGAGACAGAAACAGGTGGTGGTAGCTGGAGATTCAACAACTCTGACTTCTCAGATTGACAAGATAACATGGAATGTTAGGAGAGAGAATATCTAGAATGAGGGTCATCTCTTGTTTGAGAGAGAGACAAATTTAGGATCAACAAAAGGAAGAATGACTTCACACAGTAGGTATGGGAATTTTAGGGCTAGAAGGAACCTAAGACATCACCTAGTGTCTGACAGCCTTTTTTGAAAAGACGATAAAGCTAGGAAAGTCTAAAAGACTTGCTGTATATACCATTTGTCTTACTGTAGCTAACCCCTAAGAAGAAATGTTGGCTTAAAATATTAGTATGTTGAAAAAAAAAGATTTCAGAGACTTTAGTAAAATATATATCCATAATCATGTAAGGAAAACAAAAAGTTTCAAATTGAATCTCGAAGCAGGGAAATAGGAATAGTACTTGCTCCTTACCCCCACTTCTATCCTTTCCCTCTCCCACCATCACTCAGCAACTTCTCCTTTTAGGTTCATATTATCCAAATTTATTATCCAATCTAGATTCTGGTAGCATTATCTATTATCCCCCAGGATATTCTCTTTCTTTTTTCAATGACTCCAGTGCCTGACTCACAGTCTCTCTACATCTCAACTTCTGCCCTCATCTTGGGGGAATGTAAAATAATATGATATGATGTAATATACACACATACACCTATGTACCTATGTGTATTATGCACACGTACATATGTGTGTGTGTATATCCTCTCTCAAATATCCTAACTTAACAGTTTCTCAATCTCTTCAATTCCCATAACCAGTTCACTCCACCCTTGCTTCATGTAGAGATGTTCACATCCTTGATCCTGTCATCCCCCACAAGTGTTAAATTACATGTTCACAAATTCCACAGTTCCTTATTTAAACACAATCTTTTACTGTTCCAACTTTTCCTTTGCTCGAGGGCTTCTAAACCTGTTCAGTGTCCTCACTGTGACCTTGATTCCCTCTGCTCCTCAATTCCTTCTCTTGCCCATCACCCTGGTACTAGCTATACTCCCTCCTAATCTTAATCTCTTGGTAAGCCTCTCACTTGTCCTCTAATCTGTTGTGCCTTACCAAACTCCATTATTCCCACCATTTGCTTCCTTTCACATTTCACATTTACATTATCTAATCTCAATCAGGACCTCACTTCACTAAAGCAATCCTTCCTCTCCTTCCTATTGATTTGCTCCCACTTGCCTCAGTGACTATTCCAAACTTCATCTCTACTCAAATGTCCTATGACAAACGCTTCACTTTACTCTCTCAGCTGAAGACCTGTCCTCATACTTCAAAAGAAGGAGATCATTCACTAAACACTCTCCCTTCAGACATATTCTCCTATTATCAATTCCTTCATTTCTGTTCCACAAGAAGGTAGCTAATCTTCTTGCCAAGAAAAATCCTCTACGTGCATCCTTGATCCTATCCCCTACCATATTCTCCAGAAAATGCTCCCCACTGTCACTTCCACTCTCTTTTAGCTTCAATTTTTTCCTGTCTTCTGGTGCTTTTCCTGTGGTCTGCAAGTATGCTCATGTGTCTTGCTTGCTTAATCGTACTGTTACTGCTAGTTGTTGCCTCTCTTTCTCTTTGTGGCTTAACTGTCTCTCTATTCAGTTTTCTAAATCCTTTGTAGTCTGGCATCCAATCCCATCATTCAATTGAAACTGCCCCCTCCAAAATTAATAATAATCTCTTCAGTCCTTTCTTTGACCCTTTTGCAGCCTTTGACACAGTTGATCACCCATTTCTTCTACATATTTTCTTCTCTCTAGGTTTTCGTGGCACTACTTTCTCCTGGCTCCCTTCCCATCTCTGTCACCACTCCTTTTCATTTTCTTCTGCTAGTTCTTCATCCAGGTCATGCCCACTAACTGAAAGTTACGCAGGGATCTCTCCTAGGCCCTCTTCTCTCCTTCCCTCTCCTCTTTTCTCTCTCCATATACACACACACACACACTATTTTACATGGAGATCTTACCAGCTTTTGTAGGTTCAATTATCTCTATGAAGACCATTCCCAGATTTATATATCCAGCTCTAGACTCTCTCCTGAGTGGTAGTCCTGTCTCACCAATTGCCTCTTGGACATCTAGAATTAGATATTTTATAGGCACCTCTAATTCACCATGTTAAAAGCAGAAGTGATTTTTTCCCCTAACCCTGCCACCCCTCCTTCCCAACTTCCCTACTGTTATTGAGGGTACCATTAACTTTCCAGGCTCACAAGCTTATTGTCACCCTTGACTTTCATTCTTATTTGCTCCATATATTCAGTTTGAGGTCAAGTATTGTCATTTCAACCATCACAGTGTCTCTCTAATGTATCACTTTCTCTTCACTCACAGCTACCATGGTGTTTCAGGCCCTCATCACCTGTTTAGCCTTGATGGTTAAAATTGCTTTCTAATTGGTCTCCCTGCTTTGAGTTTCTTCTTATTCCAACTCACCCTCTCCTCAGCTGCCAAAATGAATTTCCTAGTGTAGGACTGTGGATACCACCTCAACAAACTCCAGTGTCTCTCTATCATTTCCAGTATCAAAGATAAAGCCCTATTTTTGGCATTTTAAGCTCTTTCCTTCTTCTTCCAGTCTTCTTACACCTTTTCCTTCTCTACATACTATATGATTTAGATGTATTGGCCTTTTTGTTCTTCCTTGTCTAGTATACTCCATCTCTCATCTCTGTGACTTTGTTGTGGCTGTTCCTCATGCCTGGAATGCCCTTCTCCTCACTTTTACCTCTTTTTCCTTTGTTTCCTTCAAGACTCTTTTCAAATCCTACTTTCTGCAGGAAGTCTTTTGATATTCCTCCAAGTATTAGTGCTAAATTACATTAGTGTTCTGTATGTGTCTTGTATGTACCTAGTTATTTACATACTATCTCCCTAATTAAAATGTAAATTCTACATGTAATTAGAATGGAAAGCTTCTCCAGGGAGGACTGCTTTTACCTTTCTTTGTATCCTTACCTTTTAGCACAGTATATATAGCCCAGTCTAGGCACTTGTTTATTGACTAACAGACATGTTCTTCTACAGTGTGTACCATGGGGCTCTGGATGCTGGGCTTTAGCCATTATGATATTACTATGTGACTTTCAGTGGTAGTAAAGTGGGGAATACTACTATTCTATAGGAACAATGTTCATGTTCCTTCAATCAGCAGACTGTTGCTCAGGGCCATTAATGTTGGTGCTCAATTGATGGGCTGAATGACTTCACAGTGAAGTTTTTTTTTTTAAGATTATGGTGTGGTTTGGCCAAATATATTAATGATTTTTTTTCTTTCAAAATTTCATTTGTCAGGTCGTCATTATATGGGACATACCTATATTTTTGTTTGACTTGTTCACAGCACTACATGGGAGTATTTTCCAAAAAAATCTAGGCAGAACTCCCCCAGAGGTACCTGTCTAAAGTTTAAAGCCTCTGGAGCAGGAGGCTGAATTTCAAGTTTGAAGGGGATACATAGCTGAATGTTTAGTCCATCCTGTCTTTGGATCAGCGGGGACCAGGCTGTTGTCTTTGCTGATCTGAATTGGAAGCCCACATTATTTTTAACATGGAGTTTTATCTCATGTTCAGCTCTCTGTGTGTATGTTACTTTTATACAACTCTAACTTCTTGTATTTTGATCATTGGGGGTGGGGTATGTGGCCAACATAATTATTTTAATCTCCAGTCGTGTTAATGTTTGAAAAATTCCATGAACGCAATTTCCGAAACTGATTTTTAAAAATCTCCAGCAGACTTAATCTGCTTAGTCAAGTCAGGATTGTTGTTTCCTGTCCTATTGTTAAGTTAGCCTTTTATTATTATATTTATAGATCCTCTAGAGGAAGCTATTTAGTGATTATTTATAATTACCAGAAGAACGTAATGATTAGAGCATCTCCTTGGAATATGACTTATGTTGTAGTTTTCCTTCAGCTAAAGCCAGAATCTCAGCCCATGAAAATGTAGGAGGGAACACTTAACCATTTAAATGGACTTTGTCCCATCTGGTCTCTATTGGTAAATGGCCACACACTGTCCTTGGGAATGAAAACAGAACTACTGACTACACTTTTCTATTCATTTTCTCACCCTCCCTACCCCCAATCCTCCTCTTTGTATCAGATCACTACTTCTGTCTGTCTGATTTGGGGATCCTGTTGTGGATAGTGTTGTGTGTTACAGGCTGTCAGTAGTGAGGTTTCTACTTGAGCCTCAGCTGGGGGCACGTAACACATGTGGATATGTGCCACAATAGGCACTTTTAATGACTTAAAACCTCTTCTAGTAGATAGTAACCCCCAAGGGACACAATTTGTAAACCTTGTCCAAGGTGTACAGATGGCTCATCATGCTTACTCTGGGTATTGCTCTTGTGGTTAGGGGGATGTCAGTGAATGAGACTTTTCCTTTGCTTAATTAGAAAACCTGCAGCTTCTCACACATAAAAATAAATGCCCCAAGTTGGATTTCACTCTTAGAAGTAGGACCGTAAGATTTAGAGCTGGAAGAGCTTTTGGAGATCACTGAATTGATTCCCCCTTCTTTTACAGATGAAGAAAATGAGACCCAACATGATGAAGTGAGGTCACTCAGCCAGTTAGTAACAGAACTGGAATATGAACCCAGATTTTTGACTCTAAATCAAGTGATCTTTTTATTTTGCTATAATACAAATAAAATAAAAGCTTCACATTGGTACAGTTTACAAATGCTGCCTGTGCTTATATACTTTCTTTGCCTTATTAAAAATAAATACCGGACCAATATGGTTTGTGCTTTGCATGTTTCCAACAGAGCTTCTTGTAAGAAGTGGTTAATGCTTTCTCCTTGATGGAAGCCATGTGAATTGCTTAAACAGAAAACATGGATTATAAACTGTATCTTCAGATCATCTTTGCATATTTATGATTGCACCTGTTATATAAGCTATGAAAAATACTCAACTTCGTCCTATTTCGTGCCATGGTTATCAGTTTGGAGAAAAACAAGATCATTTGTCAATTTAAGTATTCTAAGTCTAAGGCAGGGCTCTTATCTGCATAATAATGCTCTCTTACAGAGAGATACCATTTGACTTTTAGTGGGATTATATTCATGTGATTGTAGTTGAATTATTATGCTGAACTGTGTTAATTTTTTTTTTCAATTTATCATAAGGTTGCAGTGTAACAGAGCAATTCCAAGAATATTGGCTCTTTTTTCTAGACACAAGTGAAAATGATATTGTCACTGCTTTGTGATACAGACAAACCTTTGAACATTTATGAAATGATAACCATAGGGACATAGGAATCATCGGTCAAATCTCCCTGCCTCCCTTTAAATTTCTTATTTTAAAAAGATTTCCATTTTCCCTATAGTTTCATTATCTTTCATCTTACTGTTGACTTTGGAAGTCCGGCCTTAAGACAGTCCCCAGTTATATGTGAGTGGACTAGACTAAGTGCTTGATTATGAATAAATTTATGGAAAGGAAAATTTAAGTTGCTTCTTGGGCATACAGTTTATTCTTGGTTATCTGGATAGGGAATTCTGCTTTGTGTTTTCTCTTTGGAAAGATTTCAATCTTAAGGTAACTTTCCCATCTCTCCCATCCAGTCCCCACCTTGCAACTCAACATAGTCAGTGGGTGTTCCAGGTATACAAACATTAAGAAAACTGACCTTAGCAAAATATAATTAGGAAAATAAACCTATGAATAAAACACCATGTTGCATTATGAAACCAAATAGATTTATTTTGGATTGTCCTTGGGACTGTGCTGTTCTATTACCTGGATATTAATATCTAAGACACGAGATGACCTCTGACGTTCCTTCCAACTCTGAGATGTTATGATTTTGGAGAGATGATTATGTTTTGTTTCTCTTCATGACCAAGAAGATCTTGGCCTTTGCTAAGCAGCCTCAGTAGTGAGTATTTTTTTTTAAAGTAAGATCTATTATTTGCAATCATGTAGTGTACAGTAAGGATATTTTGACTTGAACATCACCTAAAATAGGATAAGTTCAGTTATAATTTGAAAAGTTGGACTGCACTTTTGAAAAATAGCAGCTGGCTTTTGTTACAGTACAGAGCTCTGCTTATAAATAGTTGAGTTTTGCACCCATAATTTGGACCATTTCTTTTAGGGGGGGATTTGCTTTTGCAGTGGGAGTTTCTCCAGAGATTCAGGTTAAACTGCTATGTTGTATTTTTGTTATTGTTGCTTAGCATTTGTTCAACCTTGGCTAGAGTAACTCTCCACTATCTAAATGTAATTTATCTGTTGGGAAGTTTTAACCCTAAGTAATTCTCCCCCTGCCATCCAGCATACAGTGGGTCTCACTCTCCTCCCTTCTCCTGTATGGGTTAGGAGAGTGGTAACTATTTTTAATTTTAGGCCATGAAAAATGTGATTAGAAAGTAAAATCTTCTAGAAATATATAAATATATACAAGTATACTAATATATGTTTATATATGGATATATGTGTATTTATATTTACTCTAATTACTCTTGGATTTCCCTTTTCTTTTGAACTGCTTGTACCTTATTTAATTCCACTAATACAGCTATTAATCCACACCCATTTATTGAGCTTCTATTATGCTAGTTGTTATGAGAGCTATATGAGGTGTAAACTCATCCTCTGCCCTCCAGGAGTTTACAACCTATCTGGGGAGAAAAGACATAAACAAAATGATGAAAGAGATAAATAGTTTAAGGCAGCTAGATAAGGCCTGTCAGAAGGCCACTTAAGATCTGTGACAAAGTTGTAGCTCAGATGCCAAGTAAACTCCAGGAGTTCAAAGAAGGAGTCTGCTGTGTGGAGGTGGGGTGGGGGAGGTTTCATTGAGAAGGAAGGATTTGCCTTGGATTTTGAATGATGGATATGGACCAAATAGAATTGACCATTCCACTTCAACCAACTCTAATATTTGGCAATAAATTCTATTGGAAGATTTTCTGCTTGTGAATTAGCCATGTTCTTTACTCCCTGCACTGCCCAGGTATATGTTATAATGGATACTAGAAGGGAGCTAGAAAAGCTTTGGGATAGGCCATAGAGGGATTTAAAAATCTTGGACTCTGCCTTGGTTAGACCACATTTGGGAGGTACTGGCTTTAGTTCTGGCTACCACATTATAGCAAGAGGATTGATAAGTTGAAGAGTGTAAAGAGAAGGACAATCAGACTGATGAAGGGCCTTGTGTTTATGCCATTTAAGCTAATTTGAAGGAACTGGAGATATTTAGCCTCAGAAAGAGAAAACTTAGGGGGTCATGATAGCTGATTCCATGTGTTGAAGGGGCTGCCAAATGCAATAGAAATTAACCTTGTTTGTCCAGTCCTTAGTGGAAAAAACTCAGACCAGTGGGTTGAAATTGTACAAAGGCCAGGAAAAATTTCCTAATAATTAGACATCCCAAAGTAGAATAGGCTGCCTCAGGAGGTAGTGAATTTCCTCTCAAGTAAAGGCTGAATGAGCACTTGTCAGGTTTTTGGTTGGCTATGGGATGGACTGGATGGTCTGTGAGCTGCCTTCTAACTCACTCAGTAATCCTGCATCAGGATTCCCTGCCATTACTGTGGTGGGAGGAGAGTTCAGTATGTTTTTACTATCGGATTAGAAGCATGGCGCCTGAGCTGGCAGGAATATCCGAGATGATTGAATCAAATGACATAATTTCACAGATGAGAATACTGAGGCCGACAAAGATTAAGTGACTTACCAAGAACGTGCAATGGCAGAATTGGGACTATCCCTCAGGACTTCAGATTTCTCATCCTATGCTCTTTCTAGTATCCAAATATAACCCACTAGGCTTTGTTTCCTCATGGGCTTACAGGACAATAGGCAAGCGGTAAATAATTTTTAAAACATTAACTTGTGCATCAAAATGGGTGAGAACAAAATTGCCTCATTTTAATTTTTTATAATGGGTTTTCTCTGTGGCAAATCATTGCTGTTTAGTACCTCATGCCTTTTAGGCCTTCAGCGAGTCCTCCTGACTAATCAGGAAACAGTCAGCAGATGTGCTTGGCTCTACTCATCCAACCACGGGATGACTCTGGACCACAAATTGTTAGTGTTGTAGATCCTAAATTAGGCATTTATCTCTCATTCTGTATTTTATTCTGTTAATCTTATTTTTTATCCCATAGGCATGGAAAGGTGTCTTCAATGTGAAGGCTTTGGTTTGCTTTCCTTTCTTATGTGATTTTTGCTCTTCCTCTTTTACCCGAGGTTTCATGTACAGGATGATGTTTTTAAACGTATTCCTCAAAGCTCTATGGATGGATAGATGTTCAACGTTTATTCCTTGCTTATTGAATAAGCTATTGGGGGTGCATTTTATTGAAAAAAAAAAAGGATAGTGTTTTTAATTTTAGGGCCTATCTAGGTCATAGAACCAGAAGGAAAATGAGTTGACTAGGCAGGGCTTCATTTTTAAGGCAATGGAATGTGAAGAAGCAGTTCTTTCAGGGTTTGGAATCCATTTGGAACCCTGATGCCTGTGAGTCAAATTTCCTCTACTCCTGCCTTGATTAGCTGAGGGCCATTTCTCTCTTTCTCTCTCCCCTGTGCTTCTCATTCCTTACGTATTTGTAAAGGTCAAGGGGGATGGTGGACACATCATCCTTCCACTCTGGGACAGAAGTGCCTCACCTTCATTTATTGTTGTTGGTATTTGATATCCACGGCTGGGAATATTCACCTTTAGTTTTTTTTATACCAGAAAAGTTTCTTCTGATTTTTCTGTCTTTGCATCATGTAATGGTATATGCCTGTTTTATGTTTTAAAAGTTCCCTTTTACGAAGTCAGGGATTGAATAATGATAGCTGGCACTCACGTAGCACTTCAATGTTTGCAAAGTACTTGGCATATATTATCTCAATGTGAGGTTCTTTTCTCTCAGCCTAGTAGTGTAAAAAGTAACATGCGCCAAAATGCTATTGGAAAGGTTGACCTTTTGCACAACATGGACTTTGTTGTCAGCTTTTCCATCTGCAAAGGCAGAATTCAGGTTTTACCTCTGAAAGGCATGTATGGTGTGGGGTGTGTGTGTGTGTGTGTGTGTGTGTGCATGTGTGTGTGAAATTTGTCAAATCTCTCTAATGGATAAGGACAAGAATGGGGAAGATCACACTTCACATGAGTTCTAATTCTGACGTTGCATTCTTTTGGGGAAATGAGCTGGATGAGGCATTGGGTTGTAGTTAAAAGAATAATAGCTTTCAAGTCAGGAGAAAGTAGTGTTCTCATTCTAGTTACTACTCACCAGCTCTGTGACTTGAGACAAGCCACTTAGCTCTTAGAGCCTCAGTTTCTTCATTTGTGAAATGAGTCCTGTAATACTTGCATTACCTACCTCACAGGGCAGGTGAGGATCAAGTGATATTAACTTATGGAAAGCACTTTGCAAAGTGTATATAAATGTAAACTTAACATTTCTGCTATTTCTTCTTAACCTAGTGATCTGTGAGTACTTTTATCTACAAAAGAGATTTATAGATTTCATATCAAAGATCTTAGAATTTGAATAACTTATTAGTACTTTGAATTTACCATGTCTAAAGTCATATTTCCCTTCTAAAATTCACCTATCTTACTGTGTTCTATTTTAATTATTGAAACCAGCATTCTGCTACCCTCGGACTTTAGGGAGAACCCTTCCTGACCTTGTGGCTAGGCTTTTACTCGTTGAGATCTTTGAAATTATTATTTATATGCATATTTATGGCTTGATAATATATCAATATTGCCTTAATTAGGATTATTTTGCATATTTTATATAAATTATATATTAATGATACTTCTTTTTATATCATAATTGATTTATGTTTGGTGTTATTTCTTATTGATAAATAGCTTTTAAATTCTTGGCTTTCTAGTGCTAATTTATCTTTTGAATATGTTTGTTGGCCTGTGATTTTTCCGTTATCACTTGATTATTGCAGTTCATTTGACATTTCGTGACTTTTGAACATTCAGTGGTAATACATGGTGTTACCTAACCCTGTTTAATCACAACTAAGATAATGGCATTTGTATATTTTAGTCAGGGTTTAAAAAATTTGCCCTCTGAGTTACAATCTGCTGGAAACTTTGAGTCTTCGTTCATTCACTCATAGTAACACATGCAACTTGACTTTCCATGAGATAATTGCTAACTGGCACAGTTATAATAAGTATAAAAAGCAATCCTTGATTTCCCTCCTCTCCCCCATTGTAGTATTAGAGATTTAAAGTTGGAAGTGACCTTTGAGGTTATCATGTGGCACCTAGGTAGCTAGTTGCCTCCTCTGCCAAATCCGAGTGTGGCAAATCTTGTATTTTGTAGTGTGCCGATGTCCTCTTTGGTTCTTCCTTCTCCCTCTTCTTTTCCCATATTCAATATACTCCAATATCAATATTCATGAAGTCCTGTTGATTCTATTTTGAGAATATTTCTCACATCCATCTCTGTTTTATTCACACTATTGCCATTCTAGGTCATGCCTTCATTACCTCTTGGCTAATCAGTCTCCCTCTACTTTGTATCCATCCTTTACAGTGTTGCTAGGTTCATCTTCAGAATACCTGCCTCTAGTTATATCACTGTAGGTGTAAAATCCTTCATTGACATGCTACTGAATAAAGTCTAAACTACTTAAATTAGTATTCTAGGCTCTCCATAATCTGATCCCAACCTTTCTTTCAAGGCTTATCTCCCACTATTTCTCTTCATGCACTTGACATCCTACGTGAACAGAATTACTCACCATAAGTGAATCTCCTTGTTACATTCCTTATGTCTGCAATACCCCTTTTTCCTCACCCCACTCCACCCCAGTCTCTATGTATTGAATTCCTACTGGTTCTTCAAGTAGTGCCTGGCACATAGTAGGTGCCCCCAATAAGCTCAGAAGTTCATTGGGAAGACAAAATTGACACATGAAGAATCACAGAATATTTTTTTTTAATCAGGAAGGGACATTGGAGGCTATGTTGTCCAGTCCTTTCCCTTAACACAGGAAAAAAACATGCAAACCAGAAACCTAGAGTCATGGGATTGAACAAACATACAGTAGGTGTGTTTGAGTAACTAGAATCTTGATTGATCTAAAGGGGGAGGGAAATTGAAGAAGTCTTATTTCTTTCACTGCTAAATCTATAATATTCAATAGTACCATCCATTCAAGGGCAGTGCTATGCAGAATAATTGAGAATTTTAAAGTATGTGAGAGTGTAAAGGACTTTAGAAATGCCAGTGCATAATAGCATAAAAATTTGGTTATCTATGTAGAAAAAGAGTCTTTGAAAATGATTACAATTTGATTATTTACTTTTATCAGTTGATCATATACTCGGGTAAATCAATTAATTCTAAGATTTATGGAATATCTGTTACATCAAATTCTGAAAGAGATAAGCCAGGCTCTAGGGTTTTTATCTCATACTCATAAATTTCAGCTAGATTCACCTGAATTATGGTTTCTTTGGACAAATATGAGAAAAAGAAGCATTGGAATATCCGTACTCTGATATTTTTAACAAAGTGGTGTGTTTGTGTATGTGTGCATGCATATTTGTGTGTGTGCACATAGTACATGTATGTATTGCATGTGTGTGTGCATGTCTCTGTGTGTACTTAAGAATACAACCCTGTGGGTCTCATAAATCAGCATTACAAATGTGAGAAATAGACTGAAGACACTTTGTTTAGCCTAAGCAAAACTCAAGCTTATATGAGACTGTCAGCAGGGAAAGAGACTAGGTGGCTGAACAATCTCATGTTGTTCATTTCTCTTTTGCAAGGTCATCTGACTCATATACTGTGTTTTCATGTAGAGGATTTTTTTTTTTTGGATGGGGGGATTGGTATGAGTCTTCTTTTCCACTTCATGAAGTCATCACTGGACTTGTAGTTTGCTTTCAAAACTCTCACTTACAGTTGCATCATTATTTAATCTATCTTTTTTTTTGGGCAGGGGGCTTAAAAATAGCATCCAAAGTAAGGAGCTACAGATTGATTGAGCTAAGTTTTGTTCTGTATTTCATTTGTTTCAGTCATGTCTGGCTCATCATGAACCCGATTGGGGTTTTCTTGGCAAAAGATACTGGAGTGGTTTGCCATTTCCTTCTCCAGCTCATCTTACAGATGAGGAAACTGAGGTACACAGGATTAAGTGATTTGCCCAGGGTCACACAGCCAGTTAGTGTCTAAGGCCAGATCTGAACTCAGGAAAATGAGTCTTCCTGATTCCAAGCCCAGTGCTCTATCCATTATGCCACCTAGCTGCCCTTTGTCCCGGGAAGCTTTTAATTTTGTTGTCTTTTTGGTCCATTGCTGGAATGTTATTAGTGTGAGGCACTCCTGGAATGGCAACTCTGTCCACAGATGGAAATAAACTCATCCCTAGCAGTCTTGGTTATGTAGTGTGCTGAGAAGTTATGTGGCTTGTAGCTAGTAGGTGCCAGAGGGAGAGCTTGACCCCAGGTGTTTCAGGCTTTTCAGGCCACTACACCACCCTGCCTCTCTTTGAATTTAATGGGAAATAAAAATATACATTATAAAACATTACAAATACACTTTGATATTTTGTCTTTTAAACATTTATATGTAAACATCTATTGCTTCTCTCTCATGGTATGGAGATAATCTTAGGTTTGTGGAGATTATGCCAGCAGAATAGAAATGCTGCCAGGTCCTACAAACCTGCAAAGATTTTAAGTGAAGGCCTTTATATGGATTCCATTGTCCTAGGACGAGAGTAGTGAAATTTGGAGAAGCTCATCACCAGGGAGGCTAAGAAGGGAGGAATATTTTGGCCACAGAAACACTGGGAGACAATTTATTAAGTTGCAGAAGGGTTGTGATCTTTATTGATGGTGAGAGTATCCTCATTAACAGTGATCCCAGATTCCTGCAATATTGATGTCAGTATTATGTATATATAACTATATTGGCCTCAGACACTTATTAGCTCTGTGACTCTGGACAAGTCGCTTAACCCATTTGCCTCAGTTCCTTCATCTATAAAATGAGCTGGCAAAAGAAATGGCAAAATACTCTAGTATCTTTGCCAAAAAAACCCCAAGGACCCAAATGGGGTCATGGAGAGTCAGACATGACTGAAACAACTGAAAAACCACAAAATAGTTATGTATCTCTCTAGCATGTATATTTAAAACATGACTTCCTATTCCATGTATCATGTGATTTCAATTCTGAGTGTATCCCTGAACAATGTTCACATGTCATAGAATCCCATGTAATTTTAGTGTATATGTAGGGGGTTCATTGTTTGAGGAGAGTCTTCAAAGTGTTGTTGACAGTTAAAGTGTTTGCTAGCAGAATGGGAGATATCCTGCACAGAGTGAAAATAAAAAGGATTCCTATTGATGATATTTTTCTCTGTATTTCTCTTTTCCCATATGACTTTGTAGTCATTGCATGAAGCCCAAGACACTACAAAGTTTCCTTAATGAAATCTACAGAAGTGCAAAAATCAAAGTGGAAGAAAAATTCAGATTTCCTAGATTAGGACCTGCAGTTGACTAAGTAGCCTGTCTGGTTAGTTCATCGTTCTACAAATCTTGAATGGGTTCTACAGATGGACAGTGAGCTGGTCCCAGAATTAAAGAGGGAGAGTAGCTTTGTTTGCATTTCATTTGGGAACTTGTACAGTGCTTTGGAAAGGAACATGGATTTGTAGTCTGACTACCTGGGTTGAAACCTGGGAAGTTCGCTTAAACTCTCTAACCTCTACTTTCCTCATCTGTAAAATGAGGGGGTTGGACTCAATGTCTAAAGTCCCTACCAGCTCTAAATCTATGACCCCAAACTCATCACTGACACAAAAGTCCATCTCTTTAATATCACTATTCTTCCTATGATAAGTGGCTATGAATCATGGAACAGCACAGTCCAGGATGAAGCAAAATGACAAGTAACCCAAAGGGCAGTAGGATGACATATGACTGGCATAAATTAGTTGCAGCATATTACCAGCAGTGACTTGTGCCATACAAATGGTGTAAATTAAGGCATCATCAAGGATGTGTGTGATTGGAAAGGGAGGTGTTTTGGGCATGTAGGGAGGATGAAAGATAACAGGTAGTCAGTCTGAATGATACACTTGTACTCTTAAGATATTAGAAGGGCCAGAGAAAGGCCTCTAATTCATTGGCTAGACCTTTTATAAAGGATTTATGAGACTATGTGGGTAGTAATGACACAGCCTATGAGAGGTGGCAGAGCTATTGAGATCTCTTATGCAAGGGCTACCATTCCAATGAAATCAAAGAGCCATCAAAGGAAGTATAAAATAGAATTCCAAGTATAGGGAAAATGATAAGTTAAGAGAAGGAACACTATTTAAAAACATATCTCTTTTCTGGTTCATCTACTAAGTATGAACCCAGAGTTCTTAGATTTCTTTTGTCTGGAGTTTTTATCTAAAACATAGTTAAACTATCCTATGTAGGTCCCAGGGCAGATCAACCATCTGTGCAGGGGGGTGACTGGGGCTTTGTCCCTTCCTCCCCAGCTGATTAGTAACTGTCTGTTGATAGTATTTTCATTTGAATTTGGTTAATGGGCAGGCTCTGAGCTATGCAAATGGTTGTCTCATTTTTTTTGTTATTTCTTTTAGAAATCCCCTTTGTACTCCAGCTGTTAATCAGGGGACAGTCATTCCGAATTCTCCCTATATTTGTAAACATGTCTTGTAAATATTAGAGATTTCTGATGTAGTTTGAAATTCAGAGAAATGACAGTGTTATAGTTAAGTTGATTTGGCACATTTTCTTTGAATCTTCACGTATAAGAAACTGACAGTATTTTTCATTAAGATAACATTGAATGTAGTGGAGAAGTAGAGATTCCCATTCAGGGAATCTCAGGACAGCTGAAATGGAAAAGTCACCTTGCCTCTTTCATTTTTTTTAGGGTAAATTATATCAGAACTGTTCTAGGCAAAAATTTTTTTATATATTTTAGCCCATGTAATCCCTGGTCAAGTTTATAATGTTAAGTTCTGGGGTTCTAGCTGTTTAAACCCTCTCATCATCTCATCTCATCTCTCATCTCCCATCATAGGATAAAGATGAGCTTTCTTTGGCACAGAATAAACTCATTTTGAAAGAGAGCTATGGTAATGTAGCTATTTTTATACCTCTCAGTTGGACTAAGAAGAATAAATAAATAATAAAGTCTGTTAGACATGTAGGTTTTCAGTCATTCAATGAAAGGGTATTTTTAGATTTCAGAAGTTTTCCTTGATGACTGTGAAATAGATTTGCCCATCTATATATACATTTTTTCTTTTCAAAAAATTCTGAATTTAGTGAACATCAGATTGAATGGGAACTTCCATGTATGTAATAAAATAACAGAAAAAAGAATTGTATATAAAACTGGAGATTCCTATTATGTACGGCATACCTTTCTTGTAAATATGTACGGATATATAAATATATAATGAATTTGACATGTAACTTTCAAAGTTTCTCATCACTCTTTCTGGCCTTTCTTTTGTTCATTAAAAAAAAAAAGGTGTTTCAATAACCATCTTTTCTTTCTTTTTCATTACCCTATTCTTATTCTCCCTCTCCATCTCAACTCCAGCCCCCCTATACACAAAGAAAAACAAAGCCCTGTAATATGCATAATTAAGCAAAACACATTTTTACATCTTCAGAAAGTGTATCTTATTTTGCATCTTGTCTCCATCACATCTCTCTTTAGGTGGGTAGGCTGCTTCATCACCAGTCCTCTGGAAATATGGTTGGTCATTGTATGAGAGTTCTTAAATCCTTCTAAAGTTGTTTTTTTTTTTAATAATGTTATTTTATAAATTTTTCCCCTGGTTCTACTTACTTCACTGTGCATTACTTTAGACAAGTTGTACCCATTTCCTCTTCAACTGTCCATTTGATTATGTCTCCCAATACAATATTATTTCATTGTAGTCATATGCCATAATTTGGTTAGTTTTTCCCTATTGCTAAACACCCCTTAAGTTTCTATTCATTGCTATGACAAAAAGAATTGCCATAAATATTTGTGTATATTGGTTCTTTTCTTATTTTCTAATTTTCTTTGGTGTTTAGGTTTTGGTAATTGTTTCTGTGGGCCAAAGGGCATGCGCAGTTTAGAAACTTTTGGGATTGCTTTCCAAAATGGCTGGACCAATTCACAGCTCTACCAACAGTGCATTACTGTGCCTGTTTTCTGACAATCTCTTCCAAGAAAGGTTGTTTTCTCTTTTTATCATCTTTGCTACTCTGATGGGTCTGAGATAGCACTTCAAAGTTGTTTTAATTAGCATTTCTCTAATTAGTAGTGATTTGGAGCATTTTTTCATATTTTTGTGGATAGCTTGGATTTTTTCTTTTGAAAAACTGCCGGTTCGTGATGAATACATTCTTAAAGATGTCTGCAGAAGGAGGTTGCAAAACCTCCCTTGTTAATGACTATGCAACAACCCATTTGTTCTTTGTCCTCTGCTTAGTAGGAATGGAATATTTTTTATTGACGTCTTTCATACACTTGAATTCCTTTTTATCTTTCAATTTTCCAAAGCAATCAGGATTTTATTTGTGGGCCCTTTTACTCCTTTTGTCAACTTTATCCAGCTTTATATCTTTGTAAAGTTATGGGTTGCCAAATGTGTGACTCCAAAAAGAGGTGGTTGTAGAGAGAAAGAGAATAAAAGGTAGACTGGGGAAATCCTGCCCTGATAGCCAGGAGATATGAAAAGATCTGGAGGGAGGTCTTTGACCCGGAACATGGCTTCCCTGCAAAAATCTAAGGAAGAGTATGGACAAGAATTACATAGGATGGGAAGGTGTAGATTGCATTCTACAACAACGGAGGGAAGATATACATGGATAAGAGCATTGTCCCATGAAATAATGATAGCTAGCATTTGTATAGCACTTTAAGGTTTACAAATATAACCTTACTTCATACCCTCAACAATCCTGGGGGGTGGATGCTGTTAATATTTGCATTTTATAAGTGAGGCAGACAGGTTAAGTGATTTGCTCAGGGTCACATAGCTGCTAAGTTGAGGCAGAATTTGAACTCAGGTCTACAGGTGCAGTGCTCTATTGAAATATGAATTATATTATTAATGTTAAGGCAAGGAATATATAAGAAAGAATAAAGCAGGTAGTAATAACAGTGGAAAGGAAGGGATTTCTGTGGCTTCCTATTGCCTCTAAAATAAAAAAAAGAACTCCTGCTCAATTTTTAAAACCCTTCACAACTTAGTGCCAACATACCTTTTGAGTCTCATGTATTACTCCGCTTTCCCTTTTCTATGATCTAGCTAAGCTTGTTGTCCTCCTTCTCACACATGGCACTCCCATCTCTTTGCATTTGCCCTAGCTGTGCCACATGCCTGTAATGGACCCCCTCCTCAACCCTGTTCAAAGAATCCTTTACTTCCTTCAAGATTGAGACCAAGTATTTTTGTAAGTTCCCCAACTGCTATTACCTACCTTCCCCAATCTACTTTGTATTAATTCTGGATATACATATTACATAATTGCGTATTATCTCCTTTGCCTTTGTATCATTAGGGCCTAGCACAGTGTTTGGCACTTAGTGGACATGTGATAAAAATTTTTGATTGATATGAGAGATGCTGTGGAGGTAGAATTGCTAGGCTGACTCAGTATGACAAGTATTGGTCATGTGTGGCACAAATGTGGTGCATACAAAGTGAAATGTTTCTGGCAAGGTTTAGCTTTTGAAATGCATGAAGCCCTTTAAGCATATTCCTGAATGCCTACTGTCTGGCATTAAGACTTTTAAGGGGGATCCAGTACTCTGTTAAAACTGGGCCACTGGTGTTCCTGGAGCCTGCCATGGGTCCAGCCATTTCTAAGAGTGCCCTAATTATGGAAAAGTGGGCTGGCATAATGCCAATCTCAGTAACCACCTGTGCCATTTTACTGTCTCTTAGAGTTGGAATCATGGCTGGCAGTAATTGCTGAGCCCTGTTTTACTTTTAAATTTTGGTTGTGATTTATGTACCTTCTGCTTCCAACTAGGATTTAGGGCAATGAGTCTTTGCTTTCCAACATATTTCTGCTGTTGATAAATCCAGTAGTCCTTTAACTTCAAATGCCTGTGTTTCATTTGAAGGAGGGAGGGAGGGAAGGGGAGAGAGAGAGAGAGAGAGAGAGAGAGAGAGAGAGAGAGAGACCTAAACAGTTTTCATGTAGTTTCATTTTTGAGTATTATTAGACCTTTTAAAAAATGCAGGTTTGTAAAAAGAAGAATCATCTTAGATGTCAAAGACTCCTGACAAATTGTTTTTTAGCACCAAGACCATCCTCATTAATTTAGTGTTCATTTCAGATAAGAAATGTTCTTGTTTTATCTTAATATTTGATATATTTTTACTTAAATATTCTTGCCTTGTAGATGCTTTTGAAGTACAGTAATGAAATTTATGACTGGTGATCCATTTTACTGATGGAGAGAAGCTGGAAATTTCTCCATTCTTTTCTTAAGATTGGGCAGCGTGGTGTAAGAAGTTATAGATGAGGATCTGGAGGAACTTTCCAAAATGAAACATCTTATCATGTAAAGTAGGGGCTGTTATGTTGTTCTTAGACTTTTATGGCACTGAAATAATTTCTGTAGCGAAATTGTTCTCCTTAAATAAATAGCCCTTACCATCCTTTATTGCATCTAGATCTTTGGAGAATTTATTTTCCTTTCTTTTCTTTATTCAACAAGCATTCGTGGTATGAATACTATGTGTAAGATACTATGTTAGGTTCTCCAGGGTATTAAAAAGGAAGAAGACACAGTCTCAGCCCTCAAGGAGCTTACAGTCTAGAGAAGTAAAAACCCAAGTACAGGTATCTGCAGCCTAAGGCAGTATGTGCCAAGTGCCAAATGAGTGGATTAGACTAAGGGCTATAGGATTGCAGAGGTAGAGAATAATCACTTGCAGCTGGGTTGAGTAGGTGGTGAATCATAGAAGTGGCTTTAAATTGGGGTGTGGATTTCTGACTGGTGAAGATGTGGGGGAAAGGCATTATGGAAAGATAGGTTGGGCATTAGCAAAGAAGTAGAGATGGGAGAGTGTGATGCCTCATTTGATGTTCAACAAAGTGTCATTTAGATTGGTCAGGGTGTAGGGAGTATGTAGAGGAATAGTTGGGGATAAGGAAGGGAAAATAAGTTGGAGTCATGTTGTGGAGTGACAATGAAATCAGTGCTTTAGAAAGACTAATTTGAACGTATCAGTGTGTGGGGTTAATTGGAAGAAGGAGTCCAGAGACAGAGAAGTTGGTGAGGAGGCTAGTGAGGGTCAGAATTGATCAGGGCTTAACTAAGGTACAGGGGAAGTGGAAAGGAAAAGATGGATATAGGAAGCCTTGCTACAGAGGACTCAGCAGCTTTTGACTTCTGTTTAGTGTAAGGCGTGTGGGCCAGGGAGAACAGAAAGGACAGAGAGGAGTCAAAGGTTGCTTAGTGGTTTTAAATCTGTAATGGAGAAATCTGTACTCTTGATGGAGGTACTCAAGAGGAGCCGATTTTCCTGAGAAGATGTGTCGAGTTTGAGGTGAACATCTAACAGAAGAGACAGGTTTGAGTTGAAGGTAAAACTTTCAGTCCTTCTCCTTGAGGTAATTATTCGAATTTGAATGAGCTTATGAGGTCTTTGAGAAAGTGAGTGTAGTGAGGGGAAAGGGCTGAGGACAGGACTTTGGGGTCTGTCTGCATTTAGGGGATAGTAGCTGAAGGAGTTAGGGAAAGGGTAAGCAAAAACATAAACAAAAAACTTCAAATAAAATGCCATTAAAGACAAGAGAGGATAGAATATCTAGGAAGAGGAAGCAAGCCATTCATTTTAGAAGCTACAAAAAGGTCAAGGAAAATAAGGACTGAGGAAAGGCCATTGGCTTTGCCCCGTAGGACCTCCTTGGGGGAACTTTCACAAGGGCAATTTTAAAAGAGTGATAGGGATGACAGTTAGATTTTAAAGTTTCAAGAAGAGAATAGTTTGGTTGGTGAGACAAATGGAGACCTTCAAGGCCCCTGGAAAATATAACCAATAAAACAATAAAATCAGAAAAACTGTCCATAATTCATTTCATTCATTGCTTTTTGGTCCATCCATCTGTCCTTTCCACTCTCTTCCCCTCCACTTAAAAATGAAAACTAGGGCCAAGAAGAGGCAGTGAGGACCAAAGTGCTTTTGTGCAGACGGGTTAGCACCTTTGGAGGACTGAGCAGTTGGGCAGGAATGGAACTCTGAGGCTTGCAGAGTCATGGCAATCTTTGATAATTAATAATATTTTTGAAGTGCTTAGCACAGTGCCTGGCACATAGTAAGTGCAATCTAAATACTACATAATACACACACACAAACACACACATTCCCTTCCCCCAAACTGATCTGTTAGTGGTACAAAAAAAAAATCCTTGCAGTTTCTGTCAAGTGATGCATCTTTATATTCCATTAGACTTTAAATTTATGGTGACCTTCTGCAGTTCCATAAAAAAGATAGGAATTTTCACACAATGACCTCAGGGATGTGATTTATCTTCCTGAATCTCAGGGTTCCCTTCAAGCTCCACTCCTTTTGGCTAGGTACTTTTTAATCCCTTACATGGCATTTAAATGCTGCACGTCTCTTGTTTCTCTGATAGGCTGGCTGGGAGGATGTTTAAAATTAGATTCCTAGAAATCAGGTTAGAGGATCTCTTCCGCTTATTACATAGGCTGTGTTTTGAGCCTTGAAGAGTGGAGTCATGCAGTAGTGACTATAATTAGAATTTATAGAATGCCTGAGTCAAAATGTTATAAGAGCCTTATTTATTTCCTTCTCTTGCTCTCTTGTTTATGGACTTGGATGTACTTTTTACATGTTGTCGTAGGACCCTTGTGAAGCCAGATACTTAACTTAAAAGTCCCCTCACCCCTTTCTTTAGTCTTCTCTTATCCACACCATTAACCTTCACTTCAATTGTTTTAAAAAGAACATATAAATAATTTATTATATAAATATATATTACATAATAAATATTAACAAACTTTAAAATAGTAAATAAATAAATAATAAAAGTTCAGTTATTTGAAAGACTTGCCTGTGATCATTATTTGGGTGCAGAGTGGGATGAGAACCCAAATTTACCAGCTTCTTGTCTTTTGCACATCACTGGTAAAAGATTAGGTTTTTCTTCCTTTCAGGCTACTCTGGCATTGTCTCTTAAGTTGTCACAGCCAGAATTTAGATCCCAAGATGAAGAAAGGGTAGCAAAAACAAAACAAAACAGAAAAGAAAGAAATTATCCTTTGTTTCATTCAGAAGGAAATCACTCAGGAAAAATATTAAAAATGGATCAGGCCAGAGTAAGTTTTATATACTGGATAGGTAGTATCACTAACTACACATTTCAACAAGTTATTATTGTGACCAGTAGTGACTAAGAGGGTGTGCTTTGCTACCATTGGCTTGCGATTTACCTGGTTGTTTTCCTTGTTAAGCCATAGATAGTAACTTTGTCCTTTTCAATTCTAAAGCTACTACGGCCTTAATACCATAGATTTAAAGTTCAAAGAAACCTTAGGGTCAGCCAAGTCAACCTTCTTATGCAACAGATGGGGAAACTGAGGTCCTAGAGGGATTAATTGACTTTTCCAAGGTCATGCAGCCAGTAAGGGCTAGAGTTGGGAGTGGAACCCAGGACCTACCAAGGGAGGGCTTTCATTGTCAACAAGTGATGAAGTGAGGTTGTTACTTTCAAGGGATAGGGTTTGAAGAATATACAAACCTACACTGGAACTTAGGGGTGAGGGACTAGGCTCTTTTGGAAGAGTATATACTTAACAGGTTGTCTCTGGGGGTGATATATAACTGGAGCTTTCTTTTCTTCTTCTTTTTTTTTTTTTTTTGAGGCAATCAGGGTTAAGTGACTTGCCCAGGGTCACACAGTTAATAAGTGCCTGAGGTCAATTTGAACTCAAGTTTTGCTGGCTCTAGGGCCAGTGCTCTGTCCGCTGCATCACCTAGCTGCCCCTAACTGGAGCTTTCTTGACCAGTTCCTACAAACCTGTCTGGGAGGGTCAGACAAACCACTGGAGCCCAGTACAAGTATATACAAAGGGCGAAATGTACCTGGAGGCTCTTAAAAGATATTTACATGTAAGAAGTCTAAGCATGTTAATGTTAAAAGGTTAATTTGTCAAATATAGACAGGTAGATGACATTATTTGACCAGGGTGCAGTGTTTTTAATTATTTTCAATAAATTTTCATTATAAGCCACTAGTTCTTGTATGCATTATATAATGTATGTTGTGGCTAAAGCCACAGCTTTAATGTTAAATATTTGCCAGGGAGATCTGGTTAATAGTATTAAAAGTAACTAGAAAAGGTTAGCTCTTCATTTGAAATTAGGTGGCATTCACACACTTACGTCAGTGCCAATTTAGTTCATTCCTTCATTCAGGAAACATTAAGCACCAATATGTACTATGTACAATATGTATTATGGCATGAGAAAGATACAAAGAAAAATAAACTATATTTCCTGGTAGCTTATCCTACATTTCCTCAAAAGGTTTACAGTTTAGTAGAGGGTGAAAAGATATACACAGAAAAATAATACAAATACATATAAATGTAAAAGGAATATAAAATTCTGTGAGGTAAGATGGATGGAGCTCACTTCCAGCTTGGGGATAATGGGGCATAACTGATCCCATTAAAATTTTGTTTTTACTTACTATAGGATTTAGAGCTAGAAGGGACACGAGATCATTAACACACCCTCCTGTCTCCCTTTACAGATGAGTAAACTGAGGCCCCAAATAGTTACATGATTTACCCCAGGTCTCAAGGAAGTATGAAGCAGAGCCAGGTTTCGGGTCTCCAAGCCCTTTTACCCTGAATCTAGTGCTCCTTCCATTATACCACGTTCCGTTAGCACTCTAGTCAGGAGATGTATGTTAGACTTCTCTGTAGGAAAAGATGGTGATCACAATACTTGGTGCAGGTGTGACTGAGAAGGCCACTATATGCCTAATGATCCCTTCTGCGTTACCCATGTGAAAATATTGTTTTTGGCTTGGTAGCCACAGCTGCCATTTGTGGAGTCTGTCACTGTTTGCCACTCAGTCCCTTTGATTTATAGCTGACTCAAATCAGTTCAGTAATTCAACAAACATTTATTAAGCAGCTAATGTGTGCAAGGATCATGCTGTTCTGGGCTGCTGCACTCCATGTGGGTCTTAACATTCTGTGCACAATGCTTGAAGCTGGGCTTTGGCTCATCTTTAAGCATTCAATTCAGGCCAACAAATGTATTGAATGCCTACTTTGTGTAAAATTTTGGGCTGGATACTAAAGTCTCAGGAAGGAAAAATGACATCCTTTTGCTTTAAAAAATTAGGGTGGCTATGTGTGTCTATGTACGTGTATATATGTATGTATGTGTATATGTGTGTATGTGTGTGCACATACATATATGCACACACATATATCTCCTTATTTCAGTGCTTCAGTGGTATATCACAGCCCTCCCTTTCCTCCTAGTCCCATGTAATTCTTGTCCAGACTTTGCATTTATGTGTAACCAGGTAAATGTAATAGAAGGTTAGGTTTAAGGGGGTGAGGAAACATTTACCTAAAGCCGGAAAGGTAGATTGTCTAGATATCTAGTCGAGAGCTTGAAATGCCAGGCTTAGAAATGCATTTTTTTACTCTAAAGGCAATAGGCAGCACCTGGGGGCTTTAGAGTAAGGGACTGACGATGCTGTCAGTTTACGAAGATAATTTTAGTAGCTTTGTGAAGGATGAATTGGAGAGGCAGCTGGTGGTTATTTGTCTCGTCTAGGCAGATAGGTTGGTAAGTCTTATGTTTACTCATTCTCCCATCAAGTCTATCTACCTTAGTATAAGATCATAGTATATAGAGCTAGAAGAGATTTTAAAGACCAACTAGCCCAATTTCCTCATTTTACAAATAAGGAAACTGAGTTCCAGAGAAGTAAAGTAAGTTGGCCAAAGTTATGCAGCTGGGAGGTTCAATGAGTGATACAATTCAAAAGAAGGGGGTCTAAATTCTGTGCTCTTACCATTATGCTATGGCTATCTTTCCATTTTGCTGTGCTATGATGGGCACAGTGCCCATCAGTGCCTCAGTGTTTTATTCTCTGTTTCTTTTCACAAGAAAACCACAAGCTGCAGTAAAATAGACTTTCACAGGCTACAGGAAATACTAATTTGACCTCCACTTGAGGGGTATATGAAACCAAATAATGATGGAAAGGGTAAATCATATGAGCAGTTACTGTGAGCTGCTATTATCCTGGTAGGGAATGTCCTTTACTCAAGGTATATGCACCTCTTTCTGATTCATTTGTTTTCTCAGCTGTGGGACTAGAATATGTATTTGCCCATCTGTGGCAATGTGGGAAAAGTGCTGTACTTGGAATCACAATTCAGATCCCAGCTCTGCTTTTTATTGTCTCTATGACCTAAGATAGGACACATGCCTCTCTGGGTTCCAATTTTCTCATCTCTAAAACTAGAGAGT
This sequence comes from Trichosurus vulpecula, assembly GCF_011100635.1. Classification (NCBI taxonomy): domain Eukaryota; kingdom Metazoa; phylum Chordata; class Mammalia; order Diprotodontia; family Phalangeridae; genus Trichosurus; species Trichosurus vulpecula. The sequence goes on from NC_050577.1 coordinate 82,405,697, forward strand.
CTAAAACTAGACCTCTATAATACCTCCCAACTCGAAACCCTATGGTCTAGTGATTAGTATATGGGTGTAAAATTCATGCTCAAATCTCCTGCTACACACAATGCAAGAACTCTTAACTAGTCTCAGACGATCATGCTCTCATTCTTCAGCAGCATTAGTTTGAGAGCTTCCTTTGATGCTTGGGGAGTGTGAGCATTGCAAATTATATTGAAAAAATTATTATCATTAGCACATTTTGTTTCATATGGATGCTAGGATAGGAGTTTTGTCTGTTTATGTAACATTTTTTGAGCTACCTGGAGAGAAGATATAATAATTATACATTGAATCTGATCAGAGTTTCTTTATTGATGGGACCTCATTTTATGAAAAATTTCTTATCAGTTTCTTGCCTGTTGTGTAGAAGTTAACTTGAAAGGCCCACTGGTGTTTGGAATGTGGGAGTCCTTTGGACTTTGTTCATTGAAAGTCATTTCACTAACCCAACTGGCTCTGAGAATGAGCTTGCAATTTTCCCCTTTTCTTTTCCCTTTTCATCTGGCAGCCTCTACAGAGATATCCTGGTCTAGTTGTCAGGAAAGCTCCTATTAGCATGAGATCTAGACTTCAGCTGTGAAGAATGAAAGTGCCGCTAAGAAATCTCCCTGGATAACGTTTGATAAGGAGACAAACTCTGCTTTATGCTTGCTGTCAAGGTTTATGAAGCAGGATTCTCCCAGCCACCAGAGTGCTTAGTAAGGTTACTTTCATACCTGCCTTTGTCGCTGACCCCTTTGCTGTCGCTATATCCCCACACTTTTTCATATGGGTTTCATTTCTTTTATTTGATATTGGTTGGAACTTTCCTCAGGGAGGTGAGCAATACTGTCTGTGCATAAGGTGATTCAAAGAAGGAATATATGACTTCTGTGTTTATAGACTATATTCCTGTCAGAAGAAAGAGATTTGTTTTTAGGTTATCTGTTAATCCAGACATGATAAAATGATCAAAAGAGCACTCCTTTCTGTGAAAGGAATTAGAGCATAATCTTTGTGAGGGGTTTAGGTTGTTCATTTAATCCTTTCTGAATGTACAGTTTATTTACTTCTGAGAAAAACCAAACTTTCATTTTCTCAAAGGTCAAGATGACCATGACCATCAAAGATCATTTGAAAGGGTGCTTAGCACAATGCCTGATACCTAATAGGCACCATATAAATATTCACTTCCTTTAATAGATTTTTCTTTATGATTTTACAAAATGGCTTACTGTTGTATCTGTGTATACTTGGTAATTCTGTTTAAGCTAGAAATGTTTCTTCTCAGCCCTAATCTTGGCTCATACTTTTTTTTTTTTGGTATGAACATGTGTTATCTCTACATTAGCCTCAAAGCCCCTTGAGGGAGGCATTGTGTCATTTTTTTTTTCACATTTGTGCTTTGGGCACTTAGTACAGTGCTTTGTCACAGTAGGGCTTAATAGTCTCATTTTTTATTTTTTGTTTTTTTTTATTTTTTTCAGACGAGTCTGAGATTCTAAGACACATAGGCCCTTGGGCTTCTTGTCTTATATCTTTTTTAGGGCTCACAACTGTCAGGCACCCAGTGGGTATTCAATTCTATGTTTATTACCTTCTGACTTTGTACAGAATAAGACAAATCTCTGTGGATGTTCTACTTTTCTCTGAAGGGTCTCTTTGGTATCACAGCATGGATTGTAGAATGTAGCAACTTCTTAAACAGAAGCCTAGAGAAAAAGGGGAGTCCTAAGAAAGGGCATAACAGAAAGTCTGTGGAATGGAAAAGAGGCCTTCTTCGCCCCCAGAGTGTACGTAATCTGGCATGGCCTTAAAGCATCCCAACTATAGTCTTATACATATTTTGGCTTAATTAGTATGGCCTTAATGCCTTTTATTTTGTTGGTTTGATACAACAGACATTTTCCTCAAAACATCCCCGCAAACATTTCCTCCCCCCCAACCCCATCCTCTACAGTGTGTTTTGGGGGGGGTGTGGGGTGGTAAAGAAAGAGGATATGCATGCTTGACCTTTAATAATTTGGTAGCAATATTGCCCACTGTATCTAATTGAAGTTTTGTTACCTTTTAGTGATATCCTTATTTACAATGTTGCAATCATTACATATATTATTCTTTTGACACTGCTTTTTTCATTCAGTATCACTTTTGACAAGTCTTCCCAAATTCTCTGATTTCTTGACATGTGAATACTTACAGTGCAACGTAATTCCATTACATTTATATAACATACCTTGTTTAGCTCTTCCCCAGTTGGGGACATGTTTTAATTCTAGTCTTTTGTTATAACTAACGCTGCTGTGAATAATTTGGTATACATGGGCCTTTTCTTTCCGTTATTAACCTCTTTGGGGTCTCTGGTTCAAAGATATGAGTAACTTAGTGACTTTTCTTACAAAATTCTAAATTGTTTTCAGAATGGTTAGATCACTTCTCAGCTGCACCAGCAGCATGCTTGTCTCCTAGTACTCCTCCAGCAATGAATTTTTCCTTTCCCCCTCATCTTTGCTAGAATATTTTAAAATTTTATTTCTTGATTATTAGCTATTTTGACTTCAGAGTCAGTATGATATAATGGAAACAGCACTGGACTTGGATCATAAGGACCTAGGTTCCAATCTCACCTCTGACACTCATTAGCTATGTCATCTTAGTCTCTCAATGTCATCTTAAGTCACTTACTCTCCCCAAGGTTCAGTCTCCCTAGCTGTAAAGTGGAGATGATAATAGTACCCACTTCAATTCCATAATCATTTATTAAGTGCCTTCTATAGGACAGGCACTGTGCTAGGTCCTGAGAATACAGATGAAGAAATGAAAACAATCTCTAAATTAAACCACCTTACAAGGTTGTTGTCAACCTCAAATAAGATAATATATATAATGTGTGTATGTAAAGTGCTTTGTAAACCTTAAAGCACTACTTTTCTGTGAGTTATGATTATTTTTAAATTTTGTTTATTTTATTTTTAATTTATGAAATAAAACAAGCATTTCCATAACATAGAGTAAAAAAAGATGATTTGATGTGAAACTACAGATCTGTTATGTACAACTTGCTATTCCTTTTAGATATATGATGAAATTTTGTAACTTTGTTTTTTCCCCCTTTTTTCCCTTCCCCTCGCCCTAGAGATGGCTACCATTAGACACAAATATGTGTGTATATATGTAAAATCATTCTATGCATACTTTTATTTATCAGTTCTTTCTCTATATGCAGATAGCATCTTTCTTCATAGGTCCTTTGTTGTTAATTTATTATAAATATTATATTTATTTTGTTTTATATGAATATTATTATAACTATTGTCAGCATTTATTATCACAAGCCAAAATTACTCAAAGTTGTTCTTAAAACAGTATTGTTGTTACTGTATAAAGTATTCTCTTAGTTCTGCTAATTTCAGTCTTCATTTGATTATTAATTATTATCTTCAGTTGTGATTATTTTAAAACTTTTTTTCAAATAGCTTTTGATAGTTTGTACTTCCTTTGAGAATTTTATTTATAACCTTTGACTACTTTTCAGTTGGGGTTAGTGTATTTTGAATGCTCCCACACTTATATTTAAAAGCCACACGGACATTAAAAGCCATATGGGCATTATGGAGATTTGAGTAGAGGGATATTAGATTCATGACTAGAAGATGGCCCTGAAGGTGCTTCCTTATTCAAAAGGAGCAAATGAACAAAAGAGTGTGGGAGAATAGTGCTGCTTGTCTCTATTCATGTGAAAAAATCCTGAAACCTGGGACCAATCATTTGAATCAGATCCGTGGAACTGGAAGAAGAAATTATATTGTTGTCATGGTATATCAATCACCTGAACTGGAGGAGGAATTAGTTGAGGAATTTGGGAAATAGATTGCAAATCTGGTCCAGGAGCCCAATCTCATAGTGATGAAGGGATGTCAACTAGTTTTGGTACCAGGGTAGCAATATTGGTTTCAAATGTCTGAATTGTGACAACCCAGATTTCTCAGAATACTTTCTTGCAAAATGCATTACCAGTCAAAATATTTATATTCAAAAAAGTGCATTGCCTAACTTCACATCATTGTCCTATGGAAGCCCAGGCTTAGAGTATATTAATGAGTGGCCTGAAGTAGCTGACTTGATCTTTGAAAGCATGATCTTTATCAACAGTCATTTCTGTATCCTCTTGATTCACAAGGACTACTTATTTGAGAGGGAACTAGGCTTAAGTTAGGAACACCTGGGTCCAAGGCCTATCCCTGTTGCATGCCAGCTATCTGACCCAAGCAAGTCACTTAACTTCTCAGTGTCCCAGACAACTCTCTAAGGCTAGAAGTTGGTAGAACAGGTGCTGCTCTGCAGTCATAAAGTAAATTTCCTGATTGAGAGTTCCCTACACCAACAAAATCACAAGTCTGAAACCCTCTCAAATATGGTGGTTGTTTTTTTACTTGCTAGTATGTTACAGAATATTCCTGTTATCAGTGATTTATTTGAATGGGGCATCCCAGTCTTCTTATTCCCATGTTTGTCCAATCAGTATGGGTTTGTCTTGTGAGTAGCCCATATATGTGAACAGACATTGAAGGATAATGGGGAGCCAGTGAGAGAGAGACAGAGAGGGAGGGAGGAGAACATTCTTTGAACACTTCCTGGCTTCTGCTTTTCCCAGCTGAGTTTTAGCCCTGTGTCTGTGTTTTCTAGTGGGGTTGGTCCCTGGCCCCCTAGAACCTTGCTGCTCCCTTCTCTACCTTTAAGTAGCTCTTATTTACCTTTGTCTTGCTGGTGTAGTGTTAAGGTCGATAATGTGGAATCCCTGCTGGAGCAGTGTGTATGCTTGTGTGTAAATGTGTTATGTGTTGTGTGTATGTATGTGTGTTGTGTATATGTGTGAGGGGGGAGAATAGAATGAGAGCAAGTGACCTTTAGCTTCCATTTCCAAAATATGTAATCATTTAATCCTGCATGTAAGAGTCTTGGGATGCATCCTCTTTATAAATCCAGTGCTACCTGTGCCTACCGGGGTGGAGTATGGAAATCTTTGCCCCATCTACCTCTGAGGGAACTAATTTTGTATAGGAACTGTTTTTTCATTTCTCTGTCCACTTAGCATTTCATAAGAGAGTTAGAGCTGGAAGGGACCTTTATTGTTGTCTTGTTTTGTTCTCTCCATCTGAGGGATTGGGGAGGCCCCAGGAGGTGAAGCAGGCTCAGGTCACACAGCTGGTTGGGCAGGGGCAGAGTAGGGTCTTCTGACTCATTTCTCCTCTACAATATCACATACAGTGGTGTCTCAAACTCTTTTTGTATCTCCTACAGTCAGTCTGTCAGTCAGCAAGTAAAACAGTGCTTAACATTGTGTCCAAGCTCTCCAGGGTGCCAGTGGAAGAACTGAATGGATTGATTCCCACAAGAATGCAGTAGAAGCATATTCTTATAGAACAAGAGTTGCTTCTGAAATGATGTTGATATGGATACACATTTCTCCGCAGCAATATTGATATTTTGAATATCTGAAGAATTTTCTTTGGACACTTGATTGAATCTGGAAAAAAAATTTGTCTCCAAACATTTAGATTTTTGCCTTTAATCATAAATGCGTGGTTTGATGTAGGAGGAAGAATGAATGACAGCTGTCAGAAGTGTGCTACTAAGGAATCACATCCTAAATCTAGAAATGATTTGTACTGAACAAGCTATATTTCCTCATTACTGGAAGAAGCCATCCTGAGATGGCAATATTGGAACCTGGGACAGACTTTGGGTTGCTGTTCTCTCCCTTCTTGTTCTTCCCATCCTTAAACTTGAGGAGAGTGACTAACCTCATGAAGGCTAGGATGAAGATTCAGGCTTTGGTAGGATGCTCAGATCTGCTTAGGGAGGAAGAAGGAATTCTGCATTAAATCTAAAATGAGAAAGGTTGACTGTGACTATAACTGAAAAATTCTCATTTCGGTATATTGTTCTGTGAACTGAACACAAATGGGCAATTATAGCTTTGAGGAGACAGTCAGATGGGAGACCAGCTCCTTGTGCTTAAAACTTCCCATATTCCAGGACCCCAGAGACTGACCCTTCCTCTTTCTCTCAGAATGCCAGCTGGAGGCAAAGGGAGCAGGTTCTCAACCACCTTTTCATTCGTTGCAGACTTGAGTGCCAATGTGAAATAATATCTTGGTCCCATTAACACTTCTCTGTCTTACCATAAATGGGATGAACTTGACACTGTGAATAGCAGCCCTTTTCCTCCTTGTTTCAAAACCAAAACGTCCACATTTCTCACCCTCCCCCAAGATTTCATTTGTTTCATTCTTAAAGTGACAGAAATCCTTCTCAGGGCCCCCCGAAGTAAGCAAGTTGTGTTTGCTATTTGCTGGTAGTAAGAAGCCACATCCTTTGGCTGTACTAGGTTGATTATGTAGCCTCAGGAAGCGTTCATTCTGCTAAGGTACAGAATGACCATAACCTTCTGTATCTGTCATTTAAGAGCCCCAAAGCACCTAGAGAAAACCCTGCACTTTAAGTTTAACTTTAGAGTGAGGGATGGGAGTTAAATTTGGGTCATCTGTCAAACCTGCTATATGCCTGATTGAGATCAAGGCACACAAAGCTTTCCCTCGTTGCTTCTCTTTCATTCTTGTTAATGTGCAGGCTATTAAGAGGTGTGAGAATTCCTTTTTAAAACTGGTATCCTTGTGGATTTTAGTACTGCTAGGATGGCTGAAGGGAACGGTAGAACTGCATTCATGGCTGGTGCCCATGTGCCCCATCTCTCATGGATCTGAGAACCGGCTTTGAAAAGAAAAAGCAGGTTTTTTTTAATCCTTCGGTGTTTTATTTTCATATATATCTATATATATATATGTATATATCTATCTATCTCTATATATGTATATATATATCTATATATATAGATATATATATTTTGTAGTAGATTCTGACTTTGCTGCCATCATTCTCTCGGGTGGTAGCTGGAAAAAAAACAAGTGGAGAGCTTGCATTCTTGCTTAGCAGGTTCCATTCTTTTTTTTTTTAATTTGTTTTTTATTTTTAGTTTACAACACTCAGTTCCACAAGTTTTTGAGTTCCAAATTTTCTCCCCCTCCTTTTCCTCCCCCCTCCCCCCAAGACAGCATGTAATCTGATATAGGTTCTACATATACCTTCCTATTAAACTTATTTACACAATACACAATGTAAATAATTAATAACCAATGCAATGAATCATGAGAAAGAAGAAACAAAGCCAATAAAGAAGAAAAGAAAAAAAAGAGAGCAAATAGTTTGCCTCAAGCATATTCCATTCTTAAATGCTGTTTTCACTGGTTATTGGTTGTCTTTTTAATGCTTAGGGATGTTTGTGTGGAAGAAAATAGATTTTTTTTTTAGGGTAATTAAAAGTTTGAGTATGTGAATGTTGATAGTCTCTTAAACAGACTTGGACGGACTAGACCAAAATGCTTCTAGTACTCTGTATTGTTTTTTAAAAATAAGACATGCCATTGTGTGTGGGGGCGGGGAAGGAGAAGGATTTTAATCTAGTATAATTTACATGGAAAGGCTGTTGTTGTTCATCCTTCTTTCTTGAAGAGGACCAATGACATCATGAGAGGCATGGAAAGTCTGTCTGTGATTTATAATGTTAACATTTAGCAATCAAAATATTTACTAAGCACCTGTTATATTGCTAGTTATAGTTATTATGCAGTAGTCTCAATTAATAATACTTATGTTGAATATTATGTGTGAAGATTGTGTTACTGACCAGTAGACTACACACAGTCACACACACAAATATGCATTGGATTTCTTTCCCTAGAAGTGGGAAATGATGTATCCCTGATGATCCAGCCATACTCTCACACCACAGAATCTTTATTTTCATTCAAAGCACAGCACAGGTGACAGATATTTCCCACAGGGAACTTTCCTCTCCTCCTACCCCCTCCCTCATACTCTCTCCTTCATGTTTTATATACTTATTTATACACATGTTATACCTACCCAGGAGAATAAAAGTACCTTGAAGGTAGGGACTGACTGTTTCCCTGCTCATCATTTAACGTTAGTACTTCACAGTGCTTTGCACATAATGGGTAAGCAGTTCAGAAATGACTGTTGATTTGAATGCTTGTTGAGTGACCTGTATTTTCAGTATGATTATCTGAGACTGAGTGAGGTTAGTCTTTATGGAAGAAGATAAAGACAATGGTTCCTGCAGTGATGAGGACTCTGGTGTTGAGAATATATTATCAGTGTGTTCTAACCGATAGAGAGAATTAGCTACAGTCTTAGGGAATACCAACTTCCAAGTTTTTCTTTTATCTGAAAGGGGGAGATAAAAGGGTCTAAGCAGTAAAGGAGGAAATAGGGAGTGAGTTTCCCCTCACTAGGGGTATTTCGGTATAGGCTTGGATGCCCTTTCCATAGTGATCTCATGGAGGGGTATACAAGGTGACCTCCTCTGAGATCCCTTCCAATCCAGGATTTCTTTGAACATGAACTTTCCAGAGCTGCAGTTTTATGGCACATGGAGACTGCTCTCTTGGGGCACTGTCTTAAGGAAACCTTGCCAAGCCTTGCCAAGGGAGCTGAGTAGGAGTCTGATCACTTATGGAGCATGTTCTTGCTGAAAACATGCTTATAGAATAGTAGACTCAAAGCTGGAAAGGATGTAAGAGACCATCTAATCCAACCACTACATTTTATAGTTGGGACAGCCGAGGCTGAGGGAGGGAAAGTGACTTGCCATCAAGGTCACATAGATGGTAAGTTGGATAGTTAGGACTTGAACCCAGATCGTCAGACTCTAAATGCCGTCTAATGTAATCCAGCAAATGTTTATTGAGTTATCTACCCTGTGCAAGGTGCCATGAGAATATAAAGGCAGAAAGGGAAAACAGTGCCTGCCCTCAGAGGGTTTACATTTTACTATTCCAAATCCAGTATCCATTCTGCTGTTCATGTTATTCAATGCTTAAGGTAAAACAAATACTTCACTGCTCACAGCTTGATATAGGCTGGCCCTAGTTGGGGAGAAGTCCTTTCATTTGGTCATTTATAAGCCAGACCAATAAGGGGACAGCTATGGAATATTTTTTCTCCATAAGTCCTGTTACTACTTAAGACCTCCCAATGGGAGACATAGAATCAACTGACCCTAATAAGGAAATTTCAGGCCACCCTGAAGTGTTGTACTATAGATGACTTGAAATCTGGGAAACATATTCTGTCTAAATTTTTTTTTTCATTCTAATGTGTTCATAGCATGTTTCCAAAGCAATGATACACTGGGATGTTGCTGACAAATGACCAGCTATGAAAGAAACATGAGCTTGTTCAATAGAAGGATAGCACTTGTCTTGCATTAAGTATAACATGGAATGACTTGCTGCCAGATACCATCTGGCTTTCACTTAAAATAAATACAGGATTGTTTAGTTGCTGATTTGGATTCTTTCTTAACAATCTGACCATTTTTTGCTTTAAGTATTCAGTGGACATTTGGATCATGCCTATGCATTAGGTCCTGATAGACTCTTAGGATGAAATGCTAGAAGAGGCCTTTGAGATCATCCCTTCCAGACTGTTAATTTTGCTGAAAAGGAAATTGAGACCAGGAGAAGTAGCATGACTTCACAGACTCAAAAAGTTAATGGCAGAACTGGTCCTATTTTAAGAGGATTTTCTACTTATACCACCATCTTGAATTCTACATTCCCCTTAATTAGTAATATCAATGTCAATATGGCAGACCTTTCACTCACAAAATTACAGGATGCTTTAAATAAGAGAAGTTTTAGTTCTTTTGTAAAAATATTCTTTAATGTAGTTCTATTAGTTTCCATTTATACAATTTTCCCACATTTTCAAGGGAATGGGTATTTCCAATGTGTTAAAAATGAAGTGATTTGAACCTTAAAAAATTGTACCTCACTTTAAAAGAGTATCGTCTCATTTATTTTTTAAGAGCAAAATGCTAAATTTATCCCTAATATTTTAGTTATTTTGGGGAACAGTAGTGAGAATTATGGTAGAATCAAAGCTTTAGGACTTTCAACCCCATTTTTCTCACTTTCTTTTTCTTTTTTTTTATATTTCAAAGCATGCCTGTGAACTGGGTTGAAAATTTATTTTCTTAATCTACATGTCAATTAAATTTAGTACTCTAAGCAATGGTGTGTGGTACAATAGAAGGAAAGAGCCCTAGATCTGCAGTCTTTTTGACTTTGTTCAAGTCATTTCACCACTATATTCCTCACTTGGCTCATTTGTAAAATGAGGGAGTTAAACTACATGTGGTCTAAGGTCTCTTCCCAGTCTAAATATGAGATGCAATCATCTCACTGGCTTGAAATTTTAACTTGATAACCTGTGTTTGGGCCTTTGTTTTCTTCATACAGTTGGTTCAATATGATGAATTCACCTAATGATTTATGTTATTTAGATAATTATGACCATGGAAGGATGGGTGTGTTTTGCAACACTCTCAACTTTTAGTTTATTGAACACTCTTAATTAGGTTACAGTAGCATACATCAGGGCTGTCCAAAATGCGGCCCACTTGTGGCCTCATGCAGCCCACAGTGCGATTTATTCGGCCTACCTACAAGGTAGAAATTTACGTAAATGCTTTAGTAAAGGAAGCCAAGCTACTGCAAAGCTCTCACTATAATGGCAAATCAAAATATATTAACTACAGTTCCAATAAAAACCTAAAGTTGGACAGCCCCAGCATACATATTGTGCAGATTGTGGCTAGCAGGGCTTGTGCCAGAGCAGAAAGGCACTTTATATGGCTCAGTCTTTTGAGAAGATTCCTTCAAATCCCTTTGGAACTTCTTACAGTGTACTGCAGATGCTCAAGGTCCCAATGCTAGCTCCTCTCACCCTCTATTAAATATCAAAGATACAGAGCTAGACGGCACCCAGGATGTCTTCTAGTCCAGTCTCTTCATTGTGCAGATGAAAACCTTAGGGCCAGAAAGGTGACTTGCAAAATTTTGTTGGTGATAGAGTCAAGGTTTGAATCCCAAATCCAGCCCCTTTTCCATTTTAGTGTGCTGTAGTTTGCTTTTGTCATTGTGGTTGTTGTTTTTCCAGATGGTCATATCACATTAGTATATTGTAGAGAGAGGCTGGGGTAAGAAAAAACAAATGGGTGGGAAGATATAGGTCGGAAGGCTTCAAAGATCAAAATAGATAATGAGTTCTCTGAGAAGATGAGTCTAGTTGATGGAAGACTTTATGACTTCAGAATTATCTTTACTGTGTCCATTAGTATCAAGCAAGTAATAGTTAAAACTTTAGTGGTAACAAATTATTTATTGGCTCTTAAAAGGAGAAAGCGTGAATTATAGAAGGTTCTGGACTTGGAGTTAGAAGGCTTGGGCTTGACTTCAGGTCTTCTGCCAACTAGCTGTATGACCTTGGGCAAGTCGTCTAACTTCTTTGTGCCTCAGTTTCTTTATCATCTTTCCAGGAATAATGTATTACGTGTGCAAACTTGTCTCATAGAGTTGTTGAGAGAATCAGATAAGATCCTGAGACAGTAAATGCTATTCCTAGACTTCTTCATGACTCAACTTGGATTCTCTCTTGCAGAAGACCTTTCCCTTTTCTTTCAGTTGATAGCTTTTATTATATGTATCATATATGTATGTGCTTGTGTTATATTTCCCATTAAAATGCAGTATAGGTATATGCTTGTGTTATATTTCCCATTAAAATGCAAGTTCCTTGAGGGTAGGAATTTTTTTTTTTACTTTTCTTCAATCTCTCAACCATTTAGCATAGTTGATTGATTATAAATAAATTGCCAGTAGCTGAGGACAGGTGATTGAGTATAAAAAAACCCAAAACAACTATCTTTTCAAGTGAAAGTAAAAAAAAAAAAAGAGTACCTAGAGTGAACTCTTTGCCAGGGTTCTAAGTGGAGGTTATGTATAAGATGCGACTAGGAATAACCTGGTCAACATAACTTAAGAAGCTCTAGGATGAGGCCTTTTTTTCTTACTCTGATTATGTTCCAGTGGAAAATGTGATTGACCTCTCCAAATGGGGTGTGAATATCACTGCACTGGGTACTATTGGCCCATTGACAACACATTGAGGAAGATTGATTGAATCATAACTCTGAGGTCTCTTACAGCCCCGACTCAATCTTTCTTCCTCAGTGTGTTTTCAGTCAGTCATCGGTGTGATATCAATTGGCCCAGAAGTAAGCACCTAGGGCAAAAATAGTTGTATGTCTAGCTTCAAAAAGAAGTCGGTAAAAGTGATTGTAGTGGCTATGTCCATACTTTCTGGAAGTGCCAGAATGAAAAGCCCTATCTGATGACCTTGTTGATTGACTGAGTTGCCTCTATTAGTTAAGATGATTGTTAATATTTTTAGAGTAAGATGACTTTTCACAAGTGGTGAGAGAGTCAGTGTTCTGCTCCTTGGGTTCCTTCTCCGTAGTGTTGTAGAACCCACGGTAACTATCCCTGGTCCTAGTTTTACTTGCATATCAGCAGAATATCTCCAGTTACCTCAGAGGGTGAAGTAAATTGTCAAAACAATTTTGAGGACAAAGAGAACATCACTTTACACTGATTTCTGATTGCTGTGTACCATGCAGCATTTTTATGGGGGCAGAGGAAGTCGCAAAATCAAATCCACAACAATATGCCATTGCAACTCTCAAAAGTCTGAATTAAGATTCTCAAGCAAGAAATGTGGTTAGGAAAAATGGGCTCACATGCATAGTTACAAAGGGAGATTGGGGGACAGAGGAGGGAGGAAGAGACTCTTGAATTTTTCTGAAGTTAAAGACAGAGCCTAGAGGAAAGCTTTGCAAACAAATCATCTTTCTGATGGGTTATCGTGTTGACAGACACAAGAAGCTAAAATCTGTCCTTGTAAAAAGCTGTGGTATGTAGGTAGCTTTGGGATTGTAAGAAATATTTTTCCTTCTCTAAAAGTCATCTAACATGGCCCTGTGATTCATTTAATACTATCTGGCAATCTGTAATTCATTTATTGGCATGTTTCTTTCCTTTCAGAGAACAGAAGACAATTGGCTTATTCAAACATAGAAAAGCTAAAATTGTATCGTTTGTTGGGAATGGTAGGCGCAAGCTAACTGAGATTAATAATTCATGGAGACACAATTTACAGCATTCCTTCCACTTCATTCAGCACAGCATTCAACCATACTGCCTCTGTCTCCAGTCTGTGACACACTTTGTTCTGTGTAGCATTGTATCTTTAGGTGCCTACTCCAAGTCTTTTTTCCAAGGCGATATTTTAGTACATTTGGGAAGATATGCCTCAGTCTTTCTTTTCCATCTTTTAACAATGATTCTTCATATTCCTGACCTTTTTAAAATAACCACAGCCTGCAGTTTTTGTTTCTGAGTTATGGTAGTGACTATTTTTTA